>NC_139996.1:17743098-18447759 GCF_964263955.1 Coregonus lavaretus
TGCCTAGTTAAATAAAGGTAAAATTAAAATAAATTATCTATATGCCAACAGACTGCAACAGTGTTTGTCGGGAGCTTCATGAAATGGGTTTACATGGCCGAGCAGCTGCACACAAGCCTAAGATCACCAAGTGCAATGCCAAGCGTTGGCTGAAGGGGTGTAAAGCTCGCCGCCATTGGACTCTGGAGCAGTGGACAAGCATTCTCTGGAGTGATGAATCATGCTTTACCATCTGGCAGCCTGATGAATCTTGGTTTGGTGGCTGCCAGGACAACACTACCTGCCCCAATGCATAGTGCCAACTGTAAAGTTTGGTGGAGGAGGAATAATGGTCTGGGGCTGTTTTTCATGGTTCGGGCTAGGCCCCTTATTTCCAGTGAAGGGAAATCTTAACGCTACAGCATACAATGACATTCTAGACGATTCTGTGCTTCCAACTTTGTGGCAACATTTTGGGAAAGGCCCTTTCCTGTTTCAGCATGACAATGCCCCCGTGTACAAAGCGAGGTCCATACAGAAATGGTTTGTCGAGATCAGTGTGGAAGAACTTGACTGGCCTGCATAGAGCCCTGACTTCAACCCCATCGAACACCTTTGGGATGAATTAGAACGCCGACTGCGAGCCAGGCCTAATCGCCCAACATCAGTGCCCGACCTCACTAATGCTCTTGTGGCTGAATGGAAGCAAGTCCCCGCAGCAATGTTCCAACATCTACTGGAGAGCCTTCCCCGAAGAGTGGAGGCTGTTACTGCAGCAAAGGAGGGACCAACTCCATATTAATGCCCATGATTTTGGAATGAGATGTTCGACAAGCAGGTGTCCACATACTTTTGGTCATGTAGTGTATTTCATTCAAGTTCACTAATGTTAGCTAGACCTACTAGTAGTTCGTGATAATTACGTTAATTTTGTTGTAAGAGTTAAGAGCCTCCACCAAGCCAATAACTATAACGATAACTATAATAATAAACTATAGTCTACATAACTATAAAATGTTGGCGAGCATCCACACTAGAAGAAAGTTTATTGTTTATCATTCTACAGTCCTACACCTGTCAATCATTGTATGCAAGATGGCATAGCAGTGCGGTCGTGTTTTCTGTAGTGTCCTCATGTAAATAGCCAGTTTTTTTTTTGTGTGTGTCTTTTTCGTATATATTTCTCAATCTCACTTTCCATCATTTAACTAAATATACTTTCCTGAAACCCGCCTCACCCAATGTGGAACGGATTCTATAACGGATTCATTTTTATCCAGAACCTCTGGCTGAAACTAGCCAGCTAGCCAGCTAACTAGCTACTTGCTATTAGCCACCGTTAGCGGTCTTCACCATTGTCCGTGGCCGTGGCCTGCACTACCTACCAGCCAGCTCTAGCCTGGACAATTATCAGCGAGTCTGCACATTGCGCTATCGAGCCAGAGCATATCGGATTTTCTGCCGGAATCACTGAATCACTGGACCTCAACACTGGATCATCGCAACTAGCTAGCTGCAACCGAATGGCTGTTGTCGTTGTTGGCTAATCACCACTATTCATCACTGTCCTGAAGCTAACCCCAGTTAGCCTTGAGCTAGCCTCGAGCCAGGCCCATCTCCCGGCTATCTACCTCTCTGTCAACCGGACGGGACCTCCTAGTGTTGACACGGAGCCCCGCCCATCCATCACGACTGGTCTACTGACGTAATCGTCTGATGTGGTTTCAACAGGCTTCCCGTTGCAACGACCACGAAGATCCATCTGCTAGCCCCGGCCCGCTAGCACAATCAACAGCGGTGCGTAGCAGCCACTGAACTGCTCCCGGACTTACTTATTGCTGTTCACTGGACCTTATGATCACTCAGCTACACAGCTGATGCCTGCTGGACTGTTCCTTTATACGGTACCCCATCCTGTTGATCTGTTTAGCCTCAGCTCAAACTTTCGTCGCCATTACCAGCTGTTGTCTTAGCTCTCTTGAATAACACCTGTGACTGCTTTATGCCTATCTCCCATGTCAATATGCCTTGCCTATTGCTGTTTTGGTTAGTTCTAACTGTACTTTTTCAATGTAGAGCCCCCAGTCCTGCTCAATCTGTCTCAGACAGATCCTTTGTCCCACCCCCCACACACGTGGAGACCGGCTCAATCGGTGCCTTCAGTGATGCTATCTCTTTCATCTTTACCCAACGCTTAGGTTTACCTCCACTGTACTCATATCCTTCCATATCCTTGTCTGTACATAATGCCCTGAATCTATTCTACAACATCCCGGAAATCGGCACCTTTTTTTCTCTCTACCCAACGCACTAGAAGACCAGTTCTTAAAGCCTTTAGCCGTATCCTTATTCTACTCCTCCTCTGTTCCTCTGGTGATGTAGAGGTTAACCCAGGCCCTGTAGCCCCCAGTATCACTCCTGCTCCCCAGGCGCTATCATTTGTTGACTTCTGTAATCGCAAAAGCCTTGGTTTCTTGCATGTTAACATCAGAAGCCTCCTCCCTAAGTTTGAGTTATTCACTGCGTTAGCACACTCAGCCAACCCTGATGTTCTAGCAGTGTCTGAATCCTGGCTTAGGAAGGCCACCAAAGATTCTGACATTTCCATCCCAACTACAACATTTTCTGTCTAGATAGAACTGCCAAAGGGGGTGGAGTTGCAATCTACTGTAGAGATAGAGCTCTATCATACTATCCAGGTCTGTGCCCAAACAGTTTGAGCGTCTACTTCTAAAAATCCACCTTTCCAGAAATAAGTCTCTCACTGTTGCCGCTTGCTACAGACCCCCCTCAGCCCCCAGCTGTGCCCTGAACACCATATGTGAATTGATTGCCCCCCATCTATCCTCAGAGTTCGTATTGCTTGGTGACCTAAACTGGGATAAGCTTAACACCCCGGCCGTCCTACAATCTAAACTAGATGCCCTCAATCTCACACAAATTATCAAGCAACCTACCAGGTACAACCCTAAATACGTTAACATGGGCACCCTCATAGATATCATCCTGACTAATTTACCCTCTAAATACACCTCCGCTGTCTTCAACCAGGATCTCAGCGATCACTGCCTCATTGCCTGCGTCCGTAATGGGTCCGCGGTCAAACGACCACCCCTCATCACTGTCAAAAGCTCCCTAAAACACTTCAGCGAGCATGCCTTTCTAATTGACCTGGCCCGGGTATCCTGGATGGATATTGACCTCATTCCGTCAGTATTTTATTTTATTTATTAATTTTTTATTTCACCTTTATTTAACCAGGTAAACCAGTTGAGAACAAGTTCTCATTTACAACTGCGACCTGGCAGAGGATGCCTGGTTGTTCTTTAAAAGTGCTTTCCTCTACATCTTAAATAAGCATGCCCCATTCAAAAAATGCAGAACTAAGAACAGATATAGCCCCTGGTTCACCCCAGACTTGACTGCCCTTGACCAGCACAAAAACATCCGTACGGCGTACGGCATTAGCATCGAACAGCCCCCGCGATATGCAACTTTTCAGGGAAGTCAGGAACCAATATACACAATCAGTTAGGAAAGCAAAGGCTAGCTTTTTCAAACAGAAATGTGCATCCTGTAGCACTAACTCCAAAAAGTTTTGGGACACTGTAAAGTCCATGGAGAATAAGAGCACCTCCTCCCAACTGCCCACTGCACTGAGGCTAGGAAACACTGTCACCACCGATAAATCTACAATAATCTAGAATTTCAACAAGCCATGCTTTCCACCTGGCTACCACTACCCCGGCCACCAGCTCTGCACCCTCCGCTGCAACTTGCCCATGAGAGAGGCTAGTGATGTGTAGCCGAAGTAAGAAGCTAAATATTAGCTAGATATTAGGCCATTCATTAGCTAAATATTAGGGCTATAGGCTAAATATTTACCTGTCAAAGTGCAAGAAAAAAAAGTTCACAGATTATGAAATGGCAAATCTGTAGTGCGCTCCTCCAGACTGCACTCTGTGGTCCCCAGGCATGCATGTTCCACTATTGATTAGGCATAGGCCTACGTTTTTAGACAAGACAATTATTATAACTGGGCTACAACAACACAGTGCAATGAGGAATTTATTATTGTTATCAAGTGAGTACACAATTATTGTCCATAAGCTGTAAACTGCAGTGATGTAGGCCAATATTAATAACCGCTCAAACTTCCTATTTTGTTTCATGCCAAAATAACTTCATAGGCCTACAGCCTAGGCCTAGACCAACCATTTGGATCAGTTTGGGTCTATTCTCGAACAGTTTAGAAGGTCCAGAAAGGTACATTAGCAGGCCACTCAGATGGTGTATTTTGTCAGGATGTAGCCTATCAGTGTTAAGATAGGCCTACTATAGGAATATATGTGCTTTTCCTTTCCAACTCCCCGCCCGTTCTTAATGCTGTAGCCTATTTTATATTCATCAAGCAAGAGCAAGCGTGCATCTCTCCTCCAGTAGGCTGTTAATAGGCTAAAGAAAAAAGGTCGAAATAAGTGTCTAAAAAGCATTTGTAGTCTGTCTTTTCCTGGGACTCCACAAGATTTAAGAGGACTAGCTGTGGCAGTCGAGAGGCCAGGTAGATTTAAGAGGACTAGCTGTGGCAGTCGAGAGGCCAGGGAGATTTAAGAGGACTAGCTGTGGCAGTCGAGAGGCCAGGTAGATTTAAGAAGACTAGCTGTGGCAGTCGAGAGGCCAGGTAGATTTAAGAGGACTAGCTGTGGCAGTCGAGAGGCCAGGTAGATTTAAGAGGACTAGCTGTGGCAGTCGAGAGGCCAGGGAGATTTAAGAGGACTAGCTGTGGCAGTCGAGAGGCAAGGGAGATTTAAGAGGACTAGCTGTGGCAGTCGAGAGGCCAGGTGCATAATTACGCAACAGAACAAAGACAGACAGGCTCGAGATGTAGCCTATAGCCTAAGTAAAAGTGTATGCATATTAGACCATAATTCATAAACTCAATGTTAGGCTTAATATTGCAGAATATATCCAGTCAATTTACACAGCAAAATAAAAAATGTTTATCAGATAATGAAATCATAGGTAGCTACACTATGTGCGCTCCCGAGGCTGCGCTGAGTGCACTCCCGCCCAGTACCGGTGTGCAGCTGGAAAAGCTACCATATGTTTCAGTTTTCTAGGGACAAGAAACATACCCTACTTAGGTGACAACAACGCAATGTCATAAAGAATGTTATTATTGTTTTCAAGTGAGTACAAAACTCTAGTCTAGCCTGTAAACTGCAGTGAATAGTCTATGTCATTTGAATAACTGCTCAAAAGCCTGGCGTTTTGAATGCATCCCAGAATTAATTTCAAAATAACTGCATCTAGCCTGCCTGATTGGGTAACCATTTGGATCAGTTATGGGGTTTTTCTCGACAGTTTAGTCTACAAGGTCCAGGCACATAAGGCCAGTCATATGTAGTATTTTGTCAGGCTAACCGAAACATGCTAATGCAGGGATTTCTAGTGGCACGCATATGAATTATGATAATGCGCGACGGTGGAGGTGTCACAGATCCCCCCGTACTGCTGCTCATTCCGTTCACCAGCTGCGGAGGTCTACGTAACCGGTCTTATAGGCGTCACTGACCTGGATCATTACCACCAACCCCGGACTGTCTGGTCTCATTACGCACACCTGGTTCCCATTCCCCCTGATTAGTATGTGTATATATGTGCCCTCTGTTCCCTATTGTCCTTGTCGATTATTGTCTGATGTCCGTTGGTCTCGTTAGTACCGTGTATTGTGCTCTTGTTATTACGGGTCTCGTCCTGTGTATGTATTTAGAGGTTTACACCTCGCTCTTTTGTTTGGGTTACAGCCCTGTGTTATTTCCACCCAACACAAGGTACGTCATAAAAAGCGACAGGGACGAAGCCCAAAACAAACACGTATATATTTGTCGCTTTTTATGACGTACCTTGTGTTGGGTGGAAAAATAAAACCCCTAATACGTATTCCTGTTTCTGTCTTCCTATCATTATACAACGTGACAGGAGGAAGTAGTATCCATAGTTTCCGCGCTTGGCTTCCGTGTTTTAAAAGCATTCAAAAATGAGGTGGATAGGAAATGCATACTTGAGTAAAATCACGACATGTTTCACTTTAGGTAAACATTATTTGTAAAGGACTGACACAGAAATAAGAGCAACATTAGCCCTCATAGAGCTAGTCAGGCATTAAGGACAGCACACCACTCGTCTTGTACCCAAAGCTTTTTCGGTGCCATTTTAAAAGCCCATACAATATTAACTGGGCTGAGTGCCACCCCTGTCACAGTAGTATACATGGAACGGGGTGCCCTGTTGGCACAGGATGCCACAATCAATATATGCAAAGAGGATATCTGACTGATATTCTCTCACATGGCACCTCTGGATGACAATGTCATACCCATGCTGCATCTCAAAACATTTCAGTAAAACAGCGACAACAGATTACATATCTATTGTATGATGTAATGTTCCTTTGCAGTTGTCTGCTATAGAACTAATCTTTAGTTGGACACCGGAGGATTGGTCCATAGACAAGACTGCCATTCCATTAACCTGTTCCATTGTGTGTGTGTGTCCCAGCCCTTCACAGACAGAGCCCCACTGTCTCCCTAGATGACATTAGCGCAGCTAGCTAACAGCTAACAAAACAAAGAGTGGCTGCAGAACTGCAGAGCTGCAAAATGGAGTGCCGCGTCTCTCAGCCCCGGTAATTACCTCTTTCCTGTATTATTATTCTCCAGCATGCGGCTGATGGCTATCAATAATACATCTCATTTCCACCTGCGCCAGCTACGTAGCCTAGCGTGCCACACTGTGTGGGGTCACGAGGGCAGGACTCATTCAGATGGAAGACTGGGAGGGGGAGGAAGGGGAGCCGTGGTGGGCACACACTGGTAGATGGATGCCCTCTCTCAAGTCTTCCCTCCCCAGACATCCCCCTCCTGGTCCTAATGGAGAAGTGTAGGGAGGGACAAAAGGAAAGGGTCCCTAGTAGATGTACTTAGGTAGAGTAGAGCTGTCTGGTCTGCAAGGTGTCAGACCAGGTCAGTGGCGATATCGGGCTACAACACAGACCCAGACTAGAGAGTGGACAGGGAGGGGTTCTGGCTCCCAGCCTCTCCAGACCCCATCAGACCAGTCTGGCAGTCAAACAGTATTAGGGCAGTCTGGCAATCTGTGCTCCCCAGCCTAGTGACACCAGCCTCAGGCACACAGCTCTGTCTGATCTGCTCTGTCTGACCTCTGACGTGATTGTCCCCACATAGAGGAGCAGACATTCAGGTCCTGCTGTTCCACTCCACCACTGATTTTAATTCTCACATGTCTGGGTTACGGTAGCCAAACGAGCAGAGTGGATAAACTGGGGTAAGAGGGGGGAGAGAGATGCAGCTCAAGCGGAGAGAGAAAACCAACCAACAAATAGAGAAAGAAAGAGACAGATTTACAGACAGACAGACGGAAATACAGACAGACGTGCCAGAGAAGAGCCAGATTGAGCGGTTTAAGCCCCTGGAATGGAACTACTGAGTCTATCTGTCTGCTCTTGACCCTCTTCAGTGACCACCATGGTATCTGCCTACTCTTGACCCTCTTCAGAGATCACCATGGCATATGCCTGCTCTTGACCCTCTTCAGTGACCACCATGGTATCTGCCTGCTCTTGACCCTCTTCAGTGATCACCATGGTACCTGCCTACTCTTGACCCTCTTCAGTGATCACCATGGTATCTGCCTGCTCTTGACCCTCTTCAGTGACCACCATGGTATCTGCCTGCTCTTGACCCTCTTCAGTGATCACCATGGTACCTGCCTACTCTTGACCCTCTTCAGTGATCACCATGGTACCTGCCTGCTCTTGACCCTCTTCAGTGACCACCATGGTATATTCCTGCTCTTGAACCTCTTCAGTGATCACCATGGTATCTCCCTGCTCTTGACTCTCTTCAGTGACCACCATGGTAAATGCCTACTCTTGACCCTCTTCAGTGAACATCATGGTATCTGCCTGCTCTTGACCATCTTCAGTGATCACCATGGTATCTCCCTGCTCTTGACCCTCTTCAGTGACCACCATGGTATATGCCTGATCTTAACCCTCTTCAGTGATCACCATGGTATCCGCCTGCTCTTGACCCTCTTCAGTGACCACCATGGTATCTGCCTGCTCTTGACACTCTTCAGTGACCACCATGGTATCTGCCTGGTCTTAACCCTCTTCAGTGACCACCATGGTATCTGCCTGCTCTTGACCCTCTTCAGTGACCACCATGGTATCTGCCTGCTCTTGACACTCTTCAGTGACCACCATGGTATCTGCCTGGTCTTGACCCTCTTCAGTGATCACCATGGTATCTGCCTGCTCTTGACCCTCTTCAGTGATCACCATGGTATCAGCCTCCTCTTGACCCTCTTCAGTGATCACCATGGTATCTGCCTGCTTTTGACCCTCTTCAGTGACCACCATGGTATCTGCCTGCTCTTAACCCTCTTCAGTGATCACCATGGTATCTGCCTGCTCTTGACCCTCTTCAGTGACCACCATGGTATCTGCCTGCTCTTGACCCTCTTCAGTGATCACCATGGCATATGCCTGCTCTTGACCCTATTCAGTGACCAGCATGGTATCTGTCTGCTCTTGACCCTCTTCAGTGATCACCATGGTACCTGCCTACTCTTGACCCTCTTCAGTGATCACCATGGTATCTGCCTGCTCTTGACCCACTTCAGTGACCACCATGGTATCTGCCTGCTCTTGACCCTCTTCAGTGACCACCATGGTATCTGCCTGCTCTTGACCCTCTTCAGTGATCACCATGGTACCTGCCTACTCTTGACCCTCTTCAGTGATCACCATGGTATCTGCCTGCTCTTGACCCTCTTCAGTGACCACCATGGTATCTGCCTGCTCTTGACCCTCTTCAGTGACCACCATGGTATCTTCCTGCTCTTGATCCTCTTCAATGACCACCATGGTATCTTCCTGCTCTTGAACCTCTTCAGTGATCACCATGGTATCTCCCTGCTCTTGACTCTCTTCAGTGACCACCATGGTATCTACCTGCTCTTGATCCTCTTCAGTGACCACCATGGTATCTTCCTGCTCTTGAACCTCTTCAGTGGTCACCATGGTATCTCCCTGCTCTTGACCCTCTTCAGTGACCACCATGGTATATGCCTGATCTTAACCCTCTTCAGTGATCACCATGGTATCTGCCTGCTCTTGACCCTCTTCAGTGACCACCATGGTATCTGCCTGGTCTTGACCCTCTTCAGTGATCACCATGGTATCTTCCTGCTCTTGACCCTCTTCAGTGATCACCATGGTATCTGCCTCCTCTTGACCCTCTTCAGTGATCACCATGGTATCTGCCTGCTTTTGACCCTCTTCAGTGACCACCATGGTATCTTCCTGCTCTTGACCCTCTTCAGTGACCACCATGGTATCTGCCTGCTCTTAACCCTCTTCAGTGATCACCATGGTATCTGCCTGCTCTTGACCCTCTTCAGTGATCACCATGGTATCTTCCTGCTCTTGACCCTCTTCAGTGACCACCATGGTATCTGCCTGCTTTTGACCCTCTTCAGTGACCACCATGGTATCTGCCTGCTCTTGACCCTCTTCAGTGACCACCATGGTATCTGTCTGCTCTTAACCCTCTTCAGTGATCACCATGGTATCTGCCTGCTCTTGACCCTCTTCAGTGACCACCATGGTATCTGTCTGCTCTTGACCCTCTTCAGTGACCACCATGGTATCTGCCTGACCCGTGGAGCAGCACTACTGAGTGACCCACCACAGCCCTCCACTCTCCCCACTCTCTACACTCTCAAAGAGTCCCTGGGCCTGCAGAAAGATGTGGGCACCACAAGTGCTCTCCACCAGGAGGAGTGGTGTGATAGGTGGAGAGAGCCTGCACCCTGTCTTCCACAATCAGTCAGCCAGTCAGCGAGCCAACCAGATATCCAGCCAGATAGCCAGCCAGAGACTGTCTGTTTGGTCAGTCAGAGAGCAGGACAGAAGGGATGCTTAACCTCAAAGCCCTGATCACTCCCGCAAATTAGTCAGTGTGAGGGATTTTCATCAGCAGCTAGAGCTAAACCATAATCTCTGAGTCTGATAGAAACAGCTAGCATAAGGGACGCACGAACATACACAATAAAGCCCAGAAGCAGATACAGGGCGTGCTGACTGTGTACCACAGTGTGGATATTTACAGTGCCTCAGACAGTAAGCAGAGATACAGAGAGAAAACAGTGCTGCAGGGGCCACAGCAGAGTGCCATCCATATTGGATATGTGGTAAAATGCCAGATGCACCAAAAAGCCATTTGAAATACGATGCCTGTGAACGCTGGGATGGGATGGAGCCCTGGGGAGGCGTGCCATAGTGTGCATGCCGTCATAATGGCACAATTTTGAAGTCTGTACTCTTGGAGCTCTCATTAACCCACTCTTATTTCTACTCCACAGAGACAAAGAGAACAGGAAGACATTTACAAACACACAGGCTGATAAACTACTCTCTCCTCTCCACCTTTCTAACACCTTCTTCATCCCCCTGTCTCTCTCACTCCCTCACTCGCACATCCCTTTGCTCGCTCTCTCCCTCCCTCCACCTACCCCTGCCTAATCAAATTCTGGGTGACATGCATTCTCTGTGCCTGAGGTGCTGCTCCCTCCCTCACAACAAGCAGCAAGGACCAGAGAGTGCTGTAACCAAACCTAACCGTTAACCACAGGCCTCCAGGACAGTCCAGTACGCAGGCAGGCAGGCACACAGGGGCTCCTCTACATATGATATGTCCACTAGATAGGAGGGAGCTAGGCTGGTGTCTGCCTGCCTGCCTGTCAGTCTGCCTGTCTGTTTGTCTGTCTGCCTGTCTGTCTTTCCCTGCAGTGCAGCTGTGTGCCAGTTGATTAGACTGCAGGATGAGATGAGACAGACAGATGCAGACTGTCATCCAGATGTGGTAATGGTCTTAATCTAAGACAATGCGCCCCTTCACCCAATACAACACATAACCAAACCTTTTTTCCCTCAGACACACAGACGTGCACACACATATAGGCACAGACACATGGGCACTCACGCCTGCACACGCATACACACACACTGGAGAGAAATTACACCCCATCCCAGGATAGCCTTACATAGTCACTCATGATGTCTCTCTCGCTCTCTCTCTCAGGATGGTGTGGCGTACCGTCAGACGGCTAAACACCATTAGCCACGCTGCGTTCTTCCCTGAGAGGAATTATAAATGCCATCACGTACAGAAACAAAAGCAGGATTATCAACATTTAGAGAAGAATTGGACAAATGAATGATTCCCACTCATTCCCTCAACAATCCTTCATTTCATATCAGAGAGAGAATAGAAGCCTGAGAGGATATGTAGTGGGGGTGTTGGGCAGGGTGCCTGGGCCAGTAGTAAGGTTTCTGATTTACCATGCTCATTTAAAAATGGAGAGAAGTGTGACACTGCAACATAATGCAGCCAACTACTGTACAACTATCACAACCCACATGCATAAATCTGATGCATCCTCAAACCTAATCTTTCACTTGCCTTCAATAAGCTATTGCAGTTTTGTCAATCACTGACTGAAAAAGAAATTACAATATTCACTACTCGGCACCTGTCTTGTCAGGCACCAGCAAATGTAATGCATTTTTGCTTCATCAAACGTATTCAGATAAAGTCAAAAACTAGCTCCCTGAGGTCTCATTTGAATGTATTGAAAGCACACCACACACACACACACACACACACACATACACCTCCTAATCATTACTATTTCTGTTCCTGTTGCCGTTGCTGTGTTGCGTGGGGAATATGACCAGCCTCAGTTGTTTGCTCACTGCAGTCCCTGAATAGTGAGGGATTTCTTCAATAACAATCACTCAGAACGACAAGTAATTAATTTACCCAACCAGCAGTGCCCTGCAGTCAATTGTAAGTATAGTTATTGTTCCCTCCTTGAAGACTCAATTAGAATGGACAAAATGATGTTGTCCTCTCGCAGGCCCGATTCAAAAGGAATTCTGTGGGAACGTGGGCAGACAGACAACGACGTGATGAACGCGGTCGTTGGGAGGGAACTCAAACAGATCACACATTCCATGTTCCCTCGGTCGTGTTGTGTTGTGTTCAGTCCTCCCTGAGCGCTAGGGAGGGGAAACACAGTTGACAGTATAGCCGAAGCACAGAGGAGTCATATGCAGGTGGTCGTCTGTAGCTCAATTGGTAGAGCATGGCGCTTGTAACGCCAGGGTAGTGGGCCACCCATACGTAAAAATGTATGCACACATGACTGTATGTCGCTTTGTATAAAAGCGTCTGCTAAATGGCATATTATTATTATTATTATTATATACATTATCTGACAGTATAGCCAGAGCACAGAGGAGTCATATGCAGGTAGACAGAGATATACATTATCTTGACTAGACATTGCCTCCTCTGTTAGCGTGTCAAATGACAAAGGGAGGAGAAATTAATTTAACATAGATTTTAGTTTGTGTGTTTGTGAGGGGGGCTGGTTGAATTAGGGAGAGCAGAGACTTCACAGGCTGGCAATTGGCCAGAATGTCCCTTTGTGATCCGGGCCAAGAGTTTTCCCTGACTGTGCGACCAGACCAGGAAAACCTCTGGGTCCTATAAAGTCTAGGACCCAGAGTTGGCAGCCAGGAAAAACTCCCAACCCACACAGCACAGGTTCTGCTCCCACTGTCGTAGTGGAGCTAGGCTAGTCATGCTGCCATTAAGGGTGACACACTTTCTTCCTCTAACTTCTCTGGGTCTATAAACACACACGCGGGAGGCGGCCAGAGGAAAGGTCATGTTTACGAGCCAAATAACAACATATAAAAAGAAGCGATAGCGTCACCTGAGATTGGAGAACTCTGCCCTTGAGAACTTAATGAGCGACATTGTTTGGCTTTTCTAAGGGACGGGGAAAATATTTCAAAGATGTGACAGTGAATAGATGACAAATGTGCTTTCATTACCTATCACAGGGTTGTGTGTGTGATGAAGTGCTCTGAAGCATTCTGAGTTACGACTGCAGGCAGCAATGTGTTGCCGTGACAGCTCTTTGACCAATGGTTACCACCCAAACAGGTGTCGTACCCCTCAGAGCTTACCTTGCCTGGGGGGGAGATCAACCAACTGACCCCTCTGAATGAGCACATAACAAAAGCATGCCGGGAGAGGGCTCTGGGTTTCTAAAACATTTCCTTTAGTTAGTAGACACTGAAGCAACAACACACAGGTTCAAGCAATAGCAGTACTGACACAACCACCTGTGAACACGAGACTCTAAACCAGTATTGAACATGACACCTCCCAGACATCCACTCACTCACTCACACTCTCTCTCGCTCTCTCTCTCTCTCTCTCTCTCTCTTTCTCACGTCCTTCTTTTTCTCTCTTCCTCTCTGTGTCCCTCTCTTCTCTCTCTCTCTCGCTTTCACTCTCTCTCTCTCCCTTTCCTTCCAGACAGCCCCCTCCCCTGTTCCTCTGGGTGTGAATGTGAGGAGAGTCTGAGACTAGGAGAGTGCTTCAGAGTTGGAGGGAGTCCAAAAGGACACACTGTGAAGGAAGGCATGATGGCAAGAAAATCTCCCAAACAAAAGAGGCCTGTCATCCACCCCTGACAGGCTCGCCACAAATTAAACAAAGCCATGTTCACAAAACGGGTGTGCAACTAAAAGAGTTGTCCTTGTTTTCAGAGACCAAGGCGCTATAAGAGTTTACCTAGAGTAGACTGCATGAAGTCCGAGTGGAAAATTCCTCCCAGGAATGACAGGTAAAACATGAATGACCTAGGGAGTGAAGGCTCTAACCTGGACTCCTCAGAGCAGTGCAGCCCTATTCTGGTCCCCTCTTGCACTCCTATCCTCCTGTCCTCTACTCCTCTCCTCCTGTCCTCTACTCCTCTACTCCTCTCCTCCTGACTCCTCTCCTCCTCCTGACTCCTCTACTCCTGACTCCTCTCCTCCAGTCCTCTACTCCTCCTGACTCCTCTACTCCTCTCCTCCTGACTCCTCTCCTCCAGTCCTCTACTCCTCTCCTCCAGTCCTCTACTCCTCTCCTCCAGTCCTCTACTCCTCTCCTCCTGTCCTCTACTCCTCTCCTCCTGTCCTCTACTCCTCTCCTCCCTACCTCCCTCCCTCCCTCCCTGCCCCGCCTGCCTCTCTGCCTGCCCTGCCTCCCTCCCTCCCTGCCTCTCTGCCCTCCCTCCCTGCCTGCATCTCTGCCTGCCTCCCTCCCTGCCCTCCCTCCCTCCCTCCCTCCCTCCCTCCCTCCCTGCCCTGCCTGCCTCCCTGCCTGCATCTCTGCCTCCCTCCCTCCCTCCCTCCCTCCCTGCCCTGCCTGCCTCCCTGCCTGCATCTCTGCCTCCCTCCCTCCCTCCCTCCCTCCCTCCCTCCCTCCCTCCCTCCCTGCCTGCCTGCCTCTCTGCCTGCCTCTCTGCCTGCCTCTCTGCCTGCCTCCCTCCCTCCCTGCCCTGCCTGCCTGCCTGCCTGCCTGCCTGCCTGCCTGCCTGCCTGCCTGCCTGCCTGCCTCCCTGCCCTGCCCTGCCCTGCCCTGCCCTGCCCTGCCCTGCCCTGCCCTCCCTCCCTCCCTCCCTCCCTCCCTCCCTGCCCTCCCTTCCTCCCTCCCTCCCTGCCCTGCCTGCCTCTCTGCCTGCCTCCCTGCCTGCCTTCACCCCTGCCTGGCTGGCTGGCTGCTCTGACTGAAAGAGTAATAACATGCACACACCACCTCTCTGATGAGCTGACACACAAAACCAGATTTATTAAAGTAACTGCCCAGTGTTTCCAGATTTCTATGCAATAAGTTAAATAGTTTTCCATCCAAAAAATGGTCATTAAGTAGGTATGTTAAAAAGCCGTTTTTTCTGTGTTGGAACGGTGTAGGCGTACCCCAACAACTAGGCTTGGGTGGTATACTGTATACCGGGGTACTTGGAAATAGCCACGGGGTGGTTTTTCAATACCGTCCATACCGCTGAAACAATTTATTTTAAGTTTTTTTAATACATTTGAATATTTGTAGCTACTTTTTAAGTAAATTCCTGCAGTTAACTTGTGCAATATGTTAGGAGAAATAAGGAAGATCGCGTTCTTCATTTCACCTGTCATAATAATTGTTCATTATGAAGCTTACCGGTAGTACCCAGTCACTTACCGGTAGTACCCAGTCACTTACCGGTAGTACCCAGTCACTTACCGGTAGTACCCAGTCACTTACCGGTAGGACCCAGTCACTTACCGGTAGTACCCAGTCACTTACCGGTAGGACCCAGTCACTTACCGGTAGTACCCAGTCACTTACCGGTAGGACCCAGTCACTTACCGGTAGTACCCAGTCACTTACCGGTAGGACCCAGTCACTTACCGGTAGGACCCAGTCACTTACCGGTAGGACCCAGTCACTTACCGGTAGTACCCAGTCACTTACCGGTAGGACCCAGTCACTTACCGGTAGTACCCAGTCACTTACCGGTAGGACCCAGTCACATGGTGTTTGTTTACAAGCACACAACGACGAGAGACTACAAGACTACAAGAACACAACGATGAGAGACTGGAGCCTTGTTAGTCACTCACTGTTGTGCAGCACATGCCAGGTGATATAGTTACAGTATGGAATTCACAACTAAATGTTTGCCAGCTAGATATCTTATGACTATTAAGTTAACTGTCTAAAATGTTGTGCATTTGATTTGCTAATTAAGTAGGTTAGCTTATTCCAAAATCAAGCTTCGCTTGCAGGTAACAGCAGAGAATCCCCTCCTGGATCAAGAGCCTTGCTGTCCAACATTTTGTTTTGTGCGTGCAGCAAACTGTGAGTAGCATTTATTAGTTACCAAAAGTATGTGGACACCTGCTCGTCTAACATCTCATTCCAAAATCATGCGCATTAATATGGAGTTGGTCCCCCTTTGCTGCTATAACAGCCTCCACTCTTCTGGGAAGGATTTCCACTAGATGTTGGAACATTGTGCCTCTATTCAGCCACAAGAGCATTAGTGAGGTCGGGCAATTAGGCCTGGCTCGTAGTCGGCGTTCCAATTCATCCCAAAGGTGTTCGATGGGGTTGAGGTCAGGGCTCTGTGCAGGCCAGTCAAGTTCTTCCACACAGATCTCGACCAAACATTTCTGTATGGACATCGCTTTGTGCACGGGGCATTGTCATGCTGAAACAGGAAAGGGCCTTCCCCAAACTGTTGCCACAAAGTTGGAAGCACAGAATTGTCTAGAATGTCATTGTATGCTGTAGCGTTAAGATTTCCCTTCACTGGAACTAAGGGGCCTTGCCCAAACCATTAAAAACAGCCCCAGACCATTATTCCTCCTCCACCAAACGTAACAGTTGGCACTATGCATTGGGGCATGTAGCGTTCTCCTGGCATCCACCAAACCCAGATTTGTCCGTCGGACTGCCAGATGGTGAAGCGTGATTCATCACTCCAGAGAACGCGTTTCCACTGCTCCAGAGTCCAATGGCAGGGAGCTTTACACCACTCCATGGAAACCCATTTCATGAAGCTCCCGATGAACAGTTCTTATGCTGACGTTGCTTCCAGAGGCAGTTTGGAACTTGGTAGTGAGTGTTGCAACCGAGGACAGACGATTGTTACGCGCTACGTGCTTCAGCAATTGGCGGTCCCATTCTGTGAGCTTGTGTGGCCTACCACTTCGCGGCTGAGCCGTTGTTGCTCCTAGACGTTTCCACTTCACAATAACAGCACTTACAGTTGACCGGGGCAGCTCTAGCAGGGCAGAAGTTTGACGTACTGACTTGTTGGAAAGGTAGCATCCTATGACGGTGCCACGTTGAAAGTCAATGAGCTCTTCAGTAAGGCCATTCTACTGTCCATGTTTGTCTATGGAGATTTTATACACCTGTCAGCAACGGGTGTGGCTGAAATAGCTGAATCCACTAATTTGAAGGGGTGTCAACATACTTTTGTATATATAGTGTAGTTTATGTCAGAGACTGTATAAAATGTTTGCAATGAGCTCGTTAGCATTTAGTTAGCAGTCTCTATGGGATTTTACATGTACTTGTTAGCATTCCTAACCTTTGGATTACAAAGGCTTAGTGGGGTTTGAAAATAGCAGCCATTGTGTTCAGTGCCGGTATTACGGAATATCCCTGTACGGCACAAGGTCGGTATGAAGTTATGACAGCCCAAGCCTACCAACAACAGAATGTTGTGGGTCTATACGGGGCATTAAAAATATTCATGCAAGTAGACCGCTGATTGGCCAGCTCATCCCCCTCTAGACCGCTGATTGGGAGATGACATCATGTTCTATGAGGAAATAGCAATGGTCTGTTTGAGATACAAGTTTGAGCTGGGGGTTTTTCTCCAATTTACTTTGGCCACAAATACGAGTATAGGACGATTCAACAACATTATTTGGATATGAGTTAACAGAATATTAACTTTTAAAAGTGAGATTTTCACTGGGCAGTTACTTTAAGAGGGGGAGAGAGAGGGAGAACATGAGAGATGGAGAATGAAAGAAAGAAAGAGAGAGGGGTATGGCTGAGCAAATGTAGAGATGCATCCAAACAGGAAGAGGCAGTGGAATCATACAGTCTGACAGCCGGACAAACAGATGGACAGACATATAGACAAACAGACAGACAGACAGACACACACACACACACACATATATTCAAACAAGCCAGTTAAGAACCCTAGCACAGAAGCTACCACCCATAACAAACAGTGTCTACAGATCACCCTTTGAGCCTACAGTCTACAGGGTATCACTTTAATTCGAAGAGTTGTTTATTTAATATTTCAGCCCGTGACACAAAAGCAGAGTGCACCACTGTCTCTGCACACCCCCGAAACGTCACTGTACTGATTGCAAGACGTGCAGCCCCCAAGGAGCTCCCTGTACACCCCGCACGCAACTTTCAATTAATTCCATAAAGAGAGTGTTCTGCTGCTGGGAGGAAGATGGGAGCTCATTACTGAATTCCTCTCCTCTAGCTTTGAAATATAGATCAGGGGCTGTGTCTACTCTGTCTGTCTGTCTGCTCTCTGCTCTGGTTGTGGCACTGTGGCACTTTCAGCCCAGCTGAGTGCACGGGATTAGCAACTGCTCACCTTACTGTAAAGCAGCACTTCTACTGCTGCTACTAGTGCTGGTGTAACTGCTAGTTCTACTGCTACTGCTATTGTTAGTGTAACTGCTAAATCTAGTGCTAGTAGTACACCTACTGCTAGTGCTACTGCTACTGCTGATGCTAGTGTAACTGCTAGTTCTAGTGCTAGTACTACTGCTAGTGCTACTGCTACTGCTAGTACTACTTCTACTGCTGGAGCTAGTACTACTGCTAGTGCTACTGCTGGTGCTAGTACTACTGCTAGTTCTACTGGTGGTACTACTTCTACTGCTACTTCAAGTGCTAGTATTACTGCTAATTCTACTGCTAGTGCTACTGCTAGTGTCTGTGTAACTGCTAGTGCTACTGCTAATACTACTGCTACTGCTAATGCTACTGCTAGTACTACTGCTAGTACTAGTGTAACTGCTAGTTCTGGTGCTACTACTACTGCTATTGCTACTGCTACTGCTACTGCTAGTGTCTGTGTAACTGCTAGTGCTACTGCTAATACCACTGCTACTGCTAATGCTACTGCTACTGCTACTGCTAGTACTACTGCTAGTGCTAGTGTAACTGCTAGTTCTAGTGCTAGTACTACTGCTATTGCTACTGCTACTGCCACTAGCTGTAAAATATGCTGTCTTTCCTCAGACAAACACGACACATCCTCACTCATCATAACTCACACTTGTTCAATTGTGACTAGTTTCAGGAAACTAGGTGTATGTCGCGCGTCACTACTTCACAGGAGAGGCATATGAACGTAAAACATTTATTTTTATCAAAATGTAAATACGAATAAAATTGTTAAATTCCGTGCCTAGTTGGTTTAGCCACGGAAAAAGACAGGAATCTTCCTGCTAGCCATGATTGTCTGAGATAATGGATGGGCTGGACTTGCCGAGAGATGAGTTCAGATTGGTCTGCCATGTAGCGCGCTTCTGTCTATAACATGAGTTGTGTTCAGTATGTGTAGGTAATCCTTTCTAACGCGGCTTTTTTGAAAGATATCACGAAGAACTGCTAAGGCTCTCCACTTTCTGGAGGACCGAGGTTTGAAATCAGTGGAATGCCTTGTGGAATCAGAGTACGATAGTTAAGGAGAGAGAGAAAATTCAGGCGTTTGATTGCAAATGCGGAGGGACTCGAAAAGAGAACACAGAAGGCTGTTGTATAAAACAACTGTCTCCGGATTACATCTTCAAACTAAGGGCAACCATGGAATCCGTGACAGAGAGGGAGAAGCGATCATCCAGGTATACGGGTAAGAGAGTCTAGCTAGCTACTTTTCAGATTCTAATTTTGGCAGCAAGTTGTTTTCATTGCAAGTTAAAGAGTACTGTTAGCTAGCTAGCTAGCTAACGTTAGCTGGCTGGCTGGCTCGCTAGCTAACGTTATGTGTATGATCTGTGTAGTAATATTATTTATATCTCAGAGCCATTTGCATTGCTAGTTATAGCCTAATGTTAGCTATCTAGCAAACATTAAACCTAGTTTGTTAACGTTTAGCTACCTGTAGATTCATGCAGGGTAGTAACGTTATGAGTTGGGATTATGATTCATTGTTTAGCTAGCTACGTCTAAACAAAAGACTCCATTATGCAAGTAACCATTTCACTGTACCTTCTGTATCCTGTGCATGTGACAAATAAACTTTTATTTTATGTGATATATTGTGTGTTTACCAGAGATGGTAATGTGAAGAACAACATGACATGCACCAAGGTCAAATTAGGATATAACAATAGGCCAACGAGACAGTGTCCAAGTCCTAAAATTCTCAGGTAGAATGCCCTGCTTTTATTTCTTCACACTCACAACCGTAAGCATTAAAAAATATATATATATATAATTTTACCCCCTTTCTCTCCCCAATTTCGTGATATCCATTTGGTATTTACGATCTTGTCTCATCGCTGCAACTCCCCAACAGGCTCGGGAGAGGCGAAGGTCGAGTCATGCGTCCTCCAAAACATGACCCGACAAGCCGCGCTGCTTCTTAACACCTGCTCGCTTACCCTGGAAGCCAGCCGCACCAATTGTCAGAGGAAACACTGTTCAACTGACGACTGTCAGCTTGCGTGTCAGCTTGCAGGTGCCCGGCCCGCCACAAGGAGTCGCTAGAGCGAGATGATCCAAGGAAAGTCCCCCGGTCAAACCATCCCCTAACCCGGACAATGCTGGGCTTATTGTGCACCGCCCTATGGGACTCCCGGTCACGGCCGGCTGGGGATCGAACCCCAGCCTGTAGTGACGCCTCAACACTGCAATGCAGTGCCTTAGACCGCTGCGCCACTCAGGAGGCCCAGTAAGCTATTTTCTGTAATTAGCTCGCCATTGACTTGTAAATAATGATCTTGTTCTGAGTCTATTTTCCTGTAATAATGAATACAAATTGGCTAAAGCTAAGATGTTGTCAGCTATATGATATGGTCATTATTTGAACTGGCTAGCCAGCTAACTTAATGTTAGCTAGCTAGCTAACAAGCTAGAAAATAACCAAAACATTGTTTAGAAAGTTGCTTTTAGTTGCCTGGTTTGCTAGATTGACATATACTAAATTAATTTATCAACGGATGGGTTTATTGGTGTTAAAATACACCAGTTATGCTATTTTGGACCACCAGGCGGCTGATATCATGCAGCCTGTCGTTTTTGTGTTTATACTTTTTCATAACGACAATGACAAGTTTGATATCGGACGACAATAGAATGTTCATGATGTCAATGCGACAACTGTATATAGACGTAGTATAAACCAGCCTTTAATCTTGAAATCTTTGGTTGCTCAGTACACTACCGTACTCACTGTTTAGCACATGGCCTCACATGTGAATCCTTAAAGAGATGGGTGGGACTAAGTCTTAAGAGGGTGTGAACGATGCTGAATGGGTGTAGACAAATAACTCTCCAGTAGGTGTACCAAAACATTCAAGGGCCATTTTCTCAAAAGTGGGGTTACAAGTTGATCAACTTTCAAAGCAGAATTACTTTCCCATTGTTCCTCAACTTTAGTGTATGATATACCATTTTCTAGCTCTGAGTCTCTACTTTTATCCAATGTAAAAAACACAATTTCAAATTTTGCTACATACAATTGAAGTCGGAAGTTTACATACACCTTAGCCAAATACATTTAAACTCAGTTTTTCACAATTCCTGACATTTAATCCTAGTAAAAATTCCCTGTCTTAGGTCAGTTAGGATCACCACTTTATTATAAGAATGTGAAATGTCAGAATAATAGTAGAGAAAATTATTTATTTCAGCTTTTATTTCTTTCATCACATTCCCAGTGGGTCAGAATTTTACATACACTCAATTAGTATTTGGTAGCATTGCCTTTAAATTGTTTAACTTGCGTCAAACATTTCGGGTAGCCTTCCACAAGCTTCCCACAATTAGTTGGGTGAATTTTGGCCCATTCCTCCTGACAGAGCTGGTGTAACTGAGTCAGGTTTGTAGGCCTCCTTGCTCACACACGCTTTTTCAGTTCTGCCCACACATTTTCTATAGGATTGAGGTCAGGGCTTTGTGATGGCCACTCCAATACCTTGACTTTGTTGTCCTTAAGCCATTTTGCCACAACTTTGGAAGTATGCTTGTGGTCATTGTCCATATGGAAGACCATTTGCGACCAAGTTTTAACTTCCTGACTGATGTCTTGAGATGTTGCTTCAATATATCCACATAATTTTCCTTCCTCATGATGCCATCTATTTTGTGAAGTGCACCAGTCCCTCCTGCAGCAAAGCACCCCCACAGCATGATGCTTCCACCCCCGTGCTTCACGGTTGGGATGGTGTTCTCCGGCTTGCAAGCAACCCCCTTTTTCCTCCAAACATAATGATGGTCATTATGGCCAAACAGTTCTATTTTTGTTTCATCAATCCAGAGGACATTTCTCCAAAGGATGAACCAGACATGTGGAGGTCTACACATTTATTCTGAGGTCTTGGCTGATTTCTTTCGATTTTCCCATGATGTCAAGCAAAGAGGCACTGAGTTTGAAGGTAGGCCTTGAAATACATCCACAGGTACACCTCCAATTGACTCAAATGATATCAATTATCCTATCAGAAGCTTCTAAAGCCATGACATCATTTTCTGGAATTTTCCAAGCTGTTTAAAGGCACAGTCAACTTAGTGTATGTAAACCTCTGACCCACTGGAATCGTGATACAGTGAATTATAAGTGAAATAATCTGTCTGTAAACAATTGTTGGAAAAATAAATAATATGCCATTTAGCAGACGCTTTTATCCAAAGCGACTTACAGTCATGCGTGCATACATTTTTTGTGTATGTGTGGTCCCGGGGATCGAACCCACTACCTTGGCATTACAAGCGCTGTGCTCTACCAGCTGAGCTACAGAGGACCACGACTTCAAATGACTTGTGTCATGCACAAAGTAGATGGCCTAACCGACTTGCCAAAACTATAGTTTGTTAACAAGTTTTGGAGTGGTTGAAAAACAAGTTTTAATGACTCCAACCTAAGTGTATGTAAACATCCGACTTCAACTGTAAGACCGAATCGAGCCGGTCAGTCACAATTCAGCTCAGGCAGCAGTCTTGCAAATCATTGATGGTCCTCCTTACTGACAAAGCACAAACAATGTGAACAAACGCTGCTCTTTAGAATCTATCTGTTTACTCTTTAACAAATGGACTGAAAAACCCAATAGGATCATTAACAGCATATTACAACCCAGACAAGACATGCTGGAGACTGGAGAGGTGTATTTCTCAGGGCTGGGTTTTGTCATGCCTGACAACACTGTACTGTGTGTTTGCTGATCAGACAGCTCCAGCCACCTATCTACTGTATGTGTATGTGTTTAATTAACAACTCTCTCCGCGGAATTCCATCACCTAGGAAACGGGGCTGAATTCAATGGAGGCGATTGGACGAGGTCAGAGTGTGATGTAACTGAGGATGCTGGAACCATCACTGAGGGGAAAGAGGGGACCTGCATGGCTGGACAGGGCTCTGGATGAAATCTCGCCCCCCTCTAACCCCCTCCCCTCTCGCCCCCCTCACCCTTTAGTCGGCCCAGGGAGAGGCATTAGGCATTAACCTAGCTCTCTGTTGCCACGGCCACGGCCACTGATGAAGATGGTAAGATGGTAGCTCAGCAATGCATTGTGGTGAGGGGGGGGGGGGGGGGGGGGGGGTGCGGGGGGGTTGGCGGGGGGTGCTGGATGAGTCTCTCCCTGATTTGCTTTATGCAAAAGACAACAATCACAGGAAATGCCTGAGTCCCAGCTTCCCAGTTAAATGCCATGGCAATAACAAAAGGGCTTCCTTTGAGCGGATCGAGGCAAATTAAACATTTGTTTAGAATATTTTCTTCTTGGAGAACAACAACGAGGGATGTTCTAATTACCCACCCAAAAAAACATAAAAACATCAACACTTTGTTGCACGCCTGCTTATAAAACAACTGCAACCACTCTGCATATCAGAGAGAAGGAAGGGTGGTGGAGGTGGTGGGTGGATGGAGGTGTTCCTCATTCCATCAGAGTGGAAATAAGGCAGCAGAATGCACACACACCTATCATTACCATGTTCCCTACATTAGCATAAGGCTGAGTGGAAAGGGCACTCCTATCTACAGCATGAGCCACACTGTACCAGCCCAGTTAATTATCCATTACCCACTAAGCATCAGCAGACTGTCAGGCATGCAGGGAATGTGAACACAGAGAGCCTGTGCAGCGGGTGGGGTGCTGTTTTCCCATACAGCTGGGCATTCAAGGGTTAACTCCACCGATGCTTCAATAACGTGGGCAGAAACACTGGAGAAGATAATGATGCAGTAGTTAAACAGATAGGAGCCTGGCTTTGGCTAAGAAACAGCCCTGGACGCCCTCGGATCTCGCCTCCAGAGAAGCGAAGCTGGGCACTGGGCTCCGAGGGAGCCGAGGGAGGGGGACCCTGTCTGGCTCTCTGTTGGATGATGAGTCCCCTCCCGGACGGGCACAGATGATAGAGGCCCAGACAGACACAGACAGCCAGTCTGTCTAACCTAAATGCTCACTGAGAGAGCCCACCTCACGTGCAGTCATGCCCTGCCCCCCTCTGTCTATCTGTCTGCCTTCCCGTCTGTCTGTCTGTCTGTCTGTCTGCCCACGTCTGGATGACTGAACTCACACAATCCACTGCCCAGGCCCTGAATATCTAATCATTCAGTACAGCTGTGTGTGTGTGTGTGTGTGTGTGTGTGTGTGTGTGTGTGTCTGCACACACAGAGTGCATACAAGGATGCAAACAGCCACACACACACAAACTGACTCACACACACACACAAACTGACTCTCACACACACACAAACTGACTTTCATACACACGCAAACTGACTCACACACAAATAGGTTGAATTCGGCTCCAGCTGAGAGACATGCCGTGCTGTGTGCTTTACACATTACTATGTGAGCTCAAAAGGGTAGGGGTGTGTGTGATAAGTCAGTCACATCACACAAACAAGGCATTGGGGCAGGGAGCAAGTGAGTGAGTGCTGCTAGTGGCAGTCCAGCCTATTCTATGTTCTCCCCCTCCCATAGCACTGACTCTGACCAAGGGGGAAAAGGTCAACCCAAGCCTGCAAACTCATGGCTCCATCACCCAGATGAAAACCTCCAAGACTGCTCTGGAGAATATCTACAGATTTTCTCAAGCTGGTTTTCATTCTTCAGACACACACTAAAGCTCCCTGTACCAGCGAGGCAAGAGGGTCATAAAATGTTTGCTCTTTAATTGCTGTGCGGTAATTGCGAGCTCTCATAAGAAAAAGGGAGTTTTACCCCAATTAATTCTCCATGTTTAGGTAATGGAGCTTGTTATTTTTGTATGTTATTTAAATGTTCCCCTAACGCAGATCACTAGGCTAGCCTATATGTTATCTTACAGGGAGGGGAGGGGAGGAGAGCCCCAGCATACTGATGTATGGGCTCTACACCTGGCAGCCTAGCCTGCTCAGTTACTGCTGTAGACTAGACTGTAGACAGCGAGGATGTGCCAGTTTTCCCCACTTGTTGAGAAGCCCTAGCTCTTCCTGGGGTCCAGCTAGCACCCTCTGAAGAAGAGGAGCAGGAGCAGGACTGTTTCTCTACACCTTTACCCTCTTCTCTCACTGGAAAGACATCTCAACAGGCCTGCCATTGACCCAGGGGAGCGAGGGGAGAAGGGGAAGGAGGGGAGCAAGAGAATGGGGTCAATGCAGAGATAGGCAAGAAGCCATTTTGGAACCACTTAACTATAATCAGCAAATTTACCCCAACGCAATTAGAGCTGTGCCACCCTGATGCCCCGTTTACATCGTGACGTATTTCATTACGTCGTACGTCATCTTCACGGAGTCTTGCCCCGCTACTAAACGGACAAGTGTAGTGTTTGTAACGCAAGACTGAGGAGAGTATGTCTCTCGTCAGACATCGCATTTATTTTGGGAGATTGCAAAATATGACCATTCAAAACAGGATAAATATATTGTTTCAGGTGATAATAAAACATGTTTTGTTTAGTTACTTTTACCTCAACTTGTTTCTCTAACTTTATAGCAAGTCAAGCTAGCTTGCACTAAAGAACAGCTAGCTAGCTAGCTAAAAGCTAGGCTAGGTTGAAGATACCACTGTAGCTAGCGACCCCCACCTAATAATTATTATAAAAAACAAACGTCATTACCATCACAATAAACTTAAACGGGAGGCAACAGTCATATAATATAATTGGCTTAACAGCCAATGTGCATTATTTAACATTACTATTAATGTAGTACTCACTTATAGGAATGGGTAACTGTTTACAAGTTGCTAGCGATCCCATAATGCCTTCACCGAAAACCACATATTTTAATCTTGTTCTGTGGTTTGGTAACTCCCTGATCTTCAACGGACTCTGGCTGGACTGAAGATGACGTAAAGTTTGAAAAATGTATACGTTTGCGGAGTCCGTCTCACAACGAATCCTTCAACCGCAAGGGGGTTGTCCCCATTGAAATGCATGATATCCGGCACAACGTAACGGAGTGCTTATGGATAATGTGAAGGAGGCTTGAGAGTTTTACATTTCCCTCACAGTTCTTTCAGTGTTTCCCTGTCCTCTGGAGGAATTACAGAGTGGGGGACAGCGGGGCACAGGGAGGGGTACAGTGGGGGTGGTGGTGATGGGGTCGTCCTTGGTCGTATTTGTTTTAAGAGCCACCAGCAAACACAGACTCTTTCCTGTGAGGACTTGGAGGGAGGGCGAGGGCAGATTCAACTATAAATCTTTATTGTCTGACCAGATTGTTCTCAATAGATGCCAGATCGTGTGAAAATAAACCTAGCAACTCACTGCCTCGGGGGAAGCATCACGATCTAACGTACTTAGTCTCAACATTCAACATGGCTATCAAAGGACTGATTATTTATCTTGGTCGAGGCACGAGCGTCCTTCGCCATGTTTCTTGTCCTTTCTTTCTTTCAGTTTCTAAACACCAGTGATGTTTTTGAGCAGGCAGTCAAGGGGAGATACTACTTGGGGTCCTCTTCCTCACATGCTTCATCCATCAACACTGAGCTTCATACAATTAGCTCCTTACAAAATGGCCGTCCTTTCATGAATCAACCCGGGCAGAGAAAAGCAGGACCAGGGTGAAAACAAAAGAGACTTTGTCATAGACAGACAGGTAGCGCTGCTATCACACTGCAGAGCTGACTGCACTGAAGCACTCCCGACACTCATTTGGAATTCCCAGCACTTAGTCATCCCCCTTTCCTGCCCGTGGAAAGGCAGAACAAACAAACAAACAAAGAGACAGAGAGGGGCCCATTTAACGGAGGCCGTCAACAACATTCCTGAAGAAAAGGTGCTGAATTTATGATTGATTTTCTGCCACAGTATGAATAGCTCATTCAAATTAGAGAGGGAGAAAAAGGGAAAGTAATGCACTGATTGCACTCAGAGGTTGAAATAATAAGCATCATCATGACTGTTGTATGTTGAGATAAAGGACTAAAGTCCATCTGGTATACTGTGGTATCTACAATGTTCCAGGCCTGCTAGAATATCACCAGTTAACCACCTGTCAACTGTCCTGTTTATGCTGAATATAATATAGCTATTCATATTTACTTAGAATTGCTACAGACAGACACTTACCAGTAACTTTGTGCCCAGAGTGCATACAACATTCCTCCCCAGCTCACATATCTGAAGGCCTTTATGTATCTTTATTGGGCAATAACCCTATGCTCTTAGATCTTACAGCCAGCTATAACTTATGTCCATATGGCCAATTGATAGCGCGTGGATCAGATGATTGCACCGCAGTCTAGATGTGCATGTAGGTGCGCTGGGGGTAGGGAGGAAGGGCAGATGGACACTAATCAAATCTGTAATCTCCACAGGCCCTCTCAGTCTGTTCACCTAACACGCATGCACACATGTACACACACACACAAATACACACACACCCTGCTTCACTCAGTCAGAGCAATCTCTTTGTGTCCGCCCCACAAGCATGCATATAACCATGGAGACAAGCTGAATGACTGAGGAGGGACGGTTGGGACGTTGGGAGTTTTTGTGTGGCCCTCTCCTCCAGAACACTATATCAAGGGCTTGGCAGGAACGATGGGGGAACGTTGGGTCAGGGTAGGGTGAGGGTGGAGTGGCAGTTTGCACCATAAGACTTCTTAGAATCTGTTGCTCTGAATTCAATGACATGTTCCGTTATAGTGTGGTCGGAAGAAGAAAAAGAAGAAGCACAACAGTGTAAAGCAACAATAAGCTTGTCGAGGGCAATCTCCATTACCATGGCACTCTGAAAGGCAATACACATCGACACAATGTACACAACTGGTAAAAGGCTGGAGATAAAAGGCAACTTGTGGTACTTTGTGAAACCGAGAGCATCTGTTGGACCACAAGGTTCCCGGAAGAGAAGAACAAGCCCCACCTGGGCAAACAATAGCAGAGACATGAGAGTAGTGCTTAACAACAACACACACACAGCGGCAGTTCAAAGAGGACCACTGTTCAAGTGGTGCTGTCAGTGTCAAGGCCAATTTTAGGAACAACAGTCAGCAACGCCCCTGTTGCCGTGGCAATAACTGCCACTTCTAAATATACACCCTCTTCATATGCAAAGTGACCGTCTTGATGATATGAATATAGACAACATGTAGAATAAAGAAAGGAGAGAGCCGCTTAAGATAGATACAGTGGGGAGAACAAGTATTTGATACACTGCCGATTTTGCAGGTTTTCCTACTTACAAAGCATGTAGAGGTCTGTAATTTTTATCATAGGTACAAATCCAGAAAATCACATTGTATGATTTGTAAGTAATTAATTTGCATTTTATTGCATGACATAAGTATTTGATACATCAGAAAAGCAGAACTTAATATTTGGTACAGAAACCATATGTTTCCTGTAGGTCTTGACCAGGTTTGCACACACTGCAGCAGGGATTTTGGCCCACTCCTCCATACAGACCTTCTCCAGATCCTTCAGGTTTCGGGGCTGTCGCTGGGCAATACGGACTTTCAGCTCCCTCCAAAGATTTTCTATCGGGTTCAGGTCTGGAGACTGGCTAGGCCACTCCAGGACCTTGAGATGCTACTTACGGAGCCACTCCTTAGTTGCCCTGGCTGTGTGTTTTCGGGTCGTTGTCATGCTGGAAGACCCAGCCACGACCCATCTTCAATGCTCTTACTGAGGGAAGGAGGTTGTTGGCCAAGATCTCGCGATACATGGCCCCATCCATCCTCCCCTCAATACGGTGCAGTCGTCCTGTCCCCTTTGCAGAAAAGCATCCCCAAAGAATGATGTTTCCACCTCCATGATTCACGGTTGGGATGGTGTTCTTGGGGTTGTACTCATCCTTCTTCCTCCAAACATGGCGAGTGGAGTTTAGACCAAAAAGCTATATTTTTGTCTCATCAGACCACATTACCTTCTCCCATTCCTCCTCTGGATCATCCAGATGGTCATTGGCAAACTTCAGACGGGCCTGGACATGCGCTGGCTTGAGCAGGAGGACCTTGTGTGCGCTGCAGGATTTTAATCCATGACGGCGTAGTGTGTTACTAATGGTTTTCTTTGAGACTGTGGTCCCAGCTCTCTTCAGGTCATTGACCAGGTCCTGCCGTGTAGTTCTGGGCTGATCCCTCACCTTCCTCATGATCATTGATGCCCCACGAGGTGAGATCTTGCATGGAGCCCCAGACCGAGGGTGATTGACCGTCATCTTGAACTTCTTCCATTTTCTAATAATTGCACCAACAGTTGTTGCCTTCTCACCAAGCTGCTTGCCTATTGTCCTGTAGCCCATCCCAGCCTTGTGCAGGTCTACAATTTTATCCCTGGTGTCCTTACACAGCTCTCTGGTCTTGGCCATTGTGGAGAGGTTGGAGTCTGTTTGATTGAGTGTGTGGACAGGTGTCTTTTATACAGGTAACGAGTTCAAACAGGTGCAGTTAATACAGGTAATGAGTGGAGAACAGGAGGGCTTCTTAAAGAAAAACTAACAGGTCTGTGAGAGCCGGAATTCTTACTGGTTGGTAGGTGCTCAAATACTTATGTCATGCAATAAAATGCAAATTAATTACTTAAAAATCATACAATGTGATTTTCTGGATTTTTGTTTTAGATTCCGTCTCTCACAGTTGAAGTGTACATATGATAAAAATTACAGACCTCTACATGCTTTGTATGTAGGAAAACCTGCAAAATCGGCAGTGTATCAAATACTTGTTCTCCCCACTGTATATTTACATATGGGCTACGTTAGTTCGAAATCTCATCTGTGTGCTGCATTTGGTTTACACGTCAATGAGTTGAAAATGCTAAGGCCCACGGTTGACAGGGAGTAATTTGCATAAATGTGCAGGTTGGGATAGGAGGGTTGGCAGCGACGGCGGCTCAATGGCATAGGTACTCTCTAAATGTGCATAGGGCCTCTCTCTGACTGGATTTGCCCAGTACTGATAAGTGAAGTGAAAGACTGATGAGGAGAGCGAGAGAGAGAGAGAGAGAGAGAGAGAGAGAGAGAGAGAGAGAGAGAGAGAGAGAAGGGGGGGCTGCTCTGGGTTGCTCAGCCTGTAACAGAGGAACTTCCATACCCCTAAACCCCCCTATCCCCTTCCCTCTACCCTCATCCACCCTTTTCTTCAAGATAAGAGTTTGAAAGGTGAATGTGAAAAAGCAGAAAGCGATGCTGCGTGTCTCAACAGTGCAAACCCGCTTCACGGAGCACTTTTCACTGGATGTTATGCATGCATAGATGGCAGATAAAGGGTGTTTGTGTACATTGCAACTCGACGATAATGAATGCTGAGAACCAAACCGTGCTGAAAAATGCATGTAATTCCTCTCAGCTTGAACTAATGATGACCCCACACAAACGCTTTTAATGAAATACTATCTGCAACTGTGGTTGTTGGTTCTTTCATTCTCCCCATGTTCATGTAGCTGAGGCTGGGTGCCATAATGGGAGTTATGTTCTTTTGGGAGACAGACGCTGCTGGTATGATATCACCCTCCCAGGGAGGGACGCTATGCTCTATGATCTCCCCACTAGCCCCGCTCACTCATTGATAACCAGTCTGAACATGTCTGCTCTATGTCTGGTGTCTCCTCTCTGATTGCGGTAGCTACCTCAGGCCAGTAAGACCACTTCAGAGCCATCACATGTAATGACCTGGTTAGTGTGAGGGAGTTGTGTGTGTGTGTGTGTGTGAGAGAGAGAGAGAGAGAGAGAGAGAGAGAGAGAGAGAGAGAGAGAGAGAGAGAGAGAGAGAGAGAGAGAGAGAGAGAGAGAGAGAGAGAGAGAGAGAGAGAGAGAGAGAGAGAGAGAGAGAGAGAGAGAGAGAGAGAGAGAGAGAGAGAGAGAGAGAGAGAGAGAGAGAGAGAGAGAGAGAGAGAGAGAGAGAGAGAGAGAGAGAGAGAGAGAGAGAGAGAGAGAGAGAGAGAGAGAGAGAGAGAGAGAGAGAGAGAGAGAGAGCGGGAGAGAGAGAGGTAGGTAGGTAGGTAGGAAGCGAGGGAGGGAAGGAGCACTGTCTGTAGGTACTACTCTCATCACCTCTGTGAAACCCTGACCCTCTGCTGCTCCATAGCCTATAGCCATGCTATGAAGGTTATTAAGGCCAAATAAATCAGTAACTACACCAACCAGATCGTGAGTGCATTCAGTTCCCTCTACCCTTACATGCTCCAAACTCCTGAGCCATTCCATTGTACGTACATGTACACAAAGACACAGTAATGGCCTGCACTCATATGCACATCTTTGAAAGATTTATTCATTCATGATTTGTCTTTTCTTTTCTTCCAGGCCACTCTTTTCTCCCAAATTCCTGTCATCTGACTAGAGCAGGTTGTGTGGGGATAAATCATTCTGCTTGTGCACTCAATATAAGCTAATAACCAAGGCAGCCGGTTGAAAAAGAGAAATGGTCTATGTTCATAAAACAGAGGGATTAGGCTTCAAGGACCAGTGGGTTCTGAGTTTCGAAGGAGTCAGAGAGAAAAGTAATTATCCCAATTTGCACTGTTTTTTCCCTCAGTCGAAGTGTGTTTTTCTTCACATTTAACAATGAGAGATATATTTCAACACAAAAAAACACTCCTATTAATTAAACAGCCTTCTTTCTGAACCCATTGCAGTCGGTAGTCATCTCTAAGGGCTATGGCCGTGCGCTCCGCCTCCACAGATAAAGAACAACACACTACTGGAGGTGGATGCAGCCATTTTCTAATGTTAACACTTTTAATTATTAACCAGGATTCAATACAGGAGTAATTATTTTTCCAAACAAATTACGCCTCAGGTACCAAACGGCTGCAATTTGATACACAGCAATATATTTCTGCTGCTGCCACACAATGCTTTTAGTCATTTTAAATTATTTATCAACCAACCAGGGTGGAATAAGATTTACTACCACTGGGTTTCATTTTCCTGGTTAACCTTAACTTTTGGAACACTTTTAATATATTCTGAAAAAGATCTGCATTTGTAAAGCTCCACAAGCCACACTGAGGGACATAAGGAACTAATGCGTGCTCAGTCCACAGAGACTTCGTTGGTACTTGAAAACTGGTTAAAAGCAGAATATCAGAATGGGACTTTTGACACCCAAGCGAATGTCTTTTAAGGGAGTATGCGAGCACACTTGTCGACGTCGGCTAGGCGCCAGCCGAACTGAAGCATGCTGACGCCTTAAGCCTAACTACAGTAATGGATGTGACAGTTTCATCAGGGAGCCACAAAGATGAAGTAAACAAATGTAATCGCTGAATTCACGTTGTTTGCTATTTCATGCAGCCACAGAATAGAAAGAAGCTAAACAAATTATTTTGTATTTGAATTTCGCATTTAAATTTGAGAGATATCATTCACACAAAGTAATGAGACTGGGTGTGTAAGTATGCCTCCAGGATAATATGGTAAAGTTGGCCTCATGTATAGGCCCTCGAACAATGAAATAAGACCAAGGACATCCAAAATCCATCAGATTAACCGTTTTTAATGAAGCCAGCAACGCAAATGATTAATCTCAGCGATTGACAGTATACAGGTATTATTGAACGTTGACTAACCAATTGCAGTGAAATTAGATTAAATCTAGTCTTTATCAGTTTCATAAATGTAATTCAGGTAAGCTTAGTAAATTGATAGCGGCATGGACTTTGTTAGTTGGCTAGTGTAAAGGATGTCATGCTGCTTGCTTAGCGAATACCACTTCCTCCTGATTCGGCGAACTCTGACTTCTGCCTTCACACATCCCCATGTGTTACACTAGCAAGCAAAACTGGACATTACACATCGTTCACTTTGGGGAAAACTGGTCCAGACACTTAGTAGCTAGCTAGCAAAATGATGTACTAATATGAAAGTGCAATTGTAAACTATAAAGTATAAACCCACCACAGCTTAATTTATGAATGAGGTTCCAGGCGGAGTAGCCTGGTTGCCGTCTCTGTTGATCTATTTCATTCCACTCCTTGTACTCTGTGTCATTTGCCAAAGGCATGGGAAATGACCAAGAATGACTTTGGCAAATGACAAGAGTGGCAAGGAGTGTAATGTTAGCTAAAACGACTCATACCCAGGCTACAAGCGGAGGGTTCTCGGTTGAACGTGGACGTGCATCGGACAATTAAATCAAATCAAATGTTATTGGTTCACATACACATATTTAGCAGATGTTATTGCGGGTGTAGCGAAATGCTTGTGTTCCTAGCTCCAACAGTGCAGTAGTATCTAACAATTCACAACAATACACACAAGTCTAAAAGTAAATAATATCTAAATATTAGGACGTGCAATGTCGGAGTGACATTGACTAGACTACAGTAGAATACAGTATATACATATGAAATGAGTAAAACAGTATGTAAACATTATTAAAGTGACCAGTGATTCCATGTCTATGTACATAGGGCAGCAGCCTCTAAGGTGCAGGGTTGAGTAACCAGGTGGTAGCCAGCTAGTGACAGTGACTAAGTTCAGGGCAGGGTACTGGGTGGAGGCCGGCTAGTGATGACTATTTCACAGTCTGATAGCCTTGAGATGGAAGCTATTTTTCAGTCTCTCCGTCCCAGCTTTGATCCACCTGTACTGACTTTGCCTTCTGGATGATAGCGGGGTGAACAGGCCATGGCTCGGGTGGTTGATGTCCTTGATGGGATGGGACAAGGACATCCCGGCCGACCAAACCCTCCCCTAACCCGCACGACACTGGGCCAATTGTGCACCACCTCATTGGTCTACCAGTCGTAGCCGGCTGCGACACAGCATGGGATCGAACCTGGGTCTGTAGTGACGCCTCTAACAGTGCCTTAGACCCTGTAATCTGCAAACTTGATGATTGAGTTGGAGGCGTGCGTGGCCATGCAGTCATGGGTGAACAGGGAGTACAGGAGGGGGCTGAGCACGCACCCTTGTGGGGCCCCTGTGTTGAGGACAGAGCATATGAGCGGAGTGGAGCGGTGAGAATCTCAGCTCCTCGCTCACGGAGCTGTTCACCCCTCCGCTCCCCCCGCTCAAAGCCACATCAGGCCAGTCCGCTCATTATCGCTCAGCGCTCAACGCAGTTAGCATCGCGCTCCACTCAAATCGCCCCCCGCTCACTCCAAAAAAGGAACAAAATCTGCATGTATTTCACTTTTAGCTTAAACCACAGCCTTACTTTATCTCCCCGAATTTGTTGCATACAGACTCATCTCGGATTATCCATTCTGTCTTGAAACGGGGATCTAACACTGACGCTAAAATGAGATGTTAATCAGTATAGTATATTCCATAGCGAATTGACACGTTGTTTGCCAATGTTTCTGCAAAAGCAGCGATGCCCATTGGAAGTGCAGCGTGAGTGTAATCGGTGAGCAGGGATTTGATTTCTGTGACAGCAGGGAGGATCATCCCCAGGTTCCCCAGCTCCTTCTGCATTTTGTCATCGAATGGCGCAGGCATTTGGTTTCCTCTGTGCTCTTGCGTACACTTTTCACCAGGTGCCCGACTTTCACTAACAGCCTATTAATGTTGTCGTGCTCGTTAACAGTGTTTTTGATCGCCAGCTGAAGCATGTGAATGGGGCATCTCAGATGTAAATTTGACAAAGTAAAGTACTGATTTATCATAGTTTCTTGGGGGGGTGTAGCCCGTGCGCTGGCGAAGTGTTGCATCCCTTCGCGTTCTCCTTTACTCAGCGGTTCATAGTCCATGAAAATCATTTTTAAAAATGCTACATCCAGCTCTCTTTTTCTCTCCCTTGTTATGGTTGGGCCTTTGCGTGCAGTGAATAAACTTTTGAATTCCTCAACCCTTTTCTCTTGTTGCTGCTGCTGCTCTTCTCGCTCTATAAAATACAAATTCATGGACAACACAAATTAAATTAAACAGATGGATTCTGGGTCAGGCTTGAGCATGCTTCAGACTCGTGGTGTGAGCGAGCGAAATTGGAGCGGGACATAGGGCGACACTCCGTCCTTTTAAAAATGCCGCTCTGCGCTCTGTTCAAAATCCGTCCGCTCACGCTCCACGCTCGCTCCCGCTCCACTCCGCTCATATGCTCTGGTTGAGGATCAGCATAGTAGAGGTGTTGTTTCCTACCTTCACCACCAGGGGCAGCCCGTCAGGAAGTCCAGGACCCAGTTGCACAGGATGGGATTCAGACCCAAGGCCCCGAGCTTAATGATGAGCTTGTAGGGTACTATGTGTTGAAGGCTGAGCTGTAGTCAATGAACAGCATTCTTACATAGGTATTCCTCTTGTCCAGATGGGATAGGGCAGTGTGCAGTGTGCAGTGTGATGGCGATTGCATCGTCTGTGGATCTATTGGGGCGGTAAGCAAATTGAAGTGGGTCTAGGGTGACAGGTAAGGTAGAGGTGATATGATCCTTAACTCTCAAAGCACTTCATGATGACAGAAGAGAGTGCTACGGGCCGATAGTCATTTAGTTCAGTTACCTTTGCTTTATTGTCTTACTCACGTCGGCCACAGAGAACGAGAGCCCAAAGTCCTCGGGAGCGGGCCGCGTTCGGTGCACTTTGAAACCCACGCACACCGTGACGTATAGGACCACCCACCGGGCGAAATACTGTGAAAAGAGTGTGTCCTCTCTCCTCTCCTCACAAGGGCCCCAGCTGGCCTGCCTGCCTGGTGCAAATTAGCCAAACTATTTACCCTCATATATGCACATTAGCAAATTCTTCCAATTGAGAAAACAAATACATCTGTTTGGTTCTGTTCACTTCATGGTAGACTGCACAGCCCTGTGCACACCAGGCATTCTCTATCCACTGTGGCAGTCAGTCAGAGAGGCCTGATTGAGCTCAGTGCAGCCCAGGCCAGCTGAACTACCCTGGGGCCTCTCTCTTTGGGCCCCAGCCTCTGGTCCCCCGTGACTGACTTTAAATGAGGAGATTCAGGGACCAAAATGAACTTTCTTCCACAGCCAGCGAGCACCGTGACACATATATTCCATCCTGGTGTGGGCTTTTAAATATTCATGCACTCGGTTGGTAGAGGTTAGGAGAGGAGGGAAGGCGTTTTCTGGCTACCTGTGGATGGGTGGCGAGCATGCAGGCAAAGGGGGGCGGTTGTGTTTGCAGGAGACCTAGTGATTTATTTAGACCTGGGGGCACCTGTGCCAGTCAGCCGCAGAAGGCGGGCACTGCCACCACCATCATCACCACTGACTACAGAACAGCGACAAAACACCAGCACTTATGCAAAACCCTCCTGGCTGTGTGCTATGATAACCACCTCAGGAGTGTCAGAAGAGAAAACCCTGTGTTCCAAAAATAATCCAATCAGTGATACAAAGAGAAGATTTCAGCTTTGCCTCCCTGAGTGGGCGGAACTCCATTTCATCACATTTCATAAGGCAGCAGCTTCATTTTCTCCAGTAATATCCTGGGAAATGTATAGAAATTGAAAAGTTAGTAACTGTTAGGGGGAGAACAATAATGGGTGTTAGGATATAGCCTAACTAGATAACCAGTAGCTCGGCAGTATCACGCTCCTGCTTGATAACCTGTTACAGTCTCCACATCAGCCAGAGGTGTGATTGCAAGCTTCACACCTTTTGATTAGTTACCTGGGCCGAATTGTATTTTTTCACTAGCTGCCAAAATGACTTGGGGCTATTGACTATATGTACAGTACTGAATAATACATATGCTTGACTAGCGTGGGTTAATTAGCTAGCCGTCTCTAGCAACATGAAGGAGAGGGTTAGACACTGTGAACAAAGATGCCCACAGGCACATTCAATGAGAAGACTGTTATTGGAATTATGTAATGCATCCTAAAGCGGGTTTAGTAGTGTCGAAAACAGTCTATTATTTTGGCCTTTTACCTTAAAAAGCACCTCGCTTTGCAGAGCAACAACTTAAAACTTGCGAAAAAATAACAATCTGATAGCATTGACACTGAAATGTCACATGTAAAAAATCAAGAGCAATTAGAATACGAAAATCTAATGCTCCTTGCCCAGGTTTAAAAATACAAGAGGCCTCATCTGCATTTCTAATGAGCTGCCACTGCTGGGAGGCAAATGTAACGCGTTGCCTTCCCAGCGAACTCCCAAGGAATGTGCAAAGATGAAGACTCCCAATCTTCAGCTATGGCGCTCGCTTGTGAATCTTTACTGCATCGTAAACAACACCTGCACTACGATGTTGCCCGCACCTCATCTTCCTTTCGACTCCTTGCAAGTCATTTTATTGATTTGAATTAGTCCTCGCCACGGTGAGAGAAAGACACCTTATGCACGCTTCAGAGAACAGTAACTAACAGCAAACTCATTAATTAAGAACCCTACTTGATGTCAGTGGTGGAAAAAGTACACAATTGTCATACTTTAGTAAAAGTAAAGATACCTTAATAGAAAATGACTCAAGTAAAAGTGAAAGTTTTAAATACACCTAAGTATCAAAAGTAAATGTAATTGCTAAAATATACTTAAGTATCAAATCTATAAGTATAAATCATTTCAAATTCCTTCTATTAAGTAATATTGGTGTGGTTGCCTGATGGGGCTTAGGTTGAGAGTAGAGGTTGACACGGGAACAGGACTTCCGTGGGTCTTGCGTGTCCTGTGGTATAGTGGCAGGAATGGGAGTCAAGTTCAGGACAGGACAGGACAGGATCAACAGTCCACAGGAACGGGCAGTACAGGAATAGTTATAAACAGAGTTATTTGGACGGAAATATGTAATGTGTGTAACATTTCATAAAAAACAACAACTGTGTAGGCTAGGCCTATTATAGTTTACTTAATAAAAATCGATTAAAAGAAGGCTATTTTCCCACCTCCCCATTCCATTGGCTCACTCTCAGGCCTCGCTGCAGTTGTAGCCAGTCACTATAGGCTACCTCAGATGCCAATCTACGTCAGTAGGCTAAATGATGGAGCCTTCAATAGAGGAACTAACATTAACATTAGAGCCAAGGAAAAAGCGATGTTTTAGCTAAAGTTTATGGAGTTGTATTTGACAATGAAGGGACAGATAACACAACTTGTAAAAAATGCTGAGGTTTAATCAAATAGGCTACAAACCGAAGAGCATTACAAGCGGCCTGAAGCGGCATAGCTGCTCTACTCACAACAATTTACCATCAAGCCCAATTGTTTGCGTATTTAACTAAACCCGTGCCATCTGATGTGAAGAGTGAAATAAAAATTGATTGACATATGCAGCCTACTGCTGCTCAGTTTTTTTATTTAATGTGTTATGTTCATGTTGTAAATGTTAATGTGTTGTAAATGTTCATATGTGCGCAGTGCTCAGCTGTAGGCTACAGTTTTATGCCGGTGCTTAGCTGACCATCCTGCTGGGGTCTCTGTCCACAGTGTTATGCCGGTGCTTAGCTGACCATCCTGCTGGGGTCTCTGTCCACAGTGTTATGCCGGTGCTTAGCTGACCATCCTGCTGGGGTCTCTGTCCACAGTGTTATGCTGGTGCTTAGCTGACCATCCTGCTGGGGTCTCTGTCCACAGTGTTATGCCGGTGCTTAGCTGACCATCCTGCTGGGGTCTCTGTCCACAGTGTTATGCCGGTGCTTAGCTGACCATCCTGCTGGGGTCTCTGTCCACAGTGTTATGCCGGTGCTTAGCAGACCATCCTTCTGGGGTCTCTGTCCACAGTGTTATGCCGGTGCTTAGCTGACCATCCTGCTGGGGTCTCTGTCCACAGTGTTATGCCGGTGCTTAGCAGACCATCCTGCTGGGGTCTCTGTCCACAGTGTTATGCCGGTGCTTAGCAGACCATCCTGCTGGGGTCTCTGTCCACAGTGTTATGCCGGTGCTTAGCTGACCATCCTGCTGGGGTCTCTGTCCACAGTGTTATGCCGGTGCTTAGCAGACCATCCTGCTGGGGTCTCTGTCCACAGTGTTATGCCGGTGCTTAGCAGACCATCCTGCTGGGGTCTCTGTCCACAGTGTTATGCCGGTGCTTAGCTGACCATCCTGCTGGGGTCTCTGTCCACAGTGTTATGCCGGTGCTTAGCAGACCATCCTGCTGGGGTCTCTGTCCACAGTGTTATGCCGGTGCTTAGCTGACCATCCTGCTGGGGTCTCTGTCCACAGTGTTATGCCGGTGCTTAGCAGACCATCCTGCTGGGGTCTCTGTCCACAGTGTTATGCCGGTGCTTAGCAGACCATCCTGCTGGGGTCTCTGTCCACAGTGTTATGCCGGTGCTTAGCTGACCATCCTGCTGGGGTCTCTGTCCACAGTGTTATGCCAGTGCTTAGCTGACCATCCTGCTGGGGTCTCTGTCCACAGTGTTATGCAGGTGCTGAGCAGACCATCCTGCTGGGGTCTCTGTCCACAGTGTTATGCCGGTGCTGAGCAGACCATCCTGCTGGGGTCTCTGTCCACAGTGTTATGCCGGGGCTTAGCTGACCATCCTGCTGGGGTCTCTGTCCACAGTGTTATGCAGGTGCTGAGCAGACCATCCTGCTGGGGTCTCTGTCCACAGTGTTATGCCGGTGCTTAGCAGACCATCCTGCTGGGGTCTCTGTCCACAGTGTTATGCCGGTGCTTAGCTGACCATCCTGCTGGGGTCTCTGTCCTCATCCTCCAGCTTAATCCATCTACATTTAGGTCATTTAGAATACACTCTTATCCAGAGCGATTTAGGCCTACAGTCAGTGCACTTAACTAAGATAGGTAAGACAACCACGTATTTCAGTCGAATACAGATGCTAGCTCAACTCACTGATGGAGTCAGCACTCCTAATATCCCTTACAGGGATACATACAAGTCATGTGTGTTGGGCTATTTTCTCCACTCCACCTAACATGTCTAAGGCAGGCTATTCCCAAAGCCCTCCTTCCAGCTCCTATATTAAGTCTATATGATGTGTGGGATATTGACATTGTGTAATGACTGACAGGCAGGAAGAAGAGAGACAATAATCCATTTATCTGGTCCAGGGTAAGCCGTGCCAGTTTACCTGTTACATCATTAGCTAGCTACCACAGAGAGGAGGGAGGGAGGCCATGGGGAGGCTAGCTAGCTGACTGACGTAATCAACTGGATAAACACACAGTATGAACAGGTACTGCTTTGCTCTGCAGACATAGGTTCCAGACCTTCAGGCCAAATAGGATAGAAGGACTTTATACACTGACTGCATTGCTGTGATGTGGTAGCAATGATAGATTTAGGCTAAAATTACATGAGAAACAAATGAATAATAAATGAATAATGTACTGTGTTTCTCAGTTTTTTATTAATTAGAACCACTCTTATCGGAGGAGCTGTTCCTCATTCCTGTAAATGGAATCGCTCATGTTTACCTTGAATACCCATGTTTTATTTGCACGAGTCAACCTTGTGGAAAATCCATAAATCATTTGCAACGCTAACGTACCCTCAGCAGCATATCTATTGCCTGCCTAATGCAAACAGCCGTGTAGCAGGGATCACATTCCCACAAAACACACAATAACAACCAAGTCAAAAAGCAAGTAAAGACAGAGAGATGGGAAGAGGGTTTAAAATGAATTCCTTATTACGGGGGGGGGGGCTCTTAAAGCAAAAGCATAGGAATCTTCTTACTGCAATTTCTAAGCTAAATATCAAAGGTCTAGAGTGGAGCTTTTGAAAAACAGATAAAGGTATGGTTAGGGATGTTGCCTAAACAGAAATAAGAAGAAGGGGAATGGCTTGTCAAATGCTACTAGACTAGCCGTGGTGGGGGTCGAGTGGAGTGAAACTGCCCCATGGAGTATAGCCTGGGCCAAAATAAATAATTACAGAGAACATTGTAAACAAAGCCGGAGTGACTGTGTACATCTTCATATAACAGTTCCCTGTTTTACATAAAGAATATCGGCAAAATAAAATGAGCCTATCACAACAATTAAAACAAAGATAGAAAGAAAACTGTAGGCTAATACACCATAATTTATCATTACCGCCTGTCAGATGCATGAGAAATGAGCAAATGGACTTGAAAATGGGTGGCATACGCTCCAAAATGCAGTGTGGTTCGAGGTGATCACTAAAGACACCAGGGAACAAATCAATCAGGTGTGCCAAATGACAATCGCAAAATGTCATTAAACTTTTTGGTCTTTTAATATAGACAACTCTTTTGTCAAATGGCGGGTACTGTTTTAGATGCTGGAATTATTTTAGAGTGGACAAACGTGGGCCTGTAGCCTACTTTTTGAAGTGATTTGTTTGACAATCAGACATCATGCTTGGTTGTGTTTATGCCCCATTAAAAGTGAATAAATGTTTACAGTTAAATGACATATCTTTACTATTAGGCCCACAAAAAAATTTGAGGTCCCGTACCGGGAAGAAATAAAATCTACTTTCACCCCTGAGTAGAGGGAGATAGTGTTGCCCCATTTGCAAATTACGGTTAGTGCCAAGGCATGTGTGGGTTATGGCTGAGTGTATGTGTGTGTGTTTGCCTGCATATGTGTTGTACTGTGCCTCACACCTGCTCTCCCTAGACCAGGCAGTGCCTACACAGCAACAAAGCTTCCCCCCAACGCTGGCTGTGTAACCCAAACAGCAGAGTTTGCTATAGGCAAAAAAGAAGAAAGCCCTACCCAGCGAGTCATCTGTTTCTAATGCTGGGCCCGCTGGTGTGGATTACAGGGACAGATTACAGGATAACTCCTGCCTGACCCCACATCTCCATCCTGGGGGAAATGGGAGCCAGCCTTGGTGGGGCGGTGGGAGCGGTCCACCGTGTTTACAGTCCCTCTTCAATGAGGGCTTTCTCTGGCTTTTTAAAACTTTTCAAACACAACCCCAAAAATCCATTTCCCAGAAACTGGTCTCTGTGGCAAATATTTCCCAGGTGCTGTCATTGTGAAGCTATTACCACCGTGCTGTAAAGCAGCACACTACTCAACAGACCTGCCGTCTTAATCTTCAAAGCAGCACCACAACCTGGTTGTTTATCATACTAAACACGATAAGCAGCTGGTTTCTCAGAAAGCGGAGAGGGGGAGGGTTAACAGTAAGGATATGAGCTGGGAACCCACAGGGAATGAAAAGGAGAGAGAGAGAGAGAGAGAGAGAGAGAGAGAGAGAGAGAGAGAGAGAGAGAGAGAGAGAGAGAGAGAGAGAGAGAGAGAGAGAGAATGAGAGAGAGAGAGAGAGAGAGAGAGAGAGAGAGAGAGAGAGAGAGAGAGAGAGAGAGAAGAATAAGCGAGAGAAGGAGAGACTCTAACCAACTACAGCTCATAAGACTGGCAGAGAGCAGAAAAACAGAGCCGAGCAAGAGCCTTGGTCCAAACACTGAGACCAACTAGGAAAACATTCCAATAAACCAACCAGTAAATCACACAAGATGCACAAAGCACTGTGATATTGAAACAATCTTAGGGGAGAACAAATTTGTAAAGAAACATCTCCCTCCCCTTGACAAATCTGTCCCATCTGTAAACCTTTTTAAAGCCTATTTTTAATAAACTTGCCAGGTCTCTCTTGGGAAATAGGTCTTCTTATCATAATGAGATTTCCTGGTTAAATCAAGGTGAAAGAAACTGCTCTTACCTGTAGTATCTGGACTGCAGGTAGGTGGAGCACACAGCTTTGGACACGTGGCTGGCCGAGCCAAAGTCGATGACCTTGACTCGGTAGGGCTGCCTGGAGGGGTCCACCAGCATGATGTTCTCTGGCTTCAGGTCGGCATGGATCAGGCCCAGGCTCTTGAGCTTCATCAGGGCTGTGGCCACCTGCTGCAAGACCGGCCTGATGTACTTCAATGGCAGCGGACTGAACTTGTTCTGCTTGAGGAAGTCGTACAGGTTCTGCTCCAGCATCTCGAACACCAGGCATGTGTGGTTCTTGTGCTGGAAGCACTCGTAGGCGCGCACAAAGTTGTAGTCGTCTGCACTCTCTGTGCTCAACCGGGCCAGGATGCTCACCTCGATCTGGCCCTGGCGTGCGTACGACGGGTGGTTCTTCAGGATCTTGATGGCCACAATCTCGTTGGTGCCCCTCTTCCAGCACTTGACCACTTGGCCGAAGGTGCCTCTGCCCAAGAACTCTAGCACCTCGTAGGTGTTGGTCATAGAGCAGACCACCTCGTGCTGCACCAACTGGTAGTCACCTTCATTGTTGGAACTACTGTTCTTGGATGTGGCTGTCGATGTGGCTGTTGCCGTGGCGGTGGCCACTGTGGCCCCGCTGGCTGCGTTCTGGATCATCATTGTGCTGCCGCCGTGCTCCTCGATGATCGTCACACTGCTGTTGCTGTTGTTGAGCTCCTCACTCTTGCGCTTAAGCCCGCATCGCTGGTAGGTGTCCAGCAGGCTGACAGTGCTGCGACGGGTCAGGTTGTGGACTGCTCCACCGCTTCCTCCTCCGCTACTGCTACTGCCTCCACCGCCACTACCGCTACTGCCCAAGCCCAACAGAGGCCCCAGAGGCCCTGCAGTGCCTGAGGTACTGCTGGCCGAGGCAACCACAATTTGCCCCGCGCTCGCTGGGAAGATGAGCGCAGGCTGCTCGTAGGGCAGAGAGGAGTTGATTCCCAGAGAGGTGGCTTGGGACACTTGCTGCTTGCTGTTCTGGCTGTAGACGACTTTGCTGTGTGTGCCGTACCCTGTCATATCCCAGTATGAACTCTGCTCCACCTTCAGCTTCTTCACGCTAAAGAAGGCACTTGACTGGAGAGTGTGAGGGGACAAGACTTGCACTTGCGAGGCCATACCTGGAAGAGAGGAGGGGAGGGCAGGGGATGGGAGTGGAGTGGAGGGGAGGGGAGGGAAGGGGAGGGGGGAGGGGGAGGGGGAGGGGGAGGGAGACAGAAAGTGAGAGGTAGGAATGTGAGACAGTGCTTGAAATACGAGTGGCTTCTTTAAATAAAGAGAGCTTATGTCAGGGCAGGCTCGGCCCATGCTGACGTATCAATGTCTCACTCAACCAACACAAACTAAAAACTGTAGTCTTAAATTCACATTGGTTATTTCACTCTATAAGGTGACTATTCGGAATTACGTATTATGTATGCTACTCATGGCAAGAGAAAAAGAGAGATGTCCGTATATGTTTTAAAACTATACAGTATTGTAACATGCTTCACTATAGGATATATAGTATATGATGTTTAAACAGGAACTTTGTGTTTGAATGGTGACTATCTAGATGGTTGATATATGCAGAGAAAGTGCCTTTTCTCTTCTGTTCCCACCTGGACTAATGTAAACAGAGCTCTAATAATACTCTTTCATGGGGAACTCAGAGAATACAGAAATGTGCACCAAAACAAGCCCTTTGAAAGTTGCGTGACTCTCAAGGAATGATAGCAATTTCCTCAGCAAAAAGCAAAATGACAACCCAGACCCTGCATTTGTTGGTACACAATTAGCTTGAAAGAGAGAGAGAGAGAAAGAGAGAGAAAAAAAGCCTCTTCTATTTTCGAAACAACAGAGGAGCATTTGAACTCCGTCCTGAAGACAACAAGCACAAGCAGAAAACTGCGAGGCACTGAGCTCATGGGAACGGCCTGCCTCAGAATAAGCTTCTCTAAGCAAACAACGGCCCAAAAATAACCCTCTCAAACGGGCCTGTTTGTAGCACTGAAATGATTGTTACAGCACAAGCCGGCTTACATGCAGGCCTCGGTATTGATATATAACAGTCTCCAATGTACCCCAAATTAGTGTACTAACAAATTTAAGAGCTACCACCTGTGTACACCTTCACTCACATCGCCATTTTTAAACCCAGACTAAATCCACAAACACACACACTCAAAATCCTAAAACACACCCATGCATACACAGCATAACATTAGACATTGCCCTAGCCTATATGGCTAAAAAACAGGAGGTGGGTGGCACCTTCATTTGGGAGGACGGACTCGTGGTAATGGCTGGAGCGGAATCAGTGGAATGGTATCAAAGCCATTCTATTTTCTCCGTTCCAGCCATTATTATGTGCCGTCCTCCCCTCAGCAGCCTCCACTGAGCTAAAACCAATCCTGTTTTCCTGTCTCCTTATAGATGACTAAACACACAGTGACCCTGAAGAGAAGAGGTTGTGAAGGGGGCCAGGGGCTAATGAGTGGAACGTTTTCCAAACGTTTTGGAGGAGTTCCATGATGATTCAGGAGTGTGTTGGGGCCAGGGAGCAGAGGGAGGAGACATGTTTAGTCACTCTGTCATTATTAGCCTTCTGAGTTCTGAATGATGATTAATTCACTACAAATCTGGCCATCTCCTCCTCCTCCTCCCCCTCCTCCGCCTCCATCTCTTCCTCTCTCTCCTTCTCTCCTCCTCTTCATCCTCCTCCTCCATCTCCTTTCCTCTCTCCTCTCCTCCCTTTCCTCCTACCAGATGTCTGTCTGACCCAGTATAACCAGGGACACTGGTCATCATAATGGTCATCTGGTCTTAACCTTAATGCTGCACACACCGAAGCCTGTAGGCTAGTTGATAAAGCATATTACTAGGGGCTTTTGCTTTACCACACTACTCCGCTTGTGTAAGACACCCCTCTCTGTCCCCCCCCCATATGTCCTGTGCTGGCAAAAACATGTGGATGGAGGGAGTAATGAAGACCGTCCGCTGGGTTATTAGGAGCAATGCACTCTGCTAATCACATAAGCCACCAGGGCCAGATGTCACTGCTTGGATTACCCACCAATTCCTTTGGTGGAGACTTTCACGCTAAAAATAATTTGGCCACGTTGGCATTGGCGTAGTCACTGGTCACCGTCAGCGGTGCTGCTGCTGCTGTGTGGGGCTGACTGGAAAACTATGGGAGGATAATCAGATACTACAGTATGGCAATGGCCTACTGCTCTGATTGTGACGTAAAATTCCAGGATTATAGTGCCATGATGATGGATGACCAACAGTAACAGCATCGGCCAAGAAGCTTTGGGTTTACGGCACTAGGCTCAAGCTGTAACTGCCCTTTCCATAGCAACGCCATTGCCATCAAAAATCTTCCTCAATCTGACGTTAGCTATTAGTCATAGACTCCTGTTGGTTACTGTTCTGTTGTCAGTGTCCAACCTAGGGCTGTCCCCGACTAAAAATAATCTTGGTCGACCAAGAGTCATCTGTTCTTTCGATTGGTAGAAATTTTAAAACAAGTATTTTTCCATATATAGACACATCCTATGTGTTTTAATCAAATCAACCATCTGCACTGAGCTTGTATGATGGTTTAAGCACACTGTTTGATTAAATAATTAAGACACACAAATGACTAGAGGGAGTCCGATTGCAATTGATTTGATTGTATTGGGCCGGCTCAGACTGTTAAAAAAAACAGTGACTGTGTGACTAGCACCCGTTGTCTCTCTCTCCTCCCTGCTGCAGCGACAACTACAGAACAGTGTTCATAACATAATTACAAATAACATAATTACCACATAATTACAGCCATTTCTGACTGAAAAGTTATGTTACCGAAATCCCTCATTTGTTTAGGAAAAACGTCCCTATTCCCTCAACCCTTGCTCTCTTTGCGTGACACATGTACAGTGCATTGGGAAAGTATTTAGACCCCTTGACTTTTTCCACATTTTGTTACATTACAGCCTTATTCTAAAATGCATTAAATAGTTATTTTCCCTCATCAATCTACACAAAATACCCCATAATGACCAAGCAAAAACAGGTTTTTAGAAATTTTTACAAATGTATTAAAAATAAAACACTGAAATATCACATTTACATAAGTATTCAGACCCTTTACTCAGTACTTTGTTGAAGCACCTTTGGCAGCGATTACAGCCTCAAGTCTTCTTGGGTATGAGGCTACAAGCTTGGCACACCTGTATTTGGGGAGTTTCTCCCATTCTTCTCTGCAGATCCTCTCACGCTCTGTCATGTTGGATGTGGAGCGTCGCTGCACATCTATTTTCAGGTCTCTCCAGAGATGTTCGATCGGGTTCAAGTCCGGCCTCTGCCTGGGCCACTCAAAGACATTCAGAGATTGTCCCGAAGCCACTCCTGCGTTGTCTTGGCTGTGTGCTTAGGGTCGTTGTCCTGTTGGAAGGTGAACCTTTGCCCCAGTCTGAGGTCCTGAGCGCTCTGGAGCAGGTTTTCATCAAGGATCTCTCTGTACTTTTCTCCGTTCATCTTTCCCTCGATCCCTGCCGCTGAAAAACATCCCCACAGCATGATGCTGCCACCACCATGCTTCACCGTAGGGATGGTGCCAGGTTTCCTCCAGACGTGACACTTGGCATTCAGGCCAAAGAGTTAAATACTGGTTTCATCAGACCAGAAAATATCGTTTCTCATGGTCTGAGAGTCCTTTAAGTGCCTTTTGGCAAACTCCAAGCGAGACGTGACACTTGGCATTCAGGCCAAAGAGTTCAATCCTGGTTTCATCAGACCAGAAAATATTGTTTCTCATGGTCTGAGAGTCCTTTAAGTGCCTTTTGGCAAACTCCAAGCGGGTTGTCATGTGCCTTTTACTGAGGAGTGGCTTCCGTCTGGCCATTCTACCATAAAGGCCTCATTGGTGGAGTGCTGCAGAGATGGTTGTCCTTCTGGAAGGTTCTCCCATCTCCACAGAGGAACTCTGGAGCTCTGTCAGAGTGACCATTGGGTTATTGGTCACCTCCCTGACCAAGGCCCTTCTCCACCGATTGCTCAGTTTGGCCGGTCAGCCAGCTCTAGGAAGAGTCATTGGTGGTCCCAAAATTCTTCCATTTAAGAATGATGGAGGCCACTGTGTTCTTGGGGACCTTCAATGCTGCAGACACAATCCTGTCTCTGAGCTCTAGGGACAATTCCTTCGACATCATGGCTTGGTTTTTGCTCTGACATGCACTGTCAACTTTGGTGCCTTTCCAAATCATGTCCAATCAATTTAATTTACCACAGGTGGAATCCAATCAAGTCGTAGAAACATCTCAAGGATGATCAATGGAAACAGGATGCACCTGAGCTCAATTTCGAGTCTCATAGCAAAGGGTCTGAATAATTATGTAAATAAGGTATTTCTGTTATTATTATTTTTATAAATTTGCTCAAATTATAAAAACCTGTTTTCACTTTGTCATTATATAATTTAATCAATTTTCGAATAAGGCTGTAACGTAACAGAATGTGGAAAAGGTCAAGGGGTCTGAATACTTTCCGAATGCACTGTTTGCTTCGCATGCACGTGACCAATAGGTCCTGACATATAGCATATCATAATCACATCAATAAATTGGTTATAACAAACTCTGAACACCGTAACAGCAAAATGGATGCAGAGGACGTGACAAATAAACTTGAAATGGGGGAATGTTTACTGGTTGCTCAGGGGGTAAAGGGGGAGTCAGATGTGTGGAATAAATTTAACTAGTTGTGGAAAATACTGGAGTTCAAGAAAAATAAGGTAAGGTGCAAGTGCTGCGTGCATATTATGTGTGCCAAACAGTTGCTGTTAGATTACAATACAAAATGTCTGACCATTAGGAACAATGTAAACAACACTAAATAAATGGCGTACCAGAGAGTCTGTTGTTACAGTTTTTTGTTAAGCCTTTATTACAGAAAAGACTAAAAACAGTCACATTCATTCGTGAATGCAATTTCCAAAATGGAACAGTTTATTTATTGTTTACGCAAATTATTCAAGGGTCACTTTGTTATTTTATTTTAAAACTAAAATGCTTGATCGCATTTCAAATCATGAATGACTCGTATGCTGTGTGATGACATGAACGAACAAATGATTGATTGATACAGTAGCCTATATAAGAATTGAAATATAGGCCTAAGTAAGTTACGATATTTCAACTAAACAGGATGCGCTGTTAGGCCTACAGCTCAATGGTGGTTATACAAGGCTGCTATACTAAGCCTACTAATGATAATGACATTACTTATTATTATGATGATCATAATAATAATAGTAATAATAACAATAAGAAGGAGATCAAGAAAAAGGAGGGTTATTATTATTATTATAAATATAATTTTTCTGACAATTTGGAACAGTGTCAACAACACTAAATTAATTATAAATAATACCAGAGAGGCTGTTCTTATAAAACATTTTAAATATATATTTTAAAAAATTACCCCCTTTTTTCTCCCCAATTGGTAGTTATAGTCTTGTCACATCGCTGCAACTCCCGTACGGACTCGGGAGAGGCGAAGGTCGAGAGCCGTGCGTCCCCCGAAACACAACCCAACCGAGCCGCACTGCTTCTCGACACAAAGCACCAATGTGTCGGAGGAAACACCGTACACCTGGCGACCGTGTCAGCATGCACTGCGCTTGGCCCACCACAGGAGTCTCTAGTGCACGATGGGACAAGAACATCCCTGCCGGCCAAGCCCTCCCCTAACCCCATGGGTCTCCCGGTCGCAACCAGCTGCGACAGAGCCTGGACTCAAACCAGGGTCTCTAGTGGCACAGCTAGCACTGCGATGCAGTGCCTTAGACCACTGCGCCACTCGGGAGGCCCCGGAAAAAAAGTTTAAAGCCTTTATTACAGCACAGATTAAAAACAGCTGAATTTGTGAAATTGTTTATCCGACATGTTGTGGTTGTATGAGGCTTAGCGCTCACGGAATCAGTAGGCTATTAAACAAACACTCAAAAGAAGCTGGATCTGTCTTATTTCTGTAGATATATATGGATGATTTATAAAGCTAGGCACATGTAACAGTTAGGCTATTGATTAGACCGAATTAAGTTGGGATTTCCGATTTTTCCTTTGACAATAAGGCAAGGGCTGTTTTCTCGCCTCATCGTTCTGCTGCTGCCTCCGCCGCATTGTTCTCAACACCAATATGCTGGTTAACTTTGCTATTATGCACATAGCAACATGGTCTAGGAAAAGGCGCCAATTCAACAGCGCATTGATGTGTTTCAGAACTGCGGACAGTGACCACTATCCAACGCGAGAGAAAGCGCATTTGTTATAAAATAATATAATTTGTATTAGTGTTGCACCATTGTTCTTATGTAATATAACCACATACAATTTCAGTAGCACATGTCTTAGAGTGATGAACTGTGCCATCCCAACGGCCTCCACAATGGATCAGTCCACTCAGACAGGCGCGAATCAGACAGGTGTCTTGTACACCATGATGTTTTATTTTTTATATTTGCTACTGCTCGACTAAATAAATATTGGTAGACCAACAGCCTATATCGACCAAACAATCGACCAGTGGACTAATGGGGTCAGCCCTAGCCCAAACACTTGTGCCACATGGTGACAGTAGAGCTGGGCGTATTTTCTATTTTTGAATAAAAAAAAGTTATACATTTGCTTTATGAGTAGTGCATGACCCTAGGGTGGCAACACATACATTCTAATTCTTTATTTTTAACCAAATGTTGCAATTGCGATTTGACTTGCGATTTTGATGTAAACACTTGGGTGAACTGTAGGAATCATGGAAATAGAATGTTTATTCTAATTCTATAGTTAGAATATAAATAGTAGAGGGCACTTTGAATACAGTATTGTTTGACATGACAACGAATGAAAATGCCATGGAGAAATTATTGTGATAGGGTAGGAACCAATGAACCGATGGTCAGTGTTTCCTAGGGGACCCTGTAATCTTTGGCTACATTAAATATTTCTTAATGTAGCCAACATATTCATGCTTCGCCTATTCCTCTTTGATTTAGAAGATACTCTCCCGAGTGGCGCAGTGGTCTAAGGCAGCGCCAGCTGTGCCACTAGAGATCCTGGTTTGAATCCAGGCTCTGTCATAGCTGGCCGTGACCGGGAGACCCATGGGGCGGCGCACAATTGGCCCAGCGTTGTCCAGGGTAGGGGAGGGAATGGCCGGCAGGGATGTAGCTCAGTTGGTAGAGCATGGCATTTGCAACGCCAGGGTTGTGGGTTCGATTCCCACGGGGGGCCAGTATGAAAAATTAAAAAATAATGTATGCACTCACTAACTGTAAGTCGCTCTGGATAAGAGTGTCTACTAAAATGTAAATGTAATACTGTTGCACAAACAACATGCTGATTTAGGCCTGCACTGGTATCAGGCTGTATTAGCTAGCTACGTTTGCTCTGACTCAGTATGTTTATTAGCTAACTAGCAATTAGTATTAGCGGCTAACACGATTTAGCTAAAACTTTAGAAAAGACAAACTAGCTGTTTGCATATGTAAGAAACACAAATCTATAGTATAATTATAGAACGCTTGTGGATTTATATTAAGAAGCAAAGAGGAAACAACATCGTTGTCATCAACATTGTTGCATGTGCTGCATTGACCATGCAGACTGAGCGCAAGTGTCTCGTGGTCAAGCAACAGCAAATGCGCTCCTTGAGTGACAGGGGGTGGGGCTAGGTATGTGAGGAAAGCGGCATGGAGAGAGAGAGAGAGAGACTGGTCTACTACTATTGCTTTAATGTATTGTTATTCTCATTAATATTGTTGTTGTAGTTGCTGTTAATGGTAATCCCATTTCCACTACTACTATTATTATTGCTGTTGGTCCCACCATTTTTGTTATATGTATACTTTGACAATGTAAGTTATTTAACTTGCCATGTCAATAAAGTCTATTGAATTGAATTCAATTGAATTCAATTGAGAGAGCGGAGAGGGATGACTCAAGTAGCAGTGTAAACAATTAAAATGGACATTACACACGGCATATCTCATTTAAGAAATTAAATTAAAATACCTGTCCATGCATCAATAACGGTTTATATTAAAATATAGTATACCGCCCAGCCCTAGGCGACACGCATAACACTTGCCCCCACTTGCCTAACTTGGGAAACCGTGCAAAGGGAAGGAATCCCTGCCACTACCTCACTTTCCAACCAAGGGGCATGACTCCCTGATTAAATAAAGGTAAAAAATATATATTTTTATGTTTTATATTTTTATATGGGCGAAAACTCTATCCGTAGCCACAGCCTTTAATGTATCCATGACTCACTAGGGAAACTATGGGAGCTGGGAAGGTTATACAGTTAATACAACTGAAGGGTTGAATAAAGAGTAACTGACTTACAGCCTGTGCCTGTGGAGAATGCAGATAAGTAATTAAATGAACAAACAGTATGGGGTCAAATGGCTGGAATGTTATCTCTGAACAACATGCATAGGCAACAATGCACACAATTGTATTGCACTGGAATGTCAGAACTCATGAATCACTATTGAATCACCACTTAAGTTCAAAACTGTCTGTGATCTGAACCCTGAACACTTAACAACCATCTCCCTAATAAAGAGATGCTCTGCTTTTTTGACACCACACTCTAAAAAGCAGGATCTGCAAGCTCTAGTTTTGTCTAATCTTGATTATTGTCCAGTCGTGTGGTCCAGTGCTGCAAGGAAAGACCTAGTTAAGCTGCAGCTGGCCCAAAACAGAGCGGCACGTCTTGCTCTTCATTGTAATCAGAGGGCTGATATAAATACTATGCATGCCAGTCTCTCTTGGCTAAGAGTTGAGGAGAGACTGGCTGCATCACTTCTTATTTTTTAAAGAAACATGAATGTGTTGAAAATCCCAAATTGTTTGCATAGTCAACTTACACACAGCTCTGACACACACACTTACCCCACCAGACAAGACCCATGGGGCGGTGCACAATTGGCCCAGCGTTGTCCAGGGTAGGGGAGGAAATGGCCGGCAGGGATGTAGCTCAGTTGGTAGACCAATTGTTTGCATAGTCAACTTACACACAGCTCTGACACACACACTTACCCCACCAGACATGACACCAGGGGTCTTTTCACAGTCCCCAAATCCAGAACAAATTCAAGAAAGCGTACAGTATTATATAGAGCCATTATTGCATGGAACTCTGTTCCATCTCATATTGCTCAAATAAACAGTAAACCTGGTTTCAAAAAACAGATAAAGCAACGCCTCTTCCCTATTTGACCTAGATAGTTTGTGTGTATGTATTGATATGTAGGCTACGTGTGCCTTTAAAAAAAAGTATTTGAAAAAAGTATTTGATCCCCTGCTGATTTTGTACGTTTGCCCACTGACAAAGAAATGATCAGTCTATAATTTTAATGGTAGGTTTATTTGAACAGTGAGAGACAGAATAACAACAAAAAAATCCATAAAAATGCATGTCAAAAATGTTATAAATTGATTTGCATTTTAATGAGGGAAATAAGTATTTGACCCCCTCTCAATCAGAAAGATTTCCGGCTCCCAGGTGTCTTTTATACAGGTAACGAGCTGAGATTAGGAGCACACTCTTAAAGGGAGTGCTCCTAATCTCAGCTTGTTACCTGTATAAAAGACACCTGTCCACAGAAGCAATCAATCAATCAGATTCCAAACTCTCCACCATGGCCAAGACCAAAGAGCTCTCCAAGGATGTCAGGAACAAGATTGTAGACCTACACAAGGCTGGAATGGGCTACAAGACCATCGCCAAGCAGCTTGGTGAGAAGGTGACAACAGTTGGTGCGATTATTCGCAAATGGAAGAAACACAAAATAACTGTCAATCTCCCTCGGCCTGGGGTTTCATGCAAGATCTCACCTCGTGGAGTTGCAATGATCATGAGAACGGTGAGAAATCAGCCCAGAACTACACGGGAGGATCTCTCTTCACTACGCCATGAAGGACTGAAATCCTGCAGCGCCCGCAAGGTCCCCCTGCTCAAGAAAACGCATATACAGGCCCGTCTGAAGTTTGCCAATGAACATCTGAATGATTCAGAGGAGAACTGGGTGAAAGTGTTGTGGTCAGATGTGACCAAAATGGAGCTCTTTGGCATCAACTCAACTCGCCGTGTTTGGAGGAGGAGGAATGCTGCCTATGACCCCAAGAGCACCATCCCCACCGTCAAACATGGAGGTGGAAACATTCTGCTTTGGGGGTGTTTTTCTGCTAAGGGGACAGGACAACTTCACCGCATCAAAGGGACGATGGACGGGGCCATGTACCGTCAAATCTTGGGTGAGAACCTCCTTCCCTCAGCCAGGGCATTGAACATGTGTCGTGGATGGGTATTCCAGCATGACAATGACCCAAAACACACGGCCAAGGCAACAAAGGAGTGGCTCAAGAAGAAACACATTAAGGTCCTGGAGTGGCCTAGCCAGTCTCCAGACCTTAATCCCATAGAAAATCTGTGGAGGGAGCTGAAGGTTCGAGTTGCCAAACGTCAGCCTCGAAACCTTAATGACTTGGAGAATATCTGCAAAGAGGAGTGGGACAAAATCCCTCCTGAGATGTGTGCAAACCTGGTGGCCAACTACAAGAAACGTCTGACCTCTGTGATTGCCAACAAGGGTTTTGCCACCAAGTACTAAGTCATGTTTTGCAGAGGGGTCAAATACTTATTTCCCTAATTAAAATGCAAATCAATTTATAACATTTTTGACATGCGTTTTTCTGGATTTTTGTTGTTGTTATTCTGTCTCTCACTGTTCAAATAAACCTACCATTAAAATTATAGACTGATTATGTCTTTGTCAGTGGGCAAACGTACAAAATCAGCAGGGGATCAAATACTTTTTTCCCTCACTGTAGTTCTGTCCTTGAGCTGTTCTTGTCTATTAATGTTCTGTATTATGTCATGTTTCATGTTTTGTGTGGACCCCAGGAAGAGTAGCTGCTGCTTTTGCAACAGCTAATGGGGATCCAAATAAAATACAAAATTACCAAATACCTTTCTCTGTTGTTACTTGTTCACTTTTATATTTAAACTAACATTGTAGTCTACACAACATTTAAAATTCCACATGAAGTTTATTTTAATTTCTGAACTTGGTGCCAAACGCAAAACTGTAAAGGGCCCATTGATAGACGTTTACAATGTTAAAATGCCTTAAGTAGCCAGGCCCTCCATTTAAAATACCTTAAAGAGCATGGTGTGTTCAGCACACTGCAATTAAGCAGAAAACCACAGGGGAATTTCCCACTGTTTAGAAGCAGCATGCTGAAGTGGAAATGGTCAATGTCTTCAGGGGGGATTATGTCCTCTGTCAAAGGTTAGTTAATCTGCTTTTTAGGAAGATCAAGGCTATTCTGCGCAGGAGGCCAAGGATGGGAGGGAGGGATGGAGGGATGGAGGGAGGGAGGGAGGGGGAAAAGAAAGCCTGGTGGCCCTCTCGGTCTGGTTACTGACTGACTAGGTCCTGTGTGCTTGGCTGTTTTAATTAAGACCTGTATTGTGGTGTGTATGGCAACTAGAGACCTGTAAGGGCGGCAGGTAGCTTAGTGGTTAAGAGCGTAGTGCCAGTAACCGAAAGGTTGCTGGTTCTCATCCCCGAGCCGACTAGGTGAAAAATCTGTCGATGTGCCCTTGAGCAAGGCACTTCACCCTAATTGCTCTGGATAAGAGCGTCTGCTAAATGACTAAAATGTAAATGTAGAGCCAGACCAATATATTATCGGACGATATTGGCCTTTTAACGCTATATCATATTGGCCGATAACTCCACCGATAACCGATATTCAATAAATAGGATGAAAAAAGGGAATCTTATGCTTATCTGAACACTTGCGGACATTCCCGTGATGTGTCATTATTGTCACAATGTATGAAATCAACATTTGAAGCTGTTTTATATCGGTCGGGCTCGAATGACGTGCTGAAAAGCACGACACTCTTCTCTAGAGAGAGGAGGAATCAAATACACATCCAGGCCTTCTGGTTGACTCTTCCTTGGTCACAGGGAGAATACTCTCAGCGCTAACCCTCTGTGAATGTAGCAGAAACCAATGGCAAGTCCAAGTTCTGCTGAAAAAGAGCTGTAACTCTATGTCCATAATCATGAAGCGATGAGAGAATGTACAGCTCTTTGCATATCACATCAACTGCCTGAATGATACAGCAGGATGCACAAGCTGGACACTGGACAGGGAGACATGCTGCAGTATATACTGACCATTGAACAGGGCTGTCTGTCTCGCACTGCTGATCCGGGACAGTCAGTCAGGCATCTGCCGGAATTGTCCGAACGGCTGGGGAGCAAATCACTTGTTATTGCTTGACCTCTGTTCTGTCTAGACAAAGTATTATCTCCCCTTGGCTCTGATGGGGGCAGTCAGCGGCGGGAGAGGAGAGACGTAGCTGTGTGACCCCCCGTCTCCCCCCCACCCTGCCTGCCTGCCTGTCTGTCCATCCGTTCATCAAGGTCCATTGAGGCCCATGGCAGAGAGACCCTGCTATGCCATAAGCAGCACAGAGCCAGCCAGCCAGCCAGCCTCTCATAATAAACTATGAGGGCCACTGGAAGGCTGGGGACAGGAGGTAAAAATGAATGTTTGGAGCGAACAAGCCAGCCATGTCATTCAGCCTGGCTGTGTGTCTGGCTGCCTGGAACTGTCTTCAATGGGGGTGCTGGGGCCTGTCGCTCCCCCACTGTAACACACACTGCTCCAGGCCACTATTGACCACCCTGTACGCTTTATAGCTCCCACCTCAGCTTATTTAGAACCTCTCCCTGACCCACACACGCACGCACACACACACACACACACACACACACACACACACACACACACACAGGGACAACACCTATAGCCTATATGGTTTGTATAGGATGCTGTTTGACAGATGCACACACGGTTTAGCGGCCAATAAACCAGCAGCTTGCCAGCTTGCCTGGTGTGCCACTCCCCCTGACTGTCCTCTTCCTGGAAACCACCAGCGTTGGTTAACTACAGATGCTGAGTGAGCTGTGTGAGATAACAACACACTATACATGTGCAAATGTGTGTGCCCACGCACACACACACACGCACACACAGTGTCACACACTACAACTCAAATCCATAAGGTCGCTTGTAGCCAATGCATTTCGAAACCCTCTTTAATGAATAACAAATAGGTAGTCGCCATGATCATGCATCTAAACTAACAACAAAGCAGCCGCTCAGAAGTGGTTAGATAATAGATTACAGCTTGTTATTCACATGTAAAGTTCAGCCCTATAAAAAGCCAACTGTTAGGTTTATGAGGTACCTTTGGCATGGTTTCATTGTGTGCCACTGCCTAACCTCTGCCTGTTTATTTCTCATCCCTGGGAGTGGGAGGGAGGGAGGGAGGGAGGGAGGGGAGGAGGAGGGAGAAGAGGAGAGGGGGATGGGGGCCAGGGTGATTGCAGAACTGCTCTGTTTGAGCAGGATTTCTTATTAATCACACACAGTACAAAGCACAGCACCCAACTGAGAGAGAGGGGGGGGGGGGGGCACACAGAGAAACAGAACAAGAAAGAAACAGAGCAAGGGAGAGCGAGAGACAGAAACAGAAAGATGGAGAGACAGAGGATAGAGGGAGACAGCATAACATTGCTGCTACACTAGGCTTTGAACCCCACCATCCCTCTGACGGACTCTGCTTTGACTACTGTTCCAGGTCGCCAGGAAAACACAGCAGGGCCATGCAGGGACATACACCTGATAAGCAGCCTGTCTTCTTCTCTCTGCTTATCACCCATGAACAGTACCAACCCAACAGGCCTCTCTCCACTGCATGCTCTCCCTCTGACTCCTAATGAGCAGCAGGACAGCTGGCTATTGAGAGTTATGAAGGGGGAAATATATGGGCAGAGAACAGTGTCACAGGGACATATTAGAATGTATGGTTTGAGTGTATCTATAGATACAGTGAGGGAAAAAAGTATTTGATCCCCTGCTGATTTTGTACGTTTGCCCACTGACAAAGAAATGATCAGTCTATAATTTTAATGGTAGGTTTATTTGAACAGTGAGAGACAGAATAACAACAAAAAAATCCAGAAAAACGCATGTCAAAAATGTTATAAATTGATTTGCATTTTAATGAGGGAAATAAGTATTTGACCCCCTCGCAATCAGAAAGATTTCTGGCTCCCAGGTGTCTTTTATACAGGTAACGAGTTGAGATTAGGATCACACTCTTAAAGGGAGTGCTCCTAATCTCAGCTTGTTACCTGTATAAAAGACACCTGTCCACAGAAGCAATCAATCAATCAGATTCCAAACTCTCCACCATGGCCAAGACCAAAGAGCTCTCCAAGAATGTCAGGGACAAGATTGTAGACCTACACAAGGCTGGAATGGGCTATAAGACCATCGCCAAGCAGCTTGGTGAGAAGGTGACAACAGTTGGTGTGATTATTCGCAAATGGAAGAAACACAAAAGAACTGTCAATCTCCCTCGGCCTGGGGCTCCATGCAAGATCTCACCTCATGGAGTTGCAATGATCATGAGAACGGTGAGGAATCAGCCCAGAACTACACGGGAGGATCTTGCCAATGATCTCAAGGCAGCTGGGACCATAGTCACCAAGAAAACAATTGGTAACACACTACGCCGTGAAGGACTGAAATCCTGCAGCGCCCGCAAGGTCCCCCTGCTCAAGAAAGCACATATACAGGCCCGTCTGAAGTTTGCCAATGAACATCTGAATGATTCAGAGGAGAACTGGGTGAAAGTGTTGTGGTCAGATGAGACCAAAATCGAGCTCTTTGGCATCAACTCAACTCGCCGTGTTTGGAGGAGGAGGAATGCTGCCTATGACTCCAAGAACACCATCCCCACCGTCAAACATGGAGGTGGAAACATTCTGCTTTGGGGGTGTTTTTCTGCTAAGGGGACAGGACAACTTCACCACATCAAAGGGACGATGGACGGGGCCATGTACCGTCAAATCTTGGGTGAGAACCTCCTTCCCTCAGCCAGGGCATTGAAAATGGGTCGTGGATGGGTATTCCAGCATGACAATAACCCAAAACACACGGCCAAGGCAACAAAGGAGTGGCTCAAGAAGAAGCACATTAAGGTCCTGGAGTGGCCTAGCCAGTCTCCAGACCTTAATCCCATAGAAAATCTGTGGAGGGAGCTGAAGGTTCGAGTTGCCAAACGTCAGGCTCGAAACCTTCATGACTTGGAGAAGATCTGCAAAGAGGAGTGGGACACAATCCCTCCTGAGATGTGTGCAAACCTGGTGGCCAACTGCAAGAAACGTCTGACCTCTGTGATTGCCAACAAGGGTTTTTCCACCAAGTACTAAGTCATGTTTTGCAGAGGGGTCAAATACTTATTTCCCTCATTAAAATGCAAAATCAATTTATAACATTTTTGACATGCGTTTTTCAGGATTTCTTTTGTTGTTATTCTGTCTCTCACTGTTCAAATAAACCTACCATTAAAATTATAGACTGATCATGTCTTTGTCAGTGGGCAAACGTACAAAATCAGCAGGGGATCAAATACTTTTTTCCCTCACTGTATGTTGGCCTAAACATTCAGTCACCAAGGCAGGCTAACCACATGCTGTCATTAATCGAGTGTGTGTGTGCATGTTGAGGTGGCATGTTTGCAGTCTTGCAGTGCTGCCAGGTTACAAACACAGTGAGGACGCGCACGCACAACATATCCACAGCCATCATTCACTCTAAAGATCAACCATAAATTCTGGTTTCTCTGAATTCTGGTTTCTCTGAAGAAACCATTAACCGTCATAGACCATAATCAGATTGTGGATCAATCTAACATTTTCCAATGAAATGAAATTATAGACCCAGACCAAACAATCAAAATACAAATAGAACAAGACAAAGACATAGCTGAGGGAATAATGCAATAAACAATCTAAGAGAAAATACATTTAAATCTGCTTTTGTCCTTTATAAATTAATTGGGTTATACTGAGAGCAGAAAAATGAATGAGTTAATATTCTAAATGGTAATAGCATTTACAAGGGGGCACATTTGTATGAACCTAATATGATTATCATGGGGAAAGTGTTTTAATAACATTGTACTTGTTTCATTTCCAATATTATGATCGTTAAAAAGAATTCATTCCAGAGCAAGTTAGTTAAATCCACCATGTCACTGTGCTGATGATGGGAGAGGGAGAGGGAGAGAGAGAGAGAAAGGGAAAGAGAGAGAGAGAGCGCGAGAGAGAGAAAGACAGAGAAAGAGAGAGAGATCGAGAGAGAGAGAGAGAGAGAAACACAGAGCGAGAGAGAGAGAGAGAGAGAGAGAGAGAGAGAGAGAGAGAGAGAGAGAGAAAGACAGAGAGAGAGAGAGAGAGAGAGAGAGAGAGAGAGAGAGAGAGAGAGAGAGAGAGAGAGAGAGAGAGAGAACAGAAAGACTTGAAACAAACATAAATAACATTGTCTGTCAACAGGTTGTGGTTTCTGAGATATTTTTTGTATTAGGCCAAATTAAGACAGTTATATACAATTAAAAACATTACATTACATTTCACAACACATTAAGTGTGTGCCCTCAGGCCACTACTCTACTACCACATATCTACAACACAAAATCCATGTGTACGTGTGTGTATAGTGCGTATGTTATCGTGTGTGTATGCATGTGTCTGTGCCTGTGTGTGTCGCTTCACAGTCCCCGTTGTTCCATAAGGTGTATTTTTATCTGTTTTTTAAATCTGATTTTACTGCTTGCATTAATTACTTGATGTGGAATAGAGTTCATGTAGTCATGGCTCTATGTAGTACTGTGCGCCTCCCATAGTCTGTTCTGGACCGTGAAGAGACCTCTGGTAGCATGTCTTGTGGGGTATGCATGGGTGTCTGAACTGTGTGCTAGTAGTTTAATATGACAGCTCGGTGCATTCAACATGTCAATACGTCTCACAAATATAAGTAGTGATGAAGTCACTCCTCTACTTTGAGCCAGGAGAGATTAACATGCAGATTATTAATGTTAGCTCTCGTGTACATTTAAGGGCCAGCCGTGCTGCCCTGTTCATTAAGCAGCACCAACCAAAACCAGTCCACTATGGAGGAGCGTTTCCTGGGGAATGGGTGTGCTCTAACAGGGGCCAAGGAGGAACCCAGTGGTCAACAGCTCTGCTCTAAGCTACGCCTGTACTCCAGTACAACTCCCACCCAGTGGAGACACACTATACAGCCCAGCCTGGTCTCAACACCCAGCCAGGAATTAACCAAATACTACTGTGTGTGTGTGCCCACAGATCGCAGTAGGTCTTTTGCGTGACAGACACCTATAGCCCTGCCTCGTCGTGCAGTGAATCCCGACCACAGAGGAACCAGTCGGACCCGATGAGTCACCCAGCGACCAATCAGCAGAGATGGAGGCGCAGTGTTTTCAAGCAAGTTTTTAAGCAGAAGCGTTTTCTGGGAAGAGGGCTGGGTTAACCAGAGCACATCCATCCATCCCCACATGTGGTTAGCCTTCCCTTCTTCCTTGTCTGCTATCACATAGAACTTAGCGATGGGGCAGATCGTGGCACACATGCTTCCCCAGGTGACTTGTGTGTGTGATATTTCAGAGGAGGGCGTTGGACCAGATCTTAGGAGCAGGAAGGGGCCATGGTGCTTCAGAGTCATTTAGCAGCTGGGCTCCTGTTCTCTGAAGAGTAGCTTCCTCTCTGCAACACCCATCCATCGCTCTTCACAGAATCCAGCAGAGGCCACAGCAACAGACCCATATCACGCACGCACCCGTGAATTACACACAGAGAGATATCTGGTGACAGAGCTGCTGAGGTATCAAATGATTTAATTTACAAACATAACATCCAAACCAGCCATGTACAGTGGCTTGCGAAAATATTCACCCCCCTTGGCATTTTTCCTATTTTGTTGCCTTACAACCTGGAATTAAAATAGATTTTTGGGGGGGTTGTATCATTTGATTTACACAACATGCCTACAACTTTGAAGATGCAAAATATGTTTTATTGTGAAACAAACAAGAAATAACTTTAGCGTGCATAACTATTCACCACCCCGCCCCAAAGTCAATACTTTGTAGAGCCACCTTTTGCAGCAATTACAGCTGCAAGTCTCTTGGGGTAATTCTCTATAAGCTTGGCACATCTACATTTGCCCATTCTTCAAGGAAAAACTGCTCCAGCTCCTTCAAGTTGGATGGGTCCGCTGGTGTACAGCAATCTTTAAGTCATACCACAGATTCTCAATTGGATTGAGGTCTGGGCTTTGACTAAGCCATTCCAAGACATTTAAATGTTTCCCCTTAAACCACTCGAGTGTTGCTTTAGCAGTATGCTTAGGGTCATTGTCCTGCTGGAAGGTGAACCTCCGTCCCAGTCTCAAATCTCTGGAAGACTGAAACAGGTTTCCCTCAAGAATTTCCCTGTATTTAGCGCCATCCATCATTCCTTCAATTCTGACCAGTTTCCCAGTCCCTGCCGATGAAAAACATCCCCACCCCATGATGCTGCTACCACCATGCTTCACTGTGGGGATGGTGTTCTCAGGGTGATGAGAGGTGTTGGGTTTGCGCCAGACATAGCGTTTTCCTTGATGGCCAAAAAGCTCAATTTTAGTCTCATCTGACCAGAGTACCTTCTTCCATATGTTTGGGGAGTCTCCCACATGCCTTTTGGCGAACACCAAACGTGTTTGCTTATTTCTTTCTTTACGCAATGGCTTTTTTCTGGCCACTCTTCTGTAAAGCCCAGCTCTGTGGAGTGTACGGCTTAAAGTGGTCCTATGGACAGTTACTCCAATCTCTGTTGTGGAGCTTTGCAGCTCCTTCAGGGTTATCTTTGGTCTCTTTGTTGCCTCTCTGATTAATGCCCTCCTTGCCTCGTCCATGAGTTTTGGTGGGAGGCCCTCTCTTGGCAGGTTTGTTGTGGTCCCATATTATTTCCATTTTTTAATAATGGATTTAATGGTGCTCCGTGGGATGTTCAAAGTTTCTGATATTTTTTTATAACCCAACACTGATCTGCACTTCTCCACAACTTTGTCCCTGACCTGTTTGGAGAGCTCCTTGGTCTTCATGGTGCTGCTTGCTTGGTGGTTCCCCTTGCTTAGTGGTGTTGCAGACTCTGGGGCCTTTCAGAACATGTGTATATATACTGCGATCATGTGACACTTATATTGCACACAGGTGGACTTTATTTAACTAATGATGTGACTTCTGAAGGTAATTGGTTGCACCAGATCTTATTTAGGGAATTCATAGCAAAGGGGGTGAATACATATGCACGCACAACTTTTCCGTTATTTATTTTTTAGAATTTTTTTCATTTCACTTAATCAATTTGGACTATTTTGTGTATGTCCATTACATGAAATCCAAATAAAAATCCATTTAAATTACAGGTCGTAATGCAACAAAATAGGAAAAACGCCAAGGAGGATGAATACTTTTGCAAGGCACTGTAAATAGCCAAGCATCAGCGTTTAGTGGCCACACTGTCTGCAAGCCAATAGGCATCGTATCAGCTTCTAGGGCGGAGGCCTCAACTCCCTGACTTTGTCTCCTTCAGAAAGTTAACGAGGCAAAAACAACAGTCCTGCAGTCCTCATATATCTAAAGGTCAGTTCTTGCCCTTTTTCTGAGGTGCTTTCTCTGAAAATCCAGAGCCTTTGCTAGCCCCTGCCTGAGCACACAGCTGCTATGACCGGAGGATCATCACGTGATCTGTCCATCACGGAGGACGAGGGGCGCCAGTGCGTATGTGTGTGTGCGTGTGTGTGTGTGTGACATTGATCCTCAATAAGAGGAGACAGGTTAGAGGAGACGGGTGCACCCCCTCTGCACACCCCACCTCCACAACCTCTGAGAGCACCCCGGAGGCCCATGGGCCCCTCCAACCCCCCCTCGCTCTCCTTCATTTCCCCCTTTCTCTCTCTCTCGCTCTGAAAAGAAGGGTCAGTTCTAAGAGCAGACAGGCAAATCTGTTCTTTACCCATGTCGTTTTAAAGACTGAACGCCTGGTCAATGTAGCCAACAATGCGGCCTTGAAATAATCATAGCCAACTGAATATCAAAGAAATTGTTTTTAAAAAATCTAATAAGATGTGTGAAAACTAAAATAATAAATTACTAACAATAACATTTTTCTATGACCTTAATGTTATATCATTTTCTTTTTTGGTCAGCTATGACAGAGACGTAAGCATGAGGCAATTATAGTTTCAAAATGCCCTAAAGAGATGATCATGGAATGAAATTAGATATGGGAAAATATCTGAACTGTGGCCTGGGGGACATTCTTTTATTTAGCATTTTCTTTTCACATGTCAGCACCAATGGAGGAACCAGAGGCCAGTTAAATCAGTGATCTGGTATCAGTGTTCCCTCTACCCTCCATCTCACCAAAGCATCATCAAAGCCAGTAACATCTGAGTATTTGAGGGTACTGTTGACCACACACACATCAGTGATAGAGCAACACCAACTAGGTGAGTAGTCAGGGATCCAGCAGAAATGAAAGAGCAGAAAAAGATGAGAGAAGAGAAATTGAAAAAAGAGAGATAGAAAAGAGAGAAAGGATTAAAGATAAAGGATAGGAGAGAGAGAGAGAGAGAGAGAGAGAGAGAGAGAGAGAGAGAGAGAGAGAGAGAGAGAGAGAGAGAGAGAGAGAGCTGAACAGAGAAATGTGTGATGTTCATTTCCATACCTGTAGATTCCTTTGCCTGGCTCAGTCACTCTCTCTCTTTCTCTCTCTCTCTCTCTCTCTCTCTCTCTCTCTCTCTCTCTCTCTTTGTCCCTTCTCTCCCCAGTCCTTCTCTGTACTGTGAGCTGTGTCTGTCCCCCCTGGCTCCCATCAGAAGTGGGGCAGACTGCACGTCTGGCCGTGTGAAGTCCTTTGGTTATCAGCCAAGCTTGTCGCTGTACCTGCAGCCATCTGTGAAGAGGCCGCCAGCCCTCTGCCAGCCAGCCGGCCGACGTTCCACTTCCCTTCTGTGACAGAGAGGGGGACGGCCCATACTCTCTCACTCCCTCACTCTACATGGTGGGCTCTCTCTCTCTCTGTTGTGTTGGTAATGCCAGAGTATTATGGGTCTGCATGAGACCACCTTTTAGTCTTGCTGCAGCTCTGCCCATCTGCTTTTCCACTCCTCACTTCATCATGTGCATAATGCATCTCAGTCTCTCTCAGTCTCTCTCTCAGTCTCTCTCTCTGTCTCTCTCTCTGTCTCTCTCTCTGTCTCTCTTCTCTGTCTCTCTTCTCTGTCTCTCTCTCTCTCAGTCTCTCTCTCAGTCTCTCTCTCAGTCGCTCTCAAGTGGAGGAAAGAATGCATAGAACATGAATACCTTGATGAATCAATTTTTCAGTTTGAAAAGCTCCATAGAAAGGAAGAGATAAGGGTGGGCAACTGGGCAGTTTTAAAATGAGCAGAATGTTCCCTCTTTGAAGTTACTGTATCCGACCGTGCTATGTCAATCATTTGGATCCCGTAGACTGCAGTCTATCCATACTGTTGGAGACTGTACTGGACTGTATTGGGCCCTGGCCCCATGTTGTGAGTGGAATGTGACATGTCATGTTGAAAGCCTAGATGACCCGGTCTGTGATAAAGGCCCATTCTGTTGTTCTTCCAGAGAGTGCCATGCCAAATGGACTGGGTGGGGGGATATTATCAAAAACAATAGGATTAAGGGCATGGACAATGTCCACCACCACCAAACAGGCTGGTATGGGGGTGGGCTGGGCTGGGCTGGGACAATAGGAGAGAGAGGGGTGGGAGGCGTGATTACGAGACCACAAAAGCTGTCGCTACAGTATCCCCCACACCTCCCTAAACACATCCCCCCCCAAAACTGGGCTTCCAATCTGCCCATTAGACGGTGTTGTGTTGGTGTCACATATGTAGAATCTGAGCTGACCAATGGCTTCTCATCTCTCAAACAAACAGAGGGGTATTTGGGGGTGGGGGGAGGGGTGGAGCAGGGAGGGGCCATGGAGGAGGGCTGCTGCATCAACAGGCAACCAGGCCTGAGGGAAAAGACACACATACAGAAAGATTCCCACCTCGAAGTTCTGCCCTGCTGCACAGGAGTCATGGGAAAACAAAGCATGAGCTGTGTCAAATTAATACCATATCATATCTATGACAGAGACGATAGCCTCTACTCTCTCACTACATGGGGAAGTGACAATGAAAAGGTCCCGTGTAGCTCATGGTGCTTGCAACGCCAGGGTTGTGGGTTCGATTCCCACGGGGGGCCAGTATAAACAATGTATGCACTCACTAACTGTAAGTCGCTCTGGATAAGCACGTCTGCTAAATGACAAAAATGTAAAAGGGGCCTTTATGAACCAGCAATTACTACTATACAACTTCACAACAGCTCTTATTCTGTTCCATTTACTCTATCCAGGAACATTTAAGATGGAAGAAATAGCATGCAGAAACCCTCGGTACTTAGGGAGAAGCATCCAGATAGAGCTGGATGAACCTCGCAGGACATGCTTGTCAGAGCCACAGGCAGCTGTTCTACACAAGCTGACAGCAAACACAGAGCAACAACAGAGAAAGCTGCCTGCTGGAAAAAGGTCTTCACACATGCATGACACTCAGCATGGAAATGCCTTCTGTAAGCAGCAGATCCCCAGCCAAACACTCACTCCCTCTCAAAACATTGAGCACGCTAGCAGAAACTCACGCTGACACGGTGTCCTCCAGTCCCAGGATCTGACTGAGAGTGAGATAGGGCTGGGCGGTATACCGTATTTGACTACATACTGGTATTGATGCACAGACTGGTTTGGGTTTTTACTTTACCTTCTATAACGGTATTTGAATCCGCGCTCTCCCTCTCTCCATGCTGCTTTCCACACAGACCTAGCCCCGCCCCCTGTCACTCAAGGAGTGCATTTGTTGTTGCTTGTCCACGAGACACTTGCATTCAGTCTGCATGGTCAATGCAGCACATGCAACAATGTTGATGACAACGATGCTGTTTCCACTTTGCGTTTTAAAATAAATCCACAAGCGTTCTATAATTTCTTACATCTGCAAACAGCAAGTTTGTATTTTCTTAGCAAGTTGTGGCTAAATCGTGTTAGCCACTAATGCTAATCGCTAGTTAGCTGGCTAGCTAGCTAATAAATGTACTGAGTCAGAGCAAACGTAGCTAGCTATACAGCCTGATACCAGTTATGGTGTAGGCCTAAATCAGCATGTTGTCCAAAGAGGATTAGGCGAAGCATGAATATGTTAGCTACATGAAGTAGCTAAGAGAAAACCTTTAATGTAGCCAAAGATTATAGGGTCCCCTAGAAAACACTGGTTCCTACCCTGTCACAATAACTCCTCCCTAGCATTTTCATTCGTTGTCATGTCAAACAGCATATTCAAAGTGCCCACTATTATATTGTAACTATAGAATTATAACAATCATTCTATTTCCATGATTCCAACAGTTCACCCAAGTGTTTTGATCTAAATCGCAAGTCAAATCGCAATTGCAACATTTGGTTAAAAAGAAGGCCTAGATTTTTTGCCAATATCGTGCAGCCCTACGTACGTGGTAGTGTGGAAATTATCTCAAATGAGTTCAGGAAATGCAGAAATTGATGAAAATAATTACATGTATTTTTGGTTCAAGTTTAATTGAACAGTATAAAACAATCAGAAGGGAGAAAGACCCATTGAAATCACTATGAATGTATGTGTTGCCACCCTAGGGTCATGCACTACTCATAAAGCAAATTTAGAATTTGTATTATTCTAAAACATAAAATACCGTCACATACCATCATAAATTAGAAGAATACTGTGATATGATACAGTATTTTGGCCATATCGCCCCCACCCTAGAGTGAGTGGGCCTTGCAACCTTGAATGTTGCCAGTGCTGAAAATTTCAGGAATCAAGACATTAGGCACACTAGAACTAATTAAAGATAATTGCTCTTCTTTCTGATCTAGTCTCTCTGTCCACATAACAAAGTTGTTAAAGAAAATATGCTGACAGAATAGAGGCTGTAGAAATAGGCTACACACAGTAACGTTACAGTCTGTGAATGCTTTGTTCAGCCTGGCCTCTAACCTGTCAGAACTCAACCCACACCCATCTGTTCCTCACCAAACCAAACCGCCAGAGCAGCACACCTGTGAACCATTTCACCAGACAGACACATCAGAGCCCTCACATATCCCTCCCGCTTCAACAGGAATCGGGCTTACATACATTTACATTTTAGTCATTTAGCAGACGCTCTTTTCCAGAGCGACTTACAGTTAGTGAGTGCATACATTTTCATAGTGGCACCCCGTGGGAAACGAACCCACAACCCTGGCGTTGCAAGCACCATGCTCTACCAACTGAGCTACAGGGGACTAATCACTGCCTGCTCTCACATTGATGCTGCCGTATTCCTAGTTCCTAGTACCACCATTCCCTGGCTTATCTTATTCTATTAAACACTTTCACAAATTAATACCACCAAGAACCTGAACAGTGAACACTAGATTTTGATTTCTTTTTCAGATAGACTACTTTGAATAATGCAAAGGGGATGCTTGTAATGTTCTGCAGATTTTTATAACCTTTATAATGTACTGTATGTAAATAGTATTTTGTCTGTAATGTCTTTTTCGTTATGTGTCAGACCCCAGTAAGACTAGCTGTCGCCATTGGCGTCGGCTAATGGCGATCCTAATAAATAAAAAATAAAAATAAATCTGCAACCTAAAGTAAAAGCATGAGATAGGCCTAAACTCTTGCAACAGGCTATTTGTGTATTGACAAAACAGGGAAAGCCATGATCACTATCCAAACTATGTCCAGATCTGCTGATGACAGTGAGCTAAACTCTCAAAACTCTCTACTCTGCATTTCAACATAATAGCCAGGAAGCTAAGCTCTAACTTAGTCAGGGGGTGACTTGGCCCCAGATTCCTGGGTTTTTCCTGCAATTCAAATCAAAGTTGAAACCCTGCGACCTTGGAATGGAAGCTGGGGTCACGGCCCTATGAGGATGATATCAATCAGCCAGCTCCCAACAACAGCTGAGTGTGAGGGTGGAGGAGTGAGAGCTGAGTGGACAGACTCAGCCTTTCTCTCTCTCTGTCTCTTTCTCCCTGTCTCTTTCTTTCTCTCTCTCTCTGTCTTTTTCTCTTTGTCTCTCTGTCTGTTTCTCTCTGTCTCCCTGTCTCTTTCTGTCTGTCTGTCTCTCGCTTTCTCTCTCTGTCTCAATCTCTGTCTCTGTCTGTCTCTATTGTTTTCTCTCTCTGTCTCTGTCTCTTTCTGTCTCTTTCTCTGTCTCTCTTCTCTGTCTCTCTTCTCTGTCTCTGTCTCTTTCTCTGTCTCTTTCTGTCTCTTTCTCTGTCTCTTTCTGTCTTTCTGTCTCTTTCCCTGTCTCTTTCCCTGTCTCATTCTGTCTCTTTCTCTGTCTCTTTCTCTGTCTCTTTCTCTGTCTCTTTCTCTGTCTCTGTCTCTGTCTCTTTCTCTGTCTCTGTCTCTGTCTCTTTCTCTGTCTCTGTCTCTGTCTCTGTCTCTGTCTCTTTCTCTTCCTCTGTCTCTTTCTCTTTCTCTTTCTCTTTCTCTGTCTCTGTCTCTGTCTCTTTCTCTGTCTCCTTCTCTGTCTCTTTCTGTCTCTTTCTCTGTCTCTTTCTCTGTCTCTTTCACTGTCTCTTTCTCAATCTCTTTCTCAGTCTCTTTCTCTGTCTCTTTCTGTCTCTTTCTGTCTCTTTCTGTCTCTTCCTCTTTCTATCAGTCGGTTTCTCTCTCTCTCTTTCTCTCTGTCTCTTTCTATCTCTCTTTCTATCAGTCGGTTTCTCTCTGTCTGTTTCTCTCTGTCTCTTTCTCTCTGTCTCTTTTTCTGCCCTCTGACATTTAGCAATAAGGGTACTCACCCCATAGAAGACAGAGAGTGGTCCCTAAATCTCTCCCTCCCTCTCTCCTTCCCTCTTTCCCTCGATACGTCTCTCAGAGAACCACAGAGCATTCAAACACACATCAGCACATAATGCCTGTGTAGATGGAGAACAGATCAATGGTACTAAATTGATCTTGAGAAAAAACTAGGGGGTTGCACAGTGCCTTTAAAGATACAAACACAATGATTAGGGAGGGAGACAGGGGGTCATTTCAGTCTTCGTTATTGAATGCCCAAAGAGTACCATCATCATAATGGTCTCTTTGCAATGTGGCCATTTCCATGGCTGCTCCTGGCTGCTGATCCACATAGCAGGCAAGAACAGAGAAGGTAGGCAATTCATTTGTCTCCTTTCTCGCCATGGTGAAAGGCGAGCCAGGGAATGCCATTTCAACTCATTACCTTGCACAGTGGAGTCTTATTTAAACTCTAATTTTCATGTTAATGCAAGCCTCTTTGGCTGTTGAGTTGAACATGCAGAGCTCTCTAGCCAGTCTGCATGTAATCAATCTGTCTGGATTGACATAAATATATGACCATGCATGTAGCCTAGGTTTCACAAATGTAGATATCAATAATGTACCCTTGAATTGGTTTTAATTTCCTACTTAATAATATGTCAGTTGTCCCTCTCTTACTAAAGCTTCAGCTATATGATTCATCAGGATATAGGCCTAAATTGGAATGAAATGTTTCCTAAAAAGTACTAGGCCTACACAATTTGTTTTGGCACAACTTAGACCAACACTAACATTCACACTATCAAAAAATAAAGATACATTCAAACTAATTCAAAAATCCAAACTAAATGTGATTGTATATGTAAACTCAGCAAAAAAAGGACCCTGTCTTTCAAAGATAATTTGTAATAATCAAAATAACTTCACAGATCTTCATTGTAAAGGGTTTAAACACTGTTTCCCATGCTTGTTCAATGAACCATAAACAATTAATGAACATGAACCTGTGGACCGGTTGTTAAGACACTAACAGCTTACAGACGGTAGGCAATTAAGGTCACAGTTATGAAAACTTAGGACACTAAAGAGGCCTTTCTACTGACTCTGAAAAACACCAAAAGAAAAATGCCCAGGGTCCCTGCTCATCTGTGTGAACATGCCTTAGGCATGCTGCAAGGAGGCATGAGGACTGTAGATGTGGCCAGGGCAATAAATTGCAATGTCCGTACTGTGAGACGCCTAAGACAACGCTACAGGGAGACAATACGGACAGCTGATCGTCCTCGCAGTGGCAGACCACGTGTAACAACACCTGCACAGGATCGGTACATCCGAACATCACACCTGCGGGACAGGTACAGGATGGCAACAACAACTGCCCGAGTTACACCAGGAACGCACAAGCCCTCCATCAGTGGAGACTGTCCACAATAGGCTGAGAGAGGCTGGACTGAGGGCTTGTAGGTCTGTTGTAAGGCAGGTCCTCACCAGACATCACTGGCAACAACGTCGCCTATGGGCACAAACACACCGTCGCTGAACCAGACAGGACTGGCAAAAAGTGCTCTTCACTGACGAGTCGCGGTTTTGTCTCACCAGGGGTGATGGTCGGATTCGCGTTTATCATCGAAGGAATGAGCGTTACACCGAGGCCTGTACTCTGGAGCGGGATCGATTTGGAGGTGGAGGGTCCGTCATGGTCTGGGGCGGTGTGTCACAGCATCATCGGACTGAGCTTGTTGTCAATACAGGCAATCTCAACGCTGTGTGTTACAGGGAAGACATCCTCCTCCCTCATGTGGTACCCTTCCTGTAGGCTCATCCTGACATGACCCTCCAGCATGACAATGCCACCAGCCATACTGCTCGTTCTGTGCGGTATTTCCTGCAAGACAGGAATGTCAGTGTTCTGCCATGGCCAGCAAAAAGGCCGGATCTCAATCCCATTGAGCATGTCTGGAACCTGTTGGATCGGAGGGTGAGGGCTAGGGTCATTCCCCCCAGAAATGTCTGGGAACTTGCAGGTGCCTTGGTGGAACAGTGGGGTAACATCTCACAGCAAGAACTGGCAAATCTGGTGCAGTCCATGAGGAGGAGATGCACTGCAGTACTTAATGCAGCTGGTGGCCACACCAGATACTGACTGTTACTTTTGATTTTGACCCCCCCCCCCCCTTTGTTCAGGGACACATTATTCAATTTCTGTTAGTCACATGTCTGTGGAACTTGTTCAGTTTATGTCTCAGTTGTTGAATCTTGTTATGTTCATACAAATATTTACACATGTTATGTTTGCTGAAAATAAATGCAGTTGACAGTGAGAGGACGTTTCTTTTTTTGCTGAGTTTAGTTACTGGTTTGTTACAAAGGGTTGTGTTCCAAGTCTTACCAGTAGAGGGAGCACGGACTAATAGTAAAATAATACTCACGCAAATGGCCATTATAAAAACATCAATTTTCACATTACACCCTTCAATTTCCATGAGTTAGTTGACCAAAAAAGAAATGAATGCTTCCTTTTTTCTGGTTAATGACAATAATATATGTCAAGAAGACTGCAGTGCACTTCTAAAGAGCATGGATGTGTATTGTGCAGTAGCCTATAATAGGAATAGATTATGGATATTACTAGATGACCAAATAGCATTTGTCCTGGTAGTCATCACAACATTGAGGTACTGTATACAAAATTAAAATTGGACTATAGGACCTGGCTCTATCTACTCTGCCTTATTCCAATAAATAAGGCTCTTTACAATGTGAGACATTGTAAATGAACAGAACAGAACAGAATAGAATAGAATAGAATAGAATAGAATAGAATAGAATAGAATAGAAGAATACTGTAGCACTCTTAAAATACTCTTGTCTTCATTAAGGCAGAGATATTTTTCACAGTTCTCTCAATGGGATTAGTCACAGACGTAATGCAGCAACAGCAGTAGGCTACATAAGCATGTCTTTGCTTTGATTTAAAATGGAACTCATCTCTGCACCAAAAAACAAACGTTATGAGCACTAAACATTAAATTAGGTTTTAAATTTAGACAAATGAGGCTAAATTTGCTTTCCAGTTGCGTGACTATTTTCTGAACTGCGATGTTCTTCCTTCTCGCCCTTTTTTTCTCCTCTGTATGGAGTAATGGTCTAATTTCAACAGCAAGATTATTCGTAATCAAATGCAACCACTTTCAAATGATGATTTTGAAAAGTATTTGTAGCCGACTTGATTCAAATCGTGGGATATCGCATGTGAAACAATAATTATGACGGCTAGGGAATGGGATGCAGACTGTAGCCTACATAATGATTCGACCATAGATTTCACACTTTATATTTGCAACCAGAGCTATTATGACAATCGGACACATAAAGAAACCAATACGGAGCAAAACTAAACACTAAACAGAAAATGCATCAATGTATCATTTTGTGATACAAAGAAGCGATAGGGTGCATGACAGTTTTGCCTCTTATCTCTCTCTTGCAAACAACAAAAGTCGCGATAATATTATTTTATACAAGACTGGTTGAACACAAACTTCAGATATAAACATATCTTACCTTCGTATACAGGGGCCATCGGTGCAAGGACTTCTGTTATTCATGGCAAAAAATAAAGCAAGATTTCTGTTCAGAACTCAATAAAAATCTGCCATCTTGAGCCACTGACAGAGTCGCTGTCTCCTGCATTACTAGCCCAGTTTATTAGTGAGAAAACATGTCTAAAATCCCATCCAGGGTTCCAAATTCGTGCTCAGTCCACGGGAAATTTATAGAGGAAGATTTCTGCAACAAAACCCCGCAGATTGTGAATAGTTTTTTGGCTCAAATGTTGAGCCAAATTGCAGGTTGACTTGAGCTAGTGTATGACATGACTGTACAAACCCTGCAAAAGTTGCAATGAGAGGAGCGGAGCGAGTTAGGTGTAGTATAGTCAATTGACTATCGAATCGATCGTAGTCATAGCATGTTAAAAACAAAAAAAAGATGCATCTCTTTGGGGCCCCATTAGTTTAGTTTTAACAGTTGCGTGTCGTGTAACTTTGTAACCATTAATTTAAAATGTTTAATGTAAATTGATATTGTGAGAAAAAGCCTAGGCATACATATACATATATTTTTTTACATATAATAGAATAGTGGGCTATAGGTTATGTATGCATGTGGATGGAGTAGCCTTAATTACTGTAGTTAAAACATAGGCCTATGCTGTTTCCGAATTTCGCTTATAACCTAAACCTAATAATTGTTTTATTAATGTCATAAAAAATCATTGCCTACTGTGCAAAATGTTGTTTTTTTTAGACCTCACTGTCTAATTTGTGTTATATATTTAAGCAACATGAAATAATAGTGTATATAGGCTAATTGCAATGAATCATTAAGCTGTAATTAAGCTATAATTAACTTCCCCAGGTTGCATCCTTATATTAAAAATAACAGTCTAACACAAATAATATCAGGTGCGTAGTAACCTAATAATTGAACCACTATTATTAGCAAAAGATCCACAGGAACAAATGCAAATGTAACATGTCACGAACTATTACGCATGAATCTGGTAACAAAGTATCTCTGGGTCTTGTTTTAGAACTGCGCATTTAATATTGTGTTGAATGATTCTGTGGGCCATTCGTCGTGCCTGTATCAAGCACTCATCATACAGTATGACGACATTAGATTTTCACAGAATGAACTAGAGGCAAAAATTATGGATATACTGACAAGATACCTGTCTCTCCGCGCTAACAATGGGAGTCGTTGTCCACAAAGCGGCACGGTGGGCTGTCTAGGTCCCACCTATCCTTTCTTTGGATTGGTGGATACATATTATAATCTATTTTTGAATATTCGATGAGGGTTGTTGACGTCAACCGCCTGTATTCAATGGAGAGAGATGCAACGTTACTAGGCTCATAACATGAATATGCATAGCCATCTCGAGACAACGCCGATATAAAGTGTTTTTCTCAAAGTTAGTACGCTCATAAAAATGTAAGCATTACGAAACATCTATTCAATCAAATAAACCTAACGTAGAAAATAAGCCATTCATTTTTTGGTTGACCAAATTCTACACTCTCTCATTGACCTCCATACAAAAACTCCTTGCTTGGTGTGCGAAACAATGGGAATACGCAACCTGCTGGAGGGAGACAGATTTTCCGCAGAGTTGGGACTCTCTCTTCCTCTTCCTCTCTGCTAGAGTTGAAGCAGGTGACAGGCTCACACAGATGTGAGTAATCTGTCATTTACCAGCAACATAAAAATTCACCTTCTGCACTATTTTCCCCAGTCACACCCCGGGACATTTTATATTTTCTTAAAGAGAAACGGGGTGTTATTTATTTGCACACTCGTCCCCTGTTGATAAGAAAATAACAATATATAGGCTATAGAACCATCATTAAATAATAAATTCAGCAGGCTATTATGGATATTTTGAATGCATGAGTCTAAAACACGTTGTGGATGAATGGATGGATGAATGCAAGACGTAATATGTGCACTGCCAACTTTACATGCACCTCGTTTGACGTTCTCATCATCCTCTCCACACAGCAACTTCTGCAGCAGATCAAATCTGATCTGAGTCACGCATACCATTGCATCCATCATTTGCAAACCTTAAACATCTAACAAAAACAATTAGAACAGAGCTTGTTCTCCATAAAGTTAGCCATAGGCCTACATAACCTAATGATATAAAATAAAGCTTTTTCAACTTTAGGGCCACAGTATAAATTACTTTAAATTAACTTGTTATACATAGCCTAGTCAAGTGCATATGCAATAGGCTAGTCTGATTTATTAAATTGACCTAATCTATATAGGCCTATTATATTGATCAACTTGTCAGCAAAGGAATGCCTTTCAATTTGACAACATATTGTTTTCCTTTACACGATTTTCCTTTCTAAAGTTAGGTGTTAGGCAGACTATATGGGAACAGCTGCTTCTGCTTGAGCAAAATAACTACCAGGGAGAAAAGCCCGCGCACAGATGTAGTCCTTCTAAAGAACTACAGTACGTATTCATCTCTTCCGCGTCAACAACAAGAAGTGGGCCAACTATAGTCTACAATCAAATAATAACGAGGTAAGTACTAAAAGGTAAATAGATACAGTAGGTCTGTGTAATTTTGTTCAAGCTGTAGTTACTGCAAGCTGCGAGTGACTGCCGTAAATGTGTCAAACTGTATCAGTTGTGATCACTTGCAACCTTCAATGACAGAATGCAACATTGTAGCATTATCAAACACCAGCCTATCGTATTATAATGCATATTTAAACATATTAAACGGTCACACATTTTGGCATGGGTTATTTGATAGCTATTCCCATATTTGTTTAACTCCAATCCTACGATCAGTCGAATTAGGCTACTTTATGTGACAGAAGCTCAATTCAATGTAGCCTTCACTTCTAAACTGGTGTCGGTCGGTATAAGGCTGTTAAGTAAGATTTATCAGTCTCTGTCAACTACATTGCTTGGACTGGACACAATCCTTAACATACATGAAATAATTGTTGAATTATATGAAAGGAAACAGGCAAAATACTATTTCAAATTGGACTAGAAAATATAATACAGTTGTATTAAGCTATACCTCATTAGACAAAAACTGTAGGCTATCTGTACAACTTAATGACTCAGAAATGTAATAATCTTATTCAGTAGTTGTCCCATTTTTCCTTAATAATTGTAGTATCCATAATTATATAAGCCATAACAGTAGTACGGTATTTTTTTTATTGAGGTTACCTTAATTTATGTCTGAAATGAATAGTTAATTTTACAAGCATGTTGTACTCTTTTGGAAATTATGGCAGAATGCATCAACACAGAGCTTGTACAGAATATTCTGGATTTCTCTCTATAGTGACATGAATTATTACATAGACCCAGACCCACATGATCATCAACTATGTCAAGGTTAACATATTGTATAAAATATCTACTGAATACTGAATGTTTCTCACAGTCACAGAAGAAGCATGGACTTTGATGTTCAATATAAAGGCTGATCGATTTTAAAAGGCAACTCCACCACTTTTCAACCTGATTATCATTATCTCCAACCCAATACCAGTGTCTACATATGTGGAAATTGTGCATTTCTACATGTTGTAGAAAAATATATAAAGTTAAAAAGTTCTACCCAATGACATCATCAAAAGTTAAAACATTTTAAAAACAGTGATTTTCAAACACTATGAGATTCGTGGTGACCTGGGGAGTAAGAACATATCCTCTCTCTGGCTAGAAACTCGTTGCAGGTTTTGAAAATCACTGTTTTTCTTACTTTTAATCCTATCCTGTGATGTCACAGAGAAGCATTTTTTAGGACCTTTCTTCTTATCTTTTTAACCACAGATCACATATGTCACACCCTGGCTATGGGACTCTAGTTGTTGAGCCAGGGTGTGTTTGTTCTATGTGGTGTGTTTCTATGTTGGGGGTTCTAGTTCGTCTATTTCTATGTTTTGCCTGAGTGACTCCCAATCAGAGGCAACGAGTGTCAGCTGTTGGCTGGTTGTCTCTGATTGGGAGCCATATTTAAACTGTCTGTTTTCCCTTTGTGTTTGTGGGTTTTTGTTCCGTGTCGGTCTTTGTTACCGTTGGACGTTACGAGTCGTTTATTGTTTTGTTCGTGCTTTAATTAAATAAAGTCTAAACATGTTCGTTCAACATGCTGCGCATTGGTCTACTTCTCTCCCTGACGATCGTGACAGAAAAACCCACCAAGACTGGACCAAGCAGCGTGTCCAGGAGCCATCACCAGGGAGATCGCTAGCAGATCTCCGTGGCAACCTCGACTGGGTCAAGCCTAGTGAGGAGCAGAGAGGGTGGACTTGGGAACAGTGGAGGAAGAGTCTCGACTGGGTCAAGCCAAAGGAGGAGCAGAATGGCTGGAGTTGGAAGCAGGAGAGCGAGAGTTGGGCGAGAAATATAGAGGCCTGGCCCACGGGGAAGAGAGACCCCCAGAAATTTTTTAGGGGGGGCTAACGCCGTGGACGACGGGCCAGCAGGAGACCGCGGCAGAGCGGCCCAGCGGATTGGCAGAGGAGGCCGCCAGGTTACGGGGGCCACTGGTCGAAGAGGGGGTGGAAGATGTAGAGGCACGGCGAGAGGTACTGGCGTGTGTTGCCAGTCCGGTCCGGCCTGTTCCTGATCCCCACGTAGGGCCAGTGGTGTGTGTTCCCAGTACGGTCCGGCCTGTTCCTGCCACTCGCACCAAGTCTACGGTGCGCATCGCCAGCTCGGCCCGGCCCATTCCTGCTCCCCGCACCAAGTCTGTGGTGCGTTTCGTCAGCCCTGTCCGGCCCGTTCCTGCTCTCCGCACCAAGTCTGTGGTGCGCGTCGCCAGCCCAGTCCGGCCCATTCCTGCTCCCCGCACCAAGTCTGTGGTGCGTTTCGTCAGCCCTGTCCGGCCCGTTCCTGCTCTCCGCACCAAGTCTGTGGTGCGCGTCGCCAGCCCAGTCCGGCCCATTCCTGCTCCCCGCACCAAGTCAGTGGTGCGCTTCGTCAGCCCGGTTCGGCCCGCTCCTGCTCCCCGCACCAAGTCAGTGGTGCGTTTCGTCAGCCCGGCTCGGCCCGCTCCTGCTCCCCACACCAAGCCAGTGGTGTGCGTCGTCAGTCCGGCACGGCCCGTGCCTGTTCCACCGGTGGCGGGTCCGGCACCGGTCAGGTGCTGCGTCACGCCGGAGCTAGAGCAATCCGCTCCACCAGTGTTCAGTTCAGCTCTGGTCAGCAGGGCCAGACCGGACCAGGGGTACTTTGGGGGGTTAGAGAAGGAGTGGGGGTCAAGCCCGGAGCCAGAACCGCCGCCGAGGAGGTATGCCCACCCAGCCCTCCCCTGTTTTGCTCTTTTTGAGGCGTGGTCGCAGTCCGCGCCTTTAGGGGGGGGTACTGTCACACCCTGGCTATGGGACTCTAGTTGTTGAGCCAGGGTGTGTTTGTTCTATGTGGTGTGTTTCTATGTTGGGGGTTCTAGTTCGTCTATTTCTATGTTTTGCCTGAGTGACTCCCAATCAGAGGCAACGAGTGTCAGCTGTTGGCTGGTTGTCTCTGATTGGGAGCCATATTTAAACTGTCTGTTTTCCCTTTGTGTTTGTGGGTTTTTGTTCCGTGTTGGTCTTTGTTACCGTTGGACGTTACGAGACGTTTATTGTTTTGTTCGTGCTTTAATTAAATAAAGTCTAAACATGTTCGTTCAACACGCTGCGCATTGGTCTACTTCTCTCCCTGACGATCGTGACAACAGATCATGAATATGAGGTTGAAAAGTGGTGGAATTGCCCTTTAACAGAGATATAAAGGCAGATGAAAAGACTTGCTCAAATGGATAATTGTTTGAAAGATCTTATTAGTCATATTTAAGAAGTTACCTTTTTAGACAAGTGCTCTGCAGATCTGTATTGACTATCTGGATGACTCCCAAAAGGCACCCGATTTATTCCCTATATAGTGCACTATTTTTGACCAGGGCCCATTGGGCTCTGTTCAAAACTAGTGTGCTATGTAGGAAATGGGCCCTGGTCGAAGTAGTGCACTATATAGGGAATAGGGTGCCATTTGGGACACAACCTATCTGTTGTGCTACATGTCTGGGGTCAGGATTGGGAGAGGTAGAGGAGGGGGAGGTAGAGGAGGGGGAGCCAGCTGTAGTGTAGAGAGAGAGGCTGTTTTCACTCTCATTATTATGCGTCAGTGGAAAAACATCTCACCCCATGTAATATAATGAAATAGCCAATACAGTGCTGAATCAGCCTAAATGTGTTGTCCTGCTGTTATCTCTCTCCACTGTGCTGCATGTTGTGTATAATTGTCTCAGTAATGATCCTCTAGTGCTCTAGTGTATAAATACAACGTAGATTACAACTGCATGCACTGTAAATATAAAACAGAAACATACGCTCCTCTGTTTATTGTGTTATGATTAAGCTTATCAATGTGCCCTAAAACCAATAAACCTGAGAAAATTGATTTTGGAAAGTTGTTTAATTTTAGTCTGGTAAACCAGACTGAATGAAGCTACGGTCGTGTCTACACTTGACACTTACAGTACATTCAACTTCTGCTATCAGAATACGAAGTCGCTTTGTGGTTTGATTGTGTTCAGATCTGGCTGACGACTTCAGGAAGTGGTCAAGGATGCATTGTGTGCTGATTTCTCCTCAGTCTGGACGCAATCAGGCTACCGAAAGCGCATACAATGGGCGACATCATCAGCACTCCTCCCACAAGTCTCCAGAAAACGTGTGTTTTGGGACAGAGCCACCTTTTCATTATACAGTGGGGGAAAAAAGTATTTAGTCAGCCACCAATTGTGCAAGTTCTCCCACTTTAAAAGATGAGAGAGGCCTGTAATTTTCATCATAGGTACACGTCAACTATGACAGACAAAATGAGATTTTTTTTCTCCAGAAAATCACATTGTAGGATTTTTAATGAATTTATTTGCAAATTATGGTTTGAAAATAAGTATTTGGTCAATAACAAAAGTTTCTCAATACTTTGTTATATACCCTTTGTTGGCAATGACACAGGTCAAACGTTTTCTGTAAGTCTTCACAAGGTTTTCACACACTGTTGCTGGTATTTTGGCCCATTTCTCCATGCAGATCTCCTCTAGAGCAGTGATGTTTTGGAGCTGTCGCTGGGCAACACGGACTTTCAACTCCCTCCAAAGATTTTCTATGGGGTTGAGATCTGGAGACTGGCTAGGCCACTCCAGGACCTTGAAATGCTTCTTACGAAGCCACTCCTTCATTGCCCGGGCGGTGTGTTTGGGATCATTGTCATGCTGAAAGACCCAGCCACGTTTCATCTTCAATGCCCTTGCTGATGGAAGGAGGTTTTCACTCAAAATCTCACGATACATGGCCCCATTCATTCTTTCCTTTACACGGATCAGTCGTCCTGGTCCCTTTGCAGAAAAACAGCCCCAAAGCATGATGTTTCCACCCCCATGCTTCACAGTAGGTATGGTGTTCTTTGGATGCAACTCAGCATTCTTTGTCCTCCAAACACGACGAGTTGAGTTTTTACCAAAAAGTTATATTTTGGTTTCATCTAACCATATGACATTCTCCCAATCCTCTTCTGGATCATCCAAATGCACTCTAGCAAACTTCAGACGGGCCTGGACATGTACTGGCTTAAGAAGGGGGACACGTCTGGCACTGCAGGATTTGAGTCCCTGGCGGCGTAGTGTGTTACTGATGGTAGGCTTTGTTACTTTGGTCCCAGCTCTCTGCAGGTCATTCACTAGGTCCCCCCGTGTGGTTCTGGGATTTTTGCTCACCGTTCTTGTGATCATTTTGACCCCACGGGGTGAGATCTTGCGCGGAGCCCCAGATCGAGGAAGATTATCAGTGGTCTTGTATGTCTTCCATTTCTTAATAATTGCTCCCACAGTTGATTTCTTCAAACCAAGCTGCTTACCTATTGCAGATTCAGTCTTCCCAGCCTGGTGCAGGTCTACAATTTTGTTTCTGGTGTCCTTTGACAGCTCTTTGGTCTTGGCCATAGTGGAGTTTGGAGTGTGACTGTTTGAGGTTGTGGACAGGTGTCTTTTATACTGATAACAATACATATATTGTCACGGTTCAGACAGACGACCAGAGGACCACAATTGCGTCACACCAGAAAGTTTATTAAAACTTAAGGGAAAAGGGAAGTAGGGAGTGAATGAAGGCTCCAGGGGTAACAGGGATCCCGTCCAATGCGCTGGGTCTGTGCCCCCCCCAGTGGCAGCGATGCGTCCTATGAAGCCGGTGGTGGGTGGTCCAGAAGTCCTGGGGGGGGGGGAGACACAGACACAACAGGGCGGAATGAAACAAGGCAGCAGTACAGTTCAAGGGAAATCCAAAATACGTAGTAGCAAGGCAGAAGGCTGGTCAGAGTTACCGGGATTGAAGAGTAGTCAGGAGTCGTTATGGCAGAAGCAGGTCTGGATCTCCTGGGGCAGAAGAGTATCCAAAAATTCAGGCAGGTCCGGGGTCACAAAACCAGGGTGAGCCAGAAGCGCGAGCAAACAGGTTCCGGGTGTGAGCTTTGCAGACGATCTGACACCGGAGAGCTGAAAGACAGGGCCTTAAATACTGGGAGAGGTAGTGGGTAATGCAGCGCAGCTGGCAGAGTAATTAGAGCAGAGCAGAGCAGGGACAGGTGGAGCTAGTTAGGCTGAGTAGAGAGAGAGGTGAGCAGAGTGGAAGAAAATAAAGGTGGTAACCCGGTGGAGTGAGAGGCTCATGACAGAACCCCCCCCCCAAGGGACGGCCCCAGAAGTCCCAAGAGCAACACCACGCCGGGCGGGAGGAGGGGAGCCGGAAGAGGGCTAGAACTCCTCCGAACGGTCCGAGTGAACGTCCTCATCCTCGGAGGAAGCCGGAGGGCCGTGGTCGGGAGATGGGACAGGTCCCGAGACAGGATCAGGCACAGGACAGGAAGCCGAGCGGGCAGGACGGTTAGGGACCCCTCTGGGGCGGCCCCTACGGATTGCAGGTTGATCAGGATGCCGTTGGTGGAAAGCGGTGATGAGAGTCCTATCCACAATCCGACTAGCTGGCACCCAGGTCCTTTCCTCAGGTCCATAGCCCTCCCAGTCAATGAGGTACTGGAGACCCCTACCCCTCCGTCTGGACCGAAGCAGGCGGCGGACGGTGTAAACCAGACCACCATCGACGAGCCGTGGAGGAGGAGGACAAGGCGCAGCAGGGACCAGCGGACTCTCATGGATGGGCTTAATCTTAGACACATGGAAAGTGGGGTGCACCCTCAGGGAATTAGGCAGTTGGAGCCGGACAGCAGTTGGGCTAATCACTCTTATGATAGGGAATGGGCCAATGAACCGAGGTGCCAGCTTCTGCGACTCCACCCTGAGTGGCAGGTTCTTCGATGACAACCACACCCTTTGACCAACATGGTAGGTGGGAGCAGGAATTCTCCGACGGTTGGCCCCGGTAGTGTAGCTGGCAACGGATCTGAGGAGTGTGGCTCGGGCTTGTGACCAGGTGCGGCGACATCGACGGGCAAAAGCAAGTGCAGATGGGCAAGTAACCTCCTCTTCCTGGCTGGCAAATAGAGGAGGCTGGTATCCATAAACACATTGGAAAGGGGACATACCGATGGCAGAGCAGGTCAGAGAATTGTGTGCGTACTCCACCCATGTCAATTGCTGCGACCAGGAGTGGGGGTTGCGTGAAGTCATGCATCGCAGTGCCTTCTCGAGCTCCTGATTAGCCCGCTCTGACTGCCCATTGGATTGGGGATGGAATCCGGAAGTCAGACTGACTGTGGCTCCCAGCAGGTGACAGAACTCCTTCCAAAAAGCGGAGGAGAATTGTGGACCACGGTCAGAAACTACATCCTTTGGCAGTCCATGGATCCGGAAGACGTGTTCCAGGACCACCTGGGCGGTCTCCTTGGCGGTTGGGAGCTTGGGGAGGGGAATGAAGTGTGCCATCTTGCTGAAACGGTCAACTATGGTGAGAATGACGGTCATGCCCCTTGAAGGGGGCAGCCCCGTGACAAAGTCAAGGGCGATGTGAGACCAGGGACGTCTGGGCACAGGCAGGGGCTGCAGCAATCCGGCTGGGGGCTGGCAGGACGACTTGTGTTGGTTGCAGATGGGGCAGGCTTGGACGAATTCCCGTACATCCTTTCTCAGAGAGGGCCACCAGAACCTCTGGGCGAGCAGGTTGTAAGTGCGGGTGGAGCCAGGGTGACAAGCTAGGCGGGAGTCATGTCCCCACTGAACGACCTGGGACCTCAGGTCTTCGGGGACAAAAAGGCGGTCAGCTGGGCAAGTGCTGGGACCTGGCTGGTTACGGAGAGCCTCCAGCACCTGTTCCTCAACAGCCCAGGTCAGAGCTGCAACGATGCAGGGACTTGGCAGAATCGACACAGGGTCCTTGGAGGGGGTGTCATCCTTCTGGAATTGACGGGAGAGGGCGTCTGGCTTGGTGTTACGTGATCCAGGCCGGTATGACAGAGTGAAATTAAACCTGGTGAAGAACAGGGCCCAGCGGGACTGCCTGGAGTTCAACCGTTTGGCCGTGCGGATGTACTCCAAGTTCTTATGATCGGTCCAAACGAGAAATGGAATGGTGGACCCCTCCAGCCAGTGACGCCACTCCTCCAAGGCAAGCTTCACAGCCAGCAGCTCACGGTTCCCTATGTCGTAATTGCACTCAGAGGGGGACAACCGACGTGAGAAAAAGGCACAGGGATGGAGCTTCCTATCCTCCGCAGCCCACTGAGAAATCACAGCACCAACTCCCACATCCGAGGCGTCCACCTCCACAATGAATTGCCGGTCCACATCAGGCATCTGGAGGATGGGAGCGGAGGTGAACCTCACCTTGAGGGTACTGAAGGCTTTGTCGGCTGCTGGGGTCCAGGTGAAGGGTTGCTTGGTGCTGGTTAGAGCAGTGAGAGGGGCAGCAACGGTACTGTAGTTCCGGATAAACTTTCTATAGAAGTTAGCAAACCCCAGAAACTGTTGCAGCTTCTTTCTGTTCTCCGGAACTGGCCATGAAGTGACTGCTGATACTTTGGCAGGATCCATTTGGATACTTCCCTCTGCCACTATGTACCCCAGGAAGGCCACTGTCTTGACGTGAAACTCACATTTCTCTGCCTTGGCGTAGAGGGAATTCTCCAGAAGACGATGAAGGACTTGTTGGACATGGCGGGTGTGTTCAGACAGGTTTCTGGAGTAGATTAAGATGTCATCCAGGTAAACGAAGACAAACCTGTTTAACATGTCCCGCAGTACATCATTCACTAGAGCCTGGAACACAGCAGGAGCATTGGTGAGGCCAAAAGGCATAACCAGATACTCGTAGTGGCCTGTTGGTGTATTGAATGCGGTTTTCCATTCATCTCCCTCCCGGATCCGCACTAGGTGGTAAGCGTTTCTGAGATCCAACTTGGTAAAAACAGTGGCTCCCTGGAGCAACTCAAAAGCAGAGGTGAGCAGAGGCAGAGGGTAACGGTTTTTCACTGTGATGTCGTTGAGTCCCCTGTAGTCGATGCAGGGGCGAAGAGATCCGTCCTTCTTCCCCACAAAGAAGAAGCCAGCACCAGCAGGAGATGAAGATGAACGGATTAATCCTGCGGACAGAGAGCCATTGATGTAGTCCTCCATGGACTTTCTTTCAGGAGCAGACAACGAATAAAGACGACCCTTTGGAGGGGCTGTTCCAGGGAGGAGGTCGATGGCACAGTCGTACGGTCGGTGAGGGGGCAGAGATGTGGCTCTTGCTTTGTTAAACACCTCTCTGAGACCATGGTAGCATTCTGGGACATTGGAGAGGTCAGGAGCGGAGTTAGTAGGTACTGGCCGAGGGGGTAGTGCGGCAGCAAGCAGGCAGGTTCGGTGGCAGTCCTCTCCCCACTCCCTGATCACCCCGGTCACCCAGTCGAGCTGAGGGTTGTGCCGGCGGAGCCATGGGTAACCCAGGATGAGGGGTTGGCCTGGAGAGGGGAGCAGGTGAAACTGGATAGTTTCTTGATGGTTTCCGGACAGACCCATCGAGACCGGGGCCGTGACATGAGTGACCGATCCGAGTAAGTGTCCGTCCAGTGCCCGGGCAGGAATAGGAGGTGTCAAACGGAGGTTCTCCAGTCCCAGTTGGCGTGCCAGCTTGATGTCCATTATGTTGGCTTCGGCGCCAGAATCCACCAGAGCAGCCAGGGTGTGAGTTGAGTCAGAGAGGCGGAGGTGAACTTGCAGCAGGGGTTTGCGGTCGGAGGACTGGATGGTCATTGAACTCAACCGGACTCCCCCTATGCCCGGTGAGCTTCGGCCCTTTAAAGGGCAGGTTACCACACGATGTCCATCACCTCCACAATAGAGGCAGAGGTTTGAGGTGAAGCGGCGCTGGCGCTCTGCAGGAGTGAGAGAGGCTCGCCCAATCTCCATAGGCTCAGACTGATCAAGCTGACCTGGGTGAGTGGCAGTAGATGACAGGAGCCCAGTCGGATCTCTCCGAATGCCGGTAGTAGGTGGACCTTGGCGCCCCCTCTCACGACGACGGGTCTGTATCCTTCTGTCGATCCTGACAGTCAGTGCGATGGCTTCATCAAGAGTGGAAGGCAGTTCATGGGAGACCAACTCGTCCTTGATATAGTCAGCCAAACTATGGAAGAACGCGTCCACCAACGATGGTGTGTTCCAAGAACTTCGTCTAGCCAGGGTTCGGAAGTCGATGGAATGGTCTGCGACTGTACGTCTGCCTTGTCGAATACTGAACAGTTCACGAGACGCCTCTGCGGTTGGTGAATCCAGGTCAAACACCTTCAGCATCTCCTCAGCAAACAGGTCGAAGGTTGCACATGCGGGGGTTTGACGTTCGAACTCTGCTGTTCCCCAGAGTCGAGCTCGGCCCGTCAGGTGAGTGATGGCATACCCAACTTTAGCCCCCTCCGTGGCGAAGGTCCTTGGCTGCAAGGAGAACTGAAGTCGGCAGCTAGTCAGGAATGGCCGGACCTGGGTTGAATCGCCGTTGAACCGCTCGGGGTTTCCAATCTTGGGTTCCGGAGCAGCGGCTGCAATGACCGGGGCAGGTAACTCGGGGGCAGGGCTGGTGGGCAGACTGGCTGGGGTAAGGTTGGTGAGGAGTTGAATGATCATGGCGAGTTGTTGTTGCTGCTGCTGGAACTGCTGCTCATGCTCATCGGTTTCCATGTCGGGGAAAGTGTGCGCTGAGTCCATAATGGTCAGATCGTACTGTCACGGTTCAGACAGACGACCAGAGGACCACAATTGCGTCACACCAGAAAGTTTATTAAAACTTAAGGGAAAAGGGAAGTAGGGAGTGAATGAAGGCTCCAGGGGTAACAGGGATCCCGTCCAATGCGCTGGGTCTGTGCCCCCCCCAGTGGCAGCGATGCGTCCTATGAAGCCGGTGGTGGGTGGTCCAGAAGTCCTGGGGGGGGGGGAGACACAGACACAACAGGGCGGAATGAAACAAGGCAGCAGTACAGTTCAAGGGAAATCCAAAATACGTAGTAGCAAGGCAGAAGGCTGGTCAGAGTTACCGGGATTGAAGAGTAGTCAGGAGTCGTTATGGCAGAAGCAGGTCTGGATCTCCTGGGGCAGAAGAGTATCCAAAAATTCAGGCAGGTCCGGGGTCACAAAACCAGGGTGAGCCAGAAGCGCGAGCAAACAGGTTCCGGGTGTGAGCTTTGCAGACGATCTGACACCGGAGAGCTGAAAGACAGGGCCTTAAATACTGGGAGAGGTAGTGGGTAATGCAGCGCAGCTGGCAGAGTAATTAGAGCAGAGCAGAGCAGGGACAGGTGGAGCTAGTTAGGCTGAGTAGAGAGAGAGGTGAGCAGAGTGGAAGAAAATAAAGGTGGTAACCCGGTGGAGTGAGAGGCTCATGACATATATATCACAACAATTTATTTTAAATACAAATGTTACATTTTGGGGATTGTGAAAACTGCTTTATGAATGAAATACAGTTAAGTAATGAGTCATTAGTCCATGTCCTTAGTAGAGTGATCTTCAAATATAACATGTACACTTCTGTATGGCAAAGCAGCATGGTGTGTGTGTGTGTGCTGTCACCTAAGATAAGTGTGTCAGTGAATGTGAATATCTAGTAATTAGCTCAAACAGGTGCCATTAATACAGGTAATGAGTGGAGGACAGAGGAGCATCTTAAAGAAGAAGTTACAGGTCTGTGAGAGCCAGAAATCTTGCTTGTTTGTAGGTGACCAAATACTTATTTTCCACCATATAATTTGCAAATAAATTCATAAAAAATCCTACAATGTGATTTTCTGGATTTTTTTTCCTCAATTTGTCTGTCATAGTTGACGTGTACCTATGATGAAAATTACAGGCCTCTCTCATCTTTTTAAGTGGGAGAACTTGCACAATTGGTGGCTGACTAAATACTTTTTTTCCCCACTGTAATGTTGGAGGAAATATGTTCCTAGCATGTGAGGAACGTGTTTGCTGGCCTCATAAATGCTAGCCAGCTAGCTAATATTTATAAACAAATATTTTTTGTTTAACCCGTTTGCAATTCCTCATATTCATTATCTCTAGCTACAGAGGTTAGCTGGCTAGTTAGCTACAGTAGTTAGCTACTGCCATCAGTTGTTGTTGTGTTATTGTCATATTTTGCCTATTCCACCGTTTGTAGAATGCATACTGTCATTTGAATATAGTGCGGGTAAAGGGAATCCGGACACACTGCGGACATGGTCGATACATTTAAATGTAGGTGTAGATGCATGACGCGTTCAGAATTCCATGATCAGAACTCTATGATCAGAATACTAAAGCTGCATGAACTATCAAGTCTAGACATGGCCTAAATTAGTTTGGTTTCCAAGCTATTGTGATTAAGGTTCAAAGTGTAATAAACTGCTTTAATGTGGTTATCATATATTTCAGAGGAATTTACCATTGAAGAATAACTGGTTTGTAGATACACCTACAGTATATTCTGTCTTAAAGGGGCAATCCGCAATTCAAACAGTTACAAAGGTGACACCCTGCAACTGTTTTTGTAAACAGCTGAGGGATGGGGTAGGAAAAATGTAACAACTCTCAAATTCATAGACAGAGCTGTGGATGCAAGGAATGACTATCCATGATATTAAAATTATAGTTTTAACTAAGTTTTGAGGCTATATAGTGTTTAAGTTTACAATTGCATTGTTCACAAACATTGGAGTAAAATAAACTTATATTTTAGGTTCTGGTAGGATTTGACAGTTGAACTAAGCTCATGAGACATAAGTTATAGTCTTCAAGAATCAATCGGTATCATTCATTAAAAAGTAAAACCATTTATGTATCAATCGCAGATTGCCCATTTAAGTTATAAAAACAGTGACTTTATGTATAATTAGCTATGAACCTGTGTGATGTATAGGTCACGATGTTCTGGTTTATGGTAGGAAGATTTTAATTTATACTGAACAAAAATATAAACGCAACATGTAACGTGTTGGTCCCATGTTTCATGAGCTGAAATAAAAGATCCCAGAATTGTTCCATACGCACAAAAAGCTTATTTCTCTAAAATGTTGTGCACATATTTGTTTACATCCCTGTTAGTGAGCATTTCTCATTTGGCAAGATAATCCATCCACATGACAGGTGTGACATATCAAGAAGCTGATTAAACAGCATGATCATTACACAGGTGCCCACCTTGTGCTGGGGAAAATAAAAGGGGACAAATAAAAGGCCACTCTAAAATGTGCAGTTTTGTCACACAACACATGTCTCAAGTTCTGAGGGAGCGTGCAATTGGCATGCTGACTGCAGGAATGTCCACCAGAGCTGTTGCCAGATAATTGAATGTTCATTTCTCTACCATAAGCCGCCTCCAACGTTGTTTTAGAGAATTGGCAGTTGGCAGTACGTCCAACCGGCCTGACAATCGCAGACCACGTGTAACCACGCCAGCCCAGTACGTCCACATCCGGCTTCTTCACCTGCGGGATCATCTGAGACCAGCCACCCGGACAGCTGATGAAACTGAGGAGTATTTCTGTCTGTAATAAAGCCCTTTTGTGGGGAAAAACTCATTCTGATTGACTGTGTCTGGCTCCCCAGTGGGTGGGCCTGGCTCCCCAGTGGGTGGGCCTGGCTCCCAAGTGGGTGGGCCTGGCTCCCAAGTGGGTGGGCCTAGGCCCACCCATGGCTGCGCCCCTGCCCAGTCATGTGAAATCCATAGATTAGGGCCTAATGAATTTATTTCAATTGACTAATTTCCTTATATGAACTGTAACTCCGTAAAATCTTTGAAATTGTTGCATGTTCTGTTAATATTTTTGTTCAGTATAGATACATTTCTACCAGATTAGATGACTGTTTTGAATCATGTAATTAACTCTATGACATTCTCGTAGATCTGAGGGGTATACTACAAAGCAGGACCAATGAGTTAGCCAGCTAACTTTGATTAACAGCCAAAAATAACTATTGATTTTATGGTTCATTAAGAAAGCTATTTCTTAGATATATGTTTTTGGTTGTTATGAAAAATCCATGCAGTATTTTTCTTGATTAATATACAAGATAATATTAAATACACTTAATCTTTCCTAATTTCAGGAGGCTAATGTAAGTCGTGAACTGTTATTGTTTTATTGTTCTGCTTGTGTGCAAATGTCCTTGTGGTTTCTGTTGGTATGCAGTGTGGTGATGTTCCTGCTTATGAAAAGAAAGTGGGTTACTGTGAAACAGACTAGTTTATCTGTAAACACAGTTAGATTAATCTGACAATGATTTTTCCACTCGTCTGCTTTTTTGAGTTATGAGCCATGCACAGCTCAAGCATAACCAAATGCACAGTAAAGGCACAGATAAGCAATCAATGCTCAAACATAGCATATTTATTTTTCACCAACTGTGTTTCATACGTCACAAAATTCAGAAACACAGAACACTGGCATTCTATCTGCTTAGTCTCTGTCTATTGACCTGTACATGCTTTTCCAGAGTGTACTGTTCTTCTATCTTTAAATGTCCTTTTTGTGTTGCTCCAATGTCCTGTCTGTGCCACACATTGAGTGTGACTGAATGTGACTCAGTGTGTGATCATCTGGCCTGTATGTTCCTCTCAGAGGGTTGATCATTCAGTAACACATTGTTCCAGAGGAAAGGGCAGACAGGACAGAGGAGGCTCTCAGCCTCAGGGCTCTCTCTAAGCAGGGGAGGGGAAGGGTGAAGAGCTAGCAGGAGGTTTGGACAAAGCTTCTGCTGAAATGAATCATTGAAGGAGAGGTGAATGTTACCTTGGAAACCACAAACCTGCAGAGTTTGAGAGAGTTGAAGTAGGCCCAGTGCACTGAATATGTGTTTTTCTTATGTAGTGACATGTGCGTCAATCTACAGTAAGTAATATAATAATTTAAAAAAACACAAAAACAAAGCAGGCCTAAGCACTCAAAATAAATGCACAAACTGAAGGAAAATAACTTAACTTGATTAACAAACGTAGGCTAATGACAGGAGGGTAATTTAATAATAACAGGACTCGTGATTAACATTTATACCAACATTAAAATCTTGGTATAAAGTTAGGCTTGTTGGACCAGATGGGTGATCGTAAGTCATGATTAGCCTAATTCAAGAGCAACTGTCGCCATTACATAACCTGGCTAGGTATAACTTGTTTGTATTTTACAAGCACCTTTCACCTGCTTTCTGTTCATGTCTTAAGTCATGATCTTGTCTATTTAAATGCTTTGACTTCTCATTGCAGCCCCATACATAGGCCTATTCACACACACACCTTCTCTTCTCTCCATAGGAGCTCTTTGGCCGGTGGTAGTTTTGGCCTGAGTTGGTGATCGGCATCATGGAGGTGGTTATGAACATTCTCAAGACACCAGCGCCAAGTGGGGTGTCTGTGACCCTGGGCCTGTTCATGATCTTCCTGGCTCTGCTGTACTGGTAAGACAATGTCTAGTCTAGGTCAATAGAACAGATCCAAAACTCAGTATGTATTGTATACAGATGTGTCATGTGTGTATGTTGGTACTGTATGTTCTTTTCAGTCTAGTTGGGCTATAAACTAATATGATCCCACTATGGAAAGGGCAGACTCTCACGATCACAATGGTGTTCTCCGTTTTCTACAACCCCTACAAGTGTCACGGGACTCGTCTGAAGGTAACCCGGTACCGTAAAAAAAAAAAAAATGGAAGTATGGAAGTAGTTTTGTGCCAACAAAATGTGGGTTAAATATGTGTCAAACATATTTAAAACAATTTTAAAAACATGTTTGAATATTTTGGGGGGATACCTACAGGGGTCCTTAAATTCAAAATCAAATAGCTAAACGATCCATGATAGCTTAGTAGTTAGTTCACAGAAGCTGGCATATTTTACATTTACATTTTAATCATTTAGCAGACGCTCTTATCCAGAGCGACTTACAGTTAGTGAATACATATTATTTTTTATTATTATTATTATTTTTTTTTATACTGGCCCCCCGTGGGAATCGAACCCACAACCCTGGCGTTGCAAACGCCATGCTCTATCAACTGAGCTACATCCCTGCCGGCCATTCCCTCCCCTACCCTGGACGACGCTGGGCCAATTGTGCGCCGCCCATGAGTCTCCCGGTCGCGGCCGGCTGCGACAGAGCCTGGATTCAAACCAGGATCTCTAGTGGCACAGTTAGCACTGCGATGCAGTGCCTTAGACCACTGCGCCACTCAAGAATTAGACTCGCATATCACTGTAATTGTAGGGTGTTCAGACGACACACACAAAAAGTCCTCAATTCAGGATGAGTGCTTAATCAGCATGCACCTTTCAAAATAGAATGTGCTTACTCTCAACCCTCATCACATCTGACGAAAAGTGAGAAAACGACTTTGCAGAAGGAGCACGTTTAATTTTAGCCCCACATTAAACAAGGACTAGTAGTCGTTGAGGTCAGCCATGCGAGATTGATGCTCTGTCATACAAAGGAGCGAGAGGGCCTGACAAGCATGCTCTTCCTCTCCTTGCAGAGCACGGAGACTGACTGAACACTGTTCACTGCTCACTGTTGTGGAAATTTAGTTTTTTGTAGAGCAAGCATAAAGCCTGCTGTTTGTGGTATCCCGGTGATACAATCTTAACTTGTTGGTTATACATTACATACTGTAGGTTTCCACTTCAGATGTATTGCAGTATCAGACACCATGTTGAAACTGTTGGTTTTAAAGATGCCCACTACAGACACAAATACACACATGCAAACACACACGCACACACGCACACATGCACACACAAACACACACACACGCATGCACGCACATACACACACACACACATACACACACACACACACACACACACACACACACACACACACACACACACACACACACACACACACACACACACACACACACACACACACACACACACACACACACACACACACACACACACACATACAGTAACACTCGGTTCCACAGAACAAGTAAATTGCTGTCTGTTGGCAAAGCTGCAGCTGCCATTCAGTTGGAGCAAATCAAAGAGTCTGTTTTATGTAAGTTACCAAATTAAGATTTATACTGTATCTCAGGATGAAACTAGCCCGCATGAGGGGCCGTCATGACACCGGGGTTAGGAATGACCAGATTTAGGAGGGGCAAAGTCAATTTGTCTCTGGCACAACTCCATGTAGACATAAGCCACATTAAAGAATTAGACTCGCAGTTTAAATGTTGCTGAACTGCAAAAAGGAGAGGTTGCGTCATTTAAACGTCAAGCGTCAATCATGTCTCACTAGTACCTTTGCACCCATCTAAACTGCACAAGGTGTTCTCTGGGAAATCATAATGCTGCCTGGTTTGCTGTGAAGTCCAGTACTTTTCCATTTACTTCACATAAATACTCATACTCTACACGCTCAAAACGTCAAGGCGTGTTAATAATCTTTATCTCCAAGAAATGGCTTATTCACAGTTGCGGCACTGCTGGCAGTTTTACAGTTTGTTTCAATTGCTAACATGCATTGGTCATAACTGAAGTCACATTGTCAAAACTCTTCACACAGTCAGCGAAACAGAAGTGTATGTGGACCAAACTGCGAATCATTTTTCATTGCTTTCACACAAAATGCATTCAATGACCACATTCTCTGAAATCCATTAACTCTTTTCTCATTCATACTCCACCACCTGCAAAACGATATATTTGCAGCACATTTTCAAATGCAAACACACCGTTTCCAAAACAGTTAAAAACACATTCAAAACAGAATGATGGCAAATGTCGTGCATTTCTGCAGTAACCAGACAGCCCTGGAATTTCAGGAATTTGTTTTTTGTTTCAACTTTTAATTTTTCACAAGTAAATTACTATATGCAAAGATATAGAAAATATAAAGGCTATTGAAGCAAATTGCTGCATTTCTGAATCATTATTGTTACATATACTTTAGTAAAGTCAATAAAGTGAAAAGGTGTTATTCTTATTCTATAATGAAATACTGATTTATGTGAAAAATCATTCAAACGTCTAAGAGAAAAGTTAATCATTTATGTAATGCTCCCTGTTGTTAGTGTTTTTTAGGTCAGTGTGTTATGAGTGACAATGTATGCTTTCTGAGTGAGAATTGTTGCCAGTGTTATGGTCGAACAAGCTTATTTTGAGACATGTATGAAGTGTTTTGGTGGTTTGAGTGAGTTTTGGAGGTGAGATTAACTGTTTGGCCAAGATGCATTTTGGTAATGCAGACAGTGTGAAGAGTTTTGAAAAAGTGGCTTCAAATCAAATCAAATCAAATTTTATTGGCCACATTCGCAGAATACAACAGGTGCAGACATTACAGTGAAATGCTTACTTACAGCCCTTAACCAACAGTGCATTTATTTTTAATAAAAAAGAGCAGAAGTAAAATAAAATAACAGTAGGGAGGCTATATGTACAGGGGGGTACCGGTGCAGAGTCAATGTGCGGGGGCACCGGCTAGTTGAGGTAGTTGAAGTAATATGTACATGTGGGTAGAGTTAAAGTGACTATGCATAAATAATTAACAGAGTAGCAGCAGCGTAAAAAGATGGGGTGGGGGGGGGGGGGCAGTGCAAATAGTCTGGGTAGCCATGATTAGCTGTTCAGGAGTCTTATGGCTTGGGGGTAGAAGCTGTTGAGAAGTCTTTTGGACCTAGACTTGGCACTCCGGTACCGCTTGCCGTGTGGTAGCAGAGAGAACAGTCTATGACTAGGGTGGCTGGAGTCTTTGACAATTTTGAGGGCCTTCCTCTGACACCGCCTGGTATAGAGGTCCTGGATGGCAGGAAGCTTGGCCCCAGTGATGTACTGGGCCGTACGCACTACCCTCTGTAGTGCCTTGCGGTCAGAGGCCAAGCAGTTGCCATACCAGGCGGTGATGCAACCAGTCAGGATGCTCTCGATGGTGCAGCTGTAGAATTTTTTGTGGATCTGAGGACCCATGCCAAATCTTTTCAGTCTCCTGAGGGGGAATAGGCTTTGTCGTGCCCTCTTCACGACTGTCTTGGTGTGTTTGGACCATGATAGTTCGTTGGTGATGTGGACACCAAGGAAGTTGAAGCTCTCAACCTGTTCCACTACAGCCCCGTCGATGAGAATGGGGGCGTGCTCAGTCCTCTTTTTTTTCAGGAAGTCCACAATCATCTCCTTTGTCTTGGTCACGTTGAGGGAGAGGTTGTTATCCTGGCACCACACGGCCAGGTCTCTGACCTCCTCCCTATAGGCTGTCTCATCGTTGTCAGTGATCAGGCCTACCACTGTTGTGTCGTCGGCAAACTTAATGATGGTGTTGGAGTCATGCCTGGCCATGCAGTCATAGGTGAACAGGGAGTACAGGAGGGGACTGAGCACGCACCCCTGAGGGGCCCCCGTGTTGAGGATCAGTGTGGCAGATGTGTTGTTACCTACCCTTACCACCTGGGGGCGGCCCGTCAGGAAGTCCAGGATCCAGTTGCAGAGGGAGGTGTTCAGTCCCAGGGTCCTTAGCTTAGTGATGAGCTTTGAGGGCACTATGGTGTTGAATGCTGAGCTGTAGTCAATGAATAGCATTCTCACGTAGGTGTTCCTCTTGTCCAGGTGGGAAAGGGCAGTGTGGAGTGCAATAGAGATTGCATCATCTGTGGATCTGTTGGGGCGGAATGCAAATTGGAGTGGGTCTAGGGTTTCTGGGATAATGGTGTTGATGTGAGCCATGACCAGCCTTTCAAAGCACTTCATGGCTACAGACGTCAGTGCTACGGGTCGGTAGTCATTTAGGCAGGTTATCATAGAGTCCTTGGGCACGGGGACTATGGTGGTCTGCTTGAAACATGTTGGTATTACAGACTCAGTCAGGGACATGTTGAAAATGTCAGTGAAGACACTTGCCAGTTGGTCAGCACATCCTCGGAGTACACGTCCTGGTAATCTGTCTGGCCCTGCGGCCTTGTGAATGTTGACCTGCTTAAAAGTCTTACTCACATCGGCTACGGAGAGCGTGATCACATAGTCATCCGGAACAGCTGGTGCTCTCATGCATGCTTCAGTGTTGCTTGCCTCGAAGCGAGCATAGAAGTGGTTTAGCTCGTCTGGAAGTCTTGTGTCACTGGGCAGCTCACGGCTGTGCTTCCCTTTGTAGTCTGTAGTAGTTTTCAAGCCCTGCCACATCCGACGAGCGTCAGAGCCGGTGTAGTACGATTAAATCTTAGTCCTGTATTGACTCTTTGCCTGTTTGATGGTTCGTTGGAGGTCATAGCGGGATTTCTTATAAGCGTCCGGGTTAGAGTCCCGCTCCTTGAAAGCGGCAGCTCTACCCTTTAGCTCAGTGCGGATGTTTCCTGTAATCCATGGCTTCTGGTTGGGGTATGTACGTACGGTCACTGTGGGGACGACATCATCAATGCACTTATTGATGAAGCCAGTGACTGATGTGGTGTACTCCTCAATGCTATCTGAAGAATCCCGGAACATGTTCCAGTCTGTGCTAGCAAAACAGTCCTGTAGCTTAGCATCTGCGTCATCTGACCACTTTTTCTATTAACCGAGTCACTGGTGCTTCCTGCTTTAGTTTTTGCTTATAAGCAGGAATCAGGGGGATAGAGTTATGGGCAGATTTGCCAAATGGAGGGCGAGGGAGAGCTTTGTATGCGTCTCTGTGTGTGGAGTAAAGGTGGTCAGTATTGACCAACGCTTGTTAGCAATTGAAAAAAACTGTAATACAGGGGTGTTTTCAACAGCAATACGTAAACTCTTCCTCCCTCAGGAGGCCTAGTGTTAGTCTTGGCCAGGCAGTGTCTACCCAATCTGAGTTTCACACTGCTGAGTCTGAACCTCGGCTGAACCCTCCGTGGGACCAGACTCCACCTCTCTCTCATGGCAGCTGAATGCTCAGTCCTGTCTGGCTAGAAGACCACACGACAAAGTGCCACCTACTGGCCAGTGGAGTAATGACCTGTCTGTCTGTAAAACAAAGAAGGCTGCTGCCTGGCTAAACAGGGTCATATTCATTAGTCACCAAATTGTGGAAAACGGACTCAAACAAGAAGGGACTACCCGAACTTGTCCATTTTCTGTTTTGCTACAGAATGCCCTAATGAATACAATCCTGGTTCATTCCCACTATAAAATCATTTGATCGTCGGTTCTTGTGTTTTATGGAGGGCGAAAAAATTATACAAATAGACAGTTTTCCCACATGGTTTGGGCAGGTCCAGTCATATTATTTACTTCCTTTCTGACTCAATTGTCCATTGCTTTTCCTCTCGTATCTCTCATCTATCCGGTGTATGTGACAATAAAACATCTATTTTATCATTTTTGTTTGACTCATGTAAGTTTGATGGGGAAATTATCTGTCTGTTTGAGGATACAGAGATAAGTTTCTATAGCTTAGGTAACATGGATATTTCCACCACTTGTGTGTGCTCTCCATTGGGTCTCCCCCACAGGAGGTTGTTGGCACCTTAATTGGGGAGGACAGGCTCGTGGTAATGGCTGGAGCGGAATCAGTGGAATGGTATCAAATACATCAAACACATGGTTTGATGCCATTCCATTAGTTCCGTTCCAGCCATTATTATGAGCCATCCTCCCCTCAGCAGCCTCCACTGGTCTCCCCAATATGCTAGCTGTTTGTGCAGTGTGAGTATTGTGTAAAATACAATGCCCCCTGGAACACAGGCACAGTGACTGAACTTCCCCCTCACCCCATCTCCCTCTCTCTCTCTCTCTCTCTCTCTCTCTCTCTCTCTCTCTCTCTCTCTCTCTCTCTCTCTCTCTCTCTCTCTCTCTCTCTCTCTCTCTATCTCTCTCTCACACACACACACAACCACACACAACCCCCACACACACACCCACCTCCGCTGTAACTTTAGACAATTGTTTTCCTGTCCCTGTGTCCCCTTGAGAAAGTGTGCCAAACTCTGTAGCGAAATGAACTCTGCAAGGAACACAGTGTGTGTAACCAAACCAGGGTCCATTCACTGGCCGGTCAGTCCAAGTGGAAAGCATGACATAGCTGCCGATGATCTCACAACAAATGAACTCTGAATAGGGCTGTGATATCCAAGTGTCTCATCGTTGTTGGATGCTCTACCATAAGCACCGATTCAAAGGTCATGATGAAGATTGTGATGTCATTGGATGTTCAGACACAGAGCCATATTGCAAATGTAAGACTTAGGTAGCATCCCTTATATCAATTCATATAGGGAGGTTTAGTATAAGGAGATACTCCTTTAGTCTGTTTTTGATATAAAATGACTGTAAAATTGTCAATATCCTGGCCACACTGTTCACATGTACAGTTCTCTGCATTGGACCAACGTGTTTCATTAAGGCTGAATCTATAAGCAGACAGGATAACAGTGGCTTAGCTTATTGAAATAAGCAGATGCCCTTTGTGCAATAATATCCCTCATCGGAAATATGCAAATAGAGATTGATCAGATCAAAACGTTTCATCCCACTCCTTTACATGCCTTGCCAGTGCTCTAGGAATAGTGTGCTGTGTGCGTGCGTACGTGCAAGTCTTTACAGCTCACCTTATAAACCCTGAACCCCACCCTACTGAATAATAGAGGAAGTAACGGAGAGCGGGCTGAAGATAAAGTAACAGAACTGGGCATCATAAAACGACCCACCCTATTGAGTAGCTCAGACTGGAGCCTCTTTAGGCAGAGCCATAGCACAGTCCCTAATTAGACCTGGGTTCAAATACTATTAGAAATCATTTCAAATACTTTATCGGGGCTTGATTGAGCTTTCCTGGCGCAATTTGACTAATATATTAGTCCCAAAAGTGTGATCCCCGACCCATCTGGCACTCCAGGCATACAAAATCAAAAGCTGAAATATTTCAAATAACATTTGAACCCAGGTGTGCAGTCTCTAATATAAACCCAGGACAGCTGACTTGGCAGCGCTGCTCCACGGTGCTCCGACATCCTGCAGTTTGACTTCCGTTGTCATTGGCCGAGCCCTGTGGAGTGCTTATTTTTTAATTGAGGCCGTTTGGACAGCTCATCCATCACACCTGCTAATCATGTCACTAACTGCACACCTCATACCTCCCTCCCCGAATGAGAGACAGACAGACAGAGAGACAGACAACCTGCCCCGCTCAGCCATTTTTATTTGAACATGGTTATTAATATTGAATATGGTCCGTTGCTCAAATATCACAGAGACCAACCGACCCACCCACTGAACTGTACAGTACGTCCTTCCCATCCTTCCAAGTCCACAAAGGCACTGCAAGTACTCAATGTACAGGCAGCGAATGTCCGATTAAAATGTAGGCTTGGGCTTGACATGCTATGGACAATAGCTCATTCTCGCTCTCCTCCTCATAATATCCAACCTGACAGACTGACTTGAATCATCCTGCTCCGCAGAGCCAACAGGAAAGAGGGGGACTGTACACCAAAGAAAAATGTGGTTTTTGACACATATTAATAGATTTTCAGCAAAAAATGATATTGTTCATCTAATAAGTATTTCCCAAGTTAGGAAATTTGGGTAGACATTTAATTGGAGATGCTGTTATGATAGCCTATCTCTAGATGCTACTCTGTAGTACAACGCTACACTCTTAGAAACGCTACACTCTTAGAAACGCTACACTCTTCGGCTGTCCCCATAGGAGAACCCTTTTTGGTTCCAGGTAGAACCCTTTTTGGTTCCAGGTAGAACCCATTTGGGTTCCATGTAGAACCCTTTGTAGAAAGGGTTCTACCTGGAACCAAAAAGGGTTCTCCTATGGAGACAGCCGAAGAACCCTTTAAGGTTCTAGATAGCATTTTTTTTCTAAGAGTGTAGTCAAGGGAGGCTGATTAGCCTTGCAGCTCTCTTTATGACTGAGCTGACGTCAGAGAGGACGTGTTTCTTTTTCCGCTATAGCCCTGTCTTCCTGTTGCACTCAAGTAGCCATCCCTTTTAATGGGCCAACAAAGCTCATTTAGTCACCTTCACGTTGTGGCAACTTTGTGAGATAATCTTTGCCCTTCCTTGGGGTTAGCTGTAAATAGCTTTGTTGTTATTGTTGTTCTGGTGCGTGGATTGGGTGAAGCAGAAGTGGCATAGGGGGAGAGAGAAACACTGTGTGCGCGCCGTGCACCACGTGTGTGTGTGTGAGGGAGGGAGGGGTCCATGTGACTCACAATTACTGGAAAAGGAATGGAGGTGCCAGTCACATGTGCCTTTTGTTTTGCGGCAGCTTGACTCTCCATGACAGCGTGACTCTCCATCTCCGTACAATACACCTGCTCACACTCCAGATCTAATAGAACAGTATGACGCACCTCTCAAATCACCTTGCCTGCTTTCGTTTGTCAACCTTTATCACAAAGAAATCACACTCTCCTCCCACTCATCACTGACTTCTCCTCTTTGGTTAATTTCGGTCTCCGGCTTTGTTTGTGGAAGCTCATTGGAGCGACACTGAGTAGCCCCTGGATGGTGCATCCGTACTGCAGCTGTGTGACTGTCTATAATAGAAGGATGGCAGACAGTGCATTGGTACAGAGCAGTGATTTATGTGTTTAATTAACAGTCTAAAAAGGGGCAGTGCAGTTAAAAACGTGATTTTCCTGTTTTTTAAATGACATTTCTACGCTATGAGGTCGAAATAATAATCCCATTTTTGTGCAAGAGCTGTTTAAAAGAAATGCTTGGAATTTCAGCCTGTTCAGGTGGGATGGAACTTTTGGCCCACGTCATGACGTCACAATGTGATCTGATTATAATAGACCAATGAATGTTCATCTGGGTAAGGGGGTGGGCTCTAGACCATCTTATCAGCCAATCAAAGCTGTGTATGTAAATTTTTTCAAAACAAAATCCTAACGCCCATATGATCAGACTGAGCATTTCAAGGGCCAAAGGAGGCTCAAAATATATTTTTTAGTTATTTTCATTAAATAAACACACACAGTGATTTATTAGACATACAGTGATGATTTACAAACGAAGTTGCAAAGACTGCAGCTTTAACAGTCTTTCAACAGAGCTGATGACGGCAGTTGGAGAACATGATGAGATGGGGAGAAGCATGCTCTATACAATAAGAGGGATCCAGTAGTCATCATGGCTGCAGTTGGGCCTCTGGTTAACACAACCCAAAGAGTGATGCTACTAATGTAATGGAGATTAACCATGTGCTAGGGGAGATTGTTCAGTGAGAGGTGGATGTGGATACATTGAAAGGGAAAAAAATATTATTATAAAGAGAGATTTAATAGATTTTCACCTGAGGCTGTGTGCTTCAGCTGTCTATGTATGTGGAGACAAGACTAATATGAGCTGTAGCCAATGTGCTGATGTCTCACATAATTACCCCGTTTTCTAGCGGGGTTAGAAAGCTGCTAAAACAGTTTGTCTGTGGTGGGATTGTGTAATGCTTGATGGATAGTTTGTGTTGCATTAGATTGGGTTGATGAGCCCTCTTTCAATACAAACAGCTATTAACAAAAGCTTACGAACAATCATGCACTTTTCCTTATCAATAACTGAAGGACATGGGGTTCTTGGACCAAAAGTCTTGATTATTCCGAGAGTGTGGGTGTGCACGTGTGTGTGTATGTGTGTGTTTGTTTGTGGTGTGTTTGCGTGTGAGGGAAGGGGTCATTAGGGTGCATTATTGTGTCTGTCTGAGTCTATATGTGTGAAGCCTTTGTTTTATCAGGGTTAATATTCATGTTTGGGGATTGCAGGCCTTTCAGTTTTTGATGCGGCTCATTGCTTTTCTGCACGGCACAATGGATGATGTTGATTGATGGTGTGGTACAATGGATGGTTTGACAGAGAAGAATGCCAGACATCTACAGCTATGGGCATGCGTCAGGGGTACACCCCCAGCTACACCCCCACTGCCACGTGGATACATACCTCCATAATGAAGACAGCTCTTGTTGGATAATGAAGAACATATCACACTTCGCAGGTGATTGAAAAATTGTGGAGATTCTCTTCCATCAACCCCAGTGTGTGGAATGGATGACATAGAGAATGGAGCATGGTGGCTGTCTGAGGGAGTTTCAGCTTTGTTGAGCTAGGCTATGCCTGGGTTCTCTCCAGCTTGGTTGAACTAGGCTAGGCTAGGCCTGGGTTCTCTCCAGCTTGGTTGAGCTAGGCTAGGCCTGGGTTTTCTCCAGCTTGGTTGAGCTAGGCTAGGCTAGGCCTGGGTTATCTCCAGCTTGGTTGAGCTAGGTTAGGCCTGGGTTCTCTCCAGCTTGGTTGAACTAGGCTAGGCATGGGTTCTCTCCAGCTTGGTTGAGCTAGGCTAGGCCTGGGTTCTCTCCAGCTTGGTTGAGTTAGGCTAGGCCTGGGTTCTCTCCAGCTTGGTTGAGCTAGGTTAGGCCTGGGTTCTCTCCAGCTTGGTTGAACTAGGCTAGGCTAGGCCTGGGTTCTCTCCAGCTTGGTTGAGCTAGGCTAGGCCTGGGTTCTCTCCAGCTTGGTTGAGCTAGGCTAGGCCTGGGTTCTTGGTTGAACTAGGCTAGGCCAGGCCTGGGTTCTCTCCAGCTTGGTTGAGCTAGGCTAGGCCTGGGTTCTCTCCAGCTTGGTTGAACTAGGCAAGGCTAGGCCTGGGTTCTCTCCAGCTTGGTTGAGCTAGGCTAGGCCTGGGTTCTCTCCAGCTTGGTTGAACTAGGCTAGGCTAGGCCTGGGTTCTCTCCAGCTTGGTTGAGCTAGGCTAGGCCTGGGTTCTCTCCAGCTTGGTTGAACTAGGCTAGGCATGGGTTCTCTCCAGCTTGGATGAGCTAGGCTATGCCTGGGTCCTGGTTATTGGCTCCTGGCCTTATGCTGGGATGCAGGTGCCACAGCCCCACTGTTGATCAATCAGATGAGCCCTCTGCTCCTCCAGATAAAACTGGGCCATGTAGGGTGAACTAACACTCACACTTGACTCCCCCAAACCCCCCCACTAGCACTATACTTTATTGAGATATGTGGTTGTTCCACCTAGCTATCTTAAGATGAATGCACTAACTGTAAGTCACTCTAGAAAAAAGCATCTGCAAAATGACTAAAATGTTCATGTAAAATGTAAAATTAGACCAGGTAGTCCCTCCTGGTTTCAATCTGTTTTTTTTCCGTTTGGTGCATGATCACACGACCCTGATTCAATACTATGGTTTAACCATGATGCCCTGGGAGCGCCTCCATCTCCTGGCCCTTTGATTGGTTGTATCTCATGTTGCCAGATCTGTGGGGTTGTTTGATGGAGGTGTGTTGTCCTATTGTCAGACACTTGTCATTTCAGCAGCAGACAGATAAAACGGCCCTGCCAGCTGCAGCCCTTCAGTCTAAATGAGACTTCAATACCCCTGACCACCACATGACCCGTCCTGTGTGTGCTTGTGTGTGTGTGCGTGCGCGCTTGTGTGTTCATCTAGGAGATTAACTGAGAGGGAGATAGCTCTATAAATCTGTCTTTTGTTAATCGCAACCCCAAACACCAGAGTCTGAGACTCTTTAGTATGAAAAATTCACTATCCGCTCCTTATTACATTTTTTATAAGCAACTTTTTCCGTTTTAACCCTGGAGGAGTGAGTCCTGGCTTTTCTCAGTGTTGTCTGTGTCTCAGAGTGCGTCACTGGATGTTCCTAAGAAACCAATGGTTTCCAGGTGAAGCCACTCCGCTCTGACGTGGGTGGGACTGGGGAGATGATTAGTGAGCTGTGGCTGCAGCACAGCCGGCCCTCTCCTACTGTAACAGCTGGCCCATCTCCTACTGTAACAGCGGGCCCATCTCCTACTGTAACAGCAGGCCCATCTCCTACTGTAACAGCTGGCCCATCTCCTACTGTAACAGCTGGCCCATCTCCTACTGTAACAGCTGGCCCATCTCCTACTGTAACAGCTGGCCCATCTCCTACTGTAACAGCTGGCCCATCTCCTACTGTAACAGCTGGCCCATCTGCTACTGTAACAGCTGGCCCATCTCCTACTGTAACAGCGGGCCCATCTACTACTGTAACAGCGGGCCCATCTCCTACTGTAACAGCGGGCCCATCTCCTACTGTAACAGCTGGCCCATCTTCTACTGTAACAGCTGGCCCATCTCCTACTGTAACAGCAGGCCCATCTCCTACTGTAACAGCTGGCCCACCTCCTACTGTAACAGCTGGCCCATCTCCTACTGTAACAGCTGGCCCATCTCCTACTGTAACAGCGGGCCCATCTCCTACTGTAACAGCTGGCCCATCTCCTACTGTAACAGCGGGCCCATCTCCTACTGTAACAGCGGGCCCATCTCCTACTGTAACAGCTGGCCCATCTCCTACTGTAACAGCTGGCCCATCTCCTACTGTAACAGCTGGCCCATCTCCTACTGTAACAGCTGGCCCATCTCCTACTGTAACAGCTGGCCCATCTGCTACTGTAACAGCTGGCCCATCTCCTACTGTAACAGCGGGCCCATCTACTACTGTAACAGCGGGCCCATCTCCTACTGTAACAGCGGGCCCATCTCCTACTGTAACAGCTGGCCCATCTTCTACTGTAACAGCTGGCCCATCTCCTACTGTAACAGCTGGCCCATCTCCTACTGTAACAGCTGGCCCACCTCCTACTGTAACAGCTGGCCCATCTCCTACTGTAACAGCTGGCCCATCTCCTACTGTAACAGCGGGCCCATCTCCTACTGTAACAGCGGGCCCATCTCCTCCTGTAACAGCGGGCCCATCTTCTACTGTAACAGCTGGCTCATCTCCTACTGTAACAGCTGGCCCATCTCCTACTGTAAAAGCAGGCCCATCTTCTACTGTAACAGCTGGCCCATCTCCTACTGTAACAGCTGGCCCATCTCCTACTGTAACAGCTGGCCCATCTCCTACTGTAACAGCTGGCCCATCTCCTACTGTAACAGCGGGCCCATCTCCTACTGTAACAGCTGGCCAATCTCCTACTGTAACAGCTGGCCCATCTCCTACTGTAACAGCGGGCCCATCTCCTACTGTAACAGCTGGCCCATTTTCTACTGTAACAGCTGGCCCATCTCCTACTGTAACAGCAGGCCCATCTACTACTGTAACAGCGGGCCCATCTCCTACTGTAACAGCTGGCCCATCTCCTACTGTAACAGCAGGCCCATCTCCTACTGTAACAGCGGGCCCATCTCCTACTGTAACAGCGGGCCCATCTCCTACTGTAACAGCTGGCCCATCTTCTACTGTAACAGCAGGCCCATCTCCTACTGTAACAGAAGGCCCATCTCCTACTATAACAGCTGGCCCATCTACTACTGTAACAGCAGGCCCTCGTCTCTTTCCTCCTCCACTTCCTCCACGTCTCCTTCTCTCCCGTCTACCCTTCTCAAACTCTTAGCCTTTCTTTTCCTCCCCGCTCCACATACTGTTTTACTCTCCACCCACTGTATCCCTTTTCTCCTCTAGGTTGAAGATGGGAAGGTTCAAACAGCGTAATAAATCCATGCGGAAGCATTCTGGATCGCTGGGTTCTACAGGATTAGCATTGAAAACGTGACCAGCAGTCAGGAAATCCAGTAACAAAGTGGCTGTAGATTATTTTATGAACATCTAAATGAATAGAATGATGGTAAAGCAGTTATGCTATGTGTTCTCTGAGTGGTTAGCTGAAATTCACTATGATTGTGATTATTTTTCACTTTGATCACAAACTTTCTGTGCTGCTACCATTCACTCCCAGTCATTCCGAATGTGGAAGCTGGTCCCTTGTTGAATTCAGGCACAAAGAGTTATGGGATATTAGAATCCTCTTGTCTTAACCTGTATATTCTGAACCTAGCTTCTCCTCATATTCCTTCTCTCTTCCCTCTGTCCCACCCTCCTCCACCTGTTCTGTGTCTCTGGAGGAGATGCTGTTCCCTCCGAGAGACTCCAAGCTCATCCCTCAATAACTCCAGCTGGAGCCCTGTGGTGCTCTATGATGTCCTCTACCACTCAATTACTCCCTACCAAGATGTACAGAGAAACGGACAGACAGATACACATAGACACACGGATAGACACACAGACACACGCTGATAACACATTCACTCTGATGGCTGACACACATGCACACTGATGCCCGCTTGCAAACATACACACACATACACATACACACACACGCACACGCTCGCACCGTACACACACAAAGCACCCCTGCATGTGCTTCAATGCCCTCCTCCAGCCCCATGAAAGAAGAAAAAGAGAGCGTAAATACTTTTCTCACCTCCAGGATGTGGACCTGAGAGCGTGGTGCGATGTTAATGAGAACATCGACTGGCCTGCTAGCCTGGCTTTCTCTGCTGCCTGACTGAGAAACAGCCCACACCCTTAGAAAAGAGGGTTCCTCTTTTTGGTAAGAGTTCTTTGGTAAGGGTGATGGTTCTATGTGGAACACTAATGACTCAACGAACCCTTTGAGCCCTTTGCAGTTCAGAGAAGGGTTCTTTAATCTTTTTCTGATAATTATATTGTAGGGGTGGCAGCTCATTAGACTATTTTGAGGCGTGGTTTGCTCACAGCTCTTTTTGTTCAACCGTGAGTGAGAGTGTCATTCCAGTTTATCTAATGTGTTGTGTTATGTATATGCAAGCTAAATGACCAGTAACGGTGTCTTGTGAAAGGCCTTGAGAACTGTTGACTAAATCAGTGGTTTTCAATTCTCTCCTCTGGGTCCCCAAGCTGTTGCAGACCTAGCACACCTAATTCAACTTGTGAATTAACACAATAATAACACCTATGGAATTTTCACAATATAAAAGCACTTTGAGGTAGTCATGCAGTCACAGTTATGTTTTGCTGTCCATCTCATAAGGTCAAGAAGAAGTAGAACAATCTGTGTGTGCCTGCAGCATAACACTGTATGGCCTAATGTATTTAGCATAGCTCATCTCTTTGTAGCACAGTACATCACAGCTTAGCCTGGTTAACCTGAACATGTGCTGTAGCATAGTACATTTCAGTCTATAATTCAATGAAGCGACAGTATAGTATGTTGGTTTCTAGGCTATACAGTATGTCAATCATATAGCAGCTATGCTCCAGCCTCCATTCTGCTGCCGTGGTGTTGTAGGAACAGTAAAGCCTTGGTCTCATAGGAGCACCTGTCTGTCTCTGTGTAGGAAAGTTCAGTACTGGACAGACAGGTCAGTGCTGCTCACAGCCTCTCCCTGTGTGTGTGTGTGTGTGTGTTTGTGTGTGTTTGTGTGTGTGTGTGTGTGTGTGTGTGTGTGTGTGTGTGTGTGTGTGTGTGTGTGTGTGTGTGTGTGACTGTGAATGTGTTTGTATTTCACTTAGTATGACTGACACAGTGTTTTTCCTAACTCTATGACTGCCTATTCTGCATGGCCTCTACAACAACCCCCACAGTCATAAATATGTTTGTTCTCTCCAGTCAATGTGTAGAGACTAACAGTGTCACGTGCCTGCTGCTGATGACAACACCACTCTTTCTGTCTCTCTATAGATGAGGCCATGACACCAGCCATTATAAACTCCCACATTGCCGCAGCAACAGTGGAAACAAACACAATATCTCACCCAGTTTGCACCACTCAGTAACATTTAAGTGATAATGCCTGAGAAGCCGGTGTTTGGAGGGTATATTAGCACGGGTGTTGTTAGGCCCGAGACGAAGTCGGTTACCAACATATTCAAATAATGATAGACATATTTTCATTAAAAAAATTATTTTTATTAATTTATTCATACTATTTCATCCTTCCACAATATATATTCCCGACACAAATCTAAGGTTGCTACCCAAGCCGGCTGGTCGTTCGTTCTATCGGTTTGTTTGCCAGAGACGCGACCCAGTCGTTCAGTCATTTTGTTCTGTATCTATGGACGCGACCCAGTCGTGGCTGGCAATGTTCTTATCCCTTTCTTGCTAGCCAGTCAACTACGGCTAACTTACAGTCACGTCAAACAGTGCAGCCAGGATAACAACAGAGTAGCTGCATTTGCATTTGTTTAAGCTGTTTTCTAGTGACATTTGTTTGGATACATCCATAATGATGCGCGATTTCACCTGGCATAGAAAATGTGCTCTCTCGTCAGGACACGAGAGCTAGCCAACAACACAGCTAACACAATCACTTCAAACTGAAGCTGGAAGACTGCAAACTAGCTGCACTTTGTTTAGTTTTATCTGTTTTCTATTGATAGTTCTTTGTATATATCCATAAAAATGATGCTGATTCATGATTTCGACTGGCTGAGAAAAGCTGCCTGCCTGTCTGTCTCATCCCGACTCCCAACTCCCGACACGTTCATTACTATGGGACAGCTGGAGATCGAATTTGAATGTTGAAACAATGTTGCAAACGTCAGAGAGACAGACAGCAAGGTTTATACAAATCTCCGCTGTTGAAAACTAAATGTTAGTCAACATTTTTTTTGAGATAATGTCTAGATGCCTTTTATAGTGGAGATCAAGTTTATAAATTGCCTGGCTGGGCTGATGAGACAGTGGATTGCGCAGTCAGATGGAACACAGTAAATAGGCATTTTAACAACATAGATTTAGCTGGTGGCAACTAGTGTAATAGACACTGGCTGGAATGCAGTTTTAACCAATCAGCATTAAGGATTAGACCCACCCGTTGTATAAAGGACATTAACAACTGTGTCAATCACAGATGTGGGCTTGATAGAACATGACTGTGGAGTATGAGGCTTCTAAGGAAAACACCATGTAATTACAAAGCAGTTACTATGTAACTACATGTTGATACAATGTTGTCATACAGTTATTACTGTTTAGTTACATGGGTATGAGGGCAACTTCAGGTAATCAGTGTTACTAATTACGGTACATGAACACATTTAATTGATAGCAAAGTTCCTTAAACTAACATTAGCAGCTAGGCTAGTTAGCAAGCATCTCTGCCACATGTCCTCATGATGACTCACAGCTCTATGTAACTGTGGTTACTTGAAACCAATTAAAAGGTGAAGTAACAAGCCAGGCAGGCTGTTTGGCATCTGTATTTTTAAAGCCAAGCAGCTGATTATCTCCATATATTTAGCTATCTAGCGCATGGTGTTGTGAGAGATGCGGTGGCTCAACATAAGTGGAGAGGGCTAATGCTAATGGTGGTGTGAGTCACTCTGCTGATGTACTTGGAGAGGGATGTCTGTCTGTCATGGCTGTGTGACAAGCGCATGGTTATTATTACGTAGGTGTCATAAAATGAGTCAGTGTGTTGAGATATTATTGGTTTTCCTTTAATCTGTGGTTGGAGTTTCAGATCTCATTACTAATATGGTAATGGTTCTCGTTCAGTGGCTTAGGAGGAGATGAAGTGGATGTTTGAATCTATTCGGGTTTTTAGTATCAGAGGTGTGGGGTGTGTGTGTGTGTGGGGGGGGGGGGTGGATCTGTGTGTGTGTGCATGTGTCTGTGTGTGTGAATCAGTCCTGTGTTGGCTGCTCAGTCTTGCAGCATTCTTTTGTTGGTCGTTTACGTACGTTGTAAATGTGACTTCCTCAATCCAGTCAGTGTTGTGTGCCCTGAACCATAAACCTACCTGTCTGTCACTGCTCCCTCCCTGACTGTGTGGGAGGGTTTGTGTGCAAAGCTTTATTTTCTGACTGTAAACACCTTTTCCTTTCTCTGAGTCCATGGCTATAGCAGCACACAGGGAGACAGCCATCCTTTAATTGCCTTTTCATTGGCCAGGATACTCACACAAACACAAACACACACACACACACACACACACACATACACACTCCCAGAATCCACCCTGTCTAGAGCAGACGGCGTATTACATGACTGAAGAACGTCCCAGCTGTGGTATCCCATAATGCTCCTCAAAGTCCTGTACAAAAGTCCCCTTCCCCATTCCAATGACTTGCATATCAGCAGAAAACAGCAGCAGTGCCTGTGATGAATAATGCATGCTGTTCCGTTTTAGGAGTCGGAGTGTGGAATTCTTACATTTCCCAGAGCAAATAAATCTTTCAAGTGTCATAATGTTGTGTGTTTGTGAGGTACTGCTTAGGCAGCATATCTGCCAGATTAGATGCTCTAATCTCCGTAGCATTATTACTATATCCCCCATTCCCTTTTATCCGTTAGATACTCACACCCCGACTCTCTCTCTCTCTCTCTCTCTCTCTCTCTCTAGGTATGCTACGTTCCCCTATTCGTCCCTGGCTCGATGTGGAATAAGGCACCCCAAACCGTCCCCATTCTTTGGGAACCTGTTTCTATTTCGTCAGGTAAGATACTTACTGCTATGGAAGAATTCACACTCTCACTAAAAGAAACCACTTAATTTAAGCATATTTCCCCTGCCAACCATTGTGATATTTGTGTGTGCAATCAATACAGAGTTCAATGCAGAATTTTACTTCCCTTTTTACTGAGACAATGGTTGGGTATTGCCTGTCTTTTTTGGTTACATACAATGAAAATACGTTGAAATCACATAACCCCCCCAGTCCACACGCACGCACATACGCACACATACTCCTACGCAGACATCCGCGCTCCACCCCCTAAGGCGAGAGAAATCATGCTTCCTACATCTAGCTAAACTTCATTAGATTTGTTCATTAAATACGACTCACAAGTAATAACTTTTAATACCATTTGATTCCCAAATAGATTGCCCTTATTGGTAATTGCATTACTTTTATGATGAATATATAATGTAAAATATAAAGAAGTGAGTGGGAGTGTTCAATATCACTGATTCAATATGGTGATATTTTATCTTGCTCGCCATTCTGTCCACCCACCCCTACAACAAAGACACCAGAGATGTTGAACAGGAATACCAGTATTTTCCATAGACAAGGATGGATGGAAAGAGGTCTCATCTTTTTATCTGTGCCATTATGGCGTCTTTGACAGCATCCCAATGTTTTAAGTAGTACATTTTCTACTTCATTTGTGTTTGAAAAAAGTGTAAAGCTAATATTGGTGATTTACCGCCACCTACAGTGCTGGAGTCCTGAACCAAATCTTTTGTGTCATTTTTTAAATGTATTTTTATTTAACCTTTATTTAACTAGGCAAGTCAGTAAAGAACAAATTATTATTTACAATGATGGCCTACCCCGGCCAAACCCGGATGACGCTGGGCCAATTGTGCGCCGTTCTATGGGACTCCCAATCACGGCCGGATTGTGAAATGGATTGTGATACAGCAGGGTTCTTCAATTCCGGTCCTGGAGGGCCGAAACACCTCTGTTTTTCATCCTCTCCTTCTAATCAGGGGCTAATTCAGACCTGGGACACCAGGTGAGTGCAATTAACTACCAGGTAGAAATAAAAAACAGAAGTGTTTCGGCCCTCCAGGACCGGAATTGAAGAACCCTGTGATACAGCCTGGAATCGAACCAGGGTCTGTAGTGATGCCTCTAGCACTGAAATGCAGTGCCGATGCGCCACTCATTTATTGTGGCCACTAGATGGCGGTGATATAGCTTAAAGACATTTACAAACCATATCACTCAATTTGAAGAAGACAATGCTCTGATCATTGGCTCATTGCTCCCAACCCATAGGAATCCCTACCCAGTTGACTACTTTAAAATGGTGAAAGACCTCAATGCCAATGTACATGCTACAACAGGTTGTACCCAAGTTGAGTCCTCTAACTATCTCTATGGTATATTTTCCAAAAATGTATATGATTTACTGACATTTAGGCCTACATTAAATCTGGAATGTGTAGATCAAGGGAGTCATGCCTTGAGTTTACTCACAAAGTTGTAACTATATAGTATCAACTGTATAGATATCAACAAGAACAATACCAAAAGGAGATAAATACATTTTAACGCAGTAATAGGCTACAGATGATGCTTGCCCTTATGCTTGACATTCAGTTTGACATCTATTCCAGCTATAAAACAGTGCCTTTAAATGCTAAGTGTGATTATTGCCCATGGTATGGTGTGGTGGCATGCAGATGCTTCTCTGCAGGACAGATCTTGATGAGATTCAGAGGTCAGTAGACTTCAGTGGGGCAGGCAGGCAGGGTGGGCTGGGTCCCCTGTCATTCTCACTGCAGCTAGCTTTACTGGGCTTCTGCAAGGACAGCTACCTCTTTCTTTCTTTATCTCTTTTCTCCATCAGTCATTTTTGTATTTATTCTTCCTACTTCCTACTTCTTCCAACTTGGCCTGTTTGCCTTATTTTGCAATCAGTGACGTTCAGGGATGAGACTCTAGTACATTTCAGGACCCAGTGCTCTGTAGGCTGGCTTTAGACTATTACACAATAGCCAGTTCTGTTAGTGTCCCTCTCAGGTGAACTGCAGTGGCAGCCTGGCAGGCTGAGGGCTGAGGTGGTTAAGTATGCATGCAGCTCTGCCTTCAGTGCCTTGCATAATTACACTGTCTGTCCGGTGGCTGGGCAGAGTCCCCAGGTGAAGCAGGGGGGATGCTGAAGCTGCTTCTATAATGTGTGTCAGTGCTGAGATTCAGATCTGCAGACACAAAGAGCCCTCTCTGGAGTGGTTCCCTCATAGAATCTGACCCACTTCTGCATGCCACACTCACATCAAACACAACAACAAGAGAGAGTGTGTGTCTTTGTATGTATGCATGTATGTATGTATGAGTGTTTGTGTACGTCCATGATCAGATGGTATGTGGATGAATTTGTACGCATGCACGTGTTTCACTGGCGTGGCGTCCCTGTGTCCAACTCACCCAGCACGTCATCCATATTTAGTCGGTTTTCACCATGATGCTGACTTCTGTGCCAGTGCCAGTGACCACACAGTCAGTGCCTACCAGGAGCTCCAGTGGTGGCAACCCTGTTAGCCAGAGTGCCATCCCAGTGGAGAGAGAGCCAGGATGGGGTGAGTCAGACAGACAGGGTGCTGGGGAAGGTGGATCTTTCTGGAGGAGCTCTGAGACAGGCTGACACACAGGGTGACTGCTCCCCACCCAGCACTCCTCTGGTACAGCTCCCTTGGTAGAGCTCTTATCGCTGGCTTGCTGGCTGGTTGATCCTCTCTGATACCCAAGCCACTGATATAGAGGCTCACCCAACACCACCACCCATGTGCCCTCCTTCAAAGATGGCATCCCCCCCCCCCCTCTCTGGCCCCTCAACACACAACACAACACAACACATTAGCCAGCCAGAAAGAGCTAGTATTACTGGGCCTAAATTACTAGAGATTGAGAGCTATGAGAGCCAAACCCCCACAGATTTAATGGCATGGTCCAGTCTCTGCCCGGGCCAGCATCTCTCCATGACTGCCAAGGTCAGGCTAAAGCAGAGCACACAGCAGTGCAGTCTCTCTGGGTGGTACCATCACCTCACCATGGTGAATAGATAGAGAGAGGAGTGTCTATCTCTCCCTAATACCAAGGCTCCATCCAAAATGGCAGTCTTCTCCCTACCAGAGCCCTGGTAAAAATTAGTGCACTATGTAGGGAATAGGGTGCCATTGCAGATGTAGCCCAAAGCCTTCCTGCTGTGTTCTCAAACACAAAATAACATTTTTAATCCCGTCGCAGTAGTAAGAGGAATTCTGACAGGACAAACTTCCAAATGTTCTGTGTTGCGTTGTCACACACACACACACGCACGCACACACGCACACACACACACACACACACACACACACACACACACACACACACACACACACACACACACACACACACACACACACACACACACACACACACACACACACACACACTATCCTGGACTTGATGGAGTCTGCCTCTGTCGGTGACCCACTCCTCTCCGGCTTCGCTCTGCTCTGTGGTACCAACATTAAGCTGAATTGTGTGCATGTGGGTGAGGAGCCCGTATTGCCATGCAACGGTCTCTACAGTAATAAAAAGACTGGGGGAGAGAGAGAAACAGAGTAAGATAGAGGGGGGGCTGGGAAGAAGGAGAGAGAGATGGATGAATGGAGACAGTTTGAGACAGTTTGGACTGTTGCAGTGTGAAGCACCATGAGGGGGCACTCCATCGGGCACACCCCAGCGCTCTGTACCCACCACCCCTCCATGGGAGCCCAGGCTGAAGGAATGCCAGGGCTGCAGCCATTCTGTGGGCTGCTCTGTCGCTTTGCATATCAATGAGCCCAGTGCTTTCTATAAGCACCTTAACGGGACAAGTTTCCCTAAGTGAGCCAACGGACCACTATTCAGATCAGCCAGAAGGGTTGAGGAGGATTGAGGAGCGTTCTGTCTGTCTGTCTTTCATATGATCTACAGTGCATTCAGAAAGTATTCAGACCCCTTCCATTTCCCCACATTGTGTTACATTACAGCCTTTTTCTAAAATTGATTAAATTGTATTTATTCTCCAAATGTATTAAACATTTACATAAGTATTCAGACCCTTTGCTGTGAGACCCGAAATTGAGCTCAGGTGCATCCTGTTTCCATTGATCATCCTTGAGATATTTCTACAACTTGATTAGAGTCCACCTGTGGTAAATTCAATTGATTGGACATAATTTGGAAAGGCACACCCCTACCTGTCTATATAAGGTCCTACAGTTGACAATGCATGTCAGAGAAAAAACCAAGCCTGAGGTCGAAGGAATTTTCCGTAGAGCTCTGAGACAGCATTGTGTCGAGGCACAGATCTGGGGAAGGATACCAAAACATTTCTGCAGCATTGAAGGTCCCCAAGAACACAGTGAACACAATCATTCTTAAATGGAAGAAGTTTGGAACCACCACGACTCTTCCTAGAGCTGGCCGCCCGGCCAAACTTAGCAATCGGGGGAGAAGGGCCTTGGTCAGGGAGGTGACCAAGAAGCTGATGGTCACTCTGACAGAGCTCCAGACTTCCTCTGTGGAGATGGGAGAAACTTCCAGAAGGACAACCATCTCTGCAGCACAGGCTTTTATGGTAGAGTGGCCAAATTGAAGCCACTCCTCAGTAAAAGGCACATGACAGCCAGCTTGGAGTTTGCCAAAAGGCACCTAAAGGACTATCAGACCATGAGAAACAAGATTTTCTGGTCTAATGAAACCAATATTTAACTCTTTGGCCTGAATGCTAAGCGTCACGTCTGGAGGAAACCAGGCACAGCTCATCATCTGGCCAATACCATCCCTACGGTGAAGCGTGGTGGTGGCTGCATCATGCTGTGGGGATGATTTTGAGCGGCAGGGACTGGGAGACTAGTCAGAATCGAGGGAAACATGTACGGAGCAAAGTACAGAGAGATCCTTGATGAAAACCTGCTCCAGAGTGCTCAGGACCTCAGTCTGGGGTGAAGGTTCACCTTCCAACAGGACAACGACCCTAAGCACACAGCCAAGACAACGCAGGAGTGGCTTCGGGACAAGTCTCTGAATGCCCTTGAGTGGCCCAGCCAGAGCCTGGACTTGAACCCGATCGAACATCTCTGGAGAGACTTGAAAATAGCTGTACAGCGACGCTCCACATCCAACCTGACAGAGCTTGAGAGGATCTGCAGAGAAGAATGGGAGAAACTCACAAATACAAGTGTGCCAAGTTTGTATCGTCATACCCAAGAAGACTCAAGGCTGCAATCGCTGCCAAAGGTGCTTCAACAAAGTACCTTAGTAAAGGGTCTGAATACTTATATAAATGTGATATTTCAGTTTTACATTTTTAATACATTTGAAAACATTTCTAAAAACCAGTTTTTGCTTTTTCAGTATGAGGTATTGTGTGTAGATTGATGAGGGAAAAAAACAATTTAATCCATTTTAGAATAACAATATGTGTGGAAAAAGTCAAGGGGTCTGAATACTTTCCAAATGCACATTATATGTAGTTTATTTTTTATTTTTTATATATAGATATACATTTTTTGGGGGGGGTAGACCAGCTTTAATATTGATCAGAAATACAGTGTAGACATTGTTAATGTTGTAAATGGCTATTGTTGCTGGAAACGGCAGATTTTTTATGGAATATCTACATAGGCGTACAGAGGCCCATTATCAGCAACCATCAGTCCTGTGTTCCAATGGCAAGTTGTGTTTGCTAATCCAAGTTTATCATTTTAAAAGGCTAATTGATCATTAGAAAACCCTTGTGCAGTTATGTTAGCACAGCTGAAAACTGTTGTGCTGATTAAAGAAGCAATAAAACTGGCCTTTTTGAGACTAGTTGAGTATCTGGAGCGTCAGCAATTGTTGGTTCGATTACAGGCTCAAAATGGCCAGAAACAATTAACTTTCTTCTGAAACTCGTCAGTCTATTCTTGTTCTGAGAAATGAAGGCTATTCCATGCGAGAAATTGCCAAGAAACTGAAGATCTCGTACAAAGCTGTGTACGACTCCCTTCACAGAACAGCGCAAACTGTCTCTAACCAGAATAGAAAGAGGAGTGGGAGGCCCCAGTGCACAACTGAGCAAGAGGACAAATACATTAGAGTGTCTAGTGAGAAACAGACGCCTCACAGGTCCTCAACTGGCAGCTTCATTAATTAGTACCCGCAAAACACCAGTCTCAACGTCAACAGTGAAGAGGCGACTCCAGGATGCTGACCTTCTAGGCAGAGTTGCAAAGAAAAAGCCATATCTCAGACTGGCCAATAAAAAGAAAAGATTAAGATGGGCAAAATAACACAGACATTGGACAGTGGGAGATTGGAAAAAAGTGTTATGGACAGACAAATCTAAGTTGAAGGTGTTCGGATCACAAAGAAGAACATTTGTGAGACGCAGACCAAATGAAAAGATGCTGGAGGAGTGCTTGATGCCATCTGTCAAGCATGGTGGAGGCAATGTGATGGTCTGGGGGTGCTTTGGTGGTGGTAAAGTGGGAGATTTGTACAGGGTAAAAGGGATCTTGAAGAAAGAAGGCTATCACTCCATTTTGCAACACCATGCCAAACCCTGTGGACGGCGCTTGATTGGAGCCAATTTCCTCCTACAACAGGACAATGACCCAAAGCACAGCTCCAAGCTATGCAAGAACTATTTAGAGAAGAAGCACTCAGCCGGTATTCTGTCTGTAATGGAGTGGCCAGCACAATCACCGATCTCAACCCTATTGAGCTGTTGTGGGAGCAGCTTGACCGAATGGTACGTAAGAAGTGCCCATCAAGCCAATCCAACTTGTGGGAGGTGCTTCAGGAAGCATGGGGTGAAATCTCTTCAGATTACCTCAACAAATTGACAACTAGAATGCCAAAGGTCTGCAAAGCTGTAATTGCTGCAAATGGAGGATTCTTTGACGAAAGCAAAGTTTGAAGGACACAATTATTATTTCAATTAAAAATCATTATTTCTAACCTTGTCAATGACTACATTTCCTATTCATTTTACTATATTTCCTATTCAAACTCATTTCATGTATGTTTTCATGGAAAACAAGGACATTTCTAAGTGACCCCAAACTTTTGAACGGTAGTGTACATTTTATGGACACAGTCAATTCTACAATAGTTCTATTTGGTTTGTTTTTACTCCTGAACTTCCTCTACCCTCAACCTCTCCGATCATTTTCATGATGTCCATCCGGTTTGCTTCTATATGCCGTATCTTTCAAACTGTGCTCTTTCACAAAAGTTCTTAACCTATAACCTATATACGTATTATGGACACAGTCTGTTTTACATTAGTTATCTTGTTGTTATTAGTTGTTATTAGTCCCAACCTTCAGCTCCATTCAACCCATCCCATCTATCTCTTAACACCATCCATATTGGATTTCTATTTGCCATATATTTTTCAACTGTACTGTGATGTTTCACAAAAGTTCTGAACCTTTCTATTCTCATTGTTTCTACAGATTGTAAATTGATAACAAAATGCGCTGAATACAACAGGTGTAGACCTTACCGTGAAATGCTTACTTACAGTGAGGGAAAAAAGTATTTGATCCTCTGCTGATTTTGTAAGTTTGCCCACTGACAAAGACATGATCAGTCTATAATTTTAATGGTAGGTTTATTTGAACAGTGAGAGACAGAATAACAACAAAAAAATCCAGAAAAGCATGTCAAAAATGTTATAAATTGATTTGCATTTTAATGAGGGAAATAAGTATTTGACCCCTCTGCAAAACATGATTTAGTACTTGATGGCAAAACCCTTGTTGGCAATCACAGAGGTCAGACGTTTCTTGTAGTTGGCCACCAGGTTTGCACACATCTCAGGAGGGATTTTGTCCCACTCCTCTTTGCAGATTTTCTCCAAGTCATTAAGGTTTCAAGGCTGACGTTTGGCAACTCGAACCTTCAGCTCCCTCCACAGATTATCTATGGGATTAAGGTCTGGAGACTGGCTAGGCCACTCCAGGACCTTAATGTGCTTCTTCTTGAGCCACTCCTTTGTTGCCTTGGCCATGTGTTTTGGGTCATTGTCATGCTGGAATACCCATCCACGACCCATTTTCAATGCCCTGGCTGAGGGAAGGAGGTTCTCACCCAAGATTTGATGGTACATGGCCCCGTCCATCGTCCCTTTGATGCGGTGAAGTTGTCCTGTCTCCTTAGCAGAAAAACACCCCCAAAGCAAATGTTTCCACCTCCATGTTTGACGGTGGGGATGGTGTTCTTGGGGTCATAGGCAGCATTCCTCCTCCTCCAAACACTGCGAGTTGAGTTGATGCCAAAGAGCTCGATTTTGGTCTCATCTGACCACAACACTTTCACCCAGTTCTCCTCTGAATCATTCAGATGTTCATTGGCAAACTTCAGACGGGCCTGTATATGTGCTTTCTTGAGCATGGGGACCTTGCGGACGCTGCAGGATTTCAGTCCTTCACGGCGTAGTGTGTTACCAATTGTTTTCTTGGTGACTATGGTCCCAGCTGCCTTGAGATCATTGACAAGATCCTCCCGTGTAGTTCTGGGCTGATTCCTCACTGTTCTCATGATCATTGCAACTCCACGAGGTGAGATCTTGCATGGAGCCCCAGGCCGAGGGAGATTGACAGTTATTTTGTGTTTCTTCCATTTGCGAATAATCGCACCAACTGTTGTCACCTTATCACCAAGCTGCTTGGCGATGGTCTTGTAGCCCATTCCAGCCTTGTGTAGGTCTACAATCTTGTCCCTGACATCCTTGGAGAGCTCTTTGGTGTTGGCCATGGTGGAGAGTTTGGAATCTGATTGATTGATTGCTTCTGTGGACAGGTGTCTTTTATACAGGTAACAAGCTGAGATTAGGAGCACTCCCTTTAAGAGTGTGCTCCTAATCTCAGCTCGTTACCTGTATAAAAGACACCTGGGAGCCAGAAATCTTTCTGATTGAGAGGGGGTCAAATACTTATTTCCCTCATTAAAATGCAAATCAATTTATAACATAGTGTTTTTCTGGATATTTTTGTTGTTATTCTGTCTCTCACTGTTCAAATAAACCTACCATTAAAATTATAGACTGATCATTTCTTTGTCAGTGGGCAAACGTACAAAATCAGCAGGGGATCAAATACTTTTTTCCCTCACTGTATGAGCCCTTAACCAACAATGCCAACGCTTCCGACCCACTGAATACTGAGGGAAATGTATCCTAATAATTTCGGACATCCTAATAATATGTGACACCACTTCGGCCCCCGAGGACTGGAGTTGCCCATCCCTGCTGTAGACAAAGCTCTCTGAAAGCCGTGTGTTGCGTTCACCAACCCTCCATCAGCCCTGTCTCTGCTCTGCACTGACATCGAGTGGCAGCACTATATAGCCATCATGAGAACTAGACTCAACCTGCACTAGAACTGCCGGAGCATACAGTGTATCAGGACTCTGTTACTGGTTTAGCTGTCTCTAATCATGCCCACAGTTTGTTGAATGGAGTAAAATGTCGGTAAGAGAGTGTTTTATGTAGCTATGGTCATATAAGCTACTGTGGTCATATAGGCTACTGTGGTCATATAGGCTACTATGGTTATACCCAGTATACCCAGCTTTGTTTCAGAGTATCAGAGACAGGGGATTTATGATAACATAGTGTTTGTCTGCATACGGTGTGAAGGTTTGTACCAAATATTTAGTAGTCCACGTGACACCTTAACCCTTGCTCTAAAGCTTTACTCCCTCTATGGTGATATTGTCACTTTATCCCCTCAGAGGACAGGGCAAAGGATGCTGCAGCACATACGACATGTGCTGAGAGTACCTAGAGTACACAGACATGGTGGCAGGATACACAATGCAGTAGACAAACACTTAACAAACACCATAGCACACACAGCACACACACAGCATACACACACACAGCACACACACTATGGTCAAACCATTGGTCGACATGTGAATACAGGGAAGCTCTTATAGGGAAGCTATAATAGTGGAAATTAATTACTTAAAAATCATACAATGTGATTTTCTGGATTTTTGATTTAGATTCCGTCTCTCACAGTTGAAGTGTACCTATGATAAAAATTACAGAACTCTACATGCTTTGTAAGTAGGAAAACCTGCAAAATCGGCAGTGTATCAAATACCCCACTGTATATACTGTACTCTAGTCAAGTCTATCCTATTTAACTATTGCTGTACATATACTATTCTATCCACGTATTCTTCAGATATACCATATATTCTATCCACATACTGTCCATAATGTCTATATATCCAATCACATACTGTACATATATATTTATATTCTGGACTATGACATTGCTCGTCCTAATATTTCTAGATTTTTTATTCCATTCTTTTATTTTTTAGATTTGCGTGTACTGTTTTGTGTTGTTAGATATTACTGTCTTGTTGGAGCTAGGAACATAAGCATTACTCTACACCCGCAATAACATCTGCTAAATATGTGTATGCGACCATTAACATTTGATTTGATTTGATTTATTTGTCAGAGAAATTGCCAATTGAATTAAGTATAGCTTTTAAGGCCGTCGCTCAGCTACATTGCAAAGTACCATAGATTCATTCCACAGATTGATGTGAAATCAATTGAATGCTCTGAGTCTAAAGTCTCAAATCAAATCAAACAAAATAAATCTTTGTCACATGCGCCGAATACAAGAGGTGTAGACCTTACAGTGAAATGCTTACTTACAAGCCCTTAACCAACAATGCAGTTTTAAGAAAGAATACCAAAAGAAATAACACAAAAAATACAATATAAAATAATACGAAATAAAAGTAACAAATAATTAAAGAGCAGCAGTAAAAATAACAATAGCGAGGCTATATACAGGAGGTACCGGTACCGAGTGAATGTGCGGGGGTACCGGTTAGTCAAGGTAATTGGGGTAATATGTACATGTAGGTAGAGTTAAAGTGACTATGCATAGATAATAAACAGAGAGTAGCAGCAGCGTAAAAGAGGGGTGGGGGGGGGGCAATGCAAATAGTCTGGGTAGCCATTTGATTAGATGTTCAGGAGTCTTATGGCTTGGGGGTAGAAGCTGTTTAGAAGCCTCTTGGACCTAGACTTGGCGCTCCGGTACCGCTTGCCGTGCGGTAGCAGAGAGAACAGTCTATGACTAGGGTGGCTGGATTCTTTGACAATTTTTAGGGCCTTCCTCTGACACCGCCTGCTATAGAGGTCCTGGATGGCAGGAAGCTTGGCCCCAGTGATGTACTGGGCCGTACGCACTTCCCTCTGTAGTGCCTTGCGGTCGGAGGCCGAGCAGTTGTCATACCAGGCGGTGATGCAACCAGTCAGGATGCTCTCGATGGTGTAGAACCTTTTGAGGATCTGAGGACCCATGCCAAATCTTTTCAGTCTCCTGGCTGATGTTTTGTATTACAGAGCTGTGATGAGTTAAGCTCTCGCACGCACGCACGCACGCACACACACACACACACACACACACACACACACACACACACACACACACACACATACACACACACACACACACACACACACACACACACACACACACACACACACACACACACACACTGGCCTTGAGACTGGAACTGTTGGAGCAGATCAATACTAAAGATCAATGCACAGTAGAGCTGAAACCTTCGTCATCACACCTCCTTCTTTGTCGGTCAGTGAAGCTTTTTGTTAGTTCTGTTGAAGATTGAATAGGAAGCTTTTTGTTAGTTCTGTTGAAGATTGAATAGGAGTCAACTTGGAGAAGATGAAAGACAGCTTTCCAGTTGTAGTTGGTTCAGATGAAACTATTAGTTTGTGTCGAGAAACATACAGTTCATACTTTTTCTCTCTCTCACACACACGCACGCACACTATCTCTGCACACACACACACTTTGCAGTTACAGTACCTTTTAGTGTTGGTCAGGGATGGTATGGTATGTTCAGGGTAGTGTTCTAGCCCCTTTATTAAGTTGTCAGTCATGTGTCAGTCTTAGCTCTGACACAGGAATGGAAAAGAGTCAAATCAATGCAGCTGTCGCTGTGTACTGCTAGGGTGTTTCTTGTGGTGGCTGTGGAGTTAACGCTAGTAGCTAAGACAATGGAAAGTGCTTATTGAGCAAATATCAATCAGATACCAACAGGGAATCACAGTATTTCATTGTAGCAGAGAGAATGGATATCCTCTCATATACAATTTTAAATTATATAAAATCTCAGTTGGTTCTAAGGTTCCTTTCTAATTCTTTCTAATCTTTATTTTCAGGGCTTTTTTGGTGTTCACACAGACCTGATTCACAAGTATGGGAGAGTATGTGGGTAAGTGACTGACTGACACTAAATTTACATCACACCAAACCCAAGCCACTACAGGACACTCTTATTGACTTGTGTCATCCAGCGTCTAACCCATCCTCTGATAGACATATGTGTTAGAAGTATCAGTGAAGCTGGTGAAAAGTTATCATGGTCCCAGATCTGCTTGTCCATGTCTTGCCAAATAATGGTGTGACAATAACCATAGGAGTTGGCAAGACATCACAAACTGATCTGGGACCAGGCGAATGAAAAGCAACACCATAAGATCAAACAGAAGCTTCCTGGTAGGCTCATTCCAATGCATTACCCCACTAAGATCAACGGGGAAACAGTAGAACACATATAAATACCTAGGAATCAAGATAGACAATAACCTGAAATGCAATGACTGTGCGTGCCCTTGCAAAGACAAAGAAAACTACAATATTTTTTTAATTATTTTTTTTACATAAACTGAACCATTTTAATGTTGATCGCCATATTTTACAGCTGTTTTATAAATCTGTCCTACAGAGTGTCCGGTCCTTTGTTCTGATATGCATGTTTGGAAACATGCAAGTTCAAGACCAAATAGAGCTGCAGCGCTTGATCAAGATAGCGGGAATAGACCAAGAAGTGGTATAGACCAAGAATCAGCCAACTCATCCTCCAAAAACTAGACAAAATATTACAGGACAGTACACATCCCCTTCACTCAAGTCTCAGTCGTAGCAGAACCTGACTAGGGGAAGAAGACTTCTTCAGAAGAAGCTCAGGATGAACAGATATTTTTACAGTTTTAGTCATTTAGCAGACGCTCTTATCCAGAGCGACTTACAGACGCAATTAGGGTTAAGTGCCTTGCTCAAGGGCACGTTGACAGATTTTTCAAATAGTCGGCTCGGTGAAAGGAGTGTACAGTAAATATGTATTGCACTTACTCACTGTAAATATGTGGCCTATTGGACTTTCATATACATTTTATTGTGTATTATTCTGTGTTTTTATGTTTTATGTACTTTGTCTTTTTAGGTACATGACCAAACGAATTTCCCCTTGGTGGGATAATAAAGTTGATCTAATCTAGAGGTGCTGCTAGATTAGCTCTGGGTTGATTATACAGGGTTTTCTGTGTGTGTAAAAAATAAAAATAAAGAGTTGGAGGAAAATTGGGTTTGCTATGGCTGGATTTCGTGCCTGGACCAGAAAAGATAACTTAAGTCAGAATGCGCAGATATATGCCAAAAGGCATTACTACAGCCTTCAGTAAGAGTAGTCCACTAGCTCGATACGTTGTTTTTCAAAAAGAAAAGAGAAAGAGGCTCATGGCACATTTATTGAACCCCCGTCGTCTCTCAGAACGCTCCCGTCATGAATTTATCTAAGTTGAAAGCACTCAGTGGTTGTTAGAGGGAAATCTTTCAAAGTTTCTTTATTTTTCATATCAGACATAATATCAAATACAGTAGACATAACATGCTGACTAGACCGGGCACGCACGCATGTTGATTTTGTCCATCCACACCAGACGCGATCAGGACACTCAGGTTGAAATATCAAAAGAACTCTGAACCAACTATATTAATTTGGGGACAGGTCAAAACACATGAAACATTCATGGACATTTAGCTAACTAGCTTGCTGTTGCTAGCTAATTTGTCCTGGGATTTAAACATTGGGTTGTTATTTTACCTGAAATGCACAATTTCATTTTTTTCTGGATCTTTGTAGAATTTTAACCCATTTTGAGTCACACAAAATCGTGTTCTCTACTCCGACAATTAATCCACAGATAAAAGGGGAAACCTAGCTAGTTTCTAGTAATCTCTCCCCTTCTTCTTCTTCTTCTTCTTCTTCTTCTTCTTCTTCTTCTTCTTCTTCTTCTTCTTCTTCTTCTTCTTCTTCTTCTTCTTCTTCTGTGGTCTTTATATGGAGGTTGGCAACCAACTTTAGGGTGCATTACCACCACCAACTGGACTGGAGTGTGGACCTCAGTTTATCTTTCAATCCCCACTTGGGTAAATGCTCCTAAAAACCAATGAGGACATGGGAGAGGCGGGTGCTAGCAGTTTGGATGAAATGATTGAATAACATGTACAGTGGGGAAAAAAAGTATTTAGTCAGCCACCAATTGTGCAAGTTCTCCCACTTAAAAAGATGAGAGAGGCCTGTAATTTTCATCATAGGTACACGTCAACTATGACAGACAAAATGAGAAAAAAAAATCCAGAAAATCACATTGTAGGATTTTTTATGAATTTATTTGCAAATTATGGTGGAAAATAAGTATTTGGTCAATAACAAAAGTTTCTCAATACTTTGTTATATACCCTTTGTTGGCAATGACACAGGTCAAACGTTTTCTGTAAGTCTTCACAAGGTTTTCACACACTGTTGCTGGTATTTTGGCACATTCCTCCATGCAGATCTCCTCTAGAGCAGTGATGTTTTGGGGCTGTCGCTGGGCAACACGGACTTTCAACTCCCTCCAAAGATTTTCTATGGGGTTGAGATCTGGAGACTGGCTAGGCCACTCCAGGACCTTGAAATGCTTCTTACGAAGCCACTCCTTCGTTGCCTGGGCGGTGTGTTTGGGATCATTGTCATGCTGAAAGACCCAGCCACGTTTCATCTTCAATGCCCTTGCTGATGGAAGGAGGTTTTCACTCAAAATCTCACGATACATGGCCCCATTCATTCTTTCCTTTACACGGATCAGTCGTCCTGGTCCCTTTGCAGAAAAACAGCCCCAAAGCATGATGTTTCCACCCCCATGCTTCACAGTAGGTATGGTGTTCTTTGGATGCAACTCAGCATTCTTTGTCCTCCAAACACGACGAGTTGAGTTTTTACCAAAAAGTTCTATTTTGGTTTCATCTGACCATATGACATTCTCCCAATCCTCTTCTGGATCATCCAAATGCACTCTAGCAAACTTCAGACGGGCCTGGACATGTACTGGCTTAAGCAGGAGCACACGTCTGGCACTGCAGGATTTGAGTCCCTGGCGGCGTAGTGTGTTACTGATGGTAGGCTTTGTTACTTTGGTCCCAGCTCTCTGCAGGTCATTCACTAGGTCCCCCCGTGTGGTTCTGGGATTTTTGCTCACCGTTCTTGTGATCATTTTGACCCCACGGGGTGAGATCTTGCGTGGAGCCCCAGATCGAGGGAGATTATCAGTGGTCTTGTATGTCTTCCATTTCCTAATAATTGCTCCCACAGTTGATTTCTTCAAACCAAGCTGCTTACCTATTGCAGATTCAGTCTTCCCAGCCTGGTGCAGGTCTACAATTTTGTTTCTGGTGTCCTTTGACAGCTCTTTGGTCTTGGACATAGTGGAGTTTGGAGTGTGACTGTTTGAGGTTGTGGACAGGTGTTTTTTATACTGATAACAAGTTCAAACAGGTGCCATTAATACAGGTAACGAGTGGAGGACAGAGGAGCCTCTTAAAGAAGAAGTTACAGGTCTGTGAGAGCCAGAAATCTTGCTTGTTTGTAGGTGACCAAATACTTATTTTCCACCATAATTTGCAAATAAATTCATTAAAAATCCTACAATGTGATTTTCTGGATATTTTTTTCTCAATTTGTCTGTCATAGTTTACGTGTACCTATGATGAAAATTACAGGCCTCTCTCATCTTTTTAAGTAGGAGAACTTGCACAATTGGTGGCTGACTAAATACTTTTTTTCCCCACTGTATGTGTGCATTTATTCTGCAATGCGAGCGCACACACGCAACGTGAGTGGTGTGGTCATTATGTAAGACATCTAATGGACAATCTAAAAAATAAAAAAATAATTGTGATTTTAATTTTGGATACTAAAATACAGCAGTACCTCACAATGTCAGGAGAAGGCATATAGTTAGGAATTAGAATAAATTGTAATAGGATCTCTATGGGTGAAACTACATCATAACTATACAAACACACAAATGTAATAAGGTACCCTCTGCATTGATGTATTTGTATAGTAACGATGTTGCCACTATTACCACCGGTTGGTGATTAAACTATACAAACACACTAACACACCGAGAAGCCTGCATAGCGACTAGTTGGTCTGAGTAGCCAGGCCAGTGTGGTGATTATGTTACCCATTCAGGCTACGGAATGGAGCTCCCTCCGGGCCAGATAACAAAACCATTACCCGTCCAGTGTGACAGGTGCAGTCATAAACAGACACATGGAGTGTTAATGACCTACTGTTTTTAAAGAGGGGTCAGAATCTCCCCTCTGATACTGCCAGACCTTTACCCCATATTATTTAAACCCTGCTACACTGGATGAAGGGGTGCACTGGTAAATGTGGAGTTACATTAGCCTTGGGACTGGGGACAAGACTAGGGCAACATCTTCTCTAGATTACCCTCTTTTAGTGACACCCAGAGACGGGACTTAACAAGATGGAGCTGCTGTGAGAGAGGATCTTCTCCTTACCTTTTAACCTCAGCTTTATAACACCAGGCATTAGCCCTCCTATCAGCCTTGTGAAGAATCTCCTATAAGTCCTGTATCTCCTCCAGTGCATTCGGAAAGTATTCAGACCCCTTCACTTTTTCCACATTTTGTTACAGCCTTATTCTAAAATTGATTAAATTAAATGTTTTCCTCATCAATCTACACACAATACCCCATAATGACAAAGTGAAAACAGGTTTTTCGAAATGTTTGCAAATTTATAAAAAATAAAAAACAGAAATACCTTATTTACATAAGTATTCAGACCCTTTGCTATGAGACTCAAAATTTAGCTCAGGTGCATCCTGTTTCCATTGATCATCCTTGAGATGTTTCTACAACTTGATTGGAGTCCACCTGTGGTAAATTCAATTGATTGGACATGATTTGGAAAGGCACACACCTGTCTATATAAGGTCCCACAGTTGACAGTACATGTCAGAGCAAAAACCAAGCCATGAGGTCAAAGGAATTGTCCGTAGAGCTCCGAGACAGGATTGTGTCGAGGCACAGATCTGGGGAAGGGTACCAAAACATTTCTGCAGCATTGAAGGTCCCCAAGAACACAGTGGCCTCCATCATTCTTAAATGGAAGAAGTTTGGAACCACCAAGTCTCTTCCTAGAGCTGGCCGCCCGGCCAAACTGAGCAATCGGGGGAGAAGGGCCTTGGTCAGGGAGGTGACCAAGAACCCAATGGCCACTCTGACAGAGCTCCAGAGTTCCTCTGTGGAGATAGGAGAACCTTCCAGAAGGACAACCATCTCTGCAGCACTCCACCAATCAGGCCTTTATGGTAGAGTGGCCAGACGGAAGCCACTCCTCAGTAAAAGGCACATGACAGCCCGCTTGGAGTTTGCCAAAAGGCACCTAAAGGACTCTCAGACCATGAGAAACAAGATTCTCTGGTCTGATGAAACCAAGATTCAACTCTTTGTCCTGAATGCCAAGCGTCACATCTGGAGGAAACCAGGCACCGCTCATTACCTGGCCAATACCATCCCTACGGTGAAGCATGGTGGTTGCAGCATCATCGTGTGGGGAAGTTTTTGAGCGGCAGGGACTGGGAGACTAGTCAGGATTGAGGGAAAGATGAACGGAGCAAAGTACAGAGAGATCCTTGATGAAAACCTGCTCCAGAGCGCACAGGACCTCAGACTGGAGCGAAGGTTCACCTTGCAAGAAGACAACGACCCTAAGCACACAGCCAAGACAAGGCTTCGGGACAAGTCTCTGAATGTCCTTGAGTGGCCCAGCCAGACCCAAACAACTCTAGGGAGACCTGAAAATAGCTGTGCAGCGACGCTCCCCATCCAACCTGACAGAGCTTGAGAGGATGTACAGAGAAGAATGGGAGAAACTCCCCAAATACAGGTGTGCCAAGCTTGTAGCATCATACCCAATACGACTTGAGGCTGTAATCACTGCCAAAGGTGCTTCAACAAAGTACTCAGTAAAGGTTCTGAATACTTCAGATTTGTATTTTTAAGACATTTGCAAAAATGTCTAAAACCTGCTTTTACTTTGTTATTATGGGGTATTGTGTGTAGATTGATGAGGGCGGCAGGTAGCTTAGTGAGTAAGAGTTTTGTGCCAGTAACCGAAAGGTCGCTGGTTCTAATCCCCGAGCCGACTAGGTGAAAAATCTGTCGATGTGCCCTTAAGCAAGGCACTGAACCCTAATTGCTCATGTAAGTCGCTCTGGATAACAGTGTCTGCTAAATGACTGAAATGTAAATGAAATGTAAAAACTGTAATGTAACAAAGGCTGTAATGTAACAACATTTGGAAAAAGTGAAAGGGTTTGAATACTTTCCGAATGCACTGCATGTGGGGCAGTGGTGGTCAATTCTTTTTTTAATGAGCATGGCCTTAGTTATTTTTGTATTTTTATTTTTTTTCTGTACTTTTTTCCCATTTTCTCCCCAATTTCGTGATACTCAATTGGTAGTTACAGTCTTGTCCCATTGTTGCAACTCCCGTACGGACTCGGGAGAGGCGAAAGTCGAGAGCCATGCGTCCTCCGAAACACGACCCTGCCAAGCCGCACTGCTTCTTGACACACTGCTCGCTTAACCCAGAAGCAAGCCGCACCAAAGTGTCGGAGGAAACACTGTACAACTGGCGACCGAAGTCAGCGTGCATGCGCCCGGCCTGCCACAAGGAGTCGCTATAGCACGATGGGACACGGACATCCAGGCCCGCCAAACCCTCCCCTAACCCGGACGAAGCTGGGCCAATTATGCGCCACCTCATGGCTCTCCCGGTCGCGGCCGGCTGCGACACAGCCTGGGATCGAACCCGGGTCTGTAGTGACGCCTCTAGCACTGCGATGCAAGCATGGCCTTATTTCTATTACAGCATATTGGATGACTGTCATTCATATTCCATTCACCCAGCTCAATGTAACATCGCTAGATTTAGGCTACTACATGATACATTTTAGTATTCAAGGTGACAGACATTAACAACTTCAATACCGCCTTCCACACTCTTGCCTGCATCTAGCTGATCTCAGGTGTAATCATTAGTCCAACATTTGCAAATGAGAGTTTCTATTGGACAAATTCAGGTATGTTTATCCCCGTTTTGTTCCATTTGCTTCCGTTTAAGAAAGGTTTTTCAACTAAATCGGTGGAATGAATACACCCCTGATTACACGCAAACACAGTTCACTTTCATAGCAGCCACATACAAACAGCGTGATCCATTTGATCATTGTATTCCTTCTTGCATCTACGTGCTCTACTCCTCTCACCTTTTCCCTTCCCTTGTGGACTTCAGTGCACAACACATCGGCTTTCTGTGACCAGGTGAAAAAACCTTTCCAAGCTAAACCTACATATCATAACCGCTAACCGCTACACACAGCCTACATTGTTCTCTCCATATTAACGTCATAGTCAACATACATACTAGAACTAAGGTGTTAGTAAACCCGCTACAATCATGCAGTACAGTGTACAGTCAGCAGCAAGCAGTTTAGCAGTTACACCGGCGGGCCACGGTGGCAATAAATTAATAAAACCAAAAGCTTACCTTGACTTGGAGTTCCAGTGTTGGATAGCCATAGCCAGCTAGCTAACATAGCATCCCTCTCTGTTTGAGCCGGGTGTTTGAGTAGGCTAAACTATCTAGCTGCATTCGCTAAGTAAGTAAGTGAAAGTGATAAAATAAATACAACAGAATATAGCTCTCTCTCTCTCTCTCTCTCTTCTCTCTCTCTCTCTCTCTCTCTCTCTCTCTCTCTCTCTCTCTCTCTCTCTCTCTCTCTCTCTCTCTCTCTCTCTCTCTCTCTCTCTCTATCTATCTCTGTCTTGCTTCTCCTTCATTTTTGAAGAAATTAATTTGTTCAAAACTGTTCAACTATTGTCTTTCTCTCAACTATAAAAGCTTATGCTTTCAGTACTATATTCATTCTCTAATCCTTTAATTGGGGGACAACATGTCAGTTCATGCTGCAAGAGCTCTGATAGGTTGGAGGAAGTCCTCTGGAAGTTGTCATAATTACTGTGTAAATCTATGGAAGGGGGTGAGAACCACGAGCCTCCTAGGTTTTGTATTGAAGTCAATGTACACAGAGGAGGACCGACTACACCATGGTGCTACCCTACAGAGTGCTGTTGAGGCTACTGTATACTTCATTGCAAAACAGTGTGTTTTAATCAATTATTTGGTGACATGGTGAATATATTTAGTATAGTTTTATCTAAAAAGGATACATTTTTTATGTTTCACTATTTTTATTTTTATGAAATTCACTGAGGAGGATGGTCCTCCCCTTCCTCCTCTGAAGAGCCTCCACTGATGTGGGGAAGAAACGAGGTGAGATAGGACTGACTGACCTGTTAGTCAGTGTCTCCTGGCTAACATTGCAGTGAACCGAAGCAATTCTGAGAGTAACAACTAGACTAGAACAATAACGAGTGGGACTGTAGGATACAAACAAATCCCTGACTCATTTAAACCCTGTGGTCTGTCAAGCCCATGGCAGGTAGTGAGGGTTGTGTTAAACTTCCATTGTGAGACTCTCCTTCAGTATAAACTCCTCAACAGCTCACATGTCTAAGTCTAAGGTGTGTGGGTGTGTTTTACGCTACGGCTTTGAGTATATTCCTCCCCAGGCTTTTTTATGTTTTTATTTTTTTATTTCACCTTTATTTAACCAGGTAAGCCAGTTGAGAACAAGTTCTCATTTACAACTGCGACCTGGCCAAGTGTCACGCCCTGGCTCTGGGGACTCTAATATGTTGAGCCAGGGTGTGTAAAGTCTATGTGTTTTGTTCTAGGTTTCACATTCTAGTATTGTTGTTCTGTTGGCCAGTGTGGTTCTCAATCAGAGGCAACATGATTCAGCTGTTGCTTGTTGTCTCTGATTGAGAACCATACTTTAGCAGCCTGTTTCCCCACAGAGTTTGTGGGATCTTGGTTCTAGTCTGTTGTGTTAGACCGTGAACTGTCACGTTTTCGTTTTGTTGGTTTTGATCGTGTCTCTAATAAAGAGTATGTTTGCCTGCAACGCTGCGCCTTGGTCCTGCTCCCCGCACCAAGTCAGTGGTGCGTTTCGTCAGCCCGGCTCGGCCCGCTCCTGCTCCCCACACCAAGCCAGTGGTGTGCGTTGTCAGTCCGGCACGGCCCGTGCCTGTTCCACCGGTGGCTGGTCCGGCACCGGTCAGATGCTTCACGCCGGTGGAGCGGATTGCTCTAGCTCCGGGCCGAGCCGGGCTGACGAAACGCACCACTGACTTGGTGCGGGGAGCAGGAGCGGGCCGGACCGGGCTGACGAAGCGCACCACTGACTTGGTGCGGGGAGCCGGAACGGGCTGTGCCGGGCTGACGAAGCGCACCACTGACTTGGTGCGGGGAGCAGGAACGGGCCGAGCCGGGCTGACGAAGCGCACCACTGACTTGGTGCGGGGAGCAGGAACGGGCCGAGCTGGGCTGACGAAACGCACCACTGACTTGGTGCGGGGAGCAGGAATGGGCCGGACCGGGCTGACGACGCGCACCACTGACTTGGTGCGGGGAGCAGGAACGGGCCGGACAGGGCTGACGAAACGCACCACTGACTTGGTGCGGGGAGCAGGAATGGGCCGGACTGGGCTGGCGACGCGCACCACAGGCTTGGTGCGGGGAGCAGGAACAGGCCGGGCCGAGCTGGCGACGCGCACCGTAGACTTGGTGCGAGTGGCAGGAACAGGCCGGACCGTACTGGGAACACACACCACTGGCCCTACGTGGGGATCAGGAACAGGCCGGACCGGACTGGCAACACACCCCAGTACCTCTCGCCGTGCCTCTACATCCTCCTTCCCCCTGGTGACCAGTGACTCCCGTAACCTGGCGGCCTCCTGCTGCCCCGTCGTCCACGGCGTTAGCCCCCCCCCTAAAACATTTCTGGGGGTCTCTCTTCCCCGTGGGCCAGGCCTCTATAGTTCTCGCCCAACTCTCGCTCTTCTGCCTCCAACTCCAGCCATTCTGCTCCTCATTCGGCTTGACCCAGTCGAGACTCTTCCTCCACTGTTCCCAAGTCCACCCTCTCTGCTCCTCACTAGGCTTGACCCAGTCGAGGTTGCCACGGAGATCTGCAAGCGATTCCCCTGGCGATGGCTCCTGGACACGCTGCTTGGTCCAGTTTTGGTGGGATCTTCTGTCAGTATCGTCTAACAGAGATGAGGACCAAGGCGCAGCGTTGCAGGCAAACATACTCAACGCTGCGCCTTGGTCCTCATCTCTGTTCGACGATCGTGACACCAAGATAAAGCAAAGCAGTGCGATAAAAACAACAACACAGAGTTACATATGGGGTCAACAAAACATAAAGTCAAAAATACAACAGAAAATATATATACAGTGTGTGCGAATGTAGTAAGTTATGGAGGTAAGGCAATAAATAGGCCATAGTGCAAAATAGTTACAATTTCATATTAACACTGGAGTGATAGATGTGCAAAAGATGATGTGCAAATAGAGATACTGGGGTGCAAATTAGCAAAGTAAATAACAATATGGGGATGAGGTAGTTGCGTGGGCTAATTACAGATGGGCTATGTACAGGTGCAGTGATCGGTAAGCTGCTCTGACAATTGATGTCTCCAGCTTCAGAGATTTTTGCAGTTCGTTCCAGTCATTGGCAGCAGAGAACTGGAAGGAATGGCAGCCAAATGAGGTGTTGGCTTTGGGGATGACCAGTGAGATATACCTGCTGGAGCGCAGACTACGGGTGGGTGTTGCTATGGTGACCAGTGAGCTAAGATAAGACGGGGATTTGCCTAGCAGTGATTTATAGATGACCTGGAGCCAGTGGGTTTGGCGACGAATATGTAGTGAGGGCCAGCCAACAAGAGCATACAGGTGACAATGGTGGGTAGTATATGGGGCTTTGGTGACAAAATGGATGGCACTGTGATAGACTACATCCAATTTGCTGAGTAGAGGGCATGTTTGGCAGCATGAGTGAAGGAGGCTTTGTTGCGAAATAGGAAGCCGATTCTAGATCTAACTTTTGATTGGAGATGCTTAATGTGAGTCTGGAAGGAGAGTTTACAGTCTAACCAGACACCTAGGTATTTGTAGTTGTCCACATACTCTAGGTCAGACCCGCATGCATTTAGTTTTACTAGTGTTTAAGAGCAGTTGGAGGCTACGGAAGGAGTGTTGTATGGCGTTGAAGCTCGTTTGGAGGTTTGTTAACACAGTGTCCAATGAAGGGCCAGATGTATACAAAATGGTGTCGTCCGCATAGAGGTGGATCCGAGCATCACCAGCAGCAAGAGCGACATCATTGATATACACAGAGAATAGAGTCGGCCCGAGAATTGAACCCTCTGGCACCCCCATAGAGACTGCCAGAGGTCCAGATAACAGGCCCTCCGATTTGACACATTGAACTCTATCTGAGAAGTAGTTGGTGAACCAGGCGAGACAGTCATTTGAGAAACCAAGGCTATTTAGTCTGCCAATAAGAATGCGGTGGTTGACAGAGTCAAAAGCCTTGGCCAGGTCGATGAAGACGGCTGCGAAGTACTGTCTTTTATCGATCGCGGTTATAATATCGTTTAGGACCTTGAGCGTGGCTGAGGTGCACCCATGACCAGCTCGGAAACCGGATTGCATAGCAGAGAAGGTACGGTGGGATTCAAAATGGTCGGTGATCTGTTTGTTAACTTGGCTTTCAAATACTTTCGAAGGGCAGGGCAGGATGGATATAGTTCTGTAACAGTTTGGATCTAGAGTGTCACCCCCTTTGGAGAGGGGGATGACCGCGGCAGCTTTCCAATCTCTGGGGATCTCAGACGTTACGAAAGAGAGGTTGAATAATTCTCGATTATTGTAGATTTATCGGTGGTGACAGTGTGTCCTAGCCTCAGTGCAGTGGGCAATTGGGAGGAGGTGGTCTTAACTCCATGGACTTTACAGTGTCCCAAAACCTTTTGGAGTTAGTGCTACAGGATGCAAATTTCTGTTTGAAAAAGCTAGCCTTTGCTTTCCTAACTGATTGTATATATTGGTTCCTGACTTCCCTGAAAAGTTGCATATCGCGGCGGCTGTTTGATGCTAATGCAGTACGCCACAGGATGTTTTTGTGCTGGTCAAGGGCAGTCAAGTGCTGGTCAAAGGCTTCACATCCTCTGTGATGATCACCACGTTTGATTGGCATCCTGTTATTTATTAATGTTTGCCCCGCAGCTGTGTGTGTGTATGTGTGTGTGTGTGTGCATGCTTGCTTCTGTGTATTTTTGTGTGTGTATGCATGCATACACAAAGTCAGCGGCCAGGGGTCAGCGGCAATGTCGGCAACCCACATGACCCGTCTTGAAACACGGCCCAAGGAGTCTGACCCGCACAGAAGTCAAAGGGTTTTTCTCCGAACACAACCCGTGGCACAATGAAAGTGCTACACACTCATCTCACATGTGATACACACCCATCTCACATGTGTGTATGCATGCAAATGTGTGTGTCTGGCTTCTCAAGCTGTCCTGTATGATGTCCTGTATGTCTCTCCAGATACTATCTAGGCAGGAGGCCCGTGGTGGTGGTAGCTGACCCTGACATGCTCAGACAGATCATGGTGAAGGACTTCAGCACCTTCCCCAACAGAATGGTAAGTCAATGAGGAAAATGGCCTTTTCACCTATGTGACTTTTTTTTATATGATTACCTTATCGATGCATTATGCCAAAGTACTTTTTCTGTTTCTTTTATGTAGCGAATCGAAAGTAGATGATCTATTTTGAACTGCTTATTTTTAAAGTGGTTTGACAAGCTACCTGATGATAATATTGATTTTTTGTTTTGTTTTTGTGCTATGAAATCTGTACTCTTGCTTGAGCCAGGTCCTTAAATATCATCAAGCCATCCCATTTGAAAGTAGTCAGAATATGGTCTTCAATTCTGAAACTTACTTCAATGTGAACCCCTGCAGCGAGGAGGCCCTCTGTAGTAACCAGTGTCCTTCTACTGTGAACCTGTAATACTTTTCCAAACTAAAGGAGACACATTTTTAGGGCACACTCTGACTGTGTTCCACTGCATTGCAGGAAGAAAGATGATGCGTCTCTGAAGTTCAGGCTTAGTGATTTTGTTCAGCCAATAGCCTTTGTCTTTGAGGCTCTAGAGATAGAAGGGTTTGTGTCTGAGAGCAGAGCGGACCAATGGCATCCCAAGGCAGCAGGGTCACAACTAATGATAACGTGACACATGTATCAAACAGAGGTCAGAGGTCAGGAGGTCCCAGTTGCTTTCATCATCCACATGCCATATTGGCTTGGAACGTGTCCAAACCAAAAACCATGGTTTTCAGGCAATATCTACGCTTGGCTAAAGGCTAGAGCTGCCGCTTACAAGGGACAGGACATGGACGCATACAAGAAAGCCCGCTACAACCTCCGACGAGACATCAAACATGCAAAAGGCCAATATAGGAGGAAGGTGGAATCCTATTACATCGTTGTATGTGGCATGGCTTGCAGACGATAATGGATTACAAAGGGAAACCCAGCCATGAGATCCCCAGCGATGCAGAACTCCCAAACGAGCTAAATGCCTTTTATGCTCACTTCGAGGAATATAACACTGTGCCTTGCATGAAAGCCCCTGTTTTTCTGGATGACTGTGTGATCTCACTCTCCATGGCCGATGTGAGCAAAACCTTTAAACAGGTTAACAATCACAAGGCCGCCGGGCCAGACGGAATACCAGGGCGCGTTCTCAAAGCATGCACAGACCAGCTGGCAAGTGTCATCACAGACATTTTCAATCTCCTTGTCCCAGTCTGTAATCCCAACATGTTTCAAGCTGGCCACCATTGTCTCTGTTCCCAAGAGCTCCAAGGTAACCTGACTAAATTACTATCGCCCTGTCCCAACATATCCACAATCTCAATTGCACGTCACACTGCCCTCTCCCACCTGGACAAGAGGGGAAATAACAATGTGAGAATGCTGCTCATAGACTACACCTCAGCATTCAACACCATAGTCCCCACCAAGCTCACCACCAAGCTAGGGACCCTGGGACTGAAGCCCTCCCTCTGCAACTGGATCCTGGACTTCCTGACGGGCCGCCCTCAGGTGGTGAGGGTAGGCAACAACACATCCTCCACGCTGACCCTCAACACGGGGGCCCCTCACGGGTGTGTTTAGTCCCCTGCTGTACTCCCTGTTCACCAAAACTGCGAGCCACCCACGATGGTGGTACCCACGATGGTGGTAGGCCTGCTCACTGACGGTGATGAGACAGCCTACAGGGAGGAGGTCAGAGACCTAGCAGTGTGGTGCCAGGATAACAACCTCTCCCTCAACGTCAGTAAGACAAAGGAGCTGATAGTGCACTATAGGAGAAAGAGGAGAGAGCACACCCCCATCCACATCGATGGGGCTGTTGTGGAGCAGGTCACGAGCTTCAAGTTCCTTGACATCCACATCACTAAGAACTTAACATGGTCCACACACACCCGCACAGTCATGAAGAGTGCACGGCAGCACCTCTTCCCCCTCCGGAGGCTGAAGAGATTTGGCATGGGCCATCCGATCCTCAAAAGATTTTACAGCTGCACCCTCGAAAGCATCTTGACGGGCTACTTCACCACTTGGTATGGCAAATGCACCGCCGTTGATCGCAAAGCGCTACAGAGTCCATCACTGGGGCTGAGCTCCCTGCCATCCAGGACCTCTATATCAGGCAGTGTCAGAGGAAGGCCCGAAAAGATAGCAAAAACTCTAGCCACCCAAGCCATAGACCGTGATTGGGAGTCCCATAGGGCGGCGCACAATTGGCCCAGCGTCGTCCGGGTTTGGCCAGGGTAGGCCGTCATTGTAAATAAGAATTTGTTCTTACCTGACTTGCCTAGTTAAATAAAGGTAAAAAATAAATAAAAAATAATAGACTGTTCACTCTGCTACCGTCTGGCAAACGGTACAGGAGCATCGGATCTCGGACCAACAGGCTCTGAGACAGCTTCGACCCTCCAAGCCATAAGACTGCTAAATAGCCAGACTGCTAAATAGTCAATTACAGTTTTTTCCAACTGCTTACACACGTTTTCAAAACGATGTCTCCTTTTTTCAAAACTCTACACACAATTCCCAAAACTGCACACACAAAATGCAAAATGCCTCACATCTCCTTCAAAATGTAACACTGCATTCAAAATGCCATAAACACATGTCAGAATGAAGCATTTGCATCAAATGGCAAACACTTCTTTCATAATAGTACATTTTTGGATATACCATGTAAACACTGTTGTTCTAAATCTAAAGCTCTTTGGTCTTTCATAAATCTAAAGCTCTTTGGTCCCCCATAGGGGGGGGGGGCAGTCACCAGTGCTAAGCTACGCTTCATCTCTTCTCCGGGCTGGGTCTGGCCACAATACTTCGTCCACATCACAAGATATGTTTTCTCTTGCCAAACATTGAAGGAAGTATCTCCTAGCATGTATCCAACCTTGGACAGAGGCAACCTCTATGTCCCCACATGCGTCCTCCATTGCCTGGAGAAGCGGCATGCGGGCATAGGGTTGACGATCATACACTTTCCAGCGCCAGGCTGAGAAGAATTCCTCTATGGGATTTAGAAAAGGTGAATATGGGAGTAGGTACAAAACTACAAATTGTGGATGGGTGGCAAACCAGTTTTGGACCAGAACAGCCCGGTGAAAACTAACATTGTCCCATATATCCACAAATCTAGCAGGCTCCTGATCTGGATCAGGGACAAGCATTGTGTAAATTGCATCCAGAAAAGTGAGCATATGGCCGGTGTTGTATGGACCCAGTGTGGCATTGTGATGGAGGACCCCGTTTTGAGTGATGGCAGCACACATAGTTATATTACCCCCACGCTGTCCAGGGACATTGGTAATTGCCCTCTGTCCTATTACATTTCTTCCGCGGCGCCTGGTTTTGGTGAGGTTGAAGCCAACCTCATCCACATAAATAAATTCATGGCGAATTACATGGGCATCCATCTCCAATACTCTCTGTAACAGACAAAAGGATATACAGATGAGTAAATATGGTATGTCTGAAGTACTGGAAGTAGTGTTGCATACATACCTCTACAAAGTAATGTCGCAGATTCTTGACTCTGTCAGAGTTTCTCTCAAATGGCACCTTGTAAAGTTGTTTCATCGTCACTTGGTGCCGTTGGAGGATGCGTTGTATGGTCGACAGGCTTACAGCATTGATGTTGTTAAATATGGTGTCATTATTCAAGATATGCTCTCTTATCTCTCAAATCCTAATTGCATTGTTGGCCAAAACCATATTTATAATTGCAGTCTCTTGTACATCTGTAAACAAGCGTCCTCGTCCTCCATGATGTCTTTGCCTTTCCACTCTGTACAGAATTCAAACACAGTATGTGTTCAGCATAGGAACTGTAAACAATTTAAAAAAAAAAATTGTACAGCATGATAACCAACCTCATTCATTCAATGCAGTGCAGTAAATGGATGGCTTAGAGTTACAAAAGTTTATGCAATACTATGCAGTCATACATATTTTACAGTACATTACTGTAATGCTAAAATAGTCATTCGATAGTTGCATACATGTTCTCATTTCTGAAGGTTCGAATTATGGACGCTACTGTAAATCGACTCAAGTTGGGCTGGACTCTCAGTCCAGCCTCTCTCATGGTCAAACATTGGTTGATCACATGATCAACAAGTGTTGCCCTAATCTCATCAGAGATGGCTCTCCTTCCTTCTCTTCTTTGCCCTCGTCCTCTTCTTCCTCTTCCTCTTCCTCTTCCTCCTACTCCTCCTCTTTCAACTCTTCGTCTTTGAATTTGTCCTCGTTGTTGTCCCCTGCCTCTCCCTCCTACTCCTCTTGCTCTCTGTCCATTGTTGGCATCCATTGTTCAAAACAGGTAATCTGACCTTTGCCCTATTTATAGGCCTATACTACAGTAAAGCAGTGATTGGTTAGTGATCAGTTAAGCAATTAGTGTTTGCACATGTGAGGAGTGTGTGTGTGACCTGGTGAATAAGTGTAGCATTTTGATTGGTTGTGTTTGGAAAAGGGAAGCAAGTCACTTCCTGTTAGATTTTTGTGTTTTAGGTAGAGAAATGTGTGTAGTGTTTTGAAAAAAGGCTGAGAAATAGCTTATGGTTTTGGAGATTTGGTGTGTAGTTTTGCACTTTGAGTGAGAGGTTTCAAAAATCATGTGACATGAAAAGGTTTTGTGTGTAAGCAGTTGGAAAAAACTGTAATGGTACCCAAACTATCTACACTGACTCTGTCTTGCACTGACCCTACGACACTCGTTAGACTATATATACACACCATATACACACTCACTCACACACACTACATTGACACTCCCACACAAAACCTACACACATTCACAGACACTACATACGCACACACACACACACACATAACACACACATGCATACCGACACAACACAAACACACATACATACACATTACACACACAAACGCACACACTTTTACACTCATCATTTGCTGCTGCTACTCTGTTCTTTATTTTACTCTTATTATTATTTGTCCTGATGCCTAGTCACTTTACCTTGCCTTCATGTTTTATTTTATTTTATTTTTTATTTCACCTTTATTTAACCAGGTAAACCAGTTGAGAACAAGTTCTCATTTACAACTGCGACCTGGCCAAGATAGAGCAAAGCAGTGCGATAAAAACAACAACACAGAGTTACATATGGGGTAAAACAAAACAAAGTCAAAAATACAACAGAAATACATATAATATACAGTGTGTGCAAATTTAGCAAGTTATGGAGGTAAGGCAATAAAATAGGCTATAGTGCAAAATAATTACAATTAGTATTAACACTGGAATGATAGATGTGCAAGAGATGATGTGCAAATAGAGATACTGGGGTACAAATGAGCAAAATAAATAACAATATAGGGATGAGGTAGTTGGGCGGGCTAATTTCAGATGGGCTGTGTACAGGTGCAGTGATCGGTAAGGTGCTCTGACAACTGATGCTTAAAGTTAGTGAGGGAGATAAGTGTCTCCAGCTTCAGAGATTTTTGCAATTTGTTCCAGTCATTGGCAGCAGAGAACTGGAAGGAATTGCGGCCAAAGGAGGTGTTGGCTTTGGGGATGACCAGTGAGATATACCCGCTGGAGCGCAGACTACGGGTGGGTGTTGCTATGGTGACCAATGAGCTAAGATAAGGCGGGGATTTGCCTAGCAGTGATTTATAGATGGCCTGGAGCCAGTGGGTTTGGCGACGAATATGTAGTGAGGATCAGCCAACAAGAGCGTACAGGTCACAGTGGTGGGTATTATATGGGGCTTTGGAGACAAAACGGATGGCACTGTGATAGACTACATCCAATTTGCTGAGTAGAGTGTTGGAGGCTATTTTGTAAATGACATCGCCGAAGTCAAGGATCGGTAGGATAGTCAGTTTTACGAGGGCATGTTTGGCAGCATGAGTGAAGGAGGCTTTGTTGCGAAATAGGAAACCGATTCTAGATTTAACTTTGGATTGGAGATTCTTAATGTGAGTCTGGAAGGAGAGTTTACAGTCTAACCAGACACCTAGATATTTGTAGTTGTCCACATACTCTAGGTCAGACCCGTCGAGAGTAGTGATTCTAGTCGGGTGGGCGGGTGCAAGCAGCGTTCGGTTGAAGAGCATGCATTTAGTTTTACTAGTGTTTAAGAGCAGTTGGAGGCTACTGAAGGAGTGTTGTATGGCATTGAAGCTCGTTTGGAGGTTTGTTAACACAGTGTCCAATGAAGGGCCAGATGTATACAAAATGGTGTCGTCTGCGTAGAGGTGGATCTGAGAGTCACCAGCAGCAAGAGCGACGTCATTGATATACACAGAGAAAAGAGTCGGCCCAAGAATTGAACCCTGTGGCACCCCCATAGAGACTGCCATAGGTCCAGACAACAGGCCCTCCGATTTGACACACTGAACTCTATCTGAGAAGTAGTTGGTGAACCAGGCGAGGCAGTCATTTGAGAAACCAAGGCTATTTAGTCTGCCAATAAGAATGCGGTGGTTGACAGAGTCGAAAGCCTTGGCCAGGTCAATGAAAACGGCTGCACAGTACTGTCTATTATCGATCGCGGTTATAATATCGTTTAGGACCTTGAGCGTGGCTGAAGTGCACCCATGACCAGCTCGGAAACCGGATTGCATAGCGGAGAAGGTACGGTGGGATTCGAAATGGTCGGTGATCTGTTTGTTGACTTGGCTTTCAAAAACTTTTGAAAGGCAGGGCAGGATGGATATGGGTCTGTAACAGTTTGGATCTAGAGTGTCACCCCCTTTGAAGAGGGGGATGACCGCGGCAGCTTTCCAATCTCTGGGGATCTCAGACGTTACGAAAGAGAGGTTGAACAGGCTAGTAATAGGGGTTGCGACAATTTCGGCAGCTAGTTTTTAGAAAGAAAGGGTCCAGATTGTCTAGCCCAGATGATTTGTAGGGGTCCAGATTTTGCAGCTCTTTTAGAACATCAGCTGTCTGGATTTGTGTGAAGGAGAAGCGGGGGGGGCATGGGCAAGTTGCAGCGGAGGGTGCAGAGCTGGTGGCCGGGGTAGTGGTAGCCAGGTGGAAAGCATGGCCAGCCGTAGCAAAATGCTTGTTGAAATTCTCGATTATTGTAGATTTATCGGTGGTGATAGTGTTTCCTAGCCTCAGTGCAGTGGGCAGCTGGGAGGAAGTGCTCTTATTTTCCATGGACTTTACAGTGTCCCAAAACTTTTTGGAGTTAGTGCTACAGGATGCAAATTTCTGTTTGAAAAAGTTAGCCTTTGCTTTCCTAACTGCTTGTGTATATTGGTTCCTAACTTCCCTGAAAAGTTGCATATCGTGGTGGCTATTTGATGCTAATGCAGTACGCCACAGGATATTTTTGTGCTGGTCAAGGGCAGTCAAGTCTGAGGAGAACCAGGGGCTATATCTGTTCTTAGTTCTGTATTTTTTTAATGTGCATATCTACCCCTGCACATTGATCTGGTACTGGTTCTCCCTGTATATAGCTCCATTCTTGTGCATTTAATTTATTCCTCTTGTGTTACTATTGAATGTATTTTTTTGTTGATATTTTTAAACTGCATCATTGGGAAGTGCTCATACGCATGCATTTCACATTAAAGTCTACACCAGTTGTATTCGGCGCTTGTGACAAATAAAATTTGATTTGATTTGCCTTGCTGGCTGGAGAATGGTGCAACTGCAAACAGGCACACACACACACACACATACACACATTCACACACACATACATACATACATACATACAGTGGGGACAACAAGTATTTGATACACTGCCGATTTTGCAGGTTTTCCTACTTACAAAGCATGTAGAGGTCTGTAATTTTTATCATATGTACACTTCAACTGTGAGAGACGGAATCTAAAACATTAATTTGCATTTTATTGCATGACATAAGTATTTGATACATCAGAAAAGCAGAACTTAATATTTGGTACAGAAACTTTTGTTTGCAATTACAGAGATCATACGTTTCCTGTAGGTCTTGACCAGGTTTGCACACACTGCAGCAGGGATTTTGGCCCACTCCTCCATACAGACCTTCTCCAGATCCTTCAGGTTTCGGGGCTGTTGCTGGGCAATAAAGACTTTCAGCTCCCTCCAAAGATTTTCTATTGGGTTCAGGTCTGGAGACTGGCTAGGCCACTCCAGGATCTTGAGATGCTTCTTACGGAGCCACTCCTTAGTTGCCCTGGCTGTGTGTTTCGGGTCGTTGTCATGCTGGAAGACCCAGCCACGACCCATCTTCAATGCTCTTACTGAGGGAAGGAGGTTGTTGGCCAAGATCTCGCGATACATGGCCCCATCCATCCTCCCCTCAATACGGTGCAGTCGTCCTGTCCCCTTTGCAGAAAAGCATCCCCAGAGAATGATGTTTCCACCTCACGGTTGGGATGGTGTTCTTGGGGTTGTACTCATCCTTCTTCTTCCTCCAAACACGGCGAGTGGAGTTTAGACCAAAAAGCTCTATTTTTGTCTCATCAGACCACATGACCTTCTCCCATTCCTCCTCTGGATCATCCAGATGGTCATTGGCAAACTTCAGACGGGCCTGGACATGCGCTGGCTTGAGCAGGGGGACCTTGCGTGCGCTGCAGGATTTTAGTCCATGACGACGTAGTGTGTTACTAATGGTTTTCTTTGAGACTGTGGTCCCAGCTCTCTTCAGGTCATTGACCAGGTCCTGCCGTGTAGTTCTGGGCTGATCCCTCACCTTCCTCATGATCATTGATGCCCCACGAGGTGAGATCTTGCATGGCGCCCCAGACCGAGGGTGATTGTCCGTCATCTTGAACTTCTTCCATTTTCTAATAATTGCGCCAACAGTTGTTGCCTTCTCACCAAGCTGCTTGCCTATTGTCCTGTAGCCCATCCCAGCCTTGTGCAGGTCTACAATTTTATCCCTGATGTCCTTACACAGCTCTCTGGTCTTGGCCATTGTGGAGAGGTTGGAGTCTGTTTGATTGAGTGTGTGGACAGATGTCTTTTACGATCCCTTATTGATGTCACTCATTAAATCCACTTCAATCAGTGTAGATGAAGGGGAGGAGACAGGTTAAAGAAGGATTTTTAAGTCTTGAGACAATTGAGACATGGATTATGTATGTGTGCCATTCAGAGGGTGAATGGGCAAGGCAAAAGTTTTAAGTGCCTTTAAACAGGGTATGGTAGTAGGTGCCAGGCACACCGGTTTGTGTCCAGAACTGCAACGCTGCTGGGTTTTTCACGCTTAACAGTTTCCCAATATGTATCAAGAATGGTCCACCACCCAGACATCCAGCCAACTTGACACAACTGTGGGAAGCGTATGTTTTTTATCAGTTTTTTAAAGCTAAACTTGCTTTTTGCCTGAGTAACCTCTGGTGGCAGAGCATTCCACAATTGCATGGCTCTATACATAATTGAGCGACGCATTAAATCTGTTTTTGGTTTGTGTACAGTGAAGAAACCCATAGTGGCGTGTCTGTATGTATGTTTGAAGTGTATGCAAATAGATTAAAGTGGTTAGGCATTTTCAACACACAAATATTTCTGAAAAAGACTAGAAGAGAAGTAGTCCATTTCTCCTCAACCCTCAACAATGAAAGACTATCATGCATGTTGTTAGTTCTATGTGTGCAGTTAAGGGCAAGGCGTGCTACTTTGTTTTGAGCCAGCTGCAACTTTGCTAGGTCTTTCTTCGCTGCACATAGGGCTGTGGCGGTCATTACATTTTGTCAGCCGTTGATTGTCATGCAAATAACTGCCGGTCTCGCGGTAATTTACCGGTAATTAGCATAAACACGTTTAGAATCTCCAGCTTCCATGCATAGCCTACAAGCCACTGATGCTGACCTTTGGAACATCTACTGTAGCTGAATAAAATATAAAGGATATTTTTCCCAAACGATTTCCGAGGGATTGCGCACATGCGTCTATCTGTGCTGAGTGGTTAACAAAGAAACAGGTCCTACTATATGCTTAATTTAGAGTTATTTATGCAACTTTAATTGTGATACAAACGTTAGAATGTATTAGAAATCAAAACATATAGCCTAAGGTTGCATGATGCGACTCTAATGATTATTTGAAAAAAGTTGCATGAAAGGGAGGCGCTCTGTTTCTTGCGCAGCCTGCACACACTTCATCTGTCTCTCATTCACAATTTGACAAGCACTTGATAATGTTCTCACCCATCAGACTATTCTCAATTTAATATGGTCTTTACATGTAGCCTACTAATATATGTGTGGAATTATTTTTTATCTAGAATGGCCCACAAAAAAAAAACCCGTAGCCTGTACTTGAATAACGAATGGAGGTTAAGTGCGATTACGTTTTTAATATGCCAGGTATTCTACACCGGTTGTAAAGAGGATTAATGTGCTTAATTTAAAGAATTGAGCAATAAATATAGCAGCATCAGAAATCTGGGATCCTCTTTTAAATAGTGGCGAGTCAAAACTCTGTTTTCACATGCAATTGCACAATGACTAGGCTTATAAGAACACGTTTCACTAGGCTCTGTAGGCTATGTGCTCTCCAACCCTGTTCCAGGGGTCTTGGGCATATAGGCTGCACTTAGAGTTTTTTGTCCACTTTAGTTGTGATACAAACATATAAAAACATGTAGGTCTATGGACTAGGCTACATGATGCATGTGGCTATGATTTGAAAAAGTAGCAAAAAGATGCATGCGCTGTTTCTTGCCTTAGACTGCACACGCTCAGCATTATTCACAAGTGCTAATATTCTCACCCATCAGACTATTCTCAATGTAATCTTGTCTTTACATATACTAAATAATATATTTGTGAAATTAGTTTTGATTTAGAATGGACCATTATCATGCACCTGTCGGAACAGGGGGGAAAGAGACATGTCATCCGTATGCACTTGAATAGCGAATGGAGGACGCTTTTCCCGCAGTTCATTTTCATGTCAGCCAGGTAGGCTACTCCAGTTGTAAAGCAAAGCAATGTGCTTAATATTAGGGAAGTTGAGAAATAAATATAGTAGGCCTTGCCTATAAAAAGCTGATGCGATCCTCCTCTTTTTAATAGAGGCCATAAAAACTCTGTTTCCTCACGCAATTGAATAGCATAGCCTATAGAAATGTAGCGCAACATGGGCTTATAGGAACACTTATTTCATTCTATGCATCAAACAGCTATGAGGAGTTGGCTCTCGCTGCACAACAGATAATCCTATTCCGCTCAAACTCAGAATGCCAGGGCTCTCATGAAGTGTTTGATTTGATTTTCGAAATCATTTGCATTGATTTCAGAATGGTTAGAGGGACAATAGAGCGCTGAGTACCGGCCATTAGTGACTGGCTGTTAGCAAGTTTGGTAGGCTACTAATGACCATCAGCGGCATCAGAGTGCAGTTTTGGAGAAGCCTAGTTACCGTGAGCGGTCACGTGGAATTTGACTCATGACTCGTGACTGCCGGTGTGGCGGTAATACGGTCACTGTAACAGCCCTAGCTGCACCTGACCATATTATCGGACAGTAATCGAAATGGAACAAGATCAGAGCCTGAACAACAAGTACAGTTGATCTTTGTGTCAAAAACACATAATATATTTTCATAACAGACATACCTCTCCCCATCTTCACAACAACTTTGCCAGTATGACTTGACCATGATAACTGACTATCCAATGTTACTCCTAGGAGTTCAACTTGTTCAATGGTCATCCTTTATGCACAACTCCAGTTGAGGTATAGGTCTAAGATAATGCTTTGACCCAAATACAATGCTTTTGGTTTTAGATGTATTTAAGACAAGTTTATTGTTAATTACCCATTCTGACACTGACTGTAACTCCTTGCTAAGAGGCTCAGTGAGCTTACTGGCTGTAGGTGCTGATGTGTAGCGTGTGCAATCAACAGCATACATAGTCATTTTAGCTTCTTGTAAGAATATAGATGCCATTTAGCAGATGCTTTTATCCAAAGGGACTTACAGTCATGCGTGCATACATTTTACGTATGTATAGTCCCGGGAAATGAACCCCCTACCCTGGCATTACAAGCTCCATGCTCTACCAACTGAGCTACAAAGGACAAGTGGCAAATTATTTGTAAAAATAGAGAAGAGTTACGGCCCAAGGCAACTGCCCTGAGGGATACAGCACTGTACATATCTGATGTTAGAGAAGCTTCAATGATGTATACTCTCTGAGTTCTATTGGATAAGTAACTCTCCAACCATGTGATGGCAGGTGATGTAAAGCCATAACAAGTAAGTTTTTTCCCCAATTTTTTTTTATCAATAACATCAAAGGCTGCACTGACATTTTACAATACAGCTCCAACTGTCATCTTATTATCCATTTATTTTCACCAATCATCAGTCATCTGAGTCAGTTAAGTACAAGTTGAGTGCCCTTCCCTATATGCATGCTGAAAGTCAGTAGTTAGTTTATTCTTTGAAAAATAGCATTGTATTTGTTCAAACAAAATGTTCTCAATTATTTTACTAAGAACAGGCATCAAACTGATTGGTCGGCTGTTAGAGCCAGCAAAGAGTGATTTACTATTTTTAGGTAGTGGAATTTCTTTAGCTTCCTTCCATGCCTGTGGACACACACACTCCTTTAGGCCTGGGTTAAATACATGGCAAATAGAGGTGGCAGTACAGTCTGCTACCATTCTCAATAGTTTTCCATCTAGGTTGTCTATACCTGGTGACTTATCATTATTGATGGATAACAATCCACCTCTTCCACAGAAACTTGACCAAATTCAAAACAGCAATCCTTCTCTTTCATTATTAGATCTTCAATAAAGAAATATGATGGTTCACTGTTCAATGTTGTCATTTTACTTTTCAGTTGGTACACTACCAGTGAAATAGTCATTGAAATGATTGGCTATATCTAAATTGTTTGTTATATATAGTGGGGTTGAGGTACTGGTGTCCCTGTCCCCTCCATGGTAGATACTGGTCACTTCGCTCAATGTAGATGGCCATATTGACAAATGGATAATCTCAAATAGCAGAAGCAAGTCGCACAGCTAGTCTTGGGGTTGTTGCCACCAAAACTGAGTTCTAACCTAGGATTCTACATTCAAACATGCTGTATTCAATTGGGATGTTGCCATATTCAAAGGTAAATGTATTTTTATGATTTAGAATCACCATGGCAATGGGTTTAAATAAACACTAGCTCTTATCAACCAAACATTCTAAATTCCAACATTCTACTTAATTGCTTGGTTTGATTGTGTGATGTCATCATGGGTATTTTTATGATTCAGAATTGCCATGACAATGGAACAGCGTTGTGGCTATATTGTGTTGTGATTCAAATGTATTTCGATTTCTGGCAACCAGAATTATCATGGCAATCATGCACATCATGTTAAATACAACTCCCAATATATGGAGTGATTTTAACACCAATCCACCAGAAATGTTGTGCACCAATCACCCAGAAATGTTGTGCACCAATCACCCAGAAATGTTGTGCACAAATCACCCAGAAATGTTGTGGTATGTATGCAGCGCACACGCACACACATACAGCCTTCAGATCCAGGGCGGATACAGGAGCTTAGTGAAATGTTTTACCTGTTTGATTTAGTGAATTTGACTCACACACTCGTAGAAAAAAGGGTTCCTAAAGGGTTATTTGACTGTCCCCAGAGGAAAACCCGTTTTGGTTCCAGGTAGAACCCTTTTTGGTTCCATGTTGAACCCTCTGTAGAAAGGGTTCTACATGGAATCTAAAAGGGTTCTACCTGGAACCAAATGGGTTCTACCTGCAACCAAAAAGGTTTCTTCAAAGGGTTCTCCTATGGGGACAGCCGATGAACCCTTTAAGGTTCTAGATATCACTTTTCTTTCTAAGTGTGTATGGCGTTTACTTGTTGGCTTCCCGTTCCCAAGCTCCTGACTAATTGTTCACGTAACAACCAGTCTAGCAGTAGCCCACAGAGCGCTGGAAGTGGATATGGTGCTGAGATCTGGGCCCTGCTGTGTGTATGGGATACGTATTATGGAGAGGTGGCACTTGCTGAGTTACTGAGTGGTGTATGCGTTAGTGTAGTGTTGAGATGTGGGTCTTGCTGTGTGTATGCGTGAGTGTTTGGGTGTGTGTATGCTTGCTTGCGTGCGTGCCTGTGTGTATGTTCCAGAGCACCTACACCATCTGCAACCAGCAGCATGAGCAGACCTATAAAACAGTCTCCATGGAGGCATAGACACAAACACACTTCACTGTAATGCTGTGGCCTCAAAAATAGGAATGGTTTATTTTAATCAAGCACTCTAAACTACCGAACAACAGTTGCCTTTTCCATATTTTGTGTTGTGTTAGAACGCTACTTAATTCTTACCGATGGAACATTACCAAGACACACAGATGAAAGTATACATTTTATTACATTGTGTCTGGAATGTTATACTAGCATGGGAAAAAATGATGGATACTGTTTACACAAGTAAACATCACAACATAAAACATTAAGTATTGTCAGCCAGAAAGCACCTGCATCGGTCACCTAATGCTTTATGAACATTTATGAATACTTTTATGAACATTTATGAACACCTTATAACCAATTATTAACAATTTAGGAACATTTATGAACACCAATAGGTAAGGGATCAGTGTTAGCTCAGAGCTCAGGTCACGTGGCAATGTTATGTATTCCTCTAGAGTTCCACAGTATCTCCAGATCTTCAATATTCTAGCATTGTATCCTGTGTTAGTTCCACCATAGAGGACCATAGGCTCTAAGGACTTAGTGATGACCATTGACTACATACGCTCGCTGGACTGTACAGGAACACAAGAGAGGACAGGCTGGGCATGCTGATTTCTTCATCTCTTCCTGAGTCCTAAGATCTGACCTGGGGGTAAGGTGGTGGGGGCTGGGTGGTGAGGGAGACATACACACACTGACCTGTGGTTCTGGTCTCAGACTTCTGAATCACTTAAATACAATACAGAGGGAGGGATCTGTGCGTGGGTGTGTGCGAGTGTGCACATACTTTATGTGCATGATCAGTACCGGTATGTTGGAGTGTGAATATTCTTGACATTTTGTCTCCCTCGTCTCTTCTCTGTAGACGATCCGTGCCGCTACTAAGCCCATGAGTGACTGTCTGCTGATGCTGAGGAACGAGCACTGGAAGAGAGTACGCAGCATCCTCACCCCCTCTTTCAGCGCAGCCAAGATGAAAGAGGCAAGACAAGACCCCCCTTCTCTCTTCCTCTTTTCACTCCTCTCCTCTTCACCCATCTTCTCTCCTCCTCTCTTCACCCCTCTCCTCTCCTCCTCTCTTCACCCATCTCCTCTCCTCCTCTCTTCACCCATCTTCTCTCCTCCTCTCTTCACCCCTCTCCTCTCCTCCTCTCTTCACCCCTCTCCTCCTCTCTTCACCCCTCTCCTCTCCTCCTCTCTTCACCCCTCTCCTCTCCTCCTCTCACACCATCATCACCCATCTCCTCTCCTCCTCTTTTCACCCCTCTCCTTTCACACCATCATCACCCGTCTCCTCTCCTCCTCACCCAAGCCCTCTACCTTTTTGCATGTTGTACAGCCCAGTGTTGAAATTTGCATGACAAGCCAGGGGTTATACTTTTGCTTGTTCTTGAACTGAGCCTCCGTCCAAATTGTACGTGCTCCAAGCACTTTGTCGGTGGATGCACTGACCCACCCCCCCCACCCCATCATCAAACTCGATTGCCTTTTCTTATACATTTTTTATTTGGCTTTCCCACATTTCAAATTCAGTAGGGGATGACTAGCCTAGGCTAAGTGACGTGATTACGTAAGGACCTTTTCACTAGCTGACCACCACTACTAAGACCTGTGTCAAGATCAGTTACTTACACCACCGGCCCCCCCATAACCTCTATGTACAAATAAGAGAGCAGGTCTGGAATCAGTGTGGCATGATAGGATGTTTACACAGAAGGATCACCGCACTTTTACGTGATGGTTTTTCTGGGGGGCGGGAGAAATAACAAGGAGGCAACTTGACTGAACTCTGATCGCTTTTATTAGAACGTTTACAGTGCGAACAGTGAAACAATTAATAAATCATGCCACGAAATGTACCGAATCCGGGAAAATAGGTGCTGGAACGAACAAAGTCAAATCTAATTGGTGCCGGATCCTGTTCCGGCTCAAATTAAGCACTGCATCTATACACACACACATACATAATTCTCATTTTTCACTCCCCCTTCTCTCACCCTCTGTTGTATCTACATGGATCCCATACACGTTCATAAACATCTAGGCCTTCAGTAGCTAGCAATCTTATCGCCTCGCTTAATTTGGTCGGAATATCTCTCTTTCACTTTCCCCCTCCCTCCCTCCCTCCCTCCCTCCCTCCCTCCCTCCCTCCCTCCCTCCCTCCCTCCCTCTCCCTCTCCCTCTCCCTCTTTCTCTCTGTGACTTCTGTGTATGGTTTGACATTGTAATAGAGTGTCATTAGAACAAACAGTGGGTCTGCTTTACAGTGTGGAACATAATTACTGGGGCCTGTTGGAACAGCATGTTTTATGTGCTCGTTGAGTCCCCTCTACACTGATACACTGACTTAGTGATTGAGATAGATTAATGAGCATGCCTCTCTGCCTGCCTGCCTGCCTGGCTGCCTGCTTGCTTCTCTGTCTGCTTGCCTGCCTCTCTGCCTGCCTGCCTCTCTGCCTGCCTCTCTCTCTATCTGCCTCTCTCGCTGCCTGCCTCTCTGCCTGTCTGTCTGTGACACCAGAGGCAGCTGCTGTGGACAGACATATTTCAGCTGCTATTGAAATGAACTAACTGCTCTCATAGCATTGCAAAGACCAACCAAACCAAAGATCCTCTATTCTCCACGTAGTGTGTGTGTGTGTGTGTGTGTGTGTGTGTGTGTGTGTGTACATCACATCATTTCTCAGAACTATCAATATAAAAGGGAAAGAAGGCATTGTTTGACATAGTGTTCATGTACCATGCATGTCCTGTACTGTATGTGTGTTAAGACATTGTGAGGTTATTGGTACATTGTATACCTGTTGAATACAGGGTTGTAGTGAGTGTCATGAGAAGGAAAGTATATCCAGAGAAAGACTGCAAGGCATAACACACTAGAAGGGTAAACAGTAGGTATGTAATTATCGTGTAGTAGAGACAGAGGTAGGTGGTCATTTAGCTGGACCGTTAATTGTGATTAGGGCTGTGGTGTTATGTTTCCATGGCAACCAGTGGTTGGCCACTTAGGTCTGATGAAACCACACACACTTCTCTCTCACGCTTCAGATACTGCTGGGAACACTCGCCTGAAAACTCTAACTGTTAGAGGATAACCACTGAGGATAAAGGGATTTAAGCTGAAAGTCGGTTATGACTGGTTTTGTTTCCAGATAGCTTTTGCAAACACTCAGTAATTCCTGCTGTAATTGACAGTTTGGATTTTATTTGCTACTTGCAATCAGTCCTCAATTTGAAGATGTACTCAGTGTGTTTGCGTACAGATGTAGGATCTTAATTTGATCACTCTTTTTGTTGCTGAGAATTTTAATGCAAACTTGTAGTGTATTTGAGTAAAAATTAAAAATTCTAACGTTTGTAATTTCCACTTAGACATTTTTGACTTGATTTGCTCTAACGAAAAATGTATCAACCCCTACAATCTACATAATAATTCACATTTCCTGTAGCTGCGGGATTATTTTCCTGTTGTAGCAAACTGACTCAAATTAAGATCCTACATCTGTACACGTGTACTTTTTCTCTCTTTCACTCTCTCTGAGTGTGTGTGATTAATATTCTATAAAAATAGCGAATCAAAGAAACAGGCTTGGAACTCAATTAAGAACGTCATTGAGATTGGAGTTGCATTCAGGGTGCGCTAATGACTAGTTATTGCTTTCTGTGTTTGTGTTTCGGATTCACACATTTCTCAATCAGTCAACATGTTTGTCTGACTCTGATGTTATGAAGCAAGGTTGTGTCAGCGATTAGGGTGTGTAGTAATAATGCTGTGTTCCAAGCAAGGTTGTGTTAGCTATGTATGTACTTCCCTCACACACACACACACAAACACACACACACACTGTCCAGTTTATTAGAGAGTGGAGAGGAGGCATGCTAATTATTGCCACACACAAAAACACACACACACAGTCTTGCTCCAGATTTTAGCATGGGAGAATGAGCCAGTGGCATGGGACTGGTGTGAATATGAATAATTTATGAGCGCATAAACCTTAACCACCCACTTTACAATCGGCACCAAACGAACACTCGGATAACTGGCAGTCCGAATTCTGTCACATTGTAGCGGGTGATGTTGGACGGAGTCAGGCGCAGTAGAGGAAATCACGGAATAAATGGTTTATTACAATAAACCGAGGTACGCAGCAATGTGTAATATACACCAGTGCGGTAAACGGCGCACTGGGGAAGACAAGGCACACGGGTGAATATCCTGGCGATACACAATACAAATCTAGCTCCACTGAGTTATATATCCACTACAATGAACAATCACACACAAAGACAAGGGGGCAGAGGGAACACTTATACAGGTACTGATGAGGGGATATGAACCAGGTGTGTGTAATAAACAAGACAAAACAAATGGAATGATGAGATGAGGAGCGGCAGTGGCTAGAAGGCCGGTGACGACGAACGCCGAAGCCTGCCCGAACAAGGAGAGGAGGCAGCCTCGGAGGAAGTCGTGATAAGAGGAAGCTGTTGGGTCCTGTCTGTCTGTCTCTCTGTCTTTCTGTCTGTCTCTCTATAGCTCTCTCTTTCTTCTTTTTCTTGTCTGTCTGTCTGTCTGTCTGTCTGTCTGTCTGTCTGTCTGTCTGTCTCTCCGCCACAACCCCAGTACCCTGTACTTAGCCTCACTCACAGACTGACCAGTCTTAGCCTGATCCTAAGCCTCCAGCCTCATATTCATCCTTAAACTAGTCAATTTTTGTTTACGTTGGCATTAGAGCTGTCAAAGTTAATGGTTAATAATGCGTTAAAAGGAAATGTAATTATTTTTAAACTTCATATTCATCATCTCCAGCACCACCCCAACATCAACATATGTGAAAATGGCACATTCTATGTTTTGTGGAAAAAATGACATCATCAAATCAAATCAAATCAAATCAAATTTTATTGGCCACATGCGCCGAATACAACAGGTGCAGATATTACAGTGAAATGCTTACTTACAGCCCTTAACCAACAGTGCATTTATTTTTAACAAAAATGTAAAAATAGAACAACAACAAAAAAAGTGTAGAGAAAAAAAGAGCAGAAGTACAATAAAATAACAGTAGGGAGGCTATATATACAGGGGGGTACCGGTGCAGAGTCAATGTGCGGGGGCACCGGCTAGTTGAGGTAGTTGAAGTAATATGTACATGTGGGCAGAGTTAAAGTGACTATGCATAAATAATTAACAGAGTTGCAGCAGCGTAAAAGGATGGGGTGGGGGGGGGGCAGTGCAAATAGTCCGGGTTGCCATGATTAGCTGTTCAGGAGCAACAATTTTGGAAGAAAACGTAGAAAGTTCAACCATAAACACATTCCCAGGCATTTCTTTAGATAACAGAAAAAACATAATTTGAACAGAAGTAGCTAGCTAGTTATGCTAACGTTAGCTAGCTAACTTAAATAATGTTTACAATGCCATGGCTCAATGCCTCTTGATTAACTCTTAACTTCCCCAAATGATTTAAATCAAAACAGGACATCCATTCCATTTAGCTACTGTTTTTGTTGTAGTTCTCAGGTCAAAAGATATAAGCAAATTATCCCAATTCTAGTAGTAGCAGCTTGTGGTTAGTTCATGTTGAAGTAGCCTAGGCTAGATCTAATAGCTAGCTGTATTACATGAAGTCAGACCTGGCTGTATGGTTATTATTGTCTTCTGTGGAAGTCATAACATTGTTGGACAGGTTTAAATGCTCTTTGTTCTTTGTATCCATAGACCCAGTTATTTTTTACCTGTAGTCAACCCTCCAATCAGAAATTGGGAGCACTCATTTAGAATGCCTGAAGCTTTTACAGTATGTGTGTGTTAAACTTCAAGAACATTGATAAGAGGGAGTTGGCCAAAAGGGCTTCTTCAAAGGGTTCTCCTATGGGGACAACCGAATAACCCTTTTTGGTTATGGATAGCACCTTTTTTTCTAAGAGTGTAGTCACAACCTTAGACTTAGACTAGTGTTAGCCCCATCACTATCCTCCAGCCTTATCATAATTCTTAGACTGGTCAATATCACTTTATTTTTTACATGTTAGATTGAATAGGCTTAGGCTATACCAATGATTCACCCGAAGTGTCATTCATGGCAATGATACAACCTTATCCAGCCTCCAGCCCCATCCTTTCACTTAGACTAGTCAAATGTAGGTTATTTTGACATAGATTTACAGTAGGCTATACTCAATGTTATGCCCGAAGTGGCATTGATGGCAATGACAGTAGCCCTGCATATCACGGTCATTTAACTGCTTCAGACACAATATATTGTACCCATACAGCTACAGCATGTTTATCCATTAGTATCTCCTTTTGTGTAAGGATCTAATTTCTAATTTGATCCCAGTGTATATTGAGCACTGGGGAGGTGTAGTGTGGTGCCGAGACAGAGAGGCGATGAGGAGATTGCGAAGGTAGATAAGGGGAGATGTGTAAATGTTGTCTAGATTTCTCATCTTCTCTCTCTTTCCCTCTTTCTCGCTGTCTCTCTCTCTCTCTCTCTCTCTCTCCCTCTCTCTCTCCCTCTCTCTCTCTCCTCTCTTTCTCGCCCTCTCTTTCTCTTTCTCTCTCTCCCCTTTCTCCCTCTCCTCCTCACATCCCGAAATCCACCGTCAGAGCTGAGTGGCTCCTCTGATTTCTCTGTCCCGGAACAGAGACACAGACCGTAGAGTAGAGCCTCACAACCAAGGCCTCTCCCTCTTTTTCTCTCTCTGACCACCACTCTCTCTCAGCAGCGGTCACAAGCGTGCTCTCTCTCTCTCTCTCTCTCTCTCTCTCTCTCTCTCTCTCGCGCTCTCATTTTTTTCTCATGTCCCTTTAGCAAATATTCCATGCCATAGCTGTCCTTTCTGTGGTCGAATATGTGTTAGTGTCCTCGTTTTCTTTGATAAGAAGAGACTACCCACTGGGCATAGACGTCAGTTGTCAACTGCTTGTAGCGTCGAACCCAAGAAGACTCGAGGCTGTAATCACTGCCAAAGGTGCTTCAACAAAGTACTGAGTAAAGGGTCTGAATACATATGTACAGTTGAAGTCGGAAGTTTACATACACTTAGGTTGGAGTCATTAAAACTTGTTTTTCAACCACTCCACAAATGTCTTGTTAACAAACTAGAGTTTTGGCAAGTTGGATAGTACATCTACTTTGTGCATGACACAAGTCATTTTTCCAACAATTGTTTACAGACAGATTATTTCACTTATAATTCACTGTATCACAATTCCAGTGGGTCAGAAGTTTACAACTTAATGACTAAGTTGACTGTGCCTTTAAACAGCTTGGAAAATTCCAGAAAATGATGTCATGGCTTTAGAAGCTTCTGATAGGCTAATTGACATCATTTGAGTCAATTGGAGGTGTACCTGTGGATGTATTTCAAGGCCTACCTTCAAACTCAGTGCCTCTTTGCTTGACATCATGGGAAAATCAAAAGAAATCAGCCAAGACCTCAGAAAAAAATGGTAGACCTCCACAAGTCTGGTTCATCCTTGGGAGCAATTTCCAAATGCCTGAAGGTACCACGTTCATCTGTACAAACAATAGTACGCAAGTATAAACACCATGGGACCACGCAGCCGTCAAACCGCTCAGGAAGGAGACGCGTTCTGTCTCCTAGAGATTAACGTACTTTGGTGCGAAAAGTGCAAATCAATCCCAGAACAACAGCAAAGGACCTTGTGAAGATGCTGGAGGAAACAGGTACAAAAGTATCTATATCCACAGTAAAACGAGTCCTATATCGACATAACCTGAAAGGCCGCTCAGCAAGGAAGAAGCCACTGCTCCAAAACTGCCATAAAAAAGCCAGACTACGGTTTGCAACTGCACATGGGGACAAAGATCGTACTTTTTGGAGAAATGTCCTCTGGTCTGATGAAACGAAACTAGAACTGTTTGGCCATAATGACCATCGTTATGTTTGGAGGAAAAAGGGGGTTGCTTGCAAGCCGAAGAACACCATCCCAACCGTGAAGCACGGGGGTGGCATCATCATGCTGTGGGGGTGCTTTGCTGCAGGAGGGACTGGTGAACTTCACAAAATAGATGGCATCATGAGGAAGGAAAATTATGTGGATATATTGAAGCAACATCTCAAGACATCAGTCAGGAAGTTAAAGCTTGGTCGCAAATGGGTCTTCCAAATGGACAATGACCCCAAGCATACTTCCAAAGTTGTGGCAAAATGGCTTAAGGACAACAAAGTCAAGGCATTGGAGTAGCCATCACAAAGCCCTGACCTCAATCCTATAGAAAATGTGTGGGCAGAACTGAAAAGCGTGTGCGAGCAAGGAGGCCTACAAACCTGACTCAGTTACACCAGCTCTGTCAGGAGGAATGGGCATTAATTCACCCAACTTATTGTGGGAAGCTTTTGGAAGGCTACCCGAAACGTTTGACCCAAGATTAACAATTTAAAGGCAATGCTACCAAATACTAATTGAGTGTATGTAAACTTCTGACCCACTGGGAATGTGATGTTAGAAATAAAAGCTGAAATAAATCATTCTCTCTACTATTATTCTGACATTTCACATTCTTAAAATAAAGTGGTGATCCTAACTGACCTAAGACAGGGACTTTTTACTAGGATTAAATGTCAGGAATTGTGAAAAACTGAGTTTAAATGTATTTGGCTAAGGTGTATGTAAACTTCCGACTTCAACTGTAAATGTGATATTTCCGTTCTTTATTTTTAATAAATTTGCAAAACATTCTAAAAACCTGTTTTTGCTTTGTCCTTATGGGGTATTGTGTGTAGATTGATGAGGAAAAAAAACAATTTAATCAATTTTAGAATAAGGCTGTAACGTATCAAAATGTGGAAGAAGTCAAGGGGTCTGAATACTTTCCGTATGCACTATACATAGGCATTAGCCAGCAGATCCGACCCGCTTGCTTACAGCTGCACTAGGGTCGGACAGGCTTCCTGTGTAGATTAAGACACAGCGGTGCCAGCACGAGATATGGCTCTGAAAACGTACCTCAATCCAGGGATGAGATATGCGTTGTACTTCAAATTGTCCCATTATCCCAACTGTTACACCGAGAAGATTGAACGACTGCTACTTTATCCGAAAAACTGCCCTTTTCATCCTCATGTTAGGTAGCAGAAGCCACAACAGCCATTTTTAAATTAAGCTCCTTTGTTGTTCAACGTGACTTGCCATTCTATAATTGTCTCCATAGTGACCCGTGAATGTGTTGTCTACAACATTCGGTCACATGGCAGCTCGATCAGGTGTTCGATTTCACTTACCTGCATATCAACTCAGCCAGTATCACAGTCAAACGGATTTCGCTGAATCGGTCACACATCTGTATAATTGTTTTGTATTTCCCCTGCATGCTTGAGTTCAGTTCGTTCAGTTTCCCAAATATGTCTGTTACATAGGCAAGGAGCCACATTTTATTTTCTTTACACAGAAAGTCAACAAAGTCTGTTTTTTACATCCATTGTGAATGACAACAGTTCCTCTCTCAATTCAAAAAATCGTTCTAACACTCCCCCTCAATAACCACCAAACCTCAGTGTGAAACACAACATTGTCATGCTCTGATCCCATATCTCCACATAGTTTTGCGAACAGGCGTGTGCTATGTAGTGTACAATCGAAGTTACTTGCTGCTTATCTCAGAGTTCTGCGCTCAGCTCTTTCGCCGCCAGTTGTTCCCGGTGTATCCATTGTAGCTTAGTGGGTGTATCATACAATGCGTCCATATGGCAGAGGAAGACACATTCATAACTACAGTGCAGATGCCTGCTCACCGTCTCATAATAGATGGAGCCCCATCTGTGCAAAAAGGAATCAGTTTTCCGGCAATAAAGCCACGCACCACATTGAACATCCCCTGTGCCGTTTCATGCTCGGGAATCGTGAGACAGAACAATATGTCCTCATGAATAGCATCCTCCGACATGTAGAGAACAAAAGTCAATGCATGGGCATCTTGGACCTCACAGCTAAGGTCCATTTGAAGAATATAAGTTGGGTCGTTTTTGACTCGTTCAGTCAGTTTCCTCTTGATTGCTAGCAATAGCATCAATTCTTAGTTTCACAGTGATATCTGACAAAGATATTGATGTGAGTTTCTGTGCCTCTGCCTCTCCACACATTGTTTTCACCATATCAATTGTGGCCGGTAATATCAAAGTCTCTGCAATAGTGTGTGGTTTCATAGCGTAGCGGGGCTAGCCATTCACCGTGGGAATGATTCAAGTGCAACGGTCAAGTGTGGCCTTTTCCCACGATCTAAGGGCGCTCTCTGGTTGAATTTTAGATTTGAATCATTTTCATTTAGATTTTTAAGATTAACCATTATAATCCAGGCTCTGTCGTAGCCGGCCGCGACCGGGAGACCCATGGGGCGGCACACAATTGGCCCAGCGTCGTCCAGGGTAGGGGAGGGAATGGCCGGCAGGGATGTAGCTCAGTTGGTAGAGCATGGCGTTTGCAACGCCAGGGTTGTGGGTTCGATTCCCACGGGGGGGCAGTATGAAAAATACAAAAATAATGTATGCACTCACTAACTGTAAATCGCTCTGGATAAGAGCATCTGCTAAATGACTAAAATGTAATAATGATTTTGAGAGACAAAGAGGATATTATATATATATATATATACAGTCGTGGTCAAAAGTTTTGAGAATGACACAAATATAAATTTTCACAAAGTCTGCTGCCTCAGTTTTTATGATGGCAATTTGCATATACTCCAGAATGTTATGATGAGTGAGCAGATGCCATGAAAATGAACTTAATCCCAAAAAACATTTCCACTGCATTTCAGCCCTGCCACAAAAGGACCAGCTGACATCATGTCAGTGATTCTCTCGTTAACACAGGTGAGAGTGTTGACGAGGACAAGGCTGGAGATCACTCTGTCATGCTGATTGAGTTAGAATAACAGACTGGAAGCTTTAAAAGGAGGGTGGTGCTTGAAATCATTGTTCTTCCTCTGTTAACCATGGTTACCTGCAAGGAAACACATGCCGTCATCATTGCTTGTCCGGAAAAGACAAGGTGAGCGCTACCATCAGTCCTGTGTCATGCCAACAGTAAAGCATCCTGAGACCGTTCATGTGTGGGGTTGCTTCTCAGCCAAGGGAGTGGGCTCACTCACAATTTTGCCTAAGAACACAGCAATGAATAAAGAATGGTACCAACACATCCTCCGAGAGCAATTTCTCCCAACCATCCAAGAACAGTTTGGTGACGAACAATGCCTTTTCCAGCATGATGGAGCACCTTGCCATAAGGCAAAAGTGATAACTAAGTGGCTCTGGGAAAAAAACATTGACATTTTGGGTCCATGGCCAGGAAACTCCCCATACCTTAATCCCATTGAGAACTTGTGGTCAATCCTCAAGAGGCAGGTGGACAAACAAAACCCCACAAATTCTGACAAACTCCAAGCATTGATTATGCAAGAATGGGCTGCCATCAGTCAGGATGTGGCCCAGAAGTTAATTGACAGCATGCCAGGGCGGATTGCAGAGGTATTGAAAAAGAAGGGTCAACACTGCAAATATTGACTCTTTGCGTAAACTTAATGTAATTGTCAATAAAAGCCTTTGACACTTATGGAATGCTTGTAATTATACTTCAGTATACCATAGTAACATCTGACAAAAATATCTAAAAACACTGAAGCAGCAAACTTTGTGAAGACCAATACTTGTGTCATTCTCAAAACTTTTGACCACGACTGTATATTTTTTTTAACCAGTATTTTGGAAATTCTCCCGCAACCCCATTTTCATATCAGAATCTAGATGAGAGTGTTTCTCTGTCTCTGTCCCCATGCAGATGGGTCCTCTGATCAACACGGCTACTGACACCCTGCTCACCAACCTCAATGGTCATGCTGAGTCTGGAGAGAGCTTTGACATTCACAGGTACAGCAACTACAGTATCTCTCCCTCTCAGCAGGGTCAGTATACTGTAATGGAAGGACTGCTCAGTCATTACGCTATACAAATGTTATCCTGTAGTTTTCCTAACAAAAAGTTGACAAATTCAAATGTCTACAGACAGCCTCAGATCTGCTATTCTAGTGGTAAATTATAATGTGGATACTGTATTATCATTGTATAAAGGCTCTCTATGTATGGTATTCAGTACATACATACCGTATTGTGTTGACTGGGTTGGGACTCTCTCCTCAGGTGTTTTGGCTGTTTCACCATGGACGTGATAGCCAGCGTTGCCTTTGGCACCCAGGTGGACTCTCAGAAGGACCCAGATGACCCGTTGGTCCACCACGCCCAGAAGTTCTTCTCTTTCTCCTTCTTCACACCCATCATGTTCGTCTTCAGTGAGTACTGTGGAGCCCTGCCCTGAGGCCAACTAACTCATCATCACTTTAAAGTATTCCTAATTTGTCAAATTGTCCAATTCAAATACTGCTGCATTCCCTAGTTGATGCCATACATGGAGTGACAAATACTATATTTTGTCTTCAGTTGCCTTTCCATTCCTGATTCCTCTGGCCCGGGTCCTCCCCAACAAGAGGAGGGATGAGATGAACAACTTCTTCATCAACTGCATTCAGAAGATCATCAGCCAGAGAGATGAGCAGCCAGTTGAAGAGGTATTACTATGGCAGCCTAACTATCCTTTGTAAAGATGGGAATAGATATGAAATAATAAAGGACTTGTAATGTCTCCTGTCCTCCTCTTCTCTGATCTTGATCTCTCTCTCTTTGTGTGTGTGTGTTTCTCTGTATGTAGCGGCGGCGAGACTTCCTACAGCTGATGCTGGACACGCGGAGCAGCAAGGAGTGTGTGTCACTGGAGCACTTTGATGTGGTCAACCATACAGATGAGCTGGACCCCACACACACAAACCAGCAAGAAAATGTTGGCGTCAGCCACGAGTCACCCAACAGGCGCTCGGTCCAGACCCAGAAGAGGATGATGTCGGAGGATGAGATAGTGGGCCAGGCGTTTGTGTTCTTCTTGGCGGGGTATGAGACCAGTAGCAACACCCTAGCCTTCACTTGCTACCTCCTGGCTCTTCACCCAGAGTGTCAGAGCAAACTGCAGGCTGAGGTGGATGAGTTCTTCACCAGATATGTGAGTATGGTCCTCTGGCTTTCCTGTATGCACTTTATGTTCACAATCACACTTCGTTTTCCCTCATTGTTTGTGACAGTATGTGTGCCATGATGGTCTATTGATACTAATAGGATCTAAACCAGATTATGTAAATGGCCCACACTGTCCGCCCCACCTGATGGCGAGACTGTACAGAGTTTGGGGTCAATTCCATTTAAATTCAGTCAAATCAGGAAGTAAAATGTTTTCTGAATGTCACTTTACTTCCTGAATTGACAATTGAAATGGAATTGACCCCAATCCGGTATTGTGGACTTCAGCAGCACTGCATAGCATACAGTCATTTTTCAGGGGTTTATGACCAAGAGACTCAGTCCTATATCAACTTCACCTCAGCTGTAATAAGTCCATCTCTGCAGCAGTGCCAGTCTGCCACTCTGCAGGCCAGCAGAGGTGATGAGTGTGAAAGACAGACATTGATTGGCCCTGGCTGGAACAAAAATAAATGAGAGAGGGAGAGGTGGGTTGGAATTTTTCAGATTGAGGATTTTCAATCTGTTTCTCCGGGGTCACAGCGACCTGCAGTTTGATGTGCGCTGCCACTATATTGAAAGATAAAGAACCCAGACAGCACCCGAGCTTTCACTGCGTTCACTTAGGATGAAAACTGCTCTTTGTCTGGCATCCAGATGAAGCCTTGGTTGCAGCACACACACACACACACTCTGCTGTCACAGTCACGATCAACTCTGCAGCATAACACTGCTCTAATAGTGGACACATAAACAGTTAGACAGGGGAGTGGAGGATCTAACAAGGCCATGGGTACGTCCAAAATGGCACCCTATTCCCTAGGGTCCATAGGGCTGTGGTCAAAGTAGTGCACAATATACGGAATAGGGTGTCATTTCGGACACATCCATGGCCTTGTTAGATCCTCCACTCTCCCGTCTGTCTCCTCCTGCATCCTAATACCCTGACCAAGGCCAGAGCAGTGGAGAACAGAAAAGAGTAGAGCAGACAGCAGACCAGAAGGCAGGATCAAACGCACATTCTTTCATTTCCTCTTCCCTCGCTCTATGTCGTGCCGATACACCGCTCTCTGCTCTCTAATTCTCAATCCTTCAACTCACGGGGGAGGAAGTGTCTACAAAGAGAGCTCTCAATGTAAACTAACTAACTCTGCCTGTTCGCCTTCTGGTGTTTTATTTCCTGATCAAAATGCATCAGTGCAAATATAACAGCGCTCACTTCTTCACTGTTTCATGTCCTTTTTTATCTTCTTGGTGTTATTTATTTTCTCATTGCACATTTTCTGCAGTGGACTTTTATCCTTTTGTAGTCTGACTTTCCTCTCTGAAATAGAGTACTGTTGGTGGCTTTTATGATTTGTAGCCTACTGAGTAGCCTTCAAAGCACCGCAACAAGGTCTGGTATTTACTGTTATGTAGCCTAATATAATGACAGAGCTGAAATGAAGAGTACTGTCTGCTGATGGGACTGGATATCATTTGTCTTAAGGGCCGTTTTACTGAAATGCTGCACCACTCTATTAATGACACTGTTGTCAACAACACTACTGTTTTTTGCAGCATTTTGAAAGTCCTCCACTACGATTGATTGCTCTGGACTTTGGACTCACCTGCCTCGAAATATTACACTCTCCTGAACCTTTTTAAGGCTTCTGGATCAGAAGCAGGTTTTCACAAAATTGTATGAGAAATGTTACAATAACGTACAGCCGAAGGACTCATGTTATGGCAGGGTTAATACAGATCTCTATGGAGGGCTAGTGAGCTGTATGTAGCTAGCTGGTGAGGGCAATTGGGGTTTTCAACAGTCGGGGTGAATAAATGTTGGTTTGACTCAGGAAACTTGATCGGATACAATACCTGTGTACATAAACTATTTTATAGGCTAGCTGGGTCTACATTTGACCAGACATCTGGCAGCTGACTGCAGTGAAGGTCAGCTATTTCTCTCTCTCACTTCTCCTGCTGTGCTCATCACAGCTAACTCAACCCACTGCCTTTCAGTACAGTGAAAGAGACTGACTGTGTGGTGGTTTTACCTGCTACCACAAGGTTGGTCCGCTCCTGAAAGCTTTTTCAATGTCAGTCTCAGGTACATATGCAGTTCCAGTACATGGTATTGAAAACAATACCGCACACATCGAAAGATCCACACACACTTTAATTCTATCAAATGATCTGCAGTTTATCCTGGTCATTACAAAATCTTAGACATGTTCCATCGATTTGTAATTGTTTTTTGGTAATTGATTTAATTGTAATTTTCATTCACAGGCATGTTTTCTGGATTAAGTTGTTAGCCATGATTCATCTCACGTGTGTTCCGGTTGTGTCTGTAGGAGCTGGTAGCAGGCGGGCTACGCTAGCTGAGCCTCCAGCAGAGACGCGCTGTGTTCTGTGAAAGCTAACCGCTGGTGACTCAATCATCTCATCTCGCTCTCTATCTGAGAAGAGCCATCCCCATGTAGTTTCTTCTGACTGTGCCACTCAGGTTAGAGCAGCCAAACATGCAAATGTGTCGCTGACTGCACATATTTTGCCTCTTTGTGCCTGGCCATTCGTCCTCTCTCTCTCTCTCTCCCTCTCTTTCTCTCTCCTTCTCTCTCTCTCTCTCCCTCTCTCTCGCTCTCTCTACTGCTGTGTCGCCGCGCTCAGGGGGTCCCTTCCTTAATTTGCCATTCTTATCACCCTAAACAACATAATGAGTTGAAGCAAAGCAAGGCCCCTAACGACATGCAGAAGGTGTTAAGACTCAAGACGGAAAAAGGGGAGGGACCAACGCATCTTAAATGACATGTTTCAGCCTGGGCTGCTCCCCTCTGCACTGTCTGTCTGTTGGCAGAGGGCTTCAGGGAGGGAGAGAGGGGGAGGGAGGGAAGAGAATGAAAGAGAGACAATTCAAGAGAAAGAATAGAGAGTGAGAGAGAGGAAGAAAGGGACTGAGAGTGTAAAGATAGAGGAAGAGAGCAAGGGTAGGGGAGACCGGGGATGGTTGTAACACGGGATAGTTGTAACACTTGCAATTCCTCCAATCAGGAGTGAGGTAGAATCATGTGATTCACTGTGTACATGCTCAGTTTAGTCCTGAACAATCATGTGAAAAAGCAAGTGCCTGTGATAAATTCAGCAGATTCTATTGACAGAAATCTGATTTTGAGGTAAGAAAGTAATTACTTTGTCCAAATCTGTTTTTGTGATGGCATCAACTGCTTTGTAGTTCCATTCACCAAACTTATATCAGGTTTATAACCAGTCTGTGTAGATGCAAGTTAGCAATGCTAAAGTTTTTACATTTAGCTAAAATGGAAGCTAGCTAATGGCTGCAAGGGTCAGGGCTAGTTGTAACAACTTGTGAGAAAATGTTACAACTAACCCAGAGTAAAACTGGATGTTTTTGGTACATGTTTTCTTTTACTTTCAGCATGCCTAGATCATGGAAAAGAAAGACAGACAGGGGAGTACCGCTCCACGCTTTGAAAAGAGCGTCAAATGATGCAGCAGAGCAGGGGAAGTCAATCAGATCGGTTGCAAAGTTGTATGGCATACAGTGGGGGAAAAAAGTATTTAGTCAGCCACCAATTGTGCAAGTTCTCCAACTTAAAAAGATGAGAGAGGCCTGTAATTTTCATCATAGGTACACGTCAACTATGACAGACAAAATGAGGAAAGAAAATCCAGAAAATCACATTGTAGGATTTTTTATGAATTTATTTGCAAATTATGGTGGAAAATAAGTATTTGGTCAATAACAAAAGTTTCTCAATACTTTGTTGTATACCCTTTGTTGGCAATGACACAGGTCAAACTTTTTCTGTAAGTCTTCACAAGGTTTTCACACACTGTTGCTGGTATTTTGGCCCATTCCTCCATGCAGATCTCCTCTAGAGCAGTGATGTTTTGGGGCTGTCGCTGGGCAACACAGACTTTCAACTTCCTCCAAAGATTTTCTATGGGGTTGAGATCTGGAGACTGGCTAGGCCACTCCAGGACCTTGAAATGCTTCTTACGAAGCCACTCCTTCGTTGCCCGGGTGGTGTGTTTGGGATCATTGTCATGCTGAAAGACCCAGCCACGTTTCATCTTCAATGCCCTTGCTGATGGAAGGAGGTTTTCACTCAAAATCTCACGATACATGGCCCCATTCATTCTTTCCTTTACACAGATCAGTCGTCCTGGTCCCTTTGCAGAAAAACAGCCCCAAAGCATGATGTTTCCACCCCCATGCTTCACAGTAGGTATGGTGTTCTTTGGATACAACTCAGCATTCTTTGTCCTCCAAACACGACGAGTTGAGTTTTTACCAAAAAGTTATATTTTGGTTTCATCTGACCATATGACATTCTCCCAATCATCTTCTGGATCATCCAAATGCACTCTAGCAAACTTCAGACGGGCCTGGACATGTACTGGCTTAAGCAGGGGGACACGTCTTGCACTGCAGGATTTGAGTCCCTGGCGGCGTAGTGTGTTACTGATGGTAGGCTTTGTTACTTTGGTCCCAGCTCTCTGCAGGTCATTCACTAGGTCCCCCCGTGTGGTTCTGGGATTTTTGCTCACTGTTCTTGTGATCATTTTGACCCCACGGGGTGAGATCTTGCGTGGAGCCCCAGATCGAGGGAGATTATCAGTGGTCTTGTATGTCTTCCATTTCCTAATAATTGCTCCCACAGTTGATTTCTTCAAACCAAGCTGCTTACCTATTGCAGATTCAGTCTTCCCAGCCTGGTGCAGGTCTGGTGTCCTTTGACAGCTCTTTGGTCTTGGCCATAGTGGAGTTTGGAGTGTGACTGTTTGAGGTTGTGGACAGGTGTCTTTTATACTGATAACAAGTTCAAACAGGTGCCATTAATACAGGTAACGAGTGGAGGACAGAGGAGCCTCTTAAAGAAGAAGTTACAGGTCTGTGAGAGCCAGAAATCTTGCTTGTTTGTAGGTGACCAAATACTTATTTTCCACCATAATTTGCAAATAAATTCATTAAAAATCCTACAATGTGATTTTCTAGAAAAAAAAATCTCAATTTGTCTGTCATAGTTGACGTGTACATATGAAAATTACAGGCCTCTCTCATCTTTTTAAGTGGGAGAACTTGCACAATTGGTGGCTGACTAAATACTTTTTTCCCCCACTGTATGTCATGTGACACTGTACAGATTCTGCAAAGAAAGAAAGAAGCTACTGGAGAAGGGGTCGAGAGAGCTTCCTCATGTAGGCTACCGTAGTGTCAACAGGGTCTTCATGGATGAGCAGGAGCAGAAGTTGTCAGAGTATCTTTTGAGGGCAGCTGATTTATGCCCACCATGCCCACTGCTAACCAGCCCACCTCTCCAGCTGCCTCCCAGCCCACCTCTCCAGCTGCCTTCCAGCCCACCTCTCCAACTGCCTTCCAGGCCACCTCTCCAGCTGCCTTCCAGGCCACCGCTCCAGCTGCCTTCCAGGCCACCTCTCCAGGCCATCTCTCCAGCTGCCTTCCAGGCCACCTCTCCAGGCCATCTCTCCAGCTGCCTTCCAGGCCACCTCTCCAGGCCATCTCTCCAGCTGCCTTCCAGGCCACCTCTCCAGGCCATCTCTCCAGCTGCCTTCCAGGCCACCTCTCCAGGCCACCTCTCCAGCTGCCTTCCAGGCCACCTCTCCAGGCCATCTCTCCAGCTGCCTTCAAGGCCACCTCTCCAGCTGCCTTCCAGGCCACCTCTCCAGCCACTTAACAGGGCACCTCCCCACATGTATCAGGCTGTGGCTGTGAAGCACCCGATTACTCTTCTGATTTCAACCCAGTTGATGTACGCCCCTTCCCAAAAGCAGGGCCCGGGAAAATTACAACAAGGGGTAGGAAGAGGAGTAAAACTGTGATTTTGACAGAGACACCTGTCAAGCAGGCACTGGAAGAAGAGCATCAAAAGTCAAGCCCTGACTTTTTTATTATTTATATTTATATTTTTTTCTGCCAAATAAAATGTTAAACATGGCAATGTTGCTCTCATGGTCTCAATAAAGGTGTTAAATAATTAGTTGCATGTCATGATTTATGTGTTTTTTCAATCTGTTACAATTCACCCCAAGCACTGTTACTGTTACAACTAACCCAGACCATGGGGTAAATTGTAACACTTCACTCCTTGTATTTAAGATAACACCATGCATTTGCAGTTTGATTTACATATATAATAACCATACCAATTTGTAAAAGACAGATTTAGGTTGTTTGTAATGAGTTTTGAACACCCTACCATAAAGGATCTCTGAGAAATTGACCAAAAGGTGAAAAGTGTTACAACCATCCCCGGCCTCCCCTACAGTGTTCAGTGTTTACTGTATCGTACAATAGGGAGCTTGTCATCTATTGTTTCAAAGAAAATTCCACCCAAAATCTTTTGGTATTTGTTTAATTAGTCCATTGTTTATATAGTCCCAAAATGTTTTGCATGTCAGCAATCAAGTTTTCAAGATATATAACTTTCAAAATAGATACATATTTTTTTCAAAGGTCAAAACATCACTCATGCTGTCTGAACTAATTTCGCACAAACTCTATTGTGTACAGATACAGGATTTTAAGGGGGGTGGTACATTTGTGCAAATCAAGTCTAACATTTTAAAGTGGAAATTACACTGAACAAAAAATTATATAAAGTGTTGGTCCCATGTTTCATGAGCTGAAATAAATAATCCCAGAAATGTTCCATACGCACAAAAAGTTTATTTCTCTCAAATGTCGTGCACAAATTTGTTTACATCACTGTCAGTGAGTATTTATCCTTTGCCAAGATAATCCATCCACCTGACAGGTGTGGCATATCACACACAGTATACAGAGCTGATCTGCCAGTCCCAGTGTGTGCTAGTCAGAGCAGAAGCCGTAGCCGTAGCGGTCTGCCGCAGCAGCAGCAGCAGCTTACCTTTCCTGTCTAAATTATTCATCTACATCCTGCCTGGGAGAAGGGGCCTTAGATAGACCTTTCTCTGAGAGGGGATGTCCTCTCATTGCCTCTTCTATTCTCTTTCTATTCCTCTGGACTGGATGAAATGAGGGCCTGGCTGTGTGTATGAGGGCCAGGCTGTGTGTATGAGGGCCAGGCTGTGTGTATGAGGGCCAGGCTGTGTGTATGAGGGCCTGGCTGTGTGTATGAGGGCCAGGCTGTGTGTATGAGGGCCAGGCTGTGTGTATGAGGGCCAGGCTGTGTGTATGAGGGCCAGGCTGTGTGTATGAGGGCCAGGCTGTGTGTATGAGGGCCAGGCTGTGTGTATGAGGGCCAGGCTGTGTGTATGAGGGCCAGGCTGTGTGTATGAGGGCCAGGCTGTGTGTATGAGGGCCAGGCTGTGTGTATGAGGGCCAGGCTGTGTGTATGAGGGCCAGGCTGTGTGTATGAGGGCCATGCTCCTTCCCTCTCTCCATCCCAACTTAACATCCCTGTCTCCTTCCTTCCCTCCCTCCCATGGGTCATTTTTCAGATGATCTTAAAAAGCTGCTGCCCTCTTGATTATGTAAGGGGAGGGGGAGAGTGAGGAGGGATGGAGGGAAGGAAAAGGACAGAGAGCGGGCTTTGAGTAGGGCAGCACAGAGCCTCTCACTCCCCATCACCAAGGCTGCCTGACCCTGAAAACTGACCTCGCACTAGGAGAGAGAGAGAGAGGGAGGGGGTTGGGGGGGGGGGGGGGGGGGGGGGGGGTCAGAAGGGTTTATATTTAGAGCAAGAAAATAGATAAAGGGAAGGTGGGGGTGGAGAGGGAGGGAGAATCATTGTGAAAGAGGGTGCAGGGTAAAATGAAACACTGATTGGAATCTGGACCTTCAGATTTCTGTATCAGCTTGTGTTGAATGCTTGTTGCACACGGTGCTGATTGAAGGAGGGCTTTTTGTGTGAAGATTCAGGTTATAATCTCAGATGTGAGTGACCAGCATAGACAGAGAGGATTGAAGTGTGTGTGTGTGCATGCACGTGTGTGTGCTTTTGCATTGTGTGCCAACCAAATCTTGTTTAGGGCCCCCAAAACACTAGAGGCGGCCCTGTGAGTGTGTGTGTGTGTGAGTGCGTTCTACAGGGGCCAATCACGGGTCTCATGGCTGACGTCAGGCCCCTTCCCAGTCATACATATCCGTCCAACCCACGGCCATAGGGTCATCTCTATTGAATCTCTATTGAATAATTAATGCCCACAGCATCTCAAAGCATCTCCCCCTGCAAACAATAATGAGTCGTTAGCACATCCCCGGAATGTCACAAAATGGTCGCCTAAAGTCATCAGGACGTTGTGTCATGGTCCCATGGAGGTTTTGTCTAGTTCCCAGTTTGTCCTGGGGACGTCCCCGAGGACATTTTTAGGATTTTCTTGGGATGTTGTTTCATGGTCCCCTGAAGGTCCCCTGAACGTTGTGGCATGGTCCCCCGGAGGTTTTTGTCTAGTTCCCGGTTTGTCCCAGGGACGTCACATGACGGTCGCAAAGAAACATTCTTTGGCCCCAAATGTTTATTCATACAGTAATAATTATTTAACATGTTCTCACCTGGGATTTGACCTCACAACCTATTGGTTCACAGCATTCTTCTTCTGTATCAGTGACTGACTTCACCTGAAGGCCTATTCCTACACTTTGCACTTCAAAGTAAATCTCAGCTCTGTTAAAAATAAACTATTTTATTTATCATAGTGATTCAGGAGTAACATTAAAGCAGAATAATATGACCCACCAACAGTAAACAACTATACTGAAAACCCAAACTCAAATAGCTGTAATAAGTAAATTAAATCAATGAGAGAATAGTCAGATTAAATTATAATTAAAATAGCAGTGCAGATAGTACTCTTTTGCTAAGTGCAGAGATGTATTATAGGTAATGAATGTGTAGGTGACTTCAACAATTTGTGTCGCAAACAGAAAGATCAGCATACCCCAAATCCAGAGATTGTGAGTTCAAATCCCAGGTGGGGTCATATTGAAAAGTCAGTACTAAGTGATCATGTCAAATGTAATCATATTGTCATTGATTAAAGATTTGTACACTATTTTAGCTGAACAGCGTATCACACCACATACCATTTCATTACTTTAATTATAATGGTTTGAGACACCTGGGACCATCACGTGACAAAACCTCCAGGAGACCATGACACAATGTCCCACGAACGTCCTAAAAACGTCCTTGGGGACGTCCCTGGAACTAACCGGGAACTAGACAAAACCTCCAGGGGACCTTGACACAACATCCCAAGAACGTTCAGGGGACCATGACACAACGTCCAAAGATCATCTTAAAAACGTCCCTGGGACAAATCGGGAACTATAAAAAGGTCCCTCAGAGAACTTTCCCTTTGGACGGTCCTGACATGGTCCTCATTGACGTCCTGGGAACGTACAGGGAACTAGACAAAGGTCCCCCAGAGAACGTTCCCTTGGGACCATCACGCAATGTTCTTAGAATGTTCCCAGAACGTCAGTGGGGTAATGTCGCTCCAAAATCCTTAAGGGACCTAATGGGAACGTTGCCGAATGTCCTCTGGACATCCCCTGTTTGCTGGGCCCTGACGAATTTGCACAGGGGCAGCCTGGGCAAGTAACAATCTCCCTGAGTCCCTGTGATACATTGATTAAACAACTATTGATAACATACCTCTGTCCTCTCTTAGAGTTATCTGAATACATGTTTTGGAAATCTGTCCCACTGCATAGTTATGCGATGGGGGAGTGTTTAGCATTGATCTAAAGGTTCCTTATATATTACTGTGTGTATACATTATATAGTTAGGATAGTCAGTAGTATAGTGTTATTACTGTATACATTGGCAGCTGAAAGCTGAATTGCAGTATAACAGTTCGGTACATACAAAAAACAAAAACAGTAACGTTAAGAAATCAGGAAGTAAGGGAGTTGTTGTTCTGGAAGACGAAAAAATCTGGCTACACGGAGGTGAGTGAGTGAGACAGATGGAGACATCAAAATGCTGCTGTCTTCGCAAGGGCCCCATAAAAAACAAGGGCTTGTGGGAAAATAAGGAGGCCTTGAATATGCCCATCTTAGATTGCCATAAACAAAATGTTTTCAGTTATTCCGCCGTGGCTGCTCTCTCTCTTTAACCGATGTGTGCTGAATGTCAACAGCTGTCACGAGGCTGCCATCGTTAAATACCCCTCTTTCCCAACTGCCCTGTGGGATAGCGAAATACAGAAACGAGCACGCTCTCTACAGCTGTGGCGGTGGGGTACTCTCCCTCCCTCTCTTTCTATCTTTCTCTCAGTCTCTCTCTCTCCTCTCCTTTTCTCTCTGTTTGTCCTCACAAAATACTGTGTTCATCTTGCGTAATGAGGGAGAGATCACTCTTATGACTTTCTGTGAGCAGTAGATCATATGGAGGTTTAGTCTGCCTTCCCTGTGGTGCCTCTCCTGGCAATGATAGCCTTACAGTTACTTATTCTTCCAAACAGTTCTTTACAATACACTACAGAATATTTATTAGATATTACATGTTTTATGGAAAGTAGAATTGAGCACACTCTGATATCTTTGGGATAGAGTAGTGTGTGAATTGCTGTACTGGACACCTCTGCAATCCAAGCTCTCCTTTGTTAAAGCCTGTTACTGTATAATTACTTCTCTGAGTGTGGTGTGGCCTGTAACCTGTCATTACAACCTCTATATCATTCATCTATCTCCTTCCATGTAGAGAATAATATATTCAGGTGCTGTTCTGATGAATCCAGTCATTACAATGGGCTGCTTTGTGTTTAATAACCATCAGAGGCAGAGAGAGAGGTTGAGTGGTGCTGGGTGATGAGTGAAATAGACCCATTAGAGGAGCTGGGAGTTCACAGCCTTATGGTAGAGATGGTCAGAAAAGAAGAGTGTTGGCATAGAAATATAATTACTAGAACAGGAATTCCCATTCAAGTCTATGTTCTGTGATAGGTGGACTGGCGGCCATATTGAGTGTACCCATGAGTGTGCTAGTTGAATTACCGTGGTCTGAGTGGCTTTTCCGTTCCAGTAATTGTACTTCTATGGTGTTAACATAGCTTTGGGTTGAGGTGGATGGGTTAGTATTCCAGCTGGATTCAAGGGATGGTTCTGGGAATGGGTTGGGAGAGAGCTGACCCTCCCCCTTGGATTAATATTAAGATAGTACGTTTGTAACCGCATAAGGAACATTCTAAGTATTATATACGGGCCCAAGCACTTTCCTGAGATTGTTTCATGGAGCGATAGTTTGAATAACATAAGTGGCTCATCTGAATCCCTCCATTGGTTACAACAAAAGGGATTATTCTTCACTCGTTTCCCTATGGAATTTGGGAAAAACAAAGCTCATTCTGAGTGCTTAATAATTAGTATTTTGTTTCAGTATCCTACTTTATATTTGACTCTTTAACATGTGGCTAGGCTGTGTTGTGTATGATGAAGTTAACACAGATCTTTTTTTCACAAAAGATGTGGGAGAAACATGCTTGCTTATATATGTCATCTCCTCCTGTGTACTTCTACACTTCAAGCTATGGATTAGGCCTAGATAATTTGAGTATCATCTAATACCAGGTGTTACAGTGAGTGCTTATATCAGGCAGCCTGATGTGAACTATCTCCATCACCAAATCTCATTGCTGAACCAGCTCATCTGCCTGGGGTGGTGCTTTTTATTACAGTTCATCAAATCAAATATGAGTCGCTTCCAATTAAAATGGTAACCGTTAAATTAAAGACCTAAAACGTATACCAATGATAAGATTCTGTGTGTGCGCGCATGTGGGTGCACGTAATTACGCTCTTCCATCATGCCATGCATTTGTAACTGCTGTATGTACATGAGAGGTGTAATGACTGGTTTACCTGCATGTGTGTTGATTGGTGCTAGAGGAGTTCCTGCTGAGGTGGGACGGAGACCCTGTGTCTTCTCATGATTGGTGACACACAACAGGAGTGTTCTCCTTGAGGCTGATTGCTCTGGTGTTAATTAAACATCTACAGTCTCAGCCGGCTCACAGTTGATGTGTTCCTTTTGATATGAGAACAACTTCTGAAAACAACATTCCATGACTGGATGACTAATGTAGATACTAAGATATCATGTCCAAATGCAACTAATTTACAGCAACGTCAATGGAGGCTTGCAACCTTTTACTAAAGTTTGAATAGGTTTAGTTCCTTGCCAGTTGCAGCTATCCTTTGAGCCTGCCTCAGCTATTGATCTCAATATTAGTTTGTTGACAAATACATACTGCTTTGATGCATATCAAATATAAAGAAAAACAGCTCTTTATTCAAGCTTAAGTTAATGCCAATTCATTCTACCTGTGATTCCTGCTCTCCCTCCTCCCTGGATGATTAATATGGGAATGAGGACAGACTTATGAGGGACATCAGCTGATAGCTTTAATATGTTTATTGAAATGGTAATTCTCAGCTACTGGAAGAGGACCTATGTACAGCCAAAGATCCCAGTCTTTATATAGGAATAGTGAATGATTTATGTCCTAGCACAGCTCATGACTGTGAGGGATATATAGTGATGGCTCATGCAGTGTATTGTCCATGACACCTTGAGTTTTTTATGTGAGGGTGATTTCTGTATGTGTGCACTATGTGTTTAAGAGAGGGAGAAAGTGTGTGTGCACGATGAAGAGAGAGGCAGATGTGCAGCTTAATGGATCTAATTGTATTAATATCTGGGACCTTCGGGTCCCTCCTCTCTCTCTCCCTCGCCATCCCACCCCAGTGAAGAAGCCGCAGCAGCTCCTCTGATATGCTAATGTCTTATTCCTCAGGTTCTCAGTCAAAGAGCTCTCTGTGTTCTGCCTTCTGGAGTACTGAAATATATTTAACCATATATTACTGAATGGGCTGTTATGGTTGTGTTTGTGCCCTGAGCTTATCCAGAGATATGGATATAATGACGAGATACTTACAGTGAGGGGAAAAAAGTATTTGATCCCCTGCTGATTTTGTATGTTTTCCCACTGACAAAGAAATAATCAGTTTATAATTTTAATGGTAGGTTTATTTGAACAGTGAGAGACAGAATAACAACAAAAAAATTCAGAAAAACGCATGTCAAAAATGTTATAAATTGATTTTCATTTTAATGAGGGAAATAAGTATTTGAACCCCTCTCAATCAGAAAGATTTCTGGCTCCCAGGTGTGTTTTATACAGGTAACGAGCTAAGATTAGGAGCACACTCTTAAAGGGAGTGCTCCTAATCTCAGCTTGTTACCTGTATAAAAGACACCTGTCCACAGAAGCAATCAATCAATCAGATTCCAAACTCTCCACTCTCCACCAAGAAAACAATTGGTAACACACTACGCCGTGAAGGGCTGAAATCCTGCAGCGCCCGCAAGGTCCCCCTTCTCAAGAAAGCACATATACAGGGCCGTCTGAAGTTTGCCAATGAACATCTGAATGTTTCAGAGGAGAACTGGGTGAAAGTGTTGTGGTCAGATGAGATCCAAATGGAGCTCTTTGGCATCAACTCAACTCGCCGTGTTTGGAGGAGGAGGAATGCTGCCTATGACCCCAATAATCATCTCCACCGTCAAACATGGAGGTGGAAACATTATGCTTTGGGGGTGTTTTTCTGCTAAGGTGACAGGACAACTTCACCGCATCAAAGGGACGATGGACGGGGCCATGTACCGTCAAATCTTGGGTGAGAACCTCCTTCCCTCAGCCAGGGCATTGAAAATGGGTCGTGGATGGGTATTCCAGCATGACAATCACCCAAAACACACGGCCAAGGCAACAAAGGAGTGGCTCAAGAAGAAGCACATTAAGGTCCTGGAGTGGCCTAGCCAGTCTCCAGACCTTAATCCCATAGAAAATCAGTGGAGGGAGCTGAAGGTACGAGTTGCCAAACGTCAGCCTCGAAACCTTAATGACTTGGAGAATATCTGCAAAGAGGAGTGAAACAAAATCCCCCCTGAGATGTGTGCAAACCTGGTGGCCAACTACAAGAAACGTCTGACCTCTGTGATTGCCAACAAGGGTTTTGCAGAGGGGTCAAATACTTATTTCCCTCATTAAAATGCAAATCAATTTATAACATTTTTTACATGCATTTTTTTTTGTTATTCTGTCTCTCACTGTTCAAATAAACCTACCATTAAAATTATAGACTGATCATTTCTTTGTCAGTGGGCAAACGTACAAAATCAGCAGGGGATCAAATACATTTTCCCCTCACTGTACAGTGCCTTTAGAAAGTATTCATACCCCTTGACTTATTCCACATTTAGTTGTGTTACAGTCTGAATTCAAAATTGATTAAAATATTTTTTTCTCATCCATCTACCCCATAATGTTTTTAGAATTTTTTGCAAATGTATTGAAAATGAAATACAGAAATATCTAATTTACATAAGTATTCACACCCCTGAGTCAATACATATTAGAATCACCTTTGGCAGCGATTACAGTTGTGAGTCTTTCTGGGTAGGTCTCTAAGAGCTTTGCAGACCTGGATTGTACAATATTTGCCCATTATTCTTTTCAAAATTCTTCAAGCTCTGTCAAATTGGTTGTTGATCATTGCTAGACAATAATTTTCAAATCTTGCAATAGATTCTCAAGCAGATTTAAGTAAAAACTGTAACTCGGCCATTCAGGAACATTTACTGTCTTCTTGGTAAGCAACTCCAGTGTAGATTTGGCCTTGTGTTTTGGTTATTGTCCTGCTGAAAGGTGAATTCATCTCCCAGTGTCTGGTGGAAGCAGACTGAACCAGGTTTTCCACTAGGATTTTGCCTGAAAAACTCCCCAGTCCTTAATAATTACAAACACACCCATAACATGATGCACCCACCTCTATGCTTGAAAATATGGAGAGTGGTACTCAGTAATGTGTTGGATTTGCCCCAAACATAACACCTTGTATTCAGGACAAAAAGTGAATTGCTTTGCCACATTTTTTGCAGTATTACTTTAGTGCCTTGTTGCAAACAGGATGCATGTTTTGTAATATTTTTATTCTGTACAAGCTTCCTTCTTTTCACTCTGTCAATTAGTTTCACGTTTTTAATGTTAGGTTAGTATTGTGGTGTAACTACAATGTTGTTGATCCATCCTCAGTTTTCTCCTGTCACAGACATTAAACTCTGTAACTGTTTTGAAGTCACCATTGGCCTCATGGTGAAATCCCTGAGCGGTTTCCTTCATCTCCGGCAATTGTGTTAGGAAGGACGCCTGTATCTTTGTAGTGACTTTTTTACCCGTTTACCACTAGGTGCCCTTGTTTACAAGGCCTTGGAAAACCTCCCTGGTCTTTGTGGTTGAATCTGTGTTTGAAATTCACCGCTCGACTGAGGGAACAGACAGATAATTGTAAGTATGGGGTACAGAGATGAGGTAGTCATTAAAAAATCATGTTAAACACTATTAGTGCACAGAGTGATTTCATATTCAACCCCTTATTATGTGACTTGTTAAGCACATCTTTACTCCTGAACTTATTTAGGCTTGCCATAACAAAGGGGTTGAAAACTTACAGTTGAAGTCAGAAGTTTACATACACTTAGGTTGGAGTCATTAAAACTCATTTCTCAACCACTCCACAAATGTCTTGTTAAAAAAACTATAGTTTTGGCAAGTCGGTAAGGACATCTACTTTGTGCATGACACAAGTAATTTTTCCAACAATAGTTTACAGACAGATTATTTCACTTATAATTCACTGTATCACAATTCCAGTGGGTCAGAAGTTTACATACACTAAGTTGACTATGCCTTTAAACAGCTTGGAAAATTCCAGAAAATGATGTCATGGCTTTAGAAGCTTCTGACAGGCTAATTGACATCATTTGAGTCAACTATTCCCACGGGGGGCCTGTATGAAAAATACAAAAATTATGTACGCACTCACTAACTGTAAGTCACTCTGGATAAGAGCGTCTGCTAAATGACTAAAATGTAAATGTAAATGTAATTGGAGGTGTACCTGTGGATGTATTTCAAGGCCTACCTTCAAACTCAGTGCCTCTTTGCTTGACATCATGGGAAAATCAAAAGAAATCAGCCAACACCTCAGAAAAAGATTATAGACCTCCACAAGTCTGGTTCATCCTTGGGAGCAATTTCCAAACACCTGAAGGTACCACGTTCATCTGTACAAACAATAGTACGCATGTATAAACACCATGGGACCATGCAGCCATCATACCGCTCAGGAAGGAGACGCGTTCTGTCTCCTAGAGATGAATGTACTTTGGTGCGAAAAGTGCAAATCAATTCCAGAACAACAACAAAGGACCTTGTGAAGATGCTGGAGGAAACAGGTACAAAAGTATCTATATCTACAGTAAAACGAGTCCTATATCGACATAACCTGAAAGGCAGCTCAGCAAGGAAGAAGCCACTGCTCCAAAACCTCCATAAAAAAGCCAGATTACGGTTTGCAACTGGACATGGGGACAAAGATCGTACTTTTTGGAGAAATTTCCTCTGGTCTGATGAAACAAAAATAGAACTGTTTGGCCATAATGACCATCGTTATGTTTGGAGGAAAAAGGGGGTTGCTTGCAAGCCGAAGAACACCATCCCAACCGTGAAGGACAGGGGTGGCAGTATCATGAAGGATTACTTTATACTATTCCAGGTATTCCTTAAAGAGGTAGGGTTTCAAGTGTCTCCGGAAGGTGGTCAGTGACTCCGCTGTCCTGGCGTCGTGGGGGAGCTTGTTCCACCATTGGGGTGCCAGAGCAGCAAATAGCTTTGACTGGGCTGAGCGGGAACTGTGCTTTCGTAGAGGTAGGGGAGCTAGCAGGCCAGAGGTGGATGAATGTAGTGCCCTCATTTGGGTGTAGGGTCTGATCAGAGCCTGAAGGTAAGGAGGTGCCGTTCCCCTCACAGCTCCGTAGTCAAGCACCATGGTCTTGTAGTAGATGCGAGCCTCAACTGGAAGCCAGTGGAGTGTGCGGAGGAGCGGGGTGACATGAGAGAACTTGGGAAGGTCGAACACCAGACGGGCTGCGGCATTCTGGATAAGTTGTAGGGGTTTAATGGCACAGGCAGGGAGCCCAGCCAACAGCGAGTTGCAGTAATCCAGACGGGAGTTGACAAGTGCCTGGATTAGGACCTGTGCCGCCTTCTGTGTAAGGTAGGGTCGTACTCTGCAAATGTTGTAGAGCATGAACCTGCAGGATCGGGTCCCCGCTTTGATGTTAGCGGAGAACGACAGGTTGTTGTCCAGGGTCACGCCAAGGTTCTTTGCACTCTGGGAGGAGGACACAATGGAGTTGTCAACCGTGATGGCGAGATCATGGAGCGGGCAGTCCTTCCCCGGGAGGAAGATCAGCTCCGTCTTGCCGAGGTTCAGCTTGAGGTGGTGATCCGACATCCACACTGATATGTCTGCCAGACATGCAGAGGTGCGATTCGCCACCTGGTTATCAGAAGGTGGAAAGGAGAAAATTAATTGTGTGTCGTCTGCGTAGCAATGATAGGAGAGACCATGTGAGGATATGACAGAGCCAAGTGACTTGGTGTATAGAGAGAATAGGAGAGGGCCTAGAACTGAGCCCTGGGGGACACCAGTGGTGAGAGCACGTGGTGCGGAGACAGATTCTCGCCACGCCACCTGGTAGGAGCGACCTGTCAGGTAGGACGCAATCCAAGAGTGAGCAGCGCCGGAGATGCCCAACTCGGAGAGGGTGGAGAGGAGGATCTGATGGTTCACAGTATCAAAGGCAGCGGATAGGTCTAGAAGGATAAGAGCAGAGGAGAAAGAGTTAGCTTTAGCAGTGCGGAGAGCCTCCGTGACACAGAGAAGAGCAGTCTCAGTTGAATGACCAGTCTTGAAACCTGACTGGTTTGGATCAAGAAGGTCATTCTGAGAGAGATAGCAGGAGAGTTGGCTAGAGATGGCACGCTCAAGAGTTTTGGAGAGAAAACTGGTCTGTAGTTGTTGACATCGGAGGGATTGAGTGTAGGTTTTTTGAGGAGGGGTGCAACTCTCGCTATCTTGAAGACAGAAGGGACATGGCCAGCGGTCAAGGATGAGTTGATGAGCGAGGTGAGGTAAGGGAGAAGGTCTCCGGAAATGGTCTGGAGAAGAGAGGAGGGGATAGGGTCAAGCGGGCAGGTTGTTGGGCGGCCAGCCGTCACAAGTCGCAAGATTTCATCTGGAGAGAGAGGGGAGATAGAAGTCAAAGCATAGGGTAGGGCAGTGTGAGCAGGACCAGCGGTCATTTTACTTAATAAATGAGGATCGGATGTCGTCAACCTTCTTTTCAAAATGGTTGACTAAGTCATCCACAGAGAGGGAGGAGGAGGAGGATTCAGCAGGGAGGAGAAGGTGGCAAAGAGCTTCCTAGGATTAGAGGCAGAGGCTTGAAATTTAGAGTGGTAGAAAGTGGCTTTAGCAGCGGAAACAGAGGAAGAGAATGTAGAGAGGAGGGAGTGAAAAGATGACAGGTCCGCAGGGAGTTTAGTTTTCCTCCATTTCCGCTCAGCTGCCCGGAGCCCTCTTCTGTAAGCTCACAATGAGTCGTCAAGCCACGGAGCAGGAGGGGAGGAGGGTTGAGGAGGCAGAATCAGGAGATCGGAGGGAGAAGGATTTAGCAGAGGGAAGAGATGATAGGATGGAAGAGGAGAGAGTAGCGGGAGAGAGAGAGCGAAGGTTGCGAAGGCACATTACCATCTGAGTAGGGGCAGAGTGAGTAGTGTTGGAGGAGAGCAAGAGAGAAAAGGATACAAAGTAGTGGTCGGAGACTTGGAGGGGAGTTGCAGTGAGATTAGTAGAAGAACAGCATCTAGTAAAGATGAGGTCAAGCATATTGCCTGCCTTGTGAGTAGGGGGGGACGGTGAGAGGGTGAAGTCAAAAGAGGAAAGGAGTGGAAAGAAGGAGGCAGAGAGAAATGAGTCAAAGGCAGACATAGGGAGGTTAAAGTCACCCAGAACTGTGAGGGGTGAGCCATCCTCAGGAAAGGAACATATCAAGGCGTCAAGCTCATTGATGAACTCTCCAAAGGAACCTGGAGGGCGTAGGAGTAGCAGTGTTTTCTGTGGCAATCCATGTTTCCGTCAGCACCAAGAAGTCGAGGGACTGGAGGGTAGCATAGGCTGAGATGACCTCTGCCTTGTTGGCCGCAGAACGGCAGTTCCAGAGGCTGCCAGAGACCTGGAACTCCACGTGGGTCGTGCGCGCAGGGACCACCAGATTAGAGTGGCAACAGCCACGTGGTGTGAAGTGTTTGTATGGCCTGTGCAGAGAGGAGAGAACAGGGATAGACAGACACATAGTTGACAGGCTACAGAAAAAGGCTACAATAATGCAAAGGAGATCGGAATGAAATGAACTAAACATCTGGGAAAGCGAGAGAGCGGGGCCTCCCTCACTTACGTTTCACTGAAACACTCAAATATAACTCTCCCAACTTCCACTTTAGAAATTATAATTGTTGTAAACTTCAGCGGTTCAATGTTTCTAGGAATAGACTAACTTAGTTTATTCAGCTAGCAACTTGGTACAGTATTCTTCCGTGAAAACCGTCCAGGGCACCGAATCCTATGACGCCAAAGCCAACTAGCATGCCAGCCTCCAATAACACGGTTTAGCACCAATACTCGGTTACAACAAACCACCCATGTGTTAACACGCCAAGCAGATCATTCGTGTCCGTGTCTAACGTTGTGTAAAGTTTTGGGTTAGTTTTGACAGTTTGAGTGAGTACGTTGTCAACTTATTCAGCCAGTTAGTTAGCTAGAATAGTTAGCATACTAGCTAGCCATTGCTCTCTGCCAACGAGCTAACCCCTCCTCCCACGGCACGAACACACAGAGAGCCAAGCTAACGTTAACTAGTCACCCATGTCCCGAATTCCCTTGAACGACTCTGGTTACCAGTATGTAAAAACAAAAATAAATGTAGGTTATAACTTACCATTAGTAGCTACTGTTAGCCAGTTAAGTGCAAAGCTAGCCACTGAATCGATTCAGCCAGTTCGCGTCTGTCCCAACGGAGAGAACGCATCTCCAAATATTAAAGCTTGGTCGTTCCAGCTATTGTTTAATTAGCTAGCCAGGTAGCTACATTTCGAGTACAGTAGCTACTAACTACCTAACGTTAACGCTTCAGATAATGAGGTTAGAAAAACAGCTGAATGGTAGGTAGCTAGCTGGCATAATTACAGGTATTCTTAAGCGGGAAATAACATTGGAAACAACTATCCACAGTTGCTAATAGTTACCAGTAGCTACCCGCTAGCTAGCTAGCTTTATTGGTCCAGGTAGTGAGTTAGCTAGCCTCGTGCTTCACCGGGTTCAGCCGAATACAATACTTACCTACAATAATTACCTACAATAACTACCTAGATAAACTACCTACAATACCTAACAACAATACCTACCTACCTACAATCTAAATACATGGTTTAAGCTTTAGTCAACACCATATAAGCCAAGCTTACCTCCCGCCAGGTATACGTGAACAACCATTGTTGTCTGAAAGTTACAGGATAGCTCCAGAAGCATGAAGACCATATCTAAACACCTACAAGAGAATAAATATGTACAAATGTCTACAGTATGTGTCACCTGGGGTTGTTGATGCTGTTGTTCTCCAGTGAGTTACCGATACGGATCTCAGCACCATCAAGCCTCTCAGGACAGCAGTCTCCTCCACAATAAAATGTGGAAAAAGTCAAGGAGTGTGAATACTTTCTGAAGGCCCTGTATGTCTCAACCCTAACAATGGGATTCGTTGTCAACAGAGTGAAACGGCGGGCTGTCAAGCTCCCGTCTATTCCTCTCTTTGGATTAGTGGATACATCTCGTTATTTGAATAATCGTTTTAATATTCGATGAGGGGTGTTGACATCAACCGCCTGTAATCAGTGGAGAGTGAGATGCTATGCAAGCCTCATGAATATGCATAGACCGTCTCGAATTTCAACAGGGACAACTCTGATATAACGTTTTTTTCTCAAATTTGCCGGGATGTCACGTGCATCACACTTATATCAGTACACTCGTAACAACCTAAGCATCGTGAAGGGAGGTAGTTCAGTTGGTAGAGCATGGCGTTTGCAACGCCAGGGTTGTGGGTTCGATTCCCATAGGGGGCCAGTATGAAAAAAAAAAAAAAAAAAAAAAGAATAATGTATGCACTAACTGTAAGTCGCTCTGGATAAGAGCGTCTGCTAAATGACGTAAAATGTAAATGTAAAAATGTGAAACGTCTATTAGATCAAATAAGCCTCATGTATCAAAATAGCAATTCATGTTTATCTTGACTAAATCTCTCAATGCCCCCATACAAAAACTCCTCATCTGCTTAACGTGGACACATTTTGGGCAGAGATGAGGCTCTCGCTTCGCCTCTCTCTCTCTGGCTTAACCTTAACTCAATTTGCCTCGGTTCCTACTTCCTCCTACCCCAGACAGACTCTCCTCCCCCACTTCAGTGACTGATACACCTTGCTGTGTTAGAACCCCTCACTGTGTGTTGCCATGTGAGCTGATATGAAAATTGGAAGTGTTATTTGTATGACTGCCAGGTGGGTTTGTTTTTTGTTCATTGTCATTCAAATCATTACCTGAAGTGTTTTCTTTCATTTCATTGTCTCATACTCTCATTGTTGCGCTTGGCTTTGTATTATTTTTTACATTGTTCATATCTTTCACATAATTATTGGTTTGTAGATTGATGGAGAAAATTAGAATTAGCCAGTTGTGATATAATAGTTGTGTTATATCACACAGAGAGATGATCTACTGTTTGCTTTTTGTTTGCAGAGAGCACAAATCTGCTCCCCCCCTCCCTCTTTGTTCCCGGCTATTAGAAGACAATGCAAACCGACAGTCATTGCATTTGTGTATTAACAATCCCCTAAAGCCACATCTCTTGTTTGAACATATACACCTCTATCACTATCAATAACCATAAGTGACCATTGCCATGGAAACCCCGCAGGATGCGGTGGAGAAAAGGAAGCCATGTGTGTGTCTCCAACTTCTAAGGGCCTCTCGGGGCCCTGGCATTCAAATGGGGGCAATAGAATGTAAATAAACTGGAATGACTGGGCAGCAGCAGCACGGAGAGGGCCAGACACAAAGGTTGCGTCTCAAATGGCACCCTATTCCCTACATAGTGCACTGCTTTTGACCAGAGCCCATAAAGCTCTGGTCAAAAGTAGTGCACTATATCGGGAATAGGATGCCATTTAAGCCTCAGGCACACTGTGTGGTAGTAGGCCACAGGAAATGAAAGCCATAGACACTGAGGCAAACTAGGCATAGCTCCCATATTCAACACAGTAATGACTTGTTTTTCTTCTCCAAATAGGCCCCTGTAATGAAGAGGGGGAGAGAAACAGGAATAAGCACACACAGGCACTCTGGAGGCCGACTAATTTAGTCTCACTAGTGATAAGAGATTGAGCTTCAAGCCAAGCTTGCTGTTCATTTCAGACTGTGCAGAAATTAATCTCATTTTACAGAAGAGTAGAGGTGAATATTAGGCTATGAAGTTATAAGGTTCCTCTGTGTTTTCAGGGGGATTCCATTGATGCTTTGAACACAGCGGGACTTTTCGTCTTCAATTCATTTTGAAATTCAGTGAAATGCAGTAAATGTGATACTTACTTACACATGTACCTACGGCTTGTTCTGTTTTTGAAGTGCTTTGCATGAAATACTCTGATGTTGAAGGCTGGTCTTGGGGAGTACCGCCACAACAGGTCATCATGACTTCATCCGTGTTTTAGTGGATGCTGGTAGGTGTGTGGGTGTCATAGATGCCAGTCAAGAGGGACACTGTTTAGCTGACTTGTGTTACCTACATGGTGGGATCTCAAGACCTGCAGAGTCAAGAGTTTGGCTATCGCTCTTTAGACAGATATGCCAAATGGAGATCATTTTTTATTAAGCATATCTGCCAAATCTCTCTTTCCTTTGGGCTGCATTAGTTTGACGTCTGTTACGGATACAGGTATCCTGTGTTTTTGTGTGTTTCTCTCCTTCTGCCCTAATCACAGGTGTCCTGTATGTTCCTGATTGGTGGTCGTTGAGGTGTCTGCTGATTGGACCAATCAGTGAACATTCCTGTGCATTGCACCACCTGTTACTCGTTTGTTCAATCACACATCCCATTGTATAAAAACCAGTCTTGTGTTTGTTGAGAGAGAGAGAATATTTCCGTATGTGAGTATGGACACGGTGGTGTCCTGTTTTTGATTACTCACTAAGTGCTGTTTACTATGATTGGTAATTCTGTTAGACTACTGTTTTGTATGTGAGTAATGGATACTGTGATGTCCTTTGTTTAGAGTACTCACTAAGTTGCTGGTTACTCTGTTTGGTAACTATTGTGTGTTTCTGGGAAAAGGGGAGTTTGAGCTAGCTGCCCTTGGGCATACATTTCCCGTAGAAAGAACTGTCTATAAACACTAGTTAGACCTGAGCGGACCACCCACTGTATTTTTGTATGGTAGCAGTAGCCTAGCGGTTCTTGAGGCAGGCAAGATCAGTTTAGGGGTGTTTTACACTATTGTTTCATTTCTTGGGTCCTGCTCAGCCCTTTTTCCCAATCCTTTACCGTGTGTTCAGGAATAAACCATTTGTGTTTGACGGTAGTTTATGGTTGTCGTGTAGTTTTTCCTTCTCACTGTTCCATGCCACACTTATAATTTGCATGATTTATGTTACGGGTCTCCTGTCCATCCACCCTAGACGTTTAGAGCCACGGGGTTCGTAACATAAAGTGGGGGTTCGTCCGGGATATATCCCATGCTACTCATGCAAATTAGTAAGTGTCTGGTTCAGTGTTGAGCTTGGCAGCTGTACTACCTGTTTTTTTTTGTGTGTTCAGTAGTCGACGGCTCGTGTTGCTAGTAGGATGGCTACTTTTGAGTTGGAGGCCTTTTTGGAAAACCCTACGTGGGAGGTTTTTGAGAATTGCCGTAGAGTGGATCTACAGGTTTTGGCTGACCACTTTTCTGCACCCATACCGAGGGGTTTAGTGAAAGCAGAAGTTAGGGAAGTAGTGCTAGCGATGTTGTTGAACGAGCGAGTGCTTGAGTTACCGCCGCCTGAGTCTGCTGCTCCTGTAGGGGAGGTGGTGGCTGTTCCTGTAAGCCCATCAGTGTCTGAGGACGAGGCTAAGGCTCCAGCCACATTGCCCCGTTATGACCCACTCTCCCCACTGACTGACAGTGATGCCAGGATCGATGTCCGCTCGACACGGCTCCAAATGGAGGCGGAAGAGCGGGCACAAATCAGGCAAGACAAGCTGGAGATGCGTAAAATGGAGCTAGAGGCAGAACAGGAGACGCGTAAGCTAGAGGCAGAACTGGAGACGCGTAAGATGGAACTGGAGATGCGTAAAATGGAACTAGAGGCAGAAACAGCGAGGTTAGTCTCTGCTAGTACTATGCCTGCTAGTGAGCCATCCTCACCAGCTGTGTCGGCTGCTACGTTTGATATTAGTAGGCAGATCACCTTGGTACCTGTGTTCAGGGAGTCAGAGGTTGATTCCTATTTCGGTGTGTTTGAACGGATAGCGGTAGCATTGAAATGGCCCGAAGAGGTATGGTGCCTATTACTTCAGTGTAAACTAACAGGTAAAGCCCAAGAGGTTCTGGCAGCGCTACCTCTTGAAGACAGTTTGAATTATGCAGTGGTCAAAGCTACTGTTCTTCGTGCCTATGAGCTTGTTCCTGAGGCATATCGACAGAGATTTAGGTCTCATAAAAAGTCTCCTACTCAGACTTATGTGGAGTTTGCTAGAGACAAAGGAAATCTGTTTGACAAATGGCACAGTGCTAGTAAGGTAACTGATTTTAACTCTCTACGGGAGTTAATCTTGTTAGAAGAGTTAAAAAATTGCTTACCGGAACGCATTGTAGTTTATCTGAACGAACAGAAAGTATCCTCACTGTCGGAAGCGTCTGTATTGGCAGACGAGTTTGTGTTGACGCATAAGAGCGTGTTTTCGGCTCGTACGGAGAGCAGGGCTGCGGAGTTGCTAACTTTTAGTCCTAGTCGACCAGCAGTACATCCAGCACGCCCAAAAGATGTGCGTCACTGTTTCTATTGTCATAAGGTGGGACATTTGGTTAGTGATTGCTTTTTGCTTAAACGCAAACCGGGGATGCCTCAGCACGCCAGGCCGCCAACGGGTGTTGGGCTGATTCGTACGGTTGTAAGGCCGGAATCAAGACAGAGGCCTCATAGTGAATGTGGTTTGAAAGTCCCTGTCCCAGATCACAGTTATGAACCGTTCATGTTTGAGGGGTTTGTTTCTATATCAGATGACGAAGCGTCTCAGCGTCCAGTTAGAATCCTCAGAGATACTGGTGCGGCGCAGTCGTTCATACTAGCTGATGTGTTGCCCTTGTCTAATAATACATATTGTGGTTCCAGTGTGTTAGTACAAAGAATTGAAATGGGATTTGTCCCAGTGCCATTGCACTTTGTGAACGTACACTCTGAGTTAGTCAGTGGATTGTTCAGAGTGGGCGTACATCCTATGTTGCCAGTAAAAGGTGTGACATTTATAATGGGCAACGATATTGCCGGAGGAAAGGTGATACCCATATTGGAGGTATTGGATAAAAGTGACCAGTCTCTCTCCGAGGAGCTGGCACAGGGTTATCCAGATGTGTTCCCCGCTTGTGCTGTCACACGTGCTCAAGCACGACAAGTGGGTGAAGTGATAGATTTGTCGAACACGATTCTATTCAGAGAGTGTGACCCAGAGGATAGTTCGGGTGCTACCTCTGGTAAGCTGGTGCAGTCTGACCAACAGCCCAGAGAAAGGAAGAAGGATGTGGAACTTGTTGCTGAGGCCATACAGTTACCAGTTACTCGTGAGCAGCTGATCGCTAACCAACAGGTTGACATTAGCCTGGCTAAATGTTTTTCTAGTGTTGTCTCAGAGGAGGAGCTAAAGAAGAAAAACCTGGCATACTTCATTGATGGTAATCTCCTCATGCGTAAATGGACATCCCATGTTGACGCTGGCGAAGATTGGAATGCTGTTTACCAAATAGTGATTCCTACAGCCTTTCGACAATCAATCAATCAATCAATTTTATTTTATATAGCCCTTCGTACATCAGCTAATATCTCGAAGTGCTGTACAGAAACCCAGCCTAAAACCCCAAACAGCTAGTAATGCAGGTGTAGAAGCACGGTGGCTAGGAAAAACTCCCTAGAAAGGCCAAAACCTAGGAAGAAACCTAGAGAGGAACCAGGCTATGAGGGGTGGCCAGTCCTCTTCTGGCTGTGCCGGGTGGAGATTATAACAGAACCATGCCAAGATGTTCAAAAATGTTCATAAGTGACAAGCATGGTCAAATAATAATCAGGAATAAATCTCAGTTGGCTTTTCATAGCCGATCATTAAGAGTTGAAAACAGCAGGTCTGGGACAGGTAGGGGTTCCATAACCGCAGGCAGAACAGTTGAAACTGGAATAGCAGCAAGGCCAGGCGGACTGGGGACAGCAAGGAGTCACCACGGCCGGTAGTCCCGACGTATGGTCCTAGGGCTCAGGTCTCTCAGTTGGCTTTTCATAGCCGATCATTAAGAGTTGAAAACAGCAGGTCTGGGACAGGTAGGGGTTTCGTAACCGCAGGCAGAACAGTTGAAACTGGAATAGCAGCAAGGCCAGGCGGACTGGGGACAGCAAGGTGTCAGCATGCCCGGTAGTCCTGACGTATGGTCCTAGGGCTCAGGTTCTCAGAGAGAAAGAGAGAACGAGAGAATTAGAGAGAGCATACTTAAATTCACACAGGACACTGGATAAGACAGGAGAAGTACTCCAGGTATAACCAACTAACCCCAGCCCCCCGACACAAACTACTGCAGCATAAATACTGGAGGCTGAGACAGGAGCGGTCCGGAGACACTGTGGCCCCATCCGAAGAAACCCCCGGACAGGGCCAAACAGGAAGGATATAACCCCACCCACTCTGCCAAAGCACAGCCCCCGCACCACCAGAGGGATATCCTCAACCACCAACTTACAATCCTGAGACAAGGCCGAGTATAGCCCACAGAGGTCTCCACCACAGCACAAACCAAGGGGGGGCGCCAACCCAGACAGGAAGATCACGTCAGTAACTCAACCCACTCAAGTGACGCACCCCTCCTAGGGACGGCATGAAAGAGCACCAGCAAGCCAGTGACTCAGCCCCTGTAACAGGGTTAGAGGCAGAGAACCCCAGTGGAGAGAGGGGAACCGGCCTGGCAGAGACAGCAAGGGCTGTTCGTTGCTCCAGAGCCTTTCCGTTCACCTTCACACTCCTGGGCCAGACTACACTCAATCATATGACCTACTGAAGAGATAAGTCTTCAGTAAAGACTTAAAGGTTGAGACCGAGTCTGCGTCTCTCACATGGGTAGGCAGACTGTTCCATAAAAATGGAGATCTATAGGAGAAAGCCCTGCCTCCCGCTGTTTGCTTAGAAATTCTAGGGACAATTAGGAGGCCTGCGTCTTGTGACCGTAGCGTACGTATTGGTATGTACGGCAGGACCAACTCGGAAAGATAGGTAGGAGCAAGCCCATGTAACGCTTTATAGGTTAACAGTAAAACCTTGAAATCAGCCCTTGCCTTAACAGGAAGCCAGTGTAGGGAAGCTAGCACTGGAGTAATATGATCAAATTTCTTGGTTCTAGTCAGGATTCTAGCAGCCGTATTTAGCACTAACTGAAGTTATATTAGTGCTTATCAGGGTAGCCGGAAAGTAGAGCATTGCAGTAGTCTAACCTAGAAGTAACAAATGCATGGATTAATTTTTCTGCATCATTTTTGGACAGAAAATTTCTGATTTTTGCAATGTTACGTAGATGGAAAAAAGCTGTCCTTGAAACAGTCTTGATATGTTCGTCAAAAGAGAGATCAGGGTCAAGAGTAACGCCGAGGTCCTTCACAGTTTTATTTGAGACGACTTTACAACCATCAAGATGAATTGTCAGATTTAACAGAAGATCTCTTTGTTTCTTGGGACCTAGAACAAGCATCTCTGTTTTGTCCGAGTTTAAAAGTAGAAAGTTTTCAGCCATCCACTTCCTTATGTCTGAAACACAGGCTTCTAGCGAGGGCAATTTTGGGGCTTCACCATGTTTCATTGAAATGTACAGCTGTGTGTCATCCGCATAGCAGTGAAAGTTAACATTATGTTTTCGAATAACATCCCCAAGAGGTAAAATATATAGTGAAAACAATAGTGGTCCTAAAACGGAACCTTGAGGAACACCGAAATGTACAGTTGATTTGTCGGAGGACAGACCATTCACAGAGACAAACTGATATCTTTCCGACAGGTAAGATCTAAACCAGGCCAGAACTTGTCCGTGTAGACCAATTTGGGTTTCCAGTCTCTCCAAAAGAATGTGGTGATCGATGGTGTCAAAGGCAGCACTAAGGTCTAGTAGCACGAGGACAGATGCAGAGCCTCGGTCTGACGCCATTAAAAGGTCATTTACCACCTTCACAAGTGCAGTCTCAGTGCTATGATGGGGTCTAAAACCAGACTGAAGCATTTCGTATACATTGTTTGTCTTCAGAAAGGCAGTGAGTTGCTGCGCAACAGCTTTTTCTAAAATTTTTGAGAGGAATGGAAGATTCGATATAGGCCGATAGTTTTTTATATTTTCCGGGTCAAGGTTTGGCTTTTTCAAGAGAGGCTTTATCACTGCCACTTTTAGTGAGTTTGGTACACATCCGGTGGATAGAGAGCTGTTTATTATGTTCAACATAGGAGGGCCAAGCACAGGAAGCAGCTCCTTCAGCAGTTTAGTAGGAATAGGATCCAGTATGCAGCTTGAAGGTTTAGAGGCCATGATTATTTTCATCATTGTGTCAAGAGATATAGTACTAAAACACTTAAGTGTCTCTCCCGATCCCAGGCCCTCGCAGAGCTGTGCAGATCCAGGACAGCTAAGCCCTGGAGGAATACGCAGATTCAAAGAGGAGTCCGTAATTTGCTTTCTAATGGTCATGATCTTTTCCTCAAAGAAGTTCATGAATTTATTACTGCTGAAGTGAAAGCCATCCTCTCTTGGGGAATGCTGCTTTTTAGTTAGCTTTGCAACAGTATCAAAAAGAAATTTTGGATTGTTCTTATTTTCCTCGATTAAGTTGGAAAAGTAGGATGATCGAGCAGCAGTGAGGGCTCTTCGGTACTGCACGGTACTGTCTTTCCAAGCTAGTCGGAAGACTTCCAGTTTGGTGTGGCGCCATTTCCGTTCCAATTTCCTGGAAGCTTGCTTCAAAGCTCGGGTATTTTCTGTATACCAGGGAGCTAGTTTCTTATGACAAATGTTTTTCGTTTTTAGGGGTGCAACTGCATCTAGGGTATTGCGCAAGGTTAAATTGAGTTCCTCAGTTAAGTGGTTAACTGATTTTTGTCCTCTGACGTCCTTGGGTAGGCAGAAGGAGTCTGGAAGGGCATCAAGGAATTTTTGTGTTGTCTGAGAATTTATAGCACGACTTTTGATGCTCCTTGGTTGGGGTCTGAGCAGATTATTTGTTGCGATTGCAAACGTAATAAAATGGTGGTCCGATAGTCCAGGATTTTGTGGAAAAACATTAAGATCTACAACATTTATTCCATGGGACAAAACTAGGTCCAGAGTATGACTGTGGCAGTGAGTAGGTCCAGAGACATGTTGGACAAAACCCACTGAGTCGATGATGGCTCCGAAAGACTTTTGGAGTGGGTCTGTGGACTTCTCCATGTGAATATTAAAATCACCAAAAATTAGAATATGATCTGCTATGACTACAAGGTCTGATAGGAATTCAGGAAACTCAGAGAGGAACGCTGTATATGGCCCAGGAGGCCTGTAAACAGTAGCTATAAAAAGTGATTGAGTAGGCTGCATAGATTTCATGACTAGAAGCTCAAAAGACGAAAACGCCATTTTTTTTTTTGTAAATTGAAATTTGCTATCGTAAATGTTAGCAACACCTCCGCCTTTGCGGGATGCACGGGGAATATGGTCACTAGTGTAACCAGGAGGTGAGGCCTCATTTAACACAGCAAATTCATCAGGCTTAAGCCATGTTTCAGTCAGGCCAATCACATCAAGATTATGATCAGTGATTAGTTCATTGACTATGACTGCCTTTGAAGTGAGGGATCTAACATTAAGTAACCCTATTTTGAGATGTGAGGTATCACGATCTCTTTCAATAATGGCAGGAATGGAGGAGGTCTTTATCCTAATAAGATTGCTGTCACGATCGTCTTCCAAATGAGTAGACCAAAGCGCAGCGCGTTGAGCGAACATGACTTTATTAATTCAAAGTCTGGAACAAAACAACAAAGATTCGTGAAGTCCTCTGCAATACTGACAGAACATGGAACAAAAACCCACAACACCCAAAGGAAAACATACAGATAAATATGGCTCCCAATCAGAGATAACGAGCCGACAGCTGACACTCGTTACCTCCGATTGGGAGTCACATGACTACACAAGAACTAACCAAAACCACACACACCCAAATGAACACACCCTATTCCCAACCTAACCAAAACAAACCCCAACAACACGAATACACCCTGGCTCAAATACAAGTCCCGGAGCCAGAGTGTGACAGTACCCCCCCCTAAAGGCGCGGACTGCGACCGCGCCTCAACTAGGGCTAACCCAGGGAGGGCTGGGTGGGCATACCTCTTCGGCGGTGGTTCTGGCTCTGGTCGTGGTCCCCACCCCACCATAGTCACTACCCGCTTCCGTAGCCTCCTCCAACTGACCACCCTCCAACTTAACCCCACCGGATTAAGGGGCAGCACCAGGATAAGGGGCAGCACCAGGATAAGGGGCAGCACCAGACTAAGGGGCAGCACCGGACTAAGGGGCAGCACCGGACTGAATGGCGGATCCTGGCTGGCTGGCTCTGGCGGATCCTGGCTGGCTGGCGGACCCCGGCTGGACGGCTCTGGCGGATCCTGGCTGGACGGCTCATGGCTGGCTGACGGATCTGGCTGCTCATGGCTGGCTGACGGATCTGGCTGCTCATGGCTGGCTGACGGATCTGGCTGCTCATGGCTGGCTGACGGATCTGGCTGCTCATGGCAGGCTGACGGATCTGGCTGCTCATGGCTGGCTGACGAATCTGGCTGCTCATGGCAGGCTGACGGATCTGGCTGATCCTGTCTGGCGGAAGGCTCTGGCTGATCCTGTCTGGCGGAAGGCTCTGGCTGATCCTGTCTGGCGGAAGGCTCTGGCTGATCCTGTCTGGCGGAAGGCTCTGGCTGATCCTGTCTGGCGGAAGGCTCTGGCTGATCCTGTCTGGCGGAAGGCTCTGGCTGATCCTGTCTGGCGGAAGGCTCTAGCGGCTCCGGTCTGGCGGACGGCTCTGAAGGCTCATGGCAGACGGGCGGCTTATGCAGCGCTTGGCAGACGGACAGTTCAGACGGCGTTGGGCAGACAGGCAGTTCAGGCGCCGTTGGGCAGACGGGCAGTTCAATCGCCGTTGGGCAGACGGGCAGTTCAGGCCCCGTTGGGCAGACGGCAGACTCTGGCCGTCTGAGGCGCACTATAGGCCTGGTGCGTGGTGCCGGAACTGGAGGTACCGGGCTGAGGACACGCATCTCAGGTCTAGTGCGGGGAGAAGGAACAGGGCATGCTGGACCCTGGGGACGCACATAAGGCCTAGTGCGTGGTGCCGGAACTGGTGGTCCCGGGCTGAGGACACGCATCTCAGGGCTAGTGCGGGGAGCAGGAACAGGCCGGACCGGGCTGGCGACGCGCACCGTAGGTCTGGTGCGAGTGGCAGGAACAGGCCGGGTCGGGCTGGCGACGCGCACCGTAGACTTGGTGTGGGTGGCAGGAACAGGCCGGACCGGGCTGGCGACACGCACCGTAGGTTTGGTGCGAGTGGCAGGAACAGGCCGGGTCGGGCTGGCGACGTACACCGTGGGTCTGGTACGTGGAGCAGGAACAGGTCGGGCTGGGCTGGCCACGCACACCGTAGGCTTCGTACGTGGAGCAGGAACAGGCCGGGCTGGGCTGGCGACGCACACCGTAGGCTTTGTGCGTTGAGCAGGAACAGGCCGGGCTGGGCTGGCGACGTTCACCGTAGGCTTCTTACGTGGAGCAGGAACCGGCCGGGCTGGACTGGCGACGCACACCGTGGGCTTGATGCGTGGAGTAGGAACAGACCGGTCCGTACTGGGAACACACACCACTGGCCTTAACCGGGGATCAGGAACGGGCCGGACCGGACTGGTAACACACCTCAGTCTCTTACGCCGTGCCTCAACTGCTTCCATCCCTCTACTCGCCAATGGCTCCCGTAATCCGGTAGCCTTCTCTCCACGTCTCTCTGTGGCAGCCTCCTGCTGCCCAGCCGCCCAAGCCATGTGCCCCCCCCCAAAAACTTTTTGGGGTTGCCTCTCGTCCATCCGACGATGGCCCTGCTGACGCCGTTGCTCCTCTCCTGCCAGGTTCTCCCCCTTCATCGCCCTCCGGTACCGGACGGCCTCCTCCTGCGTAATATGTCCCCAGCCGAGGAGGACATCCACCAGCGTTCTCTCCTGCGGGTGTTCCCGTATACGCTGCTTGGTCCTTTGATGGTGGGTTTTTCTGTCACGACCGTCTATAAAGGGAGCAGACCAATACGCAGCGCGTTGAGTGAACATGATGACTTTAATTGATAAAGCACGAAACTACAAAACAAAAGACGATAGTGAAGTCCAACAGTGAACAAAGACTGAACTTGGAACAAAAACCCACAACCACAAGGTGAAAACACACAGTATAAATATGGCTCCCAATCAGAGATAACGAGCCGACAGCTGACACTCGTTACCTCCGATTGGGAGTCACTGACCAAACACGGAAACAAAACCAAAACCAAACACAACAAATGAACACACCCTAACCCAACACAACCAAATGAATACACCCTGGCTCAAACAACACAGTCCCGGAGCCAGAGTGTGACAATTGCTAAGGCGAACACCGCCATGTTTAGTTTTGCCCAACCTAGGTCGAGGCACAGACACAGTCTCAATGGGTATGGCTGAGCTGACTACACTGACTGTGCTATTGGCAGACTCCACTAAGCTGGCAGGTTGGCTAACAGCCTGCTGCCTGGCCTGCACCCTATTTCACTGTGGGGCTAGAGGAGTTAGAGCCCCAACATGTTTTATCCCTCGCTCATGATCACCAGTGGTCCGGACATCTGGGAGTCACCAAGACTTATGATCGTGTTTTGCGACATTTCTTTTGGCCTGGCTTAAAACAAGATGTGGCTCAGTTCTGTCGGACTTGCCACACCTGTCAAGTAGTTGGGAAACCGAACCAGGTTATTTCCCCCGCGCCTCTTTGTCCCATACCGGCCATAGGTGAACCCTTCGAACATGTGATGGTTGATTGTGTTGGACCATTACCAAAAACAAAATCTGGTAACCAGTTTATGTTAACAATTATGTGTGTGGCCACCAGGTACCCAGAGGCCATTCCTCTGCGAAGGATTACTGCTCCGGTGGTGAGTAAAGCGTTGATCAAATTCTTCTCAACTTTTGGGTTACCTAAGGTGATACAAACTGATCAGGGTATGAATTTCCTTTCTACACTGTTCAAACAAGTGTTAAAATCCTTGTCAGTTACACACCGTGTGTCAAGCGCATATCACCCAGAGTCTCAGGGTGCGCTTGAATGTTGGCATCAGACCTTGAAGTCTATGCTCCGTAAATATTGTTTGGAATCAGAGAAAGATTGGGATGAGGGAGTTCCTCTAGTTTTGTTTGCTGTCCGTGAGACAGTACAGGAATCCCTAGGGTTCAGCCCAGCTGAACTGGTGTTTGGACACACCATGAGAGGACCTATGAAAGTCCTTAAGGATCAGTTTTTGTCACAAGAGTTGTGTGTGAAAGAAAATGTGTTGGACTACGTTAGTCGCTTTCGTGAGCGCCTACATGGTGCCTGTGCTCTAGCAAAGGAAGCGCTGTCTTCCTCACAGAAACGGATGAAACGACACTATGACACACAGGCTGTTTCTCGTTCACTGCAGCCAGGTGACCGAGTTCTTGTATTGTTGCCTGTGCCAGGAGCGTCATTGTCAGCACGTTTCTCTGGTCCTTATGTCATTGAAAAGAAACTAAGTGAAACTGACTACGTGATACAGACTCCTGATAGAAAACGCCAATCTCGTGTGTGCCACGTTAACATGTTGAAGACATACCACACCAGACCCGTCACTCAGGTAGACAGTCCAGAGAAACTGGCCGAGTCGGCTGTCTCTATTGCTGCTACGGCTGTAGTGGGAGGTCATGTTAATGATGTGGACGGAGATGGTTTGGAGTTGCGCAATACTCAGCAGCAGTGTGCTAGATTGCCCAATTCAGAGATGCTGCTGTCTCTCCCGTCAAGCCTGATTCATTTAACGGACAGACAGTCAGATGATATTGTGAGACTATTACACAGCTTTCCATGTCTTTTTAATGATGTTCCTACATGTACAAATGTGTTAGAACATGACATTAATGTTGGAAACGCTGCACCTATCAAGCAACATCCTTATCGTGTCAACGTCTCTAAGAGAAAGATAATGAGGGGTGAGGTCGGTTATTTGGTGGAGAATAACCTGGCTATGCCAAGTTCAAGTCCTTGGAGTTCTCCGTGCATTCTGGTTCCTAAACGTGATGGGACATCCAGATTATGTACGGACTATCGGAAAGTCAATGCTGTCACAGTGCCCGACTCGTTCCCGTTACCCAGACTGGATGACTGTATTGATACTGTTGGTGCTGCTACTTATGTAACCAAACTAGATCTTCTAAAAGGTTACTGGCAGGTGCCGTTAACCCCACGTGCCTCCGACATCTCTGCCTTTGTGACCCCAGATCACTTCCTACAATATGCTGTCATGGCATTTGGGATGCGGAACGCACCAGCCACTTTCCAACGCCTGGTTAACACAGTATTGGCTGGAGTTCCTAATTGTAGTGCTTACCTTGATGATCTGGTAATTTATTCAACTGAGTGGTCTGATCATGTTAACACTCTAAGGGTAGTGTGTGAACGTCTAGCAACCGCTTCTCTAACCCTGAACTTAGCAAAGTGCGAGTTTGGGAAGGCCACTGTTACTTATCTTGGTAAACAGGTCGGCCATGGTCAGGTGCGCCCTGTAGATGCCAAGGTCTCCGCTATAAACGCATTTCCCGCACCTACCACCAGAAGAGAGCTACGCCGTTTTTTAGGGATGGTTGGCTACTACCGTAGTTTCTGTAAAAATTTCTCTGCTGTAGTTGCTCCATTAACGGATTTGCTCAGTCCGGCGAGAAAATTTGTATGGTCTGAAGGGTGTCGTACTGCTTTCAACACTGCTAAAGCACTCTTATGTAGTACTCCTGTTCTTGCTGCGCCAGATTTTGAACGACCGTTTAAACTGGAGGTAGATGCAAGTGCCAGAGGTGCTGGGGCTGTTCTACTGCAGCAAGACCAGAGTGGAGTGGACCATCCTGTCTGTTATTTTTCACGGAAATTTAACAAATGTCAGACAAACTATTCCACCATTGAACAAGAAGCTCTAGCTTTGTTGTTAGCTCTGCAGTACTTTGAAGTTTATGTTGGTTCCAGTGCATTACCAGTGATAGTTTATACTGACCATAACCCCTTAGTTTTTCTCCACCGGATGTACAACCAGAACCAACGCCTTATGCGTTGGGCACTTGTCGTGCAAAATTATAATTTGGAGATCCGCCACAAAAAGGGGTTGGATAATGTGTTGGCAGATGCTTTGTCTCGTGTGTAATGATCTAGGTTTTTTTTTGTTATCCCGGCAGGATGATTTGTGAATTTGGGTGTTGTGATAGTACGTGTGTCGCAAACCATTGTGGTTTGCTCTTTTAAGGGTGGGAGTGTTACGGATACAGGTATCCTGTGTTTTTGTGTGTTTCTCTCCTTCTGCCCTAATCACAGGTGTCCTGTATGTTCCTGATTGGTGGTCGTTGAGGTGTCTGCTGATTGGACCAATCAGTGAACATTCCTGTGCATTGCACCACCTGTTACTCGTTTGTTCAATCACACATCCCATTGTATAAAAACCAGTCTTGTGTTTGTTGAGAGAGAGAGAATATTTCCGTATGTGAGTATGGACACGGTGGTGTCCTGTTTTTGATTACTCACTAAGTGCTGTTTACTATGATTGGTAATTCTGTTAGACTACTGTTTTGTATGTGAGTAATGGATACTGTGATGTCCTTTGTTTAGAGTACTCACTAAGTTGCTGGTTACTCTGTTTGGTAACTATTGTGTGTTTCTGGGAAAAGGGGAGTTTGAGCTAGCTGCCCTTGGGCATACATTTCCCGTAGAAAGAACTGTCTATAAACACTAGTTAGACCTGAGCGGACCACCCACTGTATTTTTGTATGGTAGCAGTAGCCTAGTGGTTCTTGAGGCAGGCAAGATCAGTTTAGGGGTGTTTTACACTATTGTTTCATTTCTTGGGTCCTGCTCAGCCCTTTTTCCCAATCCTTTACCGTGTGTTCAGGAATAAACCATTTGTGTTTGACGGTAGTTTATGGTTGTCGTGTAGTTTTTCCTTCTCACTGTTCCATGCCACACTTATAATTTGCATGATTTATGTTACGGGTCTCCTGTCCATCCACCCTAGACGTTTAGAGCCACGGGGTTCGTAACAGTCTTTAACACCAGGATTTGACACATACCGTATGGCGCCAAGAACATCTTTTTTTCATCTACATTTTAATCCATGTTTTTGTGCAAATGTGTGCTTTGGCAGAAGGCTGCCTGTAGCTAGTCATAAGCTGGATAGGTCTTCTGATGCTGAGGTGTGAAGTAGACCTGTCAGTAACTGTAGATCAGGGGTAGGCAACTCAATTCAGCCGCGGGCCAATATTTGTCAGAGCGAATGATTGGGGGGCCGGAACATAATTGTATTAATTTGTACACTGCCAATTGACCACAACTAAGCCCAAAAAGAGGTTGTATGTGATAGTAACAATAATTTCATACCTTGATTACATTGAGACATTATCACGTCTCTTTTCTTTATTTGTGAGAATACTTGGGAACAGATTTCGTGAATGTAACTAATTTTTAGCTCAATTCCTGGTGATTTTATAGTATTTTTTGCCCCCCTCCCACACCAATAAAAAAAACATATACACTACCGTTCAAAAGTTTGGGGTCACTTAGAAATGTCCTTGTTTTCGAAAGAAAAGCAATTTTTTGGTCCATTAAAATAATATCAAATTGATCAGAAATACAGTGTAGACATTGTTAATGTTATAAATGGCTATTGTAGCTGGAAACGGCTGATTTTTAATGGAATATCTACATAGGCGTACAGAGGCCCATTATCAGCAACCATTAGTCCTGTGTTCCAATGGCACGTTGTGTTTGCTAATCCAAGTTTATCATTTTAAAAGGCTAATTGATCATTAGAAAACCCTTTTGCAATTATATTAGCACAGCTGAAAACTGCTGTGCTGATTAAAGAAGCAATAAAACTGGCCTTCTTTAATCTTCAATAAATGGCATCAGCAATTGTGGGTTCGATTACAGGCTCAAAATAGCCAGAAACAAATAACTTTCTTCTGAAACTCGTCAGTCTATTCTTGTTCTGAGAAATGAAGGCTATTCCATGCGAGAAATTGCCAAGAAACTGAAGATCTCGTACAACGCTGTGTACTCAATTGGTAGAACATGGCGCTTGTAACGCCAGGGTAGTGGGTTCGATCCCCGGGATGACCCATACGTAAAAATGTATGCACACATGACTGTAAGTCTCTTTGGATAAAAGCGTCTGCTAAATGGCATATTATTATTATATTATAACCAGAATAGAAAGAGGAGTGGGAGGTCCCGGTGCACAACTGAGCAAGAGGACAAATACATTAGGGTGTCTAGTTTGAGAAACAGACGCCTCACAGGTCCTCAACTGGCAGCTTCATTAAATAGTACCCGTAAAACACCAGTCTCAACGTCAACAGTGAAGAGGCGACTCCGGGATGCTTACCTGACACACTTGTCTAAATTGATGGGTCATGTGAAGGAAATGCTATAGCCACATCTAGCTAAGTGGATGGGTCACTATTGTCTAGACATGTACACATGTTCATGAAAAACAATAGATGGCCGTAATCATCCCCAGACACACTTGGCTAACTTGATGGGTCTTGTAATTGTCTGGCGAAGTGGAGTCTTTTGTTCAGACATGTAGCTAGCTAGCTAAACAATGAACCGGTATAATCCCAACTCATACTACTACCAATACAAATATTGTCATAGCTGTAGTAGCTAAAGAGCTAACCAACTAGGTTCAATGTTAGCTAGCTAACATTAGGCTATAACTTGCAATGCAAATGGATTTCTGATTTGAATAATATTACTACACAGATCATACACTTAACGTAAGCTACCGAGCCAGCAATCTAACGTTCGCTAGCTAACAGTACGCTTTAACTTGCAATGTAAACGACTTTCTGACAAAATTAGAAACGTATAATATCTGAAAATGTAGCTAGACTCTTACCCGTATACATGCCTGAACGCTTCATGGCAGACTGGAACCATTTAACTCTGTTTTGTTTGTAGCTACATCTTGTTTGGCCAGTGTTGTGTCAAGTCACTGACCGTGGCATATGCAGAAAGTAGACCATCACTTTTTCCAACTGATATGTCGATAGCTCCTGCTAAATTCAGGGCATCAATGTTGTTGAGAAAAGTAGCAAAACTTTTGTAGTTCTCGATGGCTAACGTTATATCTTTCAAAAACAGTGTGACAGAAAGGACTATCAACCCATACTGAGCAGCTCACGTTATAGACAGAAGCAGGCTACATGGCAGACCAATCCAAACTCCTCTCCCGGCATGTCCAGCCCATCCATTATCTCAGCCAATCATTTCTAGCGGAAGGTTCCGGTCTTTTTCCATGGCTAAACCAACTAGGCTCGTAATTTAACCATTTTATTCGTATTTACGGATGGAATAGAAGTTTGTTATTAAAGCACATGAAAGTTCACATGTTCCAGTAGGCATTTCTGCCAAAAAAACGCAGTTTGATAAAAATAAATGTGTACGTTCAAATGCCTCTCCTGACGTGCGACAGTTTCATGAAACGAGTCACAAATGTCATCACCAAAGTATGTTTTCACCCATTCTGGTCCAGAGTGGCTGGGCACCCTACAATGTATCAAATCTAATTGTATTTGTCACATGCTTCGTAAACAACAGGTGTAGGCTAACAGTGAAACACTTACTTACGGGCCCTTCCCAACAATGCAGAGAGAAATAAATATAGAAAAATAATAACACAAAATAAATACACGAGTAACGATAGAATGGCTAAATACACGGGGTACCTGTACCGAGTCAATGTGCAGGGGTACGAGGTAATTGAGGTAGATATGTACAGTGCCTTCAGAAAGTATTCATACCCCTTGACTTATTCCACATTTTGTTGTTACAGCCTGAATTCAAAATTGATTCAATAGTTTTTTTCCTCTTACTCATCTTCACACAATACTCTATAATGACAAAGTGAAAACATGTTTTTAGAACATTTTTGCAGATGTATTTAAAATTAAATACATAAATATCTAATTTACGTACATAAGTATTCACACCCCTGAGTCAATCAATACATGTTAGAATCACATTTGGCAGCGATAACAGCTGTGAGTCTTACTGGGTAAGTCTCTAAGAGCTTTGCACACCTGGATTGTACAATATTTGCACATTATTTTTTTAAAGAATTCTTCAAGCTCTGTCAAGTTGGTTGTTGATCATTGCTAGACGACCATTTTTAAGTCTTGCCATAGATTTTCAAGCCAATTTAAGTCAAAACTGTAACCAGGCCACTCAGGAACATTCAATATTATCTTGGTAAACAACTCAAGTGTATATTTGGCCTTGTGTTTTAAGTTAAGAAAGGTACATTTATCTCCCAGTGTCTGGTGGAAAGCAGACTGAACCAGATTTTCCTCTAGGATTTTGCATGTGCTTAGCTCTATTCCGTTTATTTTTATCCTGTTAAACACTATGGTGTGAATACTTTCTGAAGGCACTATAGATATAGGTAGGGGTAAAGTGACTAGATGATAAACAGTAGCGGCATGTGATGAGTCAAAAGAGTTAGTGCAAAGAGGGTCAATGCAGATACTCTGGGTAACTATTTGGTTAACTATTTAGTAGTCTTATGGCTTGGGTTTAGAAGCTGTTAAGGGTCCTGTTTGATCCAGACTTTGTGGATTGGTACCGCTTGCTGTGCAGTAGCAGAGAGAACAGTCTAAGACTTGGGTGGCCGGAGTCGTATATATTTTTTAGGGCCTTCCTCTGCACTGCCTGGTATAGAGGTCCTGGATGGCAAGGAGCTTGGTCCCAGTGATGTACAGGGCTGTACGCATTACCATCTGTAGCGCCTTGTGGTTGGATGCCAAGCAGTTGCCATACCAAGTGGAGATGCAGCCAGTCAAGATGCTCTCAATGGTGCAGTTGTACAACTTTTTGAGTATCTGAGAGCCCATGCCAAATCTTTTCAGCCTCCTTAGGGGGAAGAGGCATTGTTGTGCCTTCTTCACGACTGTGTTGGTGTGTGTGGACCATGTTCATTCCTTAGTGATATGGACAATGAGGAACTTGAAACTCAACCCGCTCCATTACAGTCCTGTCGATGTGGATGGGGGCGTGCTTGGCCCTCCATTTCTTATAGTCCACAATCAGCTCCTTTGTCTTGCTGACGTTGAGGGAGAGATTGGTGCAAGGTCACTGACCTCCTCTCTATAGGCGGTCTCGTCATCAGTGATCAGGCCTACCACTGTTGTGTCATCAGCAAACTTAATGATGGTATTGGAGTCATGCGCGGCCTTGCAGTCGTGGGTGAACAGGGAGCACAGGAGGGGACTAAGCACGCACCCCTGAGGGGCCCCCATGTTGAGGGTCAGCGTGGCTGCCTACCCTCAGCACCTGGGGGCGGCCAGTCAGGAAGTCCAGGATCCAGTTCCAGAGGGAGGTGTTCAGTCACAGGGTCCTGAGCTTAGTGATGAGCTTGGAGGGCACTATGTTTTGAACGCTGAGCTGTAGTCAATTAACAGCATCACATAAGTGTTCCTTTTGTCCAGGTCGGAGAGGGCAGTGTGGAGTGCTATAGAGATTGCGGCATCTGTTGTGGCGTTATGTGAATTGGAGTGGGCCCAGGGTGTCTGGGATGATGGTGTTGATGTGCCATGACCAGCCTTTCAAAGCATTTCATGGTTACAGATGTGAGTGCTACGGGCAATAGTAATTTAGACCGGGTACCTTGGCGTTCTTGGGCACAGGGATTATGGTGGTCTGCTGGATTCGAACCAGAATCTATAGTGGCACAGCTAGCACTGCGATGCAGTGCCTTAGACCACTGTGCCACTGCATCGCAGTGCTAGCTGTGCCACTAGAGATCCTGGTTCGAATCCAGGCTCTGTCGTAGCCGGCCGCGACCGGGAGACCCATGGGGCGGCGCACAATTGGCCCAGCGTTGTCCAGGTTAGGGGAGGGAATGGCCGGCAGGGATGTAGCTCAGTTGGTAGAGCATGGCGTTTGCAACGCCAAGGTTGTGGGTTCGATTCCCACAGGGGGCCAGTATAAAAAAAAAAAATATATAATAATAATAATGTATGCACTCACTAACTGTAAGTCGCTCTGGATAAGAGCGTCTGCTAAATGACTAAAAATGTAAAAATGTAAAAAAATTGTGGAACTTCAAAAAGGCAGTAACCTCAGCAGTGGTGCTTGTAGAAGCCTATGGCTGTGCAATGGCATAGCCTTGTTTTATTAATTTAGCAGACAATGTGCTCTTATTTCCTGAGCCCTTATCACAGTCAAGACACATCTATTTTATACAGAATATTTTTTATTTTTCCATATTTTCAGTGTGGAACCTGTCTATGTTTAGGGGGGTTATAGGCTAACCAATTATAAATGGCACTAGCAGTTCGCAAAGTAGCTTAAAGCAGGTTTCCCAAACTCGGTCCTGGGGCCCCCCCTGGGTGCACATTTAGTTTTTTGCCCTAGCACTACACAGCTGATTCAAATAATCAAAGCTTGATGATGAGTTGGTTATTTTAATAAGCTGTTTAGTGCCAGGGCAAAAACCAAAACGTGCACCCAGGGGGGGGCCCCAGGACCGAGTTTGGGAAACCCTGTGCTTAAAGGGATACTTTGGGATATTGGCAATGAGGCCCCAGAGTCCGATGAACTCGTGGATACCATTTTTATGTCTCTGCGAGCAGTTTGAAGGAAGTTGCTAATTGGCACTAGCGCAATTGCTAACTAACATTAGCGCAATGACTGGAAGTCTATGGGTATCTGCTAGCATGCTAACAGATACACATAGACTTCCAGTCATTGTGCTAACGCTAGTGAGCATTGGCTCGCAAAACGACCTCTAACTTCCTTCCTACTGAACACAAAGACATAAAATGGTGTCCACAAGTTCATCGGACTCTGGGGAAGTAGATAAAGGGCCTCATTGCCAAAATCACGAAGTTAAGCGGAAAATAGACAGGGACAAAATTATTCAAAAACTGCAGCTCGTTGTTGGAACACATATTTTCCTACTTCAATCAACCAGTCCATTTTGAATTTGTTATAAATCCATTTTGCAAGGAATGTAGCTTGTTTATCCCATCAGTTAGATATGTTTTTATAGGCATTTATTTCTGTAGGCCTAACGGGAGCTTGTGTGCGCACTCAGCACGCGTGTGTGGAGGGAGCGGTCAGAATGCAATTGAATGAGCTAGAGGGGAAAGATAATTTAGGGAGAACGGTGTGATGCTTGGCTTTGTTTCTTTTTTGTTGTGCAAATGGAAATGTATAAATGGAACACTAGAGTCAAAGCAAATTAATGTTTTCTTCAAGACACAATTTCACTTGCCCATTCAGACAGCCACAAAGCACATTCCACCAAATAGTTTTACAGTATTTGAATTTCTCTGGTTAAAGATCAAGCTTTGACGTCCGTTCGAGTACTCGATTACTCATGCCCATCCCTAGGTACTTCCTGTTTGAGTTTTTGCTTGTAAGCAGGAATCAGACAGGGCTCTAACTACTCTAGCTCCACAATGAGATAGGGTGCAGGCCAGGCAGCAGGCTGTTAGTGGAGTCTGCCACTAGCACAGTCAGTGTAGTCAGCTCAGCTATCCCCATTGAGACCATGTCTGTGCCTCGATCTAGGTTGAGCAAAACTAAACATGGCGGTGTTCGCCTTAGTAATCTCACTGGAATAAAGACCTCCTCCATTCCTGTCATTATTGAAAGAGATTGTGATATCTCACATCTCAAAATAGGGCTACTTAATGTTAGATCCCTCACTTCCAAGACAGTTATGGTCAATGAACTAATCACTGTTCATAATCTTGATGTGATTGGCCTGACTGAAACATGGCTTAAGCCTGAATAAATTTTTTATATATATATTCCCCTTTATTACTTTTCAACCCCACCATCCTTTCCCTACTTGGAGTAAATTAGTGAACAACAACGCCCAGGCCTCTACTTCCGGTCTATACTTACTATCTACACCTTATGGACAGAGTTAATTTTACAATAATTCTATATATATATATATATATATATATATATATATATATATATATATATATATATATATATATATATATTTATTTATTTATTTATTTATTTATTTTTTTTGCTCCTGAACTTCTTCTACTCTCAACCTCTCCGATCATTTTCATGATGTCCATCCGGTTTGCTTCTAAATGCCATATCTTTCTAACTGTGCTCTTTCCCAAAAGCTCCCAACATACAACCTATATACTTATTATGGACACAGTATGCTTACATTATTAGCTATCTTTGTTATTATTTGTTGTTATTTGTTATTAGTCCCATCCTTCAACTCTATTCAATACCTCCCATCTATCTCTTAACACCATCCATATAGGATTTCTATTTGCCATATATATTTCAACCGTACTGTGATATTTTACAAAAGTTCTGAACCTTTCTATTCTCATTGCTTCTACAGATTGTGAATTAAAAATAAACATTTTTGCTAAAAGTATTATTATATTATTGATTGATTGACTATGACTTTTCAGATCACCCAGTAATGCTATCTGCAAGGTTAGTTCCAGGTAAATATTGCAATCCTTTAGCCATTCCTGGACCTGTGTCCAAAAACAAGCTACAAATGGACAGAACCAAAACAAATGATCTAATGATTCTATCTCTTCACAGCAAAATCTGCAGAGCTGGGAAGATTGTATCCCCCATATAAATAACATTCTATTGGTAGCAAGAATTGTATATAATAATTTAAATTGAAAGATTCTAATTTTTGAATCCGGTGTCGTTTTGCGTGTCAGTTCATAAACACTATGCCATGGGATCGGTACGTCAAAGATCTCTTCCCAACTATTTTGCAATCTATATGGGACGGCTGTCAATCCTTTGGTCCTTAAGTGAAACTGATATACTTTTTTATTTATCACAGTTTTCCTTAACCAATTATGTTCTTTAATGCAAGGCCGACAGACAAGTTCCTTACTTTCTCCCCCTTCAACTTTCCTCTTCCACTTTTGCGGTAAGGCTGCAATTATTTGGTTGTAATTTTGGGTAGAGCAGACATTTCCATATGTTTTTGTTAGCTGCATGTGCGACATAACTCCACCAGTCCTACCGATGATATCATTTACGAAGATTATACCTTTTTTAAACATTCTGTCAAAAAATAAAGGTTTTTTGTCAATTAGTATATTTGAATTTAACCACAATATTTGTTGCATTATTTGTTCTGTCGTTTCTGGAGGATTAAATTGAAATTGCAACCAACTTTCTATGGCTTGTTTTAGAAATAGTGACATTTGGGAGATTATTTCCTTTTCAAATAACTGAAAGTGAGAGGTTGTAATCTGAATAAAGGGAAAAAGGCCTTTCTTGAACAGTGGGTGAGACAATCTTACTAATTTGCTTGAGAACCAGTTCGGATTTAAGTATAACTTTTGGATGACTGAAGATTTTAGTGATAGGTCTAATGCTTTAATATTTAATAATTTCTGTCCTCCGAATTCATATTCATTATATAAATATGCTCTTTTAATTTTGTCTGGCTTGCCGTTCCAAATAAAATTGAATATTTTTTTCTCATATAATTTAAAAAACTGTTTGCTAGGCGTAGGCAAGACCATAAGCAAATAGGTAAACTGGGATAATACTAAAGAGTTAATCAGGGTGATTTTTCCACAAATTGACAGGTATCTTCCTTTCCATGGTAGTAAGATCTTATCTATTTTTGCTAACTTTCTATTAAAATTTATTGAAGTGAGATCATTTATTTCCTTTGGGATATGTATTCCAAGTATATCCACATCACCATCAGACCATTTTATTGGTAAACTACATGGTAATGTAAAAATTGTATTTTTTAGTGATCCAATACGTAATATAGTACATTTGTCATAATTTGGTTTTAATCCAGAGAGGTTAGAAAATGTATCTAGATCCTCTATGAGGCTGTGGAGGGATTCTAGTTGTGGATCTAAAAGAAAACATGAATCATCTGCGTACAATGACACCTTTGTTTTTAAGCCCTGTATTTCTAATCCTCTGATATTATTATTGGATCTGATTTTAATAGCTAACATCTCGATGGCCACAATAAATAGATATGCCGATAGTGGACAACCTTGTTTCACTCCTCTTGACAGTTTAAAACTTTCTGAGAAATAGCCATTATTTACTATTTTACACCTAGGGTTACTATACATGATTTTGACCCATTTTATAAGAGATTCTCCAAAATTGAAATGCTCCAGGCATTTATATATAAATTCCAGTCGAACTTTATCAAATGCCTTTTCGAAGTCTGCTATGAATAGCAGGCCTGGTTTCCCATATTTTCCATAGTGTTCTATTGTTTCCAATACTTGCCTTATATTATCTCCAATGTATCTTCCATGTAAAAAACCTGTCTGATTAGAATGAATAATATCCGACAATACCTTTTTAATTCTATGCGCTATACATTTTGCTAGGATTTTTGCATCACAACACTGAAGTGTAAGGGGCCTCCAATTTTGTAAATGGACTGGATCTTTATATTTTCCACTTGTATCCTGTTTCAGTAATAATGAGATCAGACCTTCTTCTTGAGTGTCAGATAATCTACCATTTACATAGGAGTGGTTAAAACATGCTAATAACGGTCCTCTTAGTATATCAAAAAAGGTTTGGTATACCTCGATTGGTATGCCATCCAACCCTGGAGTTTTCCCGGACTTAAAGTCTTTAATTGCATCCAGAAGTTCCTCCTCTGTAATTTCACCTTCACATGAGTCTTTCTGTGTGGCTGTTATTTTGACATTATCAATAGAAAAAAAATCTCTACAATTAGCTTCAGTTAGAGGAGATGGAGGCGACTGAAAAGAAAACATATGCTTAAAATACTTTGTTTCTTCCTTCAAAATATCATTAGGTGAATTATGGGTGACTCCGTCAATTGTAACCAGTTTCATTAAGTTCTTTTTGGTAGCATTCCTATGTTGAAGATTAAAAAAGAATTTTGTGCATTTTTCCCCATATTCCATCCAGTTTGCTTTATTTTTATAATATATTACACTTGATCTTTCTTGAATAAGTTTTTCCATTTCTTTTTGTTTTTCCTCTAATTTATTCTGAGCCTCTATGTTACAGTTTTTATTTCCATCTATCTGTTCTGTTAGACTTTCTATTTCCTTTCTTAGTATAAACTCTTTTGACCTAAATTGCTTTTGTTTTCGAGATGAGTACTGAATTGCATGGCCTCTAAAGGCACATTTAAAGGTGTCCCATACAATAAGCCTGAAGAATTTAATGTGTTAAATGAGGCCTCTCCTCCTGGTTACACTAGTGACCATATCCCTCGCGCATCCCGCAAAGGCGGAGGAGTTGCTAACATTTACAATAGCAAATGTCAATTTACCCCCCAAAAATGACTGCGGTTTCGTCTTTTGAGCTTCTAGTCATGAAATCTATGCAGCCTACTCTATCACTTTTTATAGCTACTGTTTACAGGCCTCCTGGGCCGTATACAGAGTTCCTCACGGAGTTCCCTGAATTCCTATTGGACCTTGTAGTCATGGCAGATAATATTCAAATTTTTGGTGACTTTAATATTCACATGGAAAAGTCCTCAGCCCCACTCCAAAAGGCTTTCGGAGCCATCATCGACTCAGTGCGTTTTGTCCAACATGTCTCCGGACCTACTCATTGCCACAGTCATACCCTGGATCTAGTTTTGTACCGTGGAATAAATATTGTGGATCTAAATGTTTTTCCTTATAACCCTGGACTATTGGACTACCATCTTATTACGTTTGCAATCGCAACAAATAATCTGCTCAGACCCCAACCAAGGACTATCAAAAGCCGTGCTATAAATTCTCGGACAACCCAAAGATTCCTAGAGGCCCTTCCAGACTCCCTCCACCTACTCAAGGACGTCGGAGTACAAAAATCAGTTAACGACCTAACTGAGGATCTACATTTAACCTTGCGTAATACCCTAGATGCAGTCACACCCCTAAAAACAAAAAAACTTTTGTCACAAGAAACTAGCTCCCTGGTATACAGAAAATACCCGAGCACTGAAGCAAGCCTCCAGAAAATTGGAACGGAAATGGCGCTCCACCAAACTGGAAGTCTTCCTACTAGCTTGGAAAGAAAGTACAGAGCAATATCGAAGATCCCTCACTGCTGCTCGATCATCCTATTTTTCCAACCTAATTGAGGAGAATAAGAACAATCCAAAATGTATATTTGATACTGCCGCAAAGCTAACTAAAAAGCAGCATTCCCCAAGAGAGGATACCTTTCACTTCAGCAGTGATGAATTCATGAACTACTTCGACGAAAAGATCATGATCATTAGAAAGCAAATTACGGACTCCTCTTTGAATCTGCGTATTTCTCCAAAGCTCAGCTGTCCTGAGTCTGCACAAAACTGCCAGGACCTAGGATCAATGGAGAGACTCAAGGTTTTTTATTCTATATCTCTTGACATATCTCACATTCATGAAAATAGTCATGGCCTCTAAACCTTCAAGCTGCATACTGGACCCTATTCCAACTAAACTACTGAAAGAAGCTACTTCCTGTGCTTGGCCCTCCTATGTTGAACATAATAAATGGCTCCCAATCCACTGGATGTGTACCAAACTCACTAAAAGTGGCAGTAATAAAGCCTCTCTTGAGAAAGCCAAACCTTGACCCAGAAAATATAAAAAACTATCGGCCTATATCGAATCTCCCATTCCTCTCAAAATGTTTAGAAAAAGCTGTTGTGCAGCAACTCACTGCCTTCCTGAAGACAAAAACTGTATACGAAACGCTTCAGTCTGGTTTTAGACCCCATCATAGCACTGAGACCGCACTCGTGAAGGTGGTAAATTACCTTTTAATAGCGTCAGACCAAGGCTCTGCATCTGTCCTCGTGCTCCTAGACCTTAGTGCTGCTTTTGACACCATCGATCACATTATTCTTTTGGAGAGATTGGAAACCTTAATTGGTCTACACGAACAAGTTCTTGCCTGGTTTAGATCTTATCTGTCGGAAAGATATCAGTTTGTCTCTGTGGATGGTTTGTCCTCTGACAAATCAATTGTACGTTTCGGTGTTCCTCGAGGTTCCGTTTTAGGACCACTATTGTTTTCACTATATATTTTACCTCTTGGTGATGTCATTCAGTAACACAATGTTAACTTTCATTGCTATGCGGACGACACACAGCTCTATATTTCAATGAACCATGGTGAAGACCCAAAATTGCCTACCCTGGAAGCATGTGTTTCAGACATAAGGAAGTTGATGTCGGCAAATGTTTTACTTTTAAACTTGGACAAAATAGAGATGCTAGTTCTAGGTCCCAAAAAACAAAGATCTTCTGTTGGATCTGACAATTCATCTTGATGGTTGTACAGTCGTCTAAAAAAAAACTGAAGGACCTCTGCGTTACTCTGGACCCTGATCTCTCTTTTGACGAATATATCAAGAATTTTTCAAGGACAGCTTTTTTCCATCTTCGTAACATTGCAGAAATCAGAAACTCTTTGTCCAAAAATGATGCAGAACAGCTAATCCATGCTTTGGTCACTTCTAGATTAGACTACTGCAATGCTCTACTCTGGCTACCCGGATAAAGCACTAAATAAACTTCAGTTAGTGCTAAACACGGCTGCTAGAATCTTGACTAGAACCAAAATAATTGATAATTACTCCAGTGCTAGCCTCTCTACACTGGCTTCCTGTTAAGGCTAGGGCTGATTTCAAGGTTTTACTGCTAACCTACAAGCATTACATGGGCTTGCGCCTACCTATCTCTTCGATTTGGTCCTGCCATACATACCTACACGTACTCTACGGTCACAAGACGCAGGCCTCCTTATTGTCCCCCCCCCCCACCGTCTCAGCCTCCAGTATCTATGCTGCAATAGGGCTAGGGTCAGTCTGTTATATCTGGTGTTATTCTCCTGTCTAATCCGGTGTCCGTGTGAATTTAAGTATGCTCCCTCTAATTCTCTCTCTCTCACTCCCTCCCATCCCGGAGGACCTGAGCCCTAGGACCATGCCTCAGGACTACCTGGCCTGATGACTCCTTGCTGTCCCCAGTCCACCTGGTCGTGCTGCTGCTCCAGTTTCCACTCTACTGCCTGCGGCTATGGAACACTGCCCTGTTCACCGGACGTGCTACCTTGTCCCAGACCTGCTGTTTTCAACTCTCTCTCTGTACCGCACCTGCTATTTCAACCTCTAAATGCCCGGCTATGAAAGCCAAGTGACATTTACTCCTGATGTACTGACCTGTTGCAACCTCTACAACCACTGTGATTATTATTTGACCATGCTGGTCATCTATGAACCTTTGGACATCTTGGAGAAAAATCTGGCCTTAATGTCCATGTACTGTTATAATCTCCACCCGGCACAGCCAGAAGGGGACTGGCCACCCCTCAGAGCCTGGATCCTCTCTAGGTTTCTTCCTAGGTTTCTGCCTTTCTAGGGAGTTTTTCCTAGCCACCGTGCTTCTCCATCTGCATTGCTTGCTGTTTGGGGTTTTAGGCTGGGTTTCTGTATAGCATTTTGTGACATCGACTGATGTAAAAAGGGCTTTATAAATCAAATCTGATTGAAATTTGATTGATAGAGTTATGGTCAGATTTGCCAAAGGGAGGGCGAAGGAGAGCCTTGTAAGTGTTTCTGTGTGTTGAGTAAAGGTGATCTACAGTTTTGTCTCTAGTTGCACAGCTGACATGCTGTTAAAAATTAGTTTCAGTTTCCCTGCAATAAAATCACAGTCCACGAGAAGTGCTGTTTCTGGATGAGTATTTTCTTGTTGGCTTATGGCCCTATGCAGCTCGTTGAGTGTTGTCTTAGCGCCAGCATCGGTTTGTGGTGGTAAATAGACAGCTAGTATGGTCTGCAGCTTATCATGAGGTATTCTAACTCATGCGAGCAAAAACTTGAGACTTCCTTAACATTAGAGATCACGCACCAGCTGTTGTTAACAGAGACACACCCCTCCCATCTTACCCGAGGCTGCCTTCCGATCTTGACGATGCATGGAAAAGCCAGCGAGCTGTATATTATCCATGTCCTTGTTCAGCTACGACTCTGAGAAACATAGAATATTACAGTTCTTTAGGTCCCGTTGACAGGATAGTCTCGAACGGAGCTCGCCAGTTTGTTCTCTAGTGATTGTACGTTCGCCCACTAAACAGAGGGCAATGGCGGTCTAGAAACGCTTTTTCATTTTCTGTTGCAAAACGTTTTTCTACAGTGTACATTTCCTCACCTTGATGAAGATGTTGCTCTGCCATATCTCACTGAAAGGGAGTATGTTTTCTCTAGGTCTCTGTGTGCTGTTGGAATGAACAATGGGCTTAATTTGATGGCTAAAGAGCTGAGACATGCTAAACACTGATATCTGATGCACCTACCAACATTGTGCCCTGTCACGCCCCGTGGTGCAGAACCAGGGTGTTTGATGCACACGCACACACACACACACACGGACGGACAGACACACACAACACACAGACGGATAGACAAACACACCTATACGGACACACGCACACACTGGGGCCAATGTGTTCCCGATTAACTTGTTGAATCAGCTTTGTTAAACTGCCCCACAGGATTCGGATAAGTGATTGTCATTGAATCTGCATAATTAGGAAATCATGGCGTCGGAATACAAATGCTCCAACTAACTCAACTCCACAGACGCTCCCTCTCCCCTGGCCTGGCAGTAAACCAAGCATGAATAATCATTAGGTACACCGGCACTACAGGCGGAAAGAACACTGTCGCTGCATGATACATATTTCATCCACATTCTTGCGGAGAGTGGTTTGGAGCTAGGTCTGTTTGAGAGAGACTCAGAGAGCACAGTGTTGTGGTACTAGGCTACAGACACTTTGAAGTTGTCACCCACTCTGGCTCTCTGTACGGAGGGTCTCTTTCTCACTCTCACTCACTCCTTCCCTCTCTTTCTCTCTCTCTCTCTCTCTCTCTCTCTCTCTCTCTCTCTCTCTCTCTCTCTCTCTCTCTCTTTTTCTCTCGTTCTCTTGTGGTAAAAAGCACATCTTATACAACAGGTCTGGCAGCTAGCGGCGGTTAGGCTTTATCAGTGGAGCAGAGAGTGGTGTTAGCTCTTAGTGCTCATTAGGGACATGTCATTCCCCTGGGGAACTGTGTGGCGCCCAATGAGAAGTGACAGCAAGGCCAAACAATGGAGCCCCATCTTTACAGGCTCTGGAATTGTCCCCAGACACACACACTCTTCACGCATGGCAGTGACTGGCCCTCTAACCACCGAACCACACACACACGGGCACACATGTACACGCACGCACACACACACATCTGAGCACAACAGCAGTGTTTTAGGGACAGCGGGGTGTTTGTTCAGCTGCACTACACTGGCTCCACTGTAGTCATTGTTTAACAGTGTTAATGTCGACTCAGTCACTCTCATCATCCATACATTCATGCTGTAGTTTTATTTAATCTATGATGTAGTTCATCTTTGTGGTTTGTTTGGTGCAGTAACAAACACTAAACTCTTACATTCTCAGCCATGCTCTCCAAATAACCTCATAGCCATAACATAGTTTTGAATAACATGTTTTGCTGCTCTCTGCTGGCATCGGTATGAATTGCACTTTTCTCCTTTTCTTACTTGACTTTTTTTGTGTAAAATGTGCTTTCATTATTGACTTGATAGTATAGGAATTTTTGGTACCAAATTAAATGCGATGTTAAATGCATGATTTGTGTTATTTTCTCTGTTGTAGGATTCACCAGATTACATCAATGTCCAGGAGCTGAAATATCTTGACATGGTCATATCAGAGGCTCTGCGCCTCTACCCCCCTGGTTTCAGGTAAGAGCCTCAAGTCTTTTTCCCATATAGTATGATAGTATTAATAGTATTGATATTATAAGAACGATTCACAAGATACACAAGACAACTCTCTTATGTACTGTAAATGGCCATGTCCCCCATGTTCCATAGTTCACCATTTCATTATGCGCATTGTGAAAACTGAGCAACCATTTTGTTTCAGGTTTGCCCGTGACGTTGACAAGGACTGCATGGTGAATGGACAGTTCCTACCCAAGGGAGCCACCCTGGAGATCCCTGCAGGCTATCTGCACTATGATCCAGAGTACTGGCCTGAGCCAGAGAAGTTCATCCCTGAGAGGTAGGCGGCAGTCAGTCAACTGTAGCTCAGTAATCATGTTCCATTTCTATGGGTCTACTATAGAGAAGTCTCAGCACAGCTACAGTACACTCAGTCACTGCCTCACATTATGTCCTACTGTGGATGTTCTGTACAACATTGACACGTGATAATACAACACAGAAGGCACATTCAAGTGTACTAGTACAGTATCAGAGTGTATTCCATACTGACCACTGAGGCCTCTTACTCGCCCATACAGATTCACAGTGGAGGCCAAGGCCAGCAGACACCCGTTTGTGTACCTGCCGTTTGGAGCGGGGCCCCGCAGCTGTGTGGGCATGAGGCTGGCCCAGCTGGAGATCAAGATGGCCCTGGTGCACGTCTTCAGGAAGTTCAACATTGTGGCCTGCACAGACACCAAGGTGGGTTAAACCTCTGAGTCCCTATTCTCTAAAGCGTCTTAGAGTAGGAGTGCTGATCTAGAATCAGAACACCCCTGTCCATATAAGCATATTCACTACGATCTAAAAAGCTAAACTGATCCTAGATCACCATTCATACTGATACGCTTTATGAATACGGGCCCATATTTCTTCTTTTGGCACTTATCCCAACCTACATTTGTAAAGGTCATGATAAGATTGAAAATACAGAGTCACATGTATACAACCCAGTCTATGCTGTACCCTAGCTCTTTAACACGTTGCTCGTCTACATGTATGATGCAGGTTCCTCTGGAGTTGAAGTCTCACACCACTCTCGGACCCAAGAATGGCATCTATGTGACAATCACTAATAGAGAGATAGAGGGAGAACCGGCGACTCCCCCTGCAGAGGAAGAATAGAAGCTCTGTTCTCTGTCTGCTCTCCAGACTGTAGTGTGATTTCTATGAAACTGATATATTATCCATCCAACGACTGCTAATTTTAAGGCTAAACATAAAGTAGCATTAACCTAGCCTGGTCCCAGATCTGTTTGTGCTGTCTTGCTAACTTCTATGGTTATTCTCACACGTTTGGCGCTTTCACTTTATGTAAGAGTTGGCAATACAGCACAAACAGATTTGAGACCAGGCTAGCATTAACCTCTTCTTTAACTTAAAAATCTAAATTCAAGTGCCTATCCTCTGTCGCTGTTCCTTCATCAACTATGGACTGGGCTGAGGATCCGGACTGAATGTGAGCAGAGGAGCAGTAGCATTACTATGCTCCCATGCAGTGGTGGAAAAAGTACACAATTGTCATACTTGAGTAAAAGAAAAGATACCTTAATAGAAAATGACTCAAGTGAAAGTCACCCAGTAAAATACTACTTGAGTAAAAGTCTACAAGTATATGGTTTTAAATATACTTACAGTGAGGGAAAAAAGTATTTGATCCCCAGCTGATTTTGTACGTTTTCCCACTGACAAAGAAATGATCAGTCTATAATTTTAATGGTAGGTTTATTTGAACAGTGAGAGACAGAATAACAACAAAAAAATCCAGAAAAACGCATGTCAAAAATTTTATAAATTGATTTGCATTTTAATGAGGGAAATAAATATTTGACCCCTCTGCAAAACATGACTTAGTACTTGGTGGCAAAACCCTTGTTGGCAATCACAGAGGTCAGACGTTTCTTGTAGTTGGCCACCAGGTTTGCACACATCTCAGGAGGGATTTTGTCCCACTCCTCTTTGCAGATCTTCTCCAAGTCATTAAGGTTTCGAGGCTGACGTTTGGCAACTCGAACCTTCAGCTCTCTCCACAGATTTTCTATGGGATTAAGGTCTGGAGACTGGCTAGGCCACTCCAGGACCTTAATGTGCTTCTTCTTGAGCCACTCCTTTGTTGCCTTGGCCATGTGTTTTCGGTCATTGTCATGCTGGAATACCCATCCACGACCCATTTTCAATGCCCTAGCTGAGGGAAGGAGGTTCTCACCCAAGATTTGACGGTACATGGCCCTGTCCATCGTCCCTTTGATGCAGTGAAGTTGTCCTGTCCCCTTAGCAGAAAAACACCCCCAAAGCATAATGTTTCCACCTCCATGTTTGACGGTGGGGATGGTGTTATAATATAAATAATAATATGCCATTTAGCAGACGCTTTTATCCAAAGCGACTTATAGTCATGTGTGCATACATTTTTACGTATGGGTGGTCCCGGGGATCGAACCCACTACCCTGCCGTTACAAGCGCCGTGCTCTACCAGCTGAGCTACAGAGGACCACGTGTTCTTGGGGTCATAGGCAGCATTCCTCCTCCTCCAAACACGGCGAGTTGAGTTGATTCCAAAGAGCTCCATTTTGGTCTCATCTGACCACAACACTTTCACCCAGTTCTCCTCTGAATCATTCAGATGTTCATTGGCAAACTTGTATATGTGCTTTCTTGAGCAGGGGGACCTTGCGGGCGCTGCAGGATTTCAGTCCTTCACGGCGTAGTGTGTTACCAATTGTTTTCTTGTGTGACTATGGTCCCAGCTGCCTTGAGATCATTGACAAGGTCCTAGTTCTGGACTAATTCCTCACCGTTCTCATGATCATTGCAACTCCACGAGGTGAGATCTTGCATGGAGCCCCAGGCCGAGGGAGATTGACAGGTCTTTTGTGTTTCTTCCATTTGCGAATAATCGCACCAACTGTTGTCACCTTTTCACCAAGCTGCTTGGCGATGGTCTTGTAGCCCATTCCAGCCTTGTGTAGGTCTACAATCTTGTCCCTGACATCCTTGGAGAGCTCTTTGGTCTTGGCCATGGTGGAGAGTTTGGAATCTGATTGATTGATTGCTTCTGTGGACAGGTGTCTTTTATACAGGTAACAAACTGAGATTAGGAGAACTCCCTTTAAGATTGTGCTCCTAATCTCAGCTCGTTACCTGTATAAAAGGCACCTGGGAGCCAGAAATCTTTCTGATTGAGAGGGGGTCAAATACTTATTTCCCTCATTACAATGCAAATCAATTTATAACGTTTTTTACATACATTTTTCTGGATTTCTTTGTTGTTATTCTGTTTCTCATTGTTCAAATAAACCTATCATTAAAATTATAGACTGATCATTTCTTTGTCATTGGGCAAACGTACAAAATCAGCAGGGGATCAAATACTTTTTTCCCTCTCTGTATGTATCAAAAGTAAAATTATAAATAATTTTAAATTCCTTATATTAAGCAAACCAGACGGCACCATTTTAATGTTTTATTATTATTTATATTTTTTTATGGATAGCCAGGGGCACACTCCAACACTCAGACATCATTTACAAATGAAGCATGTGTGTTTAGTGAGTCCGCCAGATCAGAGGCAGTAGGGATTACCAGGGATGTTCCCTTGATAAGTGCGTGAATTGCACCATTTTCCTGTTCTGCTAAGCATTCAAATTGTAACGAGTACATTTGGGTGTCAGGGAAAATGTGTGGAGTGAAAAGTACATTTATTAAAAGTAAAAGTTGTCAAAAATATAAACAGTAAAGTACAGATACCCTAAAAAACTACTTAAGTAGTACTTCAAAGTATTTTTACACCACTGCTCCATTGGTAAATGACAATTTGCACAGAAAAAGTGAGGTTGGGCCAGGGGCGGCTCACCTTTTTAATCAGCCAGTGTGCTGGACGGAGGTCAAACCCTCCAAGAGGCCCCTGCCAATGGCACATTGATCACCACAGTGATTCTGCAGGACTAAAGAGAGGGAGGGGGAGAAGCATGCTGGGGGAACTGTGAGCTGGGGGGAGGGGAAGACTGTGGCAAAATGCTGTTCTTATTACAATAGGACAACATACCTTGACCTCTGTATAAATTAATATTGATATCCATTGTTACTGAATAGTCACCGCAGGACTGCATTAAAGGGAAGGATCAATTCAAAGTATGTTAGAACATGCCCATGAACTATTAAAGGGATAGTTCACCCAAATTACAAAATGATATAATATTGGTTTTCCTGTAAGCAGTCTATGGATAAGGTAAGAGAGCGATCCATGCTTCAGTTTGGTTTACCAGTCCTCTGTCTCCAAATGCTATGAAATATCCTTGTCCATAGACTTCTTACAGGGTAAAGTCATCCAAATGTTTTTGTCATTTGGATGGACTATCCCTGTAAGGATTTGTATAGGCTCCCAACAGCTCTATGGCTGGAAAGCGAGTCTTTGCAAGCATCCTTGCAATTATCCATCCAATCAATCATAACAGTGTAGGCATTGACTAAATGTTATAGGACTTCTCTTTTTTTTCCCCCTCACACAGATTTCCCAATCTTTCATCTTTAAAATGCAGCTATGATTTACATGAAGGTAATATTCATAGGATCACGACTCGAGGAGAGAGGAAAGCAATATCAGCTCACTTCATTTCTCATTGCCTCTTAAGTTGAAAAGCTCTGATGTTACTGTGTGTGATTTTTATTAAAGCTTGACTGTATGTGCTTTATACCCATGGGATGGTGTTAATTGTGTTGGATTGGAGTGTTGCTCTGGAATTTGATGTTACATATTCATTAAATGTGAAATCAAAATCAGGGAAAGATGTTATCAATATAATTTCTGAAATATTCCATTTTAATTGACAGGAATAATGATGACATGCTATGAAAGAGTAAATGCAAAGGTGGAATAAATGCTGAAATGGGACAAATCTCTCCACAATCATTCAGAATTTCTGTGTAACATTTAATAGTTCATGTTTTATCTATTTAGGGTCTGATTTCTTGAATATTGGATATGTTTCTTGTCAATGAGGAAGACAAACTGAGTGAAGAGCCATTTTATTGCAGTGTAACAATTTATAATGTTGTAAAGATAAATATCAAGTTGATAGTGTAAATAAGAAAAGCGCATGACAGGATTTTTCACAACTTTAACAAGATATGTATTCAGTACTCAGCTTAAGAAATTGATATTTCACATTACTAGGAATGTTTAAGTTTGACACTGTACAGTTATTTCATATCCACCTCAAGGAATACGTTTTAGCTATCACCTACCTAAGAGAGAAAACACATCATAAGATATTACAATGATGTCTCTGACATAAGAATTTCCATGTGTACATTAATATAGAAGAACCAATGACCATTAGATTAAGTGGTCCTCTGTAGCTCAGCTGGTAGAGCACGGCGCTTGTAACGCCAAGGTAGTGGGTTCGATCCCCGGGACCACCCATACACAAAAATATATGCACTCATGACTGTAAGTCGCTTTGGATAAAAGCGTCTGCTAAATGGCATATTATTATTATTATTATTATTAAAAAACCTACCCGTGTTCTAGCGGTTACAGGGCCAAAGACCCTGGCACACATGTATGGAGTTGGCATGAGTTCAAATCTGACCCAGTGCCCTTCTGACTCACATCTCTCTCCATTTCCTGTGTTCTCGCCGTTGTTCTATCAACAATAAAATATGTAAGGAGTGGGACTGCCACACTCTTTAGAAAATGAAATATATAAAAAGAGCTCAATCCTCTGCAACTGTTGTGCCATGTGTTATGTTATTCATTACATATTGAAAAGGAAAATAAAACATCTTAGGGCTCAATTCAATCCATATCGCCGAAGTTCAGCGCAACTTCAATGTAAAGGTAATTTCCAATTGAGCCGGCATATGCAGCATTTACCGTGAATGCAGTCTCAGTGAGCGCGGGAACATTGCCTTTAAATTTCAAATCGTGCTATAGCGCTGAACTTCGGTGAATGTGGATTAAAACGAGCCCAAAATACTAACAAAAAAGATAGCCCTAAACCTAAACCCAATTCAATAAATCACTAGCCCCAATTCAATAAATCACAGAAATACAGTAGGTAGAGCATGTGAGAAGACTGTTAGCAAGTCACAAAATATCTGTTGTCTTCAGTGCAAGACATTGGTATGGACCCCTATGGATTTTAGGAGTACTCAATTAGGAATTCAGGATAAATCTGATGTTTCTCAAACACAACAAAAATGGATGGGTTGTGTTGTGAGTCGACACAGCTGTCGTAGAGGACCATGCTGGTGCCTTTCTGAGGGGGACGACGGTAATTGTCATGTCCCTTGGTGAACTCTCCAACCAAGACCAGAGCCACAAACATGATCTTCTGGCTCCTGCTCTGAGACTTGATGTAGTTGTTGGAGAATGAGGCATCTCTAGCAAAGTAGCTCCCTGGAAAATAACAATGACAGCGCGTTAGAGACATTTCAAAGGTCTAGCAGAAACATTTGCTTTTGTGTGACTATTGATATAGCAATAGAGAGATTTACCTTGACCATAAGGTGTTCCATTGACACCGCAGGTCCTCCAGTCAAAGTTCTGTTCACAGATGGCATCTATGATAGACTCATCTGTGCCGTGAAACAAGTTTCTCTCGTAAACCGGTTTCCCTCCATTCTTCTTCATCATCTGTTCCTTCTGCCTAACCACAAACACACAAAACAATACATTAAAAGGGATAGTTCAGCGATTTTAAATATTAAGATATGTTTGTTTCCTTACCTTGAAAGCAGTCTATGGACAAGGAGTGGCTGCAATCCATACATTTGGTTTTGTTAAACTAGCCACTGCCAACAAATGCTTATACAGTAAAACCTCAAAGATACGAACCTCAGAGTTGCAGACTGACCGGTCAACAAACAGGAAATATCAAACCAGGACATTACATTTTGCAAGTTTGAAATGTCATGCCTAAATAATCTCTTAGCTCTTTACACTGGTGGGAATTGGCCTATATGAATAGGGCTAAATTTTAATGTTTCTTACAGAAGAAATATGACAAGCATATGCATAACCATGGTAGCGATTGAAAGACAACAGTTTGGAGTTGATGGTAAAATTATTAGCCCAAAAGGTCAAGACACAACAGGGTGGCAGGTAGCCTCGAGGTTAGAGTGTTGGGCCAGTAACCGAAAGGTTGCTGTTTCAAATATCGGTAGGGACCCTGGCCGTGACCCCACTCACTGCAAATACTCTGGATACGTTCAGTAACATAACAATATTCCTGGGAAATGTGGGGTAGGTGCAACATAAGAAAAAAATGACAAGGGTTTGAGTGAGAGGACTAACTGGTGTTTCCAAGTGGCCACACAGCTCTCCAAAATGTGGACAGTTCCTAAGTCATTTCAAGAAACTTTTATGACTCAAAGAAGAGTCTTCAACAATAAGGTGCTTTTTTTAGCTCTCCTAGCTGTGCCGTTGAGGAACAGCAAGCACACTTGTAGTTGTTTTCTTTGGAATACCCTGCAATCACACAATTTGGACTCACATTTGGACTCACAGGTGTTTGGCTTGCTTGTATGGCATCAAAGCCATATTTATTATAATCCTCAAAATACAATTTACAGCATTTCCCTCACTCAAATACAAAATGTGCAAAAGTTGCCCAATTAGTAGAAGGGATGAGGGCAACTTCTTGTCGTGCGAGATGCTCATGTTCAGAGTAGCTGTCAGTCAAAACCCGTACAGCGTAGAGTATGAGCGGTGCCCAATTTGACTGGAGCTCCAGCCCCCTCGCCCGCTCCAATTTCGCTCCAGTAGCGCTCACTTCTCTTCACGAGCTCAGGGCATACCCGGCCCAGCATGCATTTGTAGGCTACTTGTGTGCTGATATAGCCCCTTGCTTTAGCTACTGTCCTGGAGTTCGCAAAATATTTTAATAAAGAAACTGATAACACTCAGGTGCAAAATCAAGGTGACTTACAAAGATGAGGACCAAGAGCAAGAGAGTGCAGGGATTTAGTGTCCACAACTAAAGAATCATTGTGGAATCTGAAAAGACACGCATGCCGAAAGCATGTTGGTGTACTTACTACATGCTAGCTAAGTGTGTCATTGTAGCAAAGTATTCAGAAACAAAAAAATCTGATCTCTTAAAAGTTTCGTATATTTTTAATTGATTTTGGCCCAATAGGCCTGCTGACATATTACCTCTTTCAAGGAGCTTTCCGTTTTGATAGGGTTATTTTGCCAAAAGACCTTTAGGCCTAACTATAGAAAAATAAAAACAACAACTATCCATCCCTGCCCAGCCTGGCAAGAGTGGCCCGAAGGGTGTTTAGCAACCCCAGTGGCTCTGCCAGTGTGGAGAGGGTATTCTCAAATCAAATGTTATTGGTCACATACACATATTTAGAAGATGTTATTGTGGGTATAGCGAAAGGCTTGTGTTCCTAGCTCTAACAGAGCAGTAGTATCTAACAATTCACAACAATACACAAATCTGAAAGTAAAATAATGGAATAAATAAATATATAAATATTAGGACGAGCAATGTCGGCGTGGCATTGACTAAAATACAGTAGACTAGAATACAGTATATACATATGAGATGAGTAAAGCAGTATGTAAACATTATTAAAGTGACTAGTATTCCATTATTAAAGTGGCCTGCGATTCCATGTCTATGTATATAGGGCAGCAGCCTCTAAGATGCAGGGTTGAGTAGCCAGGTGGTAGCCGGCTAGTGATGGCTATTTAATAGTCTGATGGCCTTGAGATAGAAGCTGTTTTTCAGTCTCTCGCCTTCTGACCTCGCCTTCTGGATGATAGTGGGGTGAACAGGCCGTGGCTCGGGTGGTTGTTGTCCTTGATTATCGTTTTGGCCTTCCTATGAAATCGGGTGCTGTAGGAATCCTGGAGGGTAGGCAGTGTGTCCCCGGTGATGCGTTGGTTTTACCCTCTGGAGAGCCCTGCGGTTGCGCGCGGTGCAGTTGCCGTACCAGGCAGTGATACAGCCCGACAGGATGTGCTCAATTGTGCATCTGTAAAAGTTTGTGAGGGTCTTAGGGGCCAAGCCAAATTTCTTCAGCCTCCTGAGGTTGAAGAGGCGTAAGTGATGTGTACGCCGAGGAACTTGAAGCTTTCCACCTTCTCTACTGCGGTCCAGTTGATGTGGATAGGGGCGTGCTCCCTCTGCTGTTTCCCTTAGTCCACGATCAGGTCCTTCATTTTTTTTACATTGAGGGAGAGGTTATTTTCCTGGCACCACTCCACCTGGGCCCTCACCTCCTCCCTGTAGGCTGTCTCGTCATTGTTGGTAATCAGGCCTACTAAAGTTGTGTCGTCTGCAAACTTGATGATTGAGTTGGAGGTGTGCGTGGCCACGCAGTCATGGGTGAACAGGGAGTACAGGAAGAGGCTGAGCACGCACCCTTGTGGGGCCCCTGTGTTGAGGATCAGCACAGTGGAGGTGTTGTTTCCTACCTTCATCACCCAGGAGTGGCCCGTCTCGATGTCCAGGACCCAGTTGCACAGGGCGGGGTTCAGACCCAGGGCCCCGAGCTTAATGATGAGCTTGGAGGGAACTATGGTGTTGAAGGCTGAGATATAGTCAATGAACAGCATTCTGACGTAGGTATTCCTCTTGTCCAGATGGGATAGGGCAGTGTGCAGTGCGATGGCGATTGCATCGTCTATGGATCTATTGGGGCGGTAAGCAAATTGAAGTGGGTCTAGGGTGTCAGGTAAGGTGGAGGTGATATGATCCTTAACTAGCCTCTCAAAGCACTTCATGATGACAGAAGTGAGTGCTACGGGGCGATAGTCATTTAGTTCAGTTACCTTTGCTTTCTTGGGCACAGGAACAATGGTGGACATCTTGAAGCAAGTGGGGACAGCAGACTGGGATAGGGAGAGATTGAATATGTCCGTAAACACTCCAGCCAGCTGGTCTGCGCATGCTCTGAGGACGCGGCTAGGGATGCCGTCTGGACCGGCAGCCTTGCGAGGATTAACACGCTTAAATGACTTACTCACATCGGCCACGGAGAACGAGAGCACACAGTCGGTGGCACTGTGTTATCCTCAAAACGTGCAAAGGTGTTTAGCTTGTCTGGGAGCAAGACGTCGGTGTCCGCGACGTAGCTGGTTTTCCCGTTGTAATCCATGATTGTCTGTAGACTCTGTCACAGCCGTCTGAGCCGTTGAATTGCGACTCCACTTGGTCTCTGTACTGACGTTTTGCCTTTTTGATTGCCTTACGGAGGGAATAACTGCACTGTTTGTATTCAACCATATTCCCAGTCACCTTGCCATGGTTAAATGCGGTGGTTCGCGCTTTCAGTTTTGCGCGAATGCTGCCATCTATCCACGGTTTCTGGTTTGGGTAGGTTTTAATAGACACTGTGGGAACAACATCCCCTATACACTTCCTGATGAACTCAGTCACCGTGTCCATGTAAACGTCAATGTTATTCTCTGAAGCGACATGTAGCCTATTTGAAATGATGAGCGCTTCTTACTGTCACCTTTTCCATGTTGTTTATTAAAATAATATTCATTCAAATCATATGTTTTGGTTTCAATGCTTCAAAACCAAATAGTAGGTCCAGGTAGTCACAAAAATAGATGGGTGTTGGTTAAATTGTGATTTTAATGAATGGAGTGAATTTGGATCAGCAGTTGTTTTTTTCTGTGAGCAAGGAACAGTTTTTAGCAGAGGGGTTGGAAAGGACATTGAGCACCTGTGAGCGATGAGAGGTACTTATTTTATTTATTTATTTTTTAGGGGGTAGATATTTAATATTGCAGATAGATTTTCACTTCCATCAATGTAATTGTCTGCATCACTTCCAATCCCCCATATGTTTTTTTTCTCCCAAATATATATATATATATATATATATATATATATATATATATATATATACATACATACATACATACATACACATACATACAGTGGGGAGAACAAGTATTTGATACACTGCCGATTTTGCAGGTTTTCCTACTTACAAAGCATGTAGAGGTCTGTAATTTTTATCATAGGTACACTTCAACTGTGAGAGACGGAATCTAAAAAAAAAATCCAGAAAATCACATTGTATGATTTTTAAGTAATTCATTTGCATTTTATTGCATGACATAAGTATTTGATCACCTACCAACCAGTAAGAATTCCGGCTCTCACAGACGTGTTAGTTTTTCTTTAAGAAGCCCTCCTGTTCTCCACTCATTACCTGTATTAACTGCACCTGTTTGAACTCGTTACCTGTATAAAAGATACCTGTCCACACACTCAATCAAACAGACTCCAACCTCTCCACAATGGCCAAGACCAGAGAGCTGTGTAAGGACATCAGGGATAAAATTGTAGACCTGCACTAGGCTGGGATGGGCTACAGGACAATAGGCAAGCAGCTTGGTGAGAAGGCAACAACTGTTGGCGCAATTATTAGAAAATGGAAGAAGTTCAAGATGACGGTCAATCACCCTCGGTCTGGGGCTCCATGCAAGCTCTCACCTCGTGAGGCATCAATGATCATGAGGAAGGTGAGGGATCAGCCCAGAACTACACGGCAGGACCTGGTCAATGACCTGAAGAGAGCTGGGACCACAGTCTCAAAGAAAACCATTAGTAACACACTACGCCGTCATGGATTAAAATCCTGCAGCGCACGCAAGGTCCCCCTGCTCAAGCCAGCGCATGTCCAGGCCCGTCTGAAGTTTGCCAATGACCATCTGGATGATCCAGAGAAGGAATAGGAGAAGGTCATGTGGTCTGATGAGACAAAAATAGAGTTTTTTGGGCTAAACTCCACTCGCCGTGTTTGGAGGAAGAAGAAGGATGAGTACAACCCCAAGAACACCATCCCAACCGTGAAGCATGGAGGTGGAAACATCATTCTTTGGGGATACTTTTCTGCAAAGGGGACAGGACGACTGCACCGTATTGAGGGGAGGATGGATGGGGCCATGTATCGCGAGATCTTGGCCAACAATCTCCTTCCCTCAGTAAGAGCATTGAAGATGGGTCGTGGCTGGGTCTTCCAGCATGACAACGACCCGAAATACACAGCCAGGGCAACTAAGGAGTGGCTCCATAAGAGGCATCTCAAGGTCCTGGAGTGGCCTAGCCAGTCTCCAGACCTGAACCCAATAGAAAATCTTTGGAGGGAGCTGAAAGTCTGTATTGCCCAGCGACAGCCCCGAAACCTGAAGGATCTGGAGAAGGTCTGTATGGAGGAGTGGGCCAAAATCCCTGCTGCAGTGTGTGCAAACCTGGTCAAGACCTACAGGAAAAGTATGATCTCTGTAATTGCAAACAAAGGTTTCTGTACCAAATATTAAGTTCTGCTTTTCTGATGTAGCAAATACTTATGTCATGCAATAAAATACAAATTAATTACTTTAAAATCATACAATGTGATTTTCTGGATTTCTGTTTTAGATTCCGTCTCTCACAGTTGAAGTGTACCTATGATAAAAATTATAGACCTCTAAATGCTTTGTAAGTAGGAAAACCTGCAAAATCGGCAGTGTATCAAATACTTGTTCTCCCCACTGTATATATACATACATATATACACATACATATCCTTTTTAAAAATATATTTCCCTTTGTTATTTTCCAACCCCACCACCCCTTCCCTAATTGGAGTGAACTAGTGAACAACAATGCTTAGGCCTCTACTTCCAGCTTATACATACTATATACATTTTATGGACACAGTCAATTTTACAATAATTCTATTTTGCTTGTTTTTACTCCTGAACTTCCTCTACCCTCAACCTCTCTGATCATTTTCATGATGTCCATTCGGTTTGCTTCTATATGCCATTTCTTTCTAACTGTGCTCTTTCACAAAAGCGCTCAACCTATAACCTATATACTTATTATGGACACAGTATGCTTACATTATTAGTTATCTTGTTGTTATTAGTTGTTGTTAGTTGTTATTAGTCCCAGCCTTCAACTCCATTCAACACCACCCATCTATCTCTTAACACCATCCATATTGGATTTCTATTTGCCATATATTATTCAACTGTACTGTGATGTTTTACAAAAGTTCTGAACCTTTCTATTCTCATTGTTTCTACAGATTGTAAATTGAAAATAAAAATGTTTGCTAAAAGTATTATTATATTATTGATCGATTGACTATGACTTTTCAGATCACCCAGTAATGCTATCCGCAGGGTTAGCTCCAGGTAAATATTGCAATCCTTTAGCCATTCCTGGACCTGTGTCCAAAAACAAGCTACAAATGGACAGTACCAAAACAAATGATCTAATGATTCTGTCTCTTCGCAGCAAAATCTGCAGAGCTGGGAAGATTGTATCCCCCATATAAATAACATTCTATTGGTAGCAAGAATTTATAATTTAAATTGAAAAATTATACGTTTTGAATCCGGCGTTGTTTTGCGTATCAGTTCATAAACACTATGCCATGGGATCGGTACGTAAAAAATCTCTTCCCAACTATTTTGCAATCTATATTGGATGGCTGTCAATCCTTTGGTCCTTAAATGAAACTGATATACTTTTTTATTTATTACAGTTTTCTTTAACCAATTATGTTATTTAATACAAGGCTGACAGACAAGTTCCTTACCTTTTCCCCCTTCCACTTTCCTCTTCCATTTTTGCGGTAATTTTGGGTAGAGCAGACATTTCCATATGTTTTTGTTAGCTGCATGTGCGACATAACTCCACCAGTCCTACCGATGATATCATTTACGAAGATTATACCTTTTTTAAACATGTTGTCAAAAAAAAAAGTTTTTTTATCAATTAGTATATTTGAGTTTAACCACAATATTTGTTGCATTATTTGTTCTGTAGTTTCTGGAGGATTAAATTGAAACTGCAACCAACTTTCTATGGTTTGTTTTAGAAATAGTGATAATTGGGAGATTATTTACTTTTCAAATAACTGAAAGTGAGAGGTTGTAATCTGAATAAGGGGAAAAAGGCCATTCTTGAACATTGGGTGAGACAATCTTACTAATTTGCTAGAGAACCAGTTCGGATTTAAGAATAACTTTTGTATGACTGAATCTTTTAGTGATAGGTCTAATGCTTTAATATTTAATAATTTCTGTCCTCCGAATTCATATTCATTATATAAATAGGCCCGTTTAATTTTCTCATATAATTTAAAAAACTGTTTGCTAGGCGTAGGCAAGACCATAAGCAAATAGGTAAACTGGTATAATACTAAAGAGTTCATCAGGGTGATTTTTCCCGAGTCGCGCAGTGGTCTAAGGCACTGCATCGCAGTGCTAGCTGTGCCACTAGAGATCCTGGTTCGTATCCAGGCTCTGTCGTAGCCGGCCGCGACCGGGAGACCCATGGGGTGGTGCACAATTGGCCCAGCGTCGTCCAGGGTAGGGGAGGGAATGGCCAGCAGGGCTGTAGCTCAGTTTGTAGAGCATGGTGTTTGCAACGCCAGGGTTGTGGGTTCGTTTCCCACGGGGGGCCAGTATGTAATGTAATTTTTCCACAAATTAACAGGTAACTTTCTATTACAATTTATTGGAGTGAGATCATTTATTTCATTTGGGATATGTATTCCGAGTATATCCACATCACCATCAGACCATTTTATTGGTTATTTTTATTTATTTTTTAGTGATCCAATACATAATATAGTACATTTATCATAATTTGGTTGTAATCCAGAGAGGTTAGAAAATGTATCCAGATCCTCTATGAGGCTGTGGAGGGATTCAAGTTGTGGATTTAAAAGAAAATCATCAGCGTACAATGACACCTTTGTTTTTAAGCCCTGGATTTCTAATCCCTTGATATTATTGTTGGATCTGATTTTAATAGCTAACATCTCGATGGCCATAATAAATAGATATGCCGATAGTGGACAACCTTGTTTCACTCCTCTTGAAAGTATAAAACTTTCTGAGAAATAGCCATTATTTACTATTTTACACCTAGGGTTACTATACATGATTTTAACCCATTTTATAAGAGATTCTCCAAAATGGAAATGTTCCAGGCATTTAAATATAAACCCCAGTCGTACTTTATCAAATGCCTTTTCAAAGTCTGCTATGTATAGCAGGCCTGGTTTCCCAGATTTTTCATAGTGTTCTATTGTTTCCAGTACTTGCCATATATTATCTCCAATGTATCTTCCATGTAAAAAAACCTGTCTGATTAAAATGAATAATGTCCGACAATACCTTATTAATTCTATGCGTCATACATTTTGCTAGAATTTTTGCATCACAACACTGAAGTGTAAGGGGCCTCCAATTGTTTTAATGGACTGGATCTTTATATTTTCCACTTGTATCCTGTTTCAGTAATAATGAAATCAGACCTTCTTCTTGAGTGTCTGATAATCTAGCATTTACATAGGAGTGGTTAAAACATGCTAATAACGGTCCTCTGAGTATATAAAAAAAGCCAGTGTTGCCAGCACTGCCACTACCTGGGTGGGGGTACCCCACCGGAATCCCCACCGGCTAGGTACAAGGTCGTCAAGGTTCTCATTAGCAGCTTTGATCATTTCCTTGTAAATTATGCTCTCCCATCAGGGGGCTCTGGCTTTGTAGGACCAATCCTGCCAGGCAGGCTCAGAATCTTGAGGGGGCGGTGCTGCTCAAGTAGGTCTCTGACTGCATTTATTTTTCTGTTTTGGCTGCATATAGGCAACTCACAGCAGGTTCATAAAACAGATGGGGACTTTTCTTTGGTGTATGGGTTGCTCAGGTGGGTGTCTAGGATATAGGGTTGGGGATCGTTCCATCATGATAGGACAATAAAAAAAACATATTAGATGTATACTATATTTTAAAATGTATATCCCTCATCTGCACAAAATTGAAAGCTCTCTCTCACAACCCCTGCTCACAGACACACATTGGTTCTGGGATATGCAACCATTTCCTCCTCACTCACTTAACGCCACACTTATTCAAACACAAAAACGCACACCACACCTTCCATCACAATTCATCCACACATACCCACATACATACACATTCTATGTCTTCTGTTTGCTATGTTTTTCTCTCCACTATGTTGATTGAGTACTTGTGTTCTAATTGAGTTGTATTTGAAGATGTATTATTTTGCTTGTTATCTTTTCTTGTAATACCGTCTTATTCCTTTATAAAATAATATACCTACTATAAATGTGCTTTATTATTACAATCCCTACCATGGCTAGTATTGGGTGTTCTATTATTCGACTCCTCTATTAGAACTTTCAGAATAGCCATGGAGTAGTCTTTGTGTCGCGGAACATTTGGTTGTCAATATACAGTTTATCAACAACAAGAGCAACACGCTTCCCTTTTAATCTATTTTCCTTGAAGATTGGGTACAGAACTTTGCGCCGTTCTGCAATCTCCCTCGGGAACTGATCATTCTTGCCTATTTTCGTGCCAGCAAGTCTTTCACCAAGGCTTTTAACCATTACTTTATACTTAAAAAAAGCAAATTTGGCAACGATTGGATGCTCATATCTCTGTCCTCTTTGTCCGAAACGGTGTACACGTTCGAGTTGGATTTTGTCGACAGCCTCGAGTGGAATTTGAAGCGCTGTAAGAAAGAAGTCAATTTCTTCAGTAATCTCTCCCTCTTTTTCCTGGATACCCGTAAGTACTAGATTTTCTCTCATCAATCTAGTTTGTATGTCTAGTAAGGCTTCTCTCAGAAAGTTGTTATCCTTTTTAAGTTCCTTAACGTCCGTTTCCATCCTAGCGACTGTCCCTTTTAGTTTTTTTGTATCGCTCTCCATTATCGCAGCTTTTCCATCACTCATTTCAAGACTCGCATTCAACTCTTTTACATCATTACTGACCAACTCTAGTATGCCCAGTTTGTCATTTATCGACTTCAACAGGTCGCTTTCCACACTTACCAGTCCCAGTGGTGAAAAGCATAAGTCATCTGTATCAGTCGAGGAGTCGCGTTTTCTCTTGGAGATTGATTCTCCTCGTTTATCTTCCGTCGTGTTTGGGTGTTGCGTGTTGTTCTAATATTTGTCGATACATTTCTCTAGCCTTATAATTTGTTTTGGGTTATTATCCAGATTGAATGTTATTACCCTCAAATATATTAAATGTTAATATTTAGTCTAACTTACTGATATTTAATATTATGTTTTTATCTTGAGGTGATTTGTACCGCTGTGTATTCAATACGCCATCTTGTATACCTGCCCTCTACCGGAAGTTCCCTCTTTAGTGATGCTCTGGTACCGCTCACATGCTCTGGTACTGCTGACATGCTCTGGTACTGCTGACACGCTCTGGTACCGCTCACATGCTCTGGTACTGCTGACATGCTCTGGTACTGCTGACACGCTCTGGTACCGCTCACATGCTCTGGTACTGCTCACATGCTCTGGTACCGCTCACATGCTCTGGTACCGCTCACATGCTCTGGTACCGCTCACATGCTCTGGTACCGCTCACATGCTCTGGTACTGCTCACATGCTCTGGTACCGCTCACACGCTCTGGTACCGCTCACATGCTCTGGTACTGCTCACATGCTCTGGTACCGCTCACACGCTCTGGTACCGCTCACATGCTCTGGTACTGCTGACATGCTCTGGTACTGCTGACACGCTCTGGTACCGCTCACATGCTCTGGTACCGCTCACATGCTCTGGTACTGCTGACATGCTCTGGTACTGCTCACACGCTCTGGTACCGCTCACATGCTCTGGTACTGCTCACATGCTCTGGTACCGCTCACACGCTCTGGTACCGCTCACATGCTCTGGTACTGCTGACATGCTCTGGTACTGCTGACACGCTCTGGTACCGCTCACATGCTCTGGTACCGCTCACATGCTCTGGTACTGCTGACATGCTCTGGTACTGCTCACACGCTCTGGTACCGCTCACATGCTCTGGTACTGCTCACATGCTCTGGTACCGCTGACACGCTCTGGTACTGCTCACATGCTCTGGTACTGCTGACATGCTCTGGTACTGCTGACACGCTTTGGTACCGCTCACATGCTCTGGTACCACTCACATGCTCTGGTACAGCACTGTGAAGCGCAGATCCAGAGCTTTGACATCATGTATAGCATGTTACTGTACAGCCACTGCGTTCCGATTTACGCATTTATCAGTGCCCAAATCTGTCATTTTCAACACGTATACGGGTACAAGTTAAGTGCTACATGGATTGTGTTACTCAATACATTTGGTGTAAAATTATTTTGCTATGATTTTGGCATGACATTTTAAACATGCTAAATGGGGAAGATATACTTTTTTTGGTCCAAATATGCTAATATTGATGTTTCCAGTTGCTAGTCAAAATAAAAGTGTGGATTGCAGTCACTCCTTGTCCGGGTATGTACTGAATTTGCATCGGGAACAATAAAAAGAAACCTGTTGTGCTTAAGGGTAACAAGCAGCGCAACTGTAAGGAAACAAATATGATTATGTAAAGTTGCTGAATTGCAAATATTTAATGTACCAAACCACTGCGAGATTCAATGCCAACTTACAATACAGAACTCTGCAAGCCAAGGTCACCATAGTTACTGTTATCCTACAGAAACCCATTTGTGGTCTCAAGAAGGTAGTGCCCCGATTCTAAGCTAGCTACAGTATGACTAGCTGCTATCCACTACCCACTCAGAAGAAAACCTGATGAAACCAGCACAGATGTCAAAAAGTTGGTATCTATTCAATTTATTGCACAGAACTCAGGACCTCTGCCTCACTACCCCCCTGAAGCGTTCCAACTCATCGTGCTATTGAAAAAGGCCTTCTTCAACGTCACAAGGCTGAGGAGTGAGTCTCACAGACCCCATCTGCAGTTTCTATTTTATTTTCTAAGTGATCTACTACACACTTGTTTTTCAACTGAATACAGTAGCCTACAGAACATACCACTGGAAGACCTTCCAGAGTGAGGGGTTCTGGATCCGTTTGATGCTGTGGATGGTGCTGCTGGCCATGGTATGTTTGAACAGCTTCTCCATCTTTTGGTACTCTTCTATCTGGCTTGAGAGTGGAACCAGCTGAAGGAAACCACAGATTACTTTTTTGAGTGAGATGTCTCCATGGGAAATATTCCACACTAATATAAGCTAATATTAATATCACTAATATGATGGGCACTAATATGGAAAATCTATATCAGTTGCATTTTTTCAATCCGATATCGATATATAGCATTGCAACTGTGTGAATGTTAAACTTTCTGTTCACTTCCACGGCTTTGTGAAGTCCAGACAACGGCTTGCTAATTGCCCATTAGGCCAGGTGCAAATGTTCTGGGGGCCTAACCTACCCAACCAGTTTGAATACAATGGTAAGCCCGTTGATGGCCCATCAGTAGGCAATGAAGTATGCTAAATTGAGAGGCATTGAGAGGTTTTTGTGCCTGCAGGAACAGTCATGTATGCTATTTTACATAATGGTTTAGGTTAACAGCAAGGATAAACCGATATCACGATATCCCTTGCTCATATCGATATCAAAAGATATCGTTATCATATTGGTGCCCACCATTATAATAGTGTCAAAGCAAATCAAATGAAATTTTATGTGTCACGTGTTGAATACAACAGGTGTAGACTACAGTGAAATGCTTACTTACTGTGTCTGTGAGCTCACATGTTTTTCATTTAAACTCAACTAAATTAAACAGTACAGTATCACTACATAGTACCTTGTAGTCTGTGGAGTCAGACAAGACTCCCTTGTCCCAGTGTGGAGGGACAGTCACAGAGGAGCTGGAGCTCTCCTTAGACTCACTAAAAGGGAGACAAAAGAAGAAACAGGAAATTCAACAGGGAAGTTCCAATAGATAAGGGTTGCCTAGTTTGGCTGATTCAGACACAGATATCCAATAGGACTTGCTGAATGCTCAGTATTATTCGGCTCAGTATTTATTACAGACATACAGTACAACCATGAAGGACAATACCTCTTCAGCTTGGCCTTCAGCTCTTCCTCAGAGAGAAAACGGGGCCTTCTACAAATTGCTATTTTGGTTGTAAATCTAATATTCTGCTGATGCATCTCTGAAACAGAGACAATATTTATGATAAAATATTTTGACAGGTTGTTAACCAATAAAGAGCTGATTAACTTAATAACTGTTGAATTACTATACATCTGTGACAAGGGGCATACCTTTGAGATTGAGAATGTACCCCCGATCTTCAAATAGAATCTTGCTGTCAGAGTCAGTTTGGTAAGAATTCTCCAGAGTCTGGGAAGTGACAGAGGCCACATTCCCATCATCATCCTGCACAGAATAAGACCACAGTTTAGATCAACCCAAAGAGGGTGGAGTAAAGTCACAATAAAAACCACACCATGCATATTCAGTATTCAGACTGACCTCATGGCCATACTCTATCCACTGGCCACGATCATCTCTCCAGTGCCACAGCCACTCTGTGGTAAGGATGAAGTTAGGGGGTTTGGTTACGGATGACACAGTGGACAGACGACGAACTGGACGGCTTCCACATGTCATGGTGAGGAAGTTCACAGGCTCACTTCCTCCACTGGGGGCAACACATTTACATTTACATCATTTAGCAGACGCTCTTATCCAGAGCAATTTACAACAGAGATGAACAACAAAATTAGACCTGTTGTTTAAAAAAAAAGGTTATATATTGTCTCTAATAAAACGCTAATATATTTTGGATCTGCTTTAACAGGTAACAAAAATCCACACCAAACCTGACATGATGACAACAGTACCTTGTGTCATTTCCTGGGTTACAGTAGGCCTTCTCAATCTCCTCTACATTGGCCAGGTCTCTCCAAGTCACTCCATGTCCCTCTAAGATCTGCCATTTGTAAGGCAGATGGTAGTGGACACGGACACATGTCTCTGACAACACACAACCACAGAAACACATGCAAACACTTCAAAACACACCACTGTAAACTGAAATGTTGATAATAAAGTATGTTTAGGTTGATGTTACCTTTGAAGCTGCAGTGACCGCGGATGAAGAAGAGGCAGATTTCATTCCTGTCAGTCTCACTGGTGGAGCTGGAGGAGGGCTGACGAGAACGTTGTTTCCCAACTGGCTTCATGACTGGAGTAAGGAAGGGTGGTACTGCTAGACACAGGACAGACACAGTTACTAAAGCTCTGTTTGCATGGATTCTCTGTTTGCATGGATTTGTTTGCATTGTCATTTCCTTACCAGCTGGATTTTCTTTGTGAGTCATGATGATGAACTTATTCTTGAAGATAACGTGGAGGATCTTGATGTTCTCTAGGCTGAATCCTCTGCTGTTTAGAATCTTCATTGCGGGGGTGTCGAACGTGTGGGCCCTCTTACAACCAGCACCAAACCTACAGTCACCCTGGAGGTGTCATGGGCCTCTCACTCCACCGGGTTACCACCTTAATTTTCTTCCACTCTGCTCACCACTCTCTCTACTCAGCCTAACTAGCTCCACCTGTCCCTGCTCTGCTCTGCTCTAATTACTCTGCCAGCTGCGCTGCATTACCCACTACCTCTCCCAGTATTTAAGGCCCTGTCTTTCAGCTCTCCGGTGTCAGATCGTCTGCAAAGCTCACACCCGGAACCTGTTTGCTCGCGCTTCTGGCTCACCCTGGTTTTGTGACCCCGGACCTGCCTGTTTTTTGGATACTCTTCTGCCTCAGGAGATCCAGACCTGCTTCTGCCATTACGACTCCTGACTACTCTTCAATCCCGGACTTCTGGACCACCCACCACCGGCTTCATAGGACGCATCGCTGCCACTGGGGGGGGCACAGACCCAGCGCATTGGACGGGACCCCTGTTACCCCTGGAGCCTTCATTCACTCCCTACTCCCCTTTTCCCTTAAGTTTAATAAACTTTCTGGTGTGACGCAATTGTGGTCCTCTGGTCGTCTGTCTGAACCGTGACAGTACGATCTGACCATTATGGACTCAGCGCACACTTTCCCCGACATGGAAACCGATGAGCATGAGCAGCAGTTCCAGCAGCAGCAACAACAACTCGCCATGATCATTCAACTCCTCACCAACCTTACCCCAGCCAGTCTGCCCACCAGCCCAGCCCCCGAGTTACCTGCCCCGGTCATTGCAGCCGCTGCTCCGGAACCCAAGATTGGAAACCCCGAGCGGTTCAACGGCGATTCAACCCAGGTCCGGCCATTCCTGACTAGCTGCCGACTTCAGTTCTCCTTGCAGCCAAGGACCTTCGCCACGGAGGGGGCTAAAGTTGGGTATGCCATCACTCACCTGACGGGCCGAGCTCGACTCTGGGGAACAGCAGAGTTCGAACGTCAAACCCCCGCATGTGCAACCTTCGACCTGTTTGCTGAGGAGATGCTGAAGGTGTTTGACCTGGATTCATCCACCGCAGAGGCGTCTCGTGAACTGTTCAGTATTCGACAAGGCAGACGTACAGTCGCAGACCATTCCATCGACTTCCGAACCCTGGCTAGACGAGGTTCTTGGAACACACCATCGTTGGTGGACGCGTTCTTCCATAGTTTGGCTGACTATATCAAGGACGAGTTGGTCTCCCATGAACTGCCTTCCACTCTTGATGAAGCCATCGCACTGACTGTCAGGATCGACAGAAGGATACAGACCCGTCGTCGTGAGAGGGGGCGCCAAGGTCCACCTACTACCGGCATTCGGAGAGATCCGACTGGGCTCCTGTCATCTACTGCCACTCACCCAGGTCAGCTTGATCAGTCTGAGCCTATGGAGATTGGGCGAGCCTCCCTCACTCCTGCAGAGCGCCAGCGCCGCTTCACCTCAAACCTCTGCCTCTATTGTGGAGGTGAGGGACATCGTGTGGTAACCTGCCCTTTAAAGGGCCGAAGCTCACCGGGCATAGGGGGAGTCCGGTTGAGTTCAATGACCATCCAGTCCTCCGACCGCAAACCCCTGCTGCAAGTTCACCTCCGCCTCTCTGACTCAACTCACACCCTGGCTGCTCTGGTGGATTCTGGCGCCGAAGCCAACATAATGGACATCAAGCTGGCACGCCAACTGGGACTGGAGAACCTCCGTTTGACACCTCCTATTCCTGCCCGGGCACTGGACGGACACTTACTCGGATCGGTCACTCATGTCACGGCCCCGGTCTCGATGGGTCTGTCCGGAAACCATCAAGAAACTATCCAGTTTCACCTGCTCCCCTCTCCAGGCCAACCCCTCATCCTGGGTTACCCATGGCTCCGCCGGCACAACCCTCAGCTCGACTGGGTGACCGGGGTGATCAGGGAGTGGGGAGAGGACTGCCACCGAACCTGCCTGCTTGCTGCCGCACTACCCCCTCGGCCAGTACCTACTAACTCCGCTCCTGACCTCTCCAATGTCCCAGAATGCTACCATGGTCTCAGAGAGGTGTTTAACAAAGCAAGAGCCACATCTCTGCCCCCTCACCGACCGTACGACTGTGCCATCGACCTCCTCCCTGGAACAGCTCCTCCAAAGGGTCGTCTTTATTCGTTGTCTGCTCCTGAAAGAAAGTCCATGGAGGACTACATCAATGGCTCTCTGTCCGCAGGATTAATCCGTTCATCTTCATCTCCTGCTGGTGCTGGCTTCTTCTTTGTGGGGAAGAAGGACGGATCTCTTCGCCCCTGCATCGACTACAGGGGACTCAACGACATCACAGTGAAGAACCGTTACCCTCTGCCTCTGCTCACCTCTGCTTTTGAGTTGCTCCAGGGAGCCACTGTTTTTACCAAGTTGGATCTCAGAAACGCTTACCACCTAGTGCGGATCCGGGAGGGAGATGAATGGAAAACCGCATTCAATACACCAACAGGCCACTACGAGTATCTGGTTATGCCTTTTGGCCTCACCAATGCTCCTGCTGTGTTCCAGGCTCTAGTGAATGATGTACTGCGGGACATGTTAAACAAGTTTGTCTTCGTTTACCTGGATGACATCTTAATCTACTCCAGAAACCTGTCTGAACACACCCGCCATGTCCAGCAAGTCCTTCATCGTCTTCTGGAGAATTCCCTCTACGCCAAGGCAGAGAAATGTGAGTTTCACGTCAAGACAGTGGCCTTCCTGGGGTACATAGTGGCAGAGGGAAGTATCCAAATGGATCCTGCCAAAGTATCAGCAGTCACTTCATGGCCTGTTCCGGAGAACAGAAAGAAGCTGCAACAGTTTCTGGGGTTTGCTAACTTCTATAGGAAGTTTATCCGGAACTACAGTACCGTTGCTGCCCCTCTCACTGCTCTAACCAGCACCAAGCAACCCTTCACCTGGACCCCAGCAGCCGACAAAGCCTTCAGTACCCTCAAGGTGAGGTTCACCTCCGCTCCCATCCTCCAGATGCCTGATGTGGACCGGCAATTCATTGTGGAGGTGGACGCCTCGGATGTGGGAGTTGGTGCTGTGATTTCTCAGTGGGCTGCGGAGGATAGGAAGCTCCATCCCTGTGCCTTTTTCTCACGTCGGTTGTCCCCCTCTGAGTGCAATTACGACATAGGGAACCGTGAGCTGCTGGCTGTGAAGCTTGCCTTGGAGGAGTGGCGTCACTGGCTGGAGGGGTCCACCATTCCATTTCTCGTTTGGACCGATCATAAGAACTTGGAGTACATCCGCACGGCCAAACGGTTGAACTCCAGGCAGTCCCGCTGGGCCCTGTTCTTCACCAGGTTTAATTTCACTCTGTCATACCGGCCTGGATCACGCAACACCAAGCCAGACGCCCTCTCCCGTCAATTCCAGAAGGATGACACCCCCTCCAAGGACCCTGTGTCGATTCTGCCAAGTCCCTGCATCGTTGCAGCTCTGACCTGGGCTGTTGAGGAACAGGTGCTGGAGGCTCTCCGTAACCAGCCAGGTCCCAGCACTTGCCCAGCTGACCGCCTTTTTGTCCCCGAAGACCTGAGGTCCCAGGTCGTTCAGTGGGGACATGACTCCCGCCTAGCTTGTCACCCTGGCTCCACCCGCACTTACAACCTGCTCGCCCAGAGGTTCTGGTGGCCCTCTCTGAGGAAGGATGTACGGGAATTCGTCCAAGCCTGCCCCATCTGCAACCAACACAAGTCGTCCTGCCAGCCCCCAGCCGGATTGCTGCAGCCCCTGCCTGTGCCCAGACGTCCCTGGTCTCACATCGCCCTTGACTTTGTCACGGGGCTGCCCCCTTCAAGTGGCATGACCGTCATTCTCACCATCGTTGACCGTTTCAGCAAGATGGCACACTTCATTCCCCTCCCCAAGCTCCCAACCGCCAAGGAGACCGCCCAGGTGGTCCTGGAACACGTCTTCCGGATCCACGGACTGCCAAAGGATGTAGTTTCTGACCGTGGTCCACAATTCTCCTCCGCTTTTTGGAAGGAGTTCTGTCACCTGCTGGGAGCCACAGTCAGTCTGACTTCCGGATTCCATCCCCAATCCAATGGGCAGTCAGAGCGGGCTAATCAGGAGCTCGAGAAGGCACTGCGATGCATGACTTCACGCAACCCCCACTCCTGGTCGCAGCAATTGACATGGGTGGAGTACGCACACAATTCTCTGACCTGCTCTGCCATCGGTATGTCCCCTTTCCAATGTGTTTATGGATACCAGCCTCCTCTATTTGCCAGCCAGGAAGAGGAGGTTACTTGCCCATCTGCACTTGCTTTTGCCCGTCGATGTCGCCGCACCTGGTCACAAGCCCGAGCCACACTCCTCAGATCCGTTGCCAGCTACACTACCGGGGCCAACCGTCGGAGAATTCCTGCTCCCACCTACCATGTTGGTCAAAGGGTGTGGTTGTCATCGAAGAACCTGCCACTCAGGGTGGAGTCGCAGAAGCTGGCACCTCGGTTCATTGGCCCATTCCCTATCATAAGAGTGATTAGCCCAACTGCTGTCCGGCTCCAACTGCCTAATTCCCTGAGGGTGCACCCCACTTTCCATGTGTCTAAGATTAAGCCCATCCATGAGAGTCCGCTGGTCCCTGCTGCGCCTGGTCCTCCTCCTCCACGGCTCGTCGATGGTGGTCTGGTTTACACCGTCCGCCGCCTGCTTCGGTCCAGACGGAGGGGTAGGGGTCTCCAGTACCTCATTGACTGGGAGGGCTATGGACCTGAGGAGAGGACCTGGGTGCCAGCTAGTCGGATTGTGGATAGGACTCTCATCACCGCTTTCCACCAACGGCATCCTGATCAACCTGCAATCCGTAGGGGCCGCCCCAGAGGGGTCCCTAACCGTCCGGCCCGCTCGGCTTCCTGTCCTGTGCCTGATCCTGTCTCGGGACCTGTCCCATCTCCCGACCACGGCCCTCCGGCTTCCTCCGAGGATGAGGACGTTCACTCGGACCGTTCGGAGGAGTTCTAGCCCTCCTCCGGCTCCCCTCCTCCCGCCCGGCGTGGTGTTGCTCTTGGGACTTCTGGGGCCGTCCCTTGGGGGGGGGGTTCTGTCATGGGCCTCTCACTCCACCGGGTTACCACCTTAATTTTCTTCCACTCTGCTCACCACTCTCTCTACTCAGCCTAACTAGCTCCACCTGTCCCTGCTCTGCTCTGCTCTAATTACTCTGCCAGCTGCGCTGCATTACCCACTACCTCTCCCAGTATTTAAGGCCCTGTCTTTCAGCTCTCCGGTGTCAGATCGTCTGCAAAGCTCACACCCGGAACCTGTTTGCTCGCGCTTCTGGCTCACCCTGGTTTTGTGACCCCGGACCTGCCTGTTTTTTGGATACTCTTCTGCCTCAGGAGATCCAGACCTGCTTCTGCCATTACGACTCCTGACTACTCTTCAATCCCGGACTTCTGGACCACCCACCACCGGCTTCATAGGACGCATCGCTGCCACTGGGGGGGGCACAGACCCAGCGCATTGGACGGGACCCCTGTTACCCCTGGAGCCTTCATTCACTCCCTACTCCCCTTTTCCCTTAAGTTTAATAAACTTTCTGGTGTGACGCAATTGTGGTCCTCTGGTCGTCTGTCTGAACCGTGACAGGAGGAAGTGCAGGCAGAGGTGGAGGCTTGTGCAGCTGGTTTTAAACTTGCAGGTGCCATGCTCACCAAAGCCCTTGTTGTAATGGAAGCAGATCTGGAAGGAGTTGAAAGGAGATGGTCAAACATCCAGAGCACGTACGACATGCAATTGACATTTGGCATACTCTTTTTCCATATCAGTTGGTGCTGGAGGTACAGTGCTAACCTATCCACTAACCTACCCACTAACCTATCCAATATTTTTAGATCCACTAAAGCAGCCACCATAGTCCCTGTGCCCAAGAACACTAAGGTAACCTGCCTAAATGACTTTACATTAATTGGTAAAGGTAATTTTGGGTGCCACTCACCTCAGGCATCAAGTAGGGGTCATTCTGCAGCAGGAGTTGGAACATCTCTGCCTCACCCAGGTCATGGTGACCCACCTTACTTATAACAGCTGTGTTTTGTGGGGAATCTAGACTGTGGGCCTTTTTGCACTTGTTCCTAGAGTTTAAAGAGACACGCAAACAATGTTTGAGTATACTGACATAAGATGTGCAAATTAAACCAAGACAACAGAAGGCTCCTCAGCAAAAATATGTTAGCTACTTTATCTATTCACTAACAAGTCCAATCAAAGCTTGTCTGATACTCATTGTGCAAGATATCCAAGTAATGAGTCACAGTTCTCGGAAGTTATCAATACATAGGTGTCACACATACACTGCTTCACACCCTGCGTGTTTGTTGGGAAATTAACACAGTGGTGTTCAGACGACATGAACGGGTCTGTTTACCCAGCGTGATTGGGTTAAGTATTCGATGACACTTACCCGGGAACGAACAGCTTCCCACTGGGCATAGATGTCAATTCAACGTCTATTCCACATTGGTTGAATGTAATTTCATTGAAATGATGTGGAAACAATGTTGATTCAACCAGTGTGGGTTAACTCTAATTGCTCCTGTAAGTCGCTCTGGATAAGAGCACCAGCTAAAAATCTTGCATTTCCTTGCACGTGACAGAACGCAACATTTTAGCTGGTCCCATCAGAGAACATGGCACACATTAGCCCTATGCTGACTCACTAGGTGGCAGTGATTATATCCTAGAACAAATTCTTCATCAGTTTATCAAAGATCTTAGACTTTATATCCACCAACCATTAGCATTTCTAAAAATAGGTCACCTTGGCCACAAGAGGGATATTTTAAAGCTACAAATTCAAGGATTACTTTTGTTCGTTGGTCTGTAACAAAATGTGTGTCAATATTTAATTGATGCATCCTTGACTAGGATACCAGCTACTACTAACGTTTTCGCATACATGACAAAACCCCACGTTTTTGTTTATCCGTTTCACACACATCCATATGCTTTTATGGAAAAAAAGATAAATGAGGTCTTTACAACAAGTAAGTTTATCGTACATTGTAAAAAACAACAACACTAAGAGCCTTATGGTTTTGTCAAATAGTAGTAATGTAGGCTACCATCATCACCATCGCTTCTAGGTGGCACAACCTGCTAAAGCTGTTGATTTGAAATTGATAGTGCACTTAAACCATGGGTTCGTGCCCCCCTCATATGAAGCTTTTTTTGTTGAGGAAAAAACTATTCACTGCCGGTCCTAGGTGCTCGATTCAAAACGCATGTGACGAAGTGGATGATTATAATAATGCATAGCCTATAATAATAATGTAATATAGCCTTTGCAATATTATTATTAGGCAATAGCAGTGTGTTCGTGTGCAAGGCTGAAGAAAGTGGTAGCTCCTTATTCAATTCATTCTCAATCTTCAAATACTAATTGTTGGCTGTAGGCTACATCCCTTTTCACATTAACACAATACAAGGACATTTCCATTTCAAAGAGGAGGGACGACGACTATGTGAGATTCAAATAAAATAAAATAAAATAGTATTTGTCACAGGTGTAGACCTTACAGTGAAATGCTTACTTACAAGCCCTTAACCAACAATGCAGTTTTAAGAAAGAATACCCCCCCCCATTAAATTTTTTAAAAATAATAATAAAAAGAAACACAATATAAAATTATACAAAATAAAAGTAGAGCAGCAGTAAAAATAACAATAGCGAGGCTATATACAGAGGGTACCGGTACCGAGTCAATGTGCGGGGGCACCAGTTAGTTGAGGTAAATGGGGTAATATGTACATGTAGGTAGAGTTATTAAAGTGACTATGCATAGATAATAAACAGAGAGTAGCAGCAGCGTAAAAGTGGGGGGGGGGGGGGGGGGGGCAACGCAAAAAGTCTGGGTAGCCATTTGATTAGATTTTCAGGAGTCTTATGGCTTGGGGGTAGAAGCTGTTTAGAAGCATCTTGGACCTAGACTTGGCGCTCCGGTACTGCTTGCCATGCGGTAGCAGAGAGAAACGTCTATGACTAGGGTGGCTGGAGTCTTTGACCATTTTAGGGCTTTCCTCTGACACCGCCTGGTATAGAGTTCTTGGATGGCAGGAAGCTTGGCCCCAGTGATGTACTGGGCCGTACGCACTACCCTCTGTAGTGCCTTGCGGTCGGAGGCCGAGCAGTTGCCATACCAGGCGGTGATGCAACCAGTCAGGATGCTCTAGATGGTGCAGCTGTAGAACCTTTTGAGGATCTGAGGACCCATGCCAAATATTTTCAGTCTCCTTATGGGGAATAGGTTTTGTCGTGCCCTCTTCACAACTGATTTGGTGTGCTTGGACTATGTTAGTTTGTTGGTGATGTGGACACCAAGGAACTTGAAGCTCTCAACCTGCTCCACTACAGCCCCGTCGATGAGAACGGAGGTGTGCTCAGTCCTCTTCTTTTTCCTGTAGTCCACAATCATCTCCTTTGTCTTGATCAAGTTGAGGGAGAGGTTGTTGTCCTGGCACCACACGGCCAGGTCTCTGACCTCCACCTTATAGGCTGTCTCGTCGTTGTCGGTGATCAGGCCTACCACTGTTGTGTCATCAGCAAACTTAATGATGGTGTTGGAGTCGTGCCTGGCCATGCAGTCATGAGCGAACAGGGAGTACCCCTGAGGGGCCCCTGTGTTGAGGATCAGCGTGGCGGATGTGTTGTTACCTACCCTTACCACTTGGGGGCGGCCCGTCAGAAAGTCCAGGATCCAGTTGCAGAGGGAGGTGTTTAGTCCCAGGGTCCTTAGCTTAGTGATGAGCTTTGAGGGCACTATGGTGTTGAACGCTGAGCTGTAGTCAATGAATAGCATTCTCACATAGGTGTTCCTTTTGTCCAGGTGTGAAAGGGCAGTGTGGAGCGCAATAGAGATTGTATCATCTGTGGATCTGTTGGGGCGATATGCAAATTGGAGTGGGTCTAGGGTTTCCGGGATAATGGTGTTGATGTGAGCCATGACCAGCCTTTCAAAGCACTTCATGGCTACAGGCGTGAGTGCTACGGGTCGGTAGTCAAGTGTTCTTGGGCACAGGGACTATGGTGGTCTGCTTGAAATATGTTGGTATTACAGACTCAGACAGGGAGAGGTTGAAAATGTCAGTGAAAAATGTCAGCACATGTTCGGAGTACACGTCCTGGTAATCCGTCTGGCCCTGCGGCCTTGTGAATGTTGACCTGTTTAAAGGTCTTACTCACATCGGCTACGGAGAGCGTGATCACACAGTCGTCCGGAACAGCTGATGCTCTCATGCATGTTTCAGTGTTACTTGCCTCAAAGCGAGCATAGAAGTAATTTAGCTCGTCTGGTAGGCTCGTGTCACTGGGCAGCTCGCGGCTGTGCTTCCCTTTGTAGTCTGTAATAGTTTGCAAGCCCTGTCACATCTGACAAGCGTCGGAGCCGGTGTAGTACGATTCGATCTTAGTCCTGTATTGACGCTTTGCCTGTTTGATGGTTTGTCGGAGGGCATAGTGGGATTTCTTATAAGCTTATAAGCAGCAGCTCTACCATTTAGCTCAGTGCAGATGTTGCCTGTAATCCATGGCTTCTGGTTGGGGTATGTACGTACAGTCACTGTGGGGACGACGTCATCAATGCACTTATTGATGAAGCCAGTGACTGATGTGGTGTACTCCTCAATGCCATCGGAAGAATCCCGGAACATATTCCAGTCTGCTAGCAAAACAGTCCTGTAGCTTAGCATCTGCTTCATCTGACCACTTTTTTATTGACCGAGTCACTGGTGCTTCCTGCTTTAGTTTTAGCCTGTAAGCAGGAATCAGGAGGATAGAATTATGGTCAGATTTTCCAAATGGAGGGCTTTGTATGCGTCTCTGTGTGTGGAGTAAAGGGGGTCTAGAGGTTTTTTCCCTCTGGTTGCACATTTAACATGCTGGTAGAAATGAGGCAAAACGGATTTAAGTTTCCCTGCATTAAAGTCCCTGGCCACTAGGAGTGCCGCCTCTGGATGAGCGTTTTCCTGTTTGCTTATGGCCGTATACAGTTCATTGAGTGCGGTCTTAGATTCAAACCCTTGTCACAATCTGCAACAATTACGTGGACTTGGCACTTTACACAGAGAGCAATTTGACCAGTCAGTCAAATACACATGATAGTTGCTTTGATGATCAGAATGTGCTGTTGGACTGAGGTATGTGTTGGTCAACAAGGTCAACAATTTTAATTGGCTGATGCAGAACTTGTTCCAGAATATAATCACTGCCATCTGGTGAGGTTAGCATAGGGCTAACGTGTGCTTTGTTATCTGATGAGACCAGCTACAATTTAGTTCTGTCATGTGCAAGTAAATCGTTTTTATTTTGTATTTTGAAACGATTTTACCCCTTTTTCTCCCCAATTTCGTAATATCCAATTGGTATATACAGTCTCGTCCTATTGCTGCAACTCCCGTACGGACCTCCGAAAGTTTCTGTGTGCGTGTGTTTGCGTGCACGTGTAACCTTTTTCTATTTTTACACCGTAAAGAATGTGTAGGACTTAAATCCGTACAATTATTATTCCCACTCAAGAAGGCTCATATTCATGCACTGGAAAGCCGCTATCTGCAAGTGATTGAATTTGGGCATTGGTCCCTGCAGAAGTGTAGACATACAGACATGAAAATCCTGTTGGAACAGGAGACAGTACAGAAGATCAGAAAGTGGTTGCTAGGACAGGCTAGCTGGCATTATTCACATGGGTCCTTCCTGTTATTGTTAATGGAGTTACACATGCCTGTCAACTATTTTTTCTTAATTCTTAAGAGTCTAAGCTGGGGGGGTTCTACTAAGCTAACATATGGAATTGTTTTAAGATGCTCATACCACTAGGGCTAGGGCTGCTGAATCAAGTGCACCAACCGCCAACAGCGTGAAACAAAAAAACAAAAATAGAACAGAAACGCCACGCTTTATTGTAGGTTTTTTGGTGATCGACTAGGAATGCCTTGGAGATCGACCCATCGATCGCGATCGACCAGTTAGTGACCACTGGTCTACCACTTTGTGTAGCCATTGGCGACTATGCTAATGTCATGACAAACGTGGAAAGGTTCCCAAAAACCTTCTCAATTAAATGTTAACTACAAAGTAGCCTATGCCTACCTGGCAGAATGATATCATGATTATTTGCATTAATCCAGTGCCCATTTGTTTAGCAAACTCTGCAATCACATGAGTGCTACAGAAACATCGCTAACCAAACAATGGTCTCTGGCTGGTGCACAGTTTAATGAAAAGGGTAACTACAGCCAAAAATCTATTTTTCCCAGACCTAAAAAATTGTATCCTGATGTGGTTTAAGCATTGTTGTGGACTTACAACATCCAATTTGGATGTTTTTCTATTTAAAAAAAAATATTTTGAGAGCGAAAACCTGAACTGGGAAAAACGGAAACCTGGATAAAATAAAAATATATATTAAGATTTTATAGGGCCCTAAACGAGGTCTATCGTCTCCGGCGAGTGATCCACTCTCTCAATCACAGGCCCATAAGGCTAAGTTTCTCCTAAAGTAAATTGAATTAAATTGCCAAAATTATAGCCTAATTAGCCTACTCCTGTCTATACAGAAATTAATAAAATCATTAAAAATAAGCTACAACACCAGAAAGCATGATTTGGCAACAGAAAATCATTAGCTTCTTTTTAAAAAAGTAAGCTGTGGATTGTTTTAAAATCGCATTGCCTACAGTCGAAAGGGCCCGCAATTTGGGCAGCGTGTACTGCAAATACCAAATAAATGAATGTTGAGTTGCGACTATCAGTGAAAAGTAGAGGCCCAGCCAGGCATATCGCAACATTTCAAAATACAATCGTGGGAAAACATAGTTTGGAAAGCAAATGGCTATTGCTGTAAAGAGAAGAAAATGAAAATACTTGAATCTGTTTTTTAGTTATCAAAATCCTCAAATTAATTGAGTGAACAGTATCTTATTGGCACCAGCGGAGCGCATCGGCCAAATCCCCAGTGAGTGCGCATATTCATTTTTTATCATTGTTGGGTCAGTGCCACTTGAAAAAGTTAGTTTTTTGACAATCTCCTCCTCAAATCAAATCGTATTCGTCACATGCTTCGTAAACAACAAGTGTGGGATAACAGTGAAATGCTTACTTACGGGCCATTCCCAACAATGCAGAGAAAGAAAAGAGACATAATAGACAAATAAAACATGTAATAATAGATACACAATAACTTGGCTATATACAACGGGTACCAGTACCGAGTCGATGTGTAGGGGTACGAGGTAATTGAGGTAGATATGTACATATAACTAGGAATAAACTGACAGACAGTAAAACAGTAGCAGCAGCGTATGTGAAGGGTAAAAAAGAATGTGCGCAAAAAGGCTCAATGCAGATAGTCTGGGTAGCTATTTAATTAAATAGTTAACCAAATAACTACCGACTAACTATTTAGCAATCTTATGGCTTGGGGGTAGAAGCTGTTCAGGGTCCTGTTGGTTCCAGACTTGGTGCATAGGTAGCGCTTTCCGTGCAGTAGCAGAAAGAACCGTCTATGACTTGGGTCGCTGGTGTCTGACAATTTGTAGAGCCTTCCTCTGACACCGCCTGGTATAGAGGTCCTGGATGTCAGGGAGCTTGGCCCACACTACCTTCTGTAGCGCCTTGCAGATGGATGCCAAGCAATTGCCATACCAAGCGGTGATGCAGCCAGTCAAGATGCTCTCAATGGTGCAGCTGTAGAACTTTGAGGATCTGAGGACCCCAGGTTAAATGGATGTCATTTTAGTCTCCCCTTCTCGTAGGCCTATTATATGGATCAGACAACATCGTTTTTATTGATCTGTGTCAGCAGAGTAGGCTACCTTGTAATTTGTGTCGTATTAAAAAAAGATTCTGCTAATGTCTCCAGTCATATAAAGTGTAGTAGAATTGCATCAAATGTTTTTATAAAAAAGGCCCGATTTCTTCCGTGCAAAGAAAGGAGAAGAAACATATCTGATGTAGCCTATTGTCACGATCGTCGTAGGAAGTGGACCAATGCGCAGCGTGATAAGTGAACATACTTTATTTTCACCACACGAAACAAAACAACAAACGATACGAAACGTGAAGTCCTTGGTTACAATACAAACCATACGGAACAAGATCCCACAACACACTGTGGAAAACAGGCTGCCTAAGTATGGTTCCCAATCAGAGACAACAAGCAACAGCTGATACACATTGCCTCTGATTGAGAACCACACCGGCCAACATAGAAACAAATGAACTAGATAATCCCCCTAGCACACAAAACACATAGAAACAACACACCCTGGCTCAACATAACAGAGTCCCAGAGCCAGGGCGTGACAGTACCCCCCCCCCCCAAAGGCGCAGACTGCGACCGCGCCAAACATAAACCGAACAGGGGAGGGCCGGGTGGGCATTCCTCCTCCGGGCTTGACCCCCACCCTCCAACAAACCCCCCAAAGCGCCCCTGGTCCGGTCTGGCCCTTCTGGCCGGAGCTGGACTGAACACAGGTGGATCGGATTGCTCTAGCTCCGGAGTGGAGCAGCTGACCGGTGCCGGACCAGGCACCGGTGGAACAGGCACGGGCTGTGCCGGACTGACGACGCGCACCACAGGCTTGGTGCGGGGAGCAGGGACGGGCCGGACCGGGCTGACGACGCGCACCATTGGCTTGGTGCGGGGAGCAGGGACGGGCCGAACCGGGCTGACGAAGCGCACCACTGGCTTGGTGCGGGGAGCAGGAACAGGCCGGACCGGGCTGACGACGCGCACCACAGGCTTGGTGCGGGGAGCAGGGACGGGCCGGACCGGGCTGACGACGCGCACCATTGGCTTGGTGCGGGGAGCAGGGACGGGCCGAACCGGGCTGACGAAGCGCACCACTGGCTTGGTGCGGGGAGCAGGAACAGGCCGGACCGGGCTGACGACGCGCACCACAGGCTTGGTGCGAGGGACAGGAACAAGCCGGACCGTACTGGGGACACACCCCAGTACCTCTCGCCGTGCCTCTACATTCTCCTTCCCCCTGGTGACCAGTGACTCCCGTAACCTGGCGGCCTCCTTTGCCAACCCGCTGAACCACTCTATCCCGGTCTCCTGCTGCCCCGTCGTCCACGGCGTGAGCCCCCCCCTAAAAAATTTCTGGGCGTCTCTCCTCCCCGTGGGCCAGGCCTCCATGGCTCTCGCCAGACTCTCACTCCTCTGCTCCCAAGTCCAGCCTCTCTCCTCCTCCCGCGGCTTGACCCAGTCGAGGATGATATCCTTTAGAGCCCTCTCTGGCGTTGGCTCCTGGACATGCTGCTTGGTCCAGTTATGGTTGGATCTTCTGTCACGATCGTCTTGAGAAGTGGACCAATGCACAGCGTGATAAGTGAACATACTTTATTTTCACCACACGAAACAAAACAACAAACGATACGAAATGTGAAGTCCTTGGTTACAATACAAACCATACGGAACAAGATCCCACAACACACTGTGGAAAACAGGCTGCCTAAGTATGGTTCCCAATCAGAGACAACAAGCAACAGCTGATACATGTTGCCTCTGATTGAGAACCACACCGGCCAACATAGAAACAAATGAACTAGATAATCCCCCTAGCACACAAAACACATAGAAACAACACACCCTGGCTCAACATAACAGAGTCCCAGAGCCAGGGCGTGACACCTATAGCAGGGATCATCAACTAGATTCAACCGCGGGCCAATTTTTTCTTGAGTGGATGCTCGGGGGGGGGCAGAACATAATTACAAATAATTTGTCGAATACAAATTGACCGCAAGAAGCCCAAACAGATATAATATTTCATTTAAATAATCATTTCAAACCTTGCTTACATTTACTCAGAAAACTTAGGGGACCAAATAAAACCACCCGCGGGATAAAGTTGGGGAACCCTGGCCTATAGCCTAGGCCTACTCTACGCTACTATGCACTCAGCCAAGCATTTTTGCAAACAGCGATTGAGTTATATTATTAGCCTAAATTATGACTATCCAATCTACTCATCACATTAGGAGTAGTAGGCCATCTTACATAAGTCTGCAAATGCGGTGATGCATGGAATGCTTTATTATTAAGGTGCATTTGCCTATGTTCTCCATGATTCAAAATCCAGGCTAGCTAACGTTAGCTGGTGCGCTATCTATCTAGATCAACTAAATGGGTGCCACTAGGGTATGTCAAAACGTTCAGTGGTGGTAAATAAACAATTAAACTGTTCTTTAGTTCCAAAAGCCTGTGGCGTTTTCTTTCCAAAATTCGCCATTATTCTTGCTACTAGCCTAGGTTCAATGGAGAATGGTAACTAACTTCCTGTTGAAGTTGGGCTTTTTGACTTCTGTGGGGTTTAAGAGGTGCCTCCACCTACTGTATGTAGTGTGCATTTATTTATTTATTGACAGGATTGAGAGTATGAATCATAGACTGTAGCCTATATCAAAAACCTTAATGCAAACAACATTACTTTGGCAAAGGAGGGTAAAAAGTGGGTAGATAGAGTTTACTCTCCACTATTATTGGTCACAGTACAAAAGGCTAACATCCTCCCAATGAAATGGCTATGGATTCCAACAGTTTAGCAATGCAGGCTTCATTGAAAGACTTGCAATCTAAATTATTTACATTGCAAGTTGCAACATTGGATTCGATTTGAACATACAGTAGTTTGAAGCTATGAAATGTACAGTGGGGAAAAAAAGTATTTAGTCAGCCACCAATTGTGCAAGTTCTCCCACTTAAAAAGATGAGAGAGGCCTGTAATTTTCATCATAGGTACACGTCAACTATGACAGACAAAATGAGAAAAGAAAATCCAGAAAATCACATTGTAGGATTTTTTTATGAATTTATTTGCAAATTATGGTGGAAAATAAGTATTTGGTCAATAACAAAAGTTTCTCAATACTTTGTTATATACCCTTTGTTGGCAATGACACAGGTCAAACGTTTTCTGTAAGTCTTCACAAGGTTTTCACACACTGTTGCTGGTATTTTGGCCCATTCCTCCATGCAGATCTCCTCTAGAGCAGTGATGTTTTGGGGCTGTCGCTGGGCAACACGGACTTTCAACTCCCTCCAAAGATTTTCTATGGGGTTGAGATCTGGAGGCTGGCTAGGCCACTCCAGGACCTTGAAATGCTTCTTACGAAGCCACTCCTTCGTTGCCCGGGCGGTGTGTTTGGTATCATTGTCATGCTGAAAGACCCAGCCAGGTTTTCACTCAAAATCTCACGATACATGGTCCCATTGATTCTTTCCTTTACACGGATCAGTCGTCCTGGTCCCTTTGCAGAAAAACAGCCCCAAAGCATGATGTTTCCACCCCCATGCTTCACAGTAGGTATGGTGTTCTTTGGATGCAACTCAGCATTCTTTGTCCTCCAAACACGACGGTTTCATCTGACCATATGACATTCTCCCAATCCTCTTCTGGATCATCCAAATGCACTCTAGCAAACTTCAGACGGGCCTGGACATGTACTGGCTTAAGCAGGGGGACACGTCTGGCACTGCAGGATTTGAGTCCCTGGCGGCGTAGTGTGTTACTGATGGTAGGCTTTGTTACTTTGGTCCCAGCTCTCTGCAGGTCATTCACTAGGTCCCCCCGTGTGGTTCTGGGATTTTTGCTCACCGTTCTTGTGATCATTTTGACCCCACGGGGTGAGATCTTGCGTGGAGCCCCAGATCGAGGGAGATTATCAGTGGTCTTGTATGTCTTCCATTTCCTAATAATTGCTCCCACAGTTGATTTCTTCAAACCAAGCTGCTTACCTATTGCAGATTCAGTCTTCCCAGCCTGGTGCAAGTCTACAATTTTGTTTCTGGTGTCCTTTGACAGCTCTTTGGTCTTGGCCATAGTGGAGTTTGGAGTGTGACTGTTTGAGGTTGTGGACAGGTGTCTTTTATACTGATAACAAGTTCAAACAGGTGCCATTAATACAGGTAACGAGTGGAGGACAGAGGAGCCTCTTAAAGAAGAAGTTACAGGTCTGTGAGAGCCAGAAATCTTGCTTGTTTGTAGGTGACCAAATACTTATTTTCCACCATAATTTGCAAATAAATTCATTAAAAATCCTACAATGTGATTTTCTGGATTTTTTTTCTCATTTTGTCTGTCATAGTTGACGTGTACCTATGATGAAAATTACAGGCCTCTCTCATCTTTTTAAGTGGGAGAACTTGCACAATTGGTGGCTGACTAAATACTTTTTTCCCCACTGTACATGTATGCTATGCATTAATGGCCTAATAGGCTAGAAATGTTTTCATGACCATAGACAATTTCACCCTTAATTACATCCAAGACATTTTAAGAAAGTTGAAGCTCATTTACTGCATTTTTGTACAATAAAAAAAAACTCTAAATTACTATTTAGAGAACAGCAAAAACAAGCAAAAATTACCCCAGCCATTATCACATTGGTTGCTGTAGCTTCATTCACCTCAGTTGATCTACAAACACAACCTATTAGCTATACAATTAGCCGCTACATATTAACTCAGCACCAGGAGGATCATTTAATACATACAGAGGGAAGAAGTTTAGAAGAACAAGTTTTTCATTAACCAAAAAGGTAAACAAGTTTGTGTCACGAGAATTTTGTTATCTCAATGGTTGCACTCAAGCTTTGAATAATTCCCAGAGGGTGTAAGGCTCTGGTTTAATAATGCATTAAACAAAGTCCCATTCTGCAATAGGTCAGTCTTTTTATTCATGAGAGCTCTGCCACTAAAAACACACACAGCCTTTTTATATGCGTTCACACAAAGGAACTTGCTCCGCCCACCTTTAGGCGGCCTGTGACTTTCCACAGTATAGAATGTCTAAGTTTGACAGTTTCTAGGTCTCCTTTCCCATGGAATGTTTGTCTCCAGCAGTTTCTATCCCTCTTCTCTGTTAGTGGTTTTATTGTCTTATAACTCTAACACAGTTTACACAGTTAAACAGTATCGGGGTGGAACACTTTTAGTCATTACTCTAAACATACAAATTCTCTATCAGTTTGCTTTACAGAACGTATTTCTGTTGCAGTTTTACAGCTAATGTCATGCAATTATACACATTTTGCCATGACTTATGCCAAGTTAATATGATATCGGAGTGCGATTGACTAACAAAAACAATGGGGGCCCCCTGGAAGTCAGGGCCCCTGGGCACGTGCCCTGCATGCCCGGTCGGTAATTCGGCCATGATTACTACAAGTTTAGATAGCTGGCTAGACTAACTAGACTAATCTAAACATGTTTAACTGACATGGGCTAATTGAGTGACTGTCAGTGAGTGACATAGCAAGAGGAAAACTGATGCACAACCAAGTTTCTCGGCAAGGAGAAGTGAACGTCTGTGCTTGCATACTTCGTAAAGACCTTTGCTTGAAAAACAATAAAAAAGCGGCAATATTACTGTTGTTTCTCCCTCTTGAGACACCGTAGCAACATAGCCAGAACACTTACTGAAAATAATCAGTATTAATCTAAGATAAATCAAGAAATCTGTTTCAAGGAATGTCGACTAGCCTCAAGACAAAATTGTGTTCTTGAACAGCGGAAAAAAAAACTGCCGAATGCTGCCGATCACCAAAACATCACAAAATGTCATAATATATGCAAACTGTTTAGACTGGGAAGCATACGGTAAGCTTTACTCTCAACAGTAAGTAAACTTTTTTTATTTTTTTGAGGTCTGGACCTCGGTGTCCTCATACTGAATGTAGCAACAGCCCTGCCGAGGGCTTATAGCGGGCCTCTGAATGATGGCTACCTGCCAGAGATGCAAATCACAGACAAGGTCAAATGCCGATTGCCTGCTGGCAGTAGGAATTTATAGCCTTGGGCATAAACTTATAAATTGGCTACAATAATTACAAGGACTTTTCAAGTACCAAATTGAGGAAATGTCTGATTTTCAAGGTAGGCCTATTCCAGTACTTGAATTTCTGAGTTCCAAATTCTAGTTGAAGTAGGCTACTTCAAGCCCTTGTATTGTTTAATATTGCAGGTTTAACATGGAAACCAAAATGCATTTGTCATGTTATTTCATTATCAGATCATATTGTGAAGAAGCCCACTAGGCTATGTTTTATTTTTTATTTATTTTATTTTATTTCACCTTTATTTAACCAGGTAAGCCAGTTGAGAACAAGTTCTCATTTACAACTGCGACCTGGCCAAGATAAAAACAACAACACAGAGTTACATATGGAGTAAACAAAACATAAAGTCAAAAATACAACATAAAATATATATACAGTGTGTGTGAATGTAGTAAGTTATACATTTACATTTTAGTCATTTAGCAGACGCTGTATTCCAGAGCAACTTACAGTTAGTGAGTGCATACATTATTTTATTTTTCATACTTGCCCCCCGTGGGAATCGAACCCACAACCCTGGCGTTGCAAATGCCATGCTCTACCAACTGAGCTACATCCCTGCCCCTACCCTGGACAATTGTGCGCCACCCCATGGGTCTCCCGGTCGCGGCCTGCTACGACAAAGCCTGGATTTGAACAAGGACCTCTAGTGGCACGGCCTTAGACCACTGCGCCACTCGGGAGCCTTGGGCATGGAGGTAAGGCAATGGAGGTAAGGCAATAAATAGGCCATAGTGCAAAATAGTTACAATTAGTATTAACACTGGAATGATAGATGTGCAAAAGATGATGTGCAAATAGAGATACTGGGGTGCGAATTAGCTAATTAAATAACAATATGGGGATGAGGTAGTTGGGTGGGCTAATTTCAGAATGGCTGTGTACAGGTGCAGTGATCGGTAAGCTGCTCTGACAACTGACGCTTAAAGTTAGTGAGGGAGATAAGAGTCTCCAGCTTCAGAGATTTTTGCAGTTCGTTCCAGTCATTGGCAGCAGAGAACTGGAAGGAATGGCGGCCAAAGGAGGTGTTGGCTTTGGGGATGACCATTGAGATATACCTGCTGGAGCGCAGACTACGGGTGGGTGTTGCTATGGTGACCAGTGAGATAAGATAAGACGGGGATTTGCCTAGCAGTGATTTATATATGACCTGGAGCCAGTGGGTTTGGCGACAAATATGTAGTGAGGGCCAGCCAACAAGAGCGTACAGGTCACAATGGCGGGTAGTATATGGGGCTTTGGTGACAAAACGGATGGCACTGTGATAGACTACATCCAATTTGGTGAGTAGAGTGTTGGAGGCTATTTTGTAAATGACATCACCGAAGTCAAGGATCGGTAGGATAGTGGTCCTCTGTAGCTCAATTGGTAGAGCATGGCACTTTTAACGCCAGGGTAGTGGGTTCGATCCCCGGGACCACCCATACGTAAAAATGTATGCGCACATGACTGTAAGTCGCTTTGGATAAAAGCGTCTGCTAAATGGCATATTATATTATAGTCAGTTTTACGAGGGCATGTTTGGCAGCATGAGTGAAGGAGGCTTTGTTGCGAAATAGGAAGCCGATTCTAGATCTAACTTTTGATTGGAGATGCTTAATGTGAGTCTGGAAGGAGAGTTTACAGTCTAACCAGACACCTAGGTATTTGTAGTTGTCCACATACTCTAGGTCAGACCCGCCGAGAGTAGTGATTCTAGTCGGGTGGGCTGGTGCAAGCAGCATTCGGTTGAAGAGCATGCATTTAGTTTTACTAGTGTTTAAGAGCAGTTGGAGGCTACGGAAGGAGTGTTGTATGGCGTTGAAGCTCATTTGTCGTCCGCATAGAGGTGGATCCGAGCGTCACCAGCAGCAAGAGCGACATCATTGATATACACAGAGAATAGAGTCGGGCCCGAGAATTGAACCCAGTGGCACCCCCATAGAGACGGCCAGAGGTCCAGACAACAGGCCCTCCGATTTGACACATTGAACTCTATCTGATAAGTAGTTGGTGAACCAGGCGAGGCAGTCATTTGAGAAACCAAGGCTATTTAGTCTGCCAATAAGAATACAGAGTCGAAAGCCTTGGCCAGGTCGATGAAGGCGGCTGCGCAGTACTGTCTTTTATCGATCGCGGTTATAATATCGTTTAGGACCTTGAGCGTGGCTGAGGTGCACCCATGACCAGCTCGGAAACCGGATTGCATAGCGGAGAAGGTACGGTGGGAATCGAAATGGTTGGTGATCTGTTTTTTTATTTTTTGGGGGGGGGAATGGATCAGCTTAATATTGCAGATAGATTGTATCTTCTATCAATGTAATTGGTAATTGTCTGCATCACTTCCAATCCCCCATGTTTATTTTTTATTTTTTATATATATACTCCCCTTTATTACTTTTCAACCCCACCATCCTTTCCCTACTTGGAGTAAATTAGTGAACAACAATGCCCAGGCCTCTACTTCCGGTCTATACTTACTATCTACACCTTATGGACAGAGTTAATTTTACAATAATTCTATTATATATATATATATATATATATATATATATATATATATATATATATATATATATATATATATATATATATTTATTTATTTATTTTTGCTCCTGAACTTCTTCTACTCTCAACCTCTCCGATCATTTTCATGGTGTCCATCCGGTTTGCTTCTATATGGCATATCTTTCTAACTGTGCTCCTTCCCAAAAGCTCCCAACATACAACCTATATACTTATTATGGACACAGTATGCTTACATTATTAGCTATCTTTGTTTTTATTTGTTGTTATTTGTTATTAGTCCCATCCTTCAACTCTATTCAATACCTCCCATCTATCTCTTAACACCATCCATATAGGATTTCTATTTGCCATATATATTTCAACCGTACTGTGATGTTTTTAAAAAATTCTGAACCTTTCTATTCTCATTGCTTCTACAGATTGTGAATTAAAAATAAACATTTTTGATAAAAGTATTATTATATTATTGATTGACTATGACTTTTCAGATCACCCAGTAATGCTATCTGCAAGGTTAGTTCCAGGTAAATATTGCAATCCTTTAGCCATTCCTGGACCTGTGTCGAAAAATAAGCTACAAATGGACAGAACCAAAACAAATGATCTAATGATTCTGTCTCTTCACAGCAAAACCTGCAGAGCTGGGAAGATTGTATCCCCCATATAAATAACATTCTATTGGTAGCAAGAATTTTATATAATAATTTAAATTGAAACATTCTAATTTTTGAATCCGGTGTCGTTTTGCGTGTCAGTTCATAAACACTATGCCATGGGATCGGTACGTCAAAGATCTCTTCCCAACTATTTTGCAATCTATATGGGACGGCTGTCAATCCTTTGGTCCTTAAGTGAAACTGATATACTTTTTTATTTATCACAGTTTTCCTTAACCAATTATGTTCTTTAATGCAAGGCCGACAGACAAGTTCCTTACCTTCTCCCCCTTCCACTTTCCTCTTCCACTTTTGCGGTAAGGCTGCAATTATTTGGTTGTAATTTTGGGTAGAGCAGACATTTCCATATGTTTTTGTTAGCTGCATGTGTGACATAACTCCACCAGTCCTACCGATGATATCATTTACGAAGATTATACCTTTTTTAAACATTCTGTCAAAAAATAAAGGTTTTTTGTCAATTAGTATATTTGAATTTAACCACAATATTTGTTGCATTATTTGTTCTGTCGTTTCTGGAGGATTAAATTGAAATTGCAACCAACTTTCTATGGCTTGTTTTAGAAATAGTGACATTTGGGAGATTATTTCCTTTTCAAATAACTGAAAGTGAGAGGTTGTAATCTGAATAAAGGGAAAAAGGCCTTTCTTGAACATTGGGTGAGACAATCTTACTAATTTGCTTGAGAACCAGTTCGGATTTAAGTATAACTTTTGTATGACTGAAGCTTTTAGTGATAGGTCTAATGCTTTAATATTTAATAATTTCTGTCCTCCGAATTCATATTCATTATATAAATATGCTCTTTTAATTTTGTCTGGCTTGCCGTTCCAAATAAAATTGAATATATTTTTCTCATATAATTTAAAAAACTGTTCGCTAGGCGTAGGCAAGACCATAAGCAAATAGGTAAACTGGGATAATACTAAAGAGTTAATCAGGGTGATTTTTCCACAAATTGACAGGTATTTTCCTTTCCATGGTAGTAAGATCTTATCTATTTTTGCTAACTTTCTATTAAAATGTATTGAAGTGAGATCATTTATTTTCTTTGGGATATGTATTCCGAGTATATCCACATCACCATCAGACCATTTTATTGGTAAACTACATGGTAATGTAAAAATTGTATTTTTTAGTGATCCAATACGTAATATAGTACATTTGTCATAATTTGGTTGTAATCCAGAGAGGTTAGAAAATGTATCTAAATCCTCTATGAGGCTGTGGAGGGATTCTAGTTGTGGATTTAAAAGAAAACATGAATCATCAGCGTACAATGACACCTTTGTTTTTAAGCCCTGTATTTCTAATCCTCTGATATTATTATTGGATCTGATTTGAATAGCTAACATCTCGATGGCCACAATAAATAGATATGCCGATAGTGGACAACCTTGTTTCACTCCTCTTGACAGTTTAAAACTTTCTGAGAAATAGCCATTATTTACTATTTTACACCTAGGGTTACTATACATGATTTTGACCCATTTTATAAGAGATTCTCCTAAATTGAAATGCTCCAGGCATTTATATATAAACCCCAGTCGAACTTTATCAAATGCCTTTTCGAAGTCTGCTATGAATAGCAGGCCTGGTTTCCCATATTTTCCATAGTGTTCTATTGTTTCCAATACTTGCCTTATATTATCTCCAATGTATCTTCCATGTAAAAAACCTGTCTGAATAGAATGAATAATATCCGACAATACCTTTTTAATTCTATGCGCTATACATTTTGCTAGAATTTTTGCATCACAACACTGAAGTGTAAGGGGCCTCCAATTTTGTAAATGGACTGGATCTTTATATTTTCCACTTGTATCCTGTTTCAGTAATAATGAGATCAGACCTTCTTCTTGAGTGTCAGATAATCTACCATTTACATAGGAGTGGTTAAAACATGCTAATAACGGTCCGCTTAGTATATCAAAAAAGGTTTGGTATACCTCGACTGGTATGCCATCCAACCCTGGAGTTTTCCCGGATTTAAAGTCTTTAATTGCATCCAGAAGTTCCTCCTCTGTAATTTCACCTTCACATGAGTCTTTCTGTGTGGCTGTTAATTTGACATTATCAATAGAAAAGAAATCTCTACAATTAGCTTCAGTTAGAGGAGATGGAGGCGACTGAAAAGAAAACATATGCTTAAAGTACTTTGTTTCTTCCTTCAAAATATAATTTGGTGAATTATGGGTGACTCCATCAATTGTAACCAGTTTCATTAAGTTCTTTTTGGTAGCATTCCTATGTTGAAGATTAAAAAAGAATTTTGTGCATTTTTCCCCATATTCCATCCTGTTTGCTTTATTTTTATAATATATTACACTTGATCTTTCTTGAATAAGTTTCTCCATTTCTTTTTGTTTTTCCTCTAATTTATTCTGAGCCTCTATGTTACAGTTTTTATTGCCATCTATCTGTTCTGTTAGATTTTCTATTTCCTTTCTTAGTATAAACTATTTTGACCTAAATTGCTTTTGTTTTCGAGATGAGTACTGAATTGCATGGCCTCTAAAGGCACATTTAAAGGTGTCCCATACAATAAGGGGATTCGCTGTACCTATGTTATGTTGGAAAAAGTCAGTTATAAATTACTTTGTTCTAATTATGAATAAATTATCATCCAATAGGCTTTGATTAAATTTCCAATATCCTCGCCCACGTGGAAATTCAGTAAGAGTAATGTATATGCCTATTATATGATGGTCCGACCGCATTCTGTCCCCTATCAACACTTTTTTTACTTTTGGTGCCAACGAGAATGAGATAAGAAAGAAGTCAAGACGACTAGCTTGATTCAGTCTCCGCCATGTATATCTCACTAGATCAGTATATTTAAGCCTCCATATATCTACTAGTTCTAATGTATCCATGACATTCACAATTTCCTTAAGAGCATGTGGGTGATTGTTTGTGGTGTGATTTCCTTTACGGTCCATTGAACTATTTAAAACAGTATTATAATCCCCCACCATAATAATATTGTCTTGAGTTGCTTGCAGGCTTGATAATTTATTATATATATTGTCAAAGAATTGTGGATAATCATTATTTGGTCCGTAAAGGTTAATGAGCCATATCTGTTTATGGTCCAATAACATATTTAAAATAATCCATCTACCTTGCGTATCTATTTGGACAATTTGCACATTCGGATCGAAATTACTATTCATTAATATCATCACCCCTTTTGAATTTCTTTGCCCATGGGAGAAGTATATTCCCCCCCCCCCATTGTTTTTTCCACGCTACTTCATCTCGAATTGTTGAATGAGTTTCCTGTATACAATAGATATTATATTCCTTCTGGTGGGATTCTAAATGGTTGGTGATCTGTTTGTTAACTTGGCTTTCAAATACTTTCGAAAGGCAAGGCAGGATGGATATAGGTCTGTAACAGTTTGGATCTAGAGTGTCACCCCCTTTGAAGAGGGGGATGACCGCGGCAGCTTCCCAATCTCTGGGGATCTCAGACGTTACGAAAGAGAGGTTGAACAGGCTAGTAATAGGGGTTGCGACAATTTCGGCGGCTAATTTTAGAAAGAAAGGGTCCAGATTGTCTAGCCCAGCTGATTTGTAGGGGTCCAGATTTTTCAGCTCTTTCAGAACATCAGCTGTCTGAATTTGTGTGAAGGAGAAGCGGGGGGGGGCATGGTCAAGTTGCAGCGGAGGTAGTGGGGTAGTGGTAGCCAGGTGGAAAGCATGGCCAGCCGTAGCAAAATGCTTGTTGAAATTCTCGATTATTGTAGATTTATCGGTGGTGACAGTGTTTCCTAGCCTCAGTGCAGTGGGCAGTTGGGAGGTGCTCTTATTCTCCATGGACTTTACAGTGTCCCAAAACTTTTTGGAGTTAGTGCTACAGGATGCACATTTCTGTTTGAAAAAGCTAGCCTTTGCTTTCCTAACTGATTGTGTATATTTGTTCCTGACTTCCCTGAAAAGTTGCATATCACGGGGGCTGTTCGATGCTAATGCAGTACGCCACAGGATGTTTTTGTGCTGGTCAAGGGCAGTCAAGTCTGAGGAGAACCAGGGGCTATATCTGTCAATATGCCATTTAGCAGACGCTTTTATCCAAAGCGACTTACAGTCATGTGTGCATAATTTTTTTACATATGGGTGGTCCCGGGGATCGAACCCACTACCCTGGCGTTACAAGTGCCATGCTCTACCAATTGAGCTACAGAGGACCAGTTCTTAGTTCTGAATTTTTTGAATGGGGCATGCTTATTTAAGATGGAGAGGAAAGCACTTTTAAAGAACAACCAGGCATCCTCTACTGACGGAATGAGGTCAATATCCATCCAGGATACCCGGGCCAGGTCAATTAGAAAGGCCTGCTCGCTAAAGTGTTTTAGGGAGCGTTTGACAGTGATGAGGGGTGGTCGTTTGACCGCGGACCCATTATGGACGCAGGCAATAAGGCAGTGATTGCTGTGATCCTGGTTGAAGACAGCGGAGGTGTATTTAGAGGGTAGATTTGTCAGGATGATATCTATGAGGGTGCCCATGTTTACAGATTTAGGGTTGTACCTGGTAGGTTGCTTGATAATTTGTGTAAGATCGAGGGCATCTAGTTTAGATCGTAGCTTGGCCGGGGTGTTAAGCATATCCCAGTTTAGGTCACCAAGCAGTACGAACTCTGAGGATAGATTGGGGGCAATCAGTTCACATATGGTGTCCAGGGCACAGCTCGGGGCTGAGGGGGGTCTGTAGCAAGCGGCAACAGTGAGAGACTTATTTCTGGAAAGGTGGATTTTTAGAAGTAGACCCTCAAACTGTTTGGGCACAGACCTGGATAGTATGATAGAGCTCTGCAGGCTATCTCTACAGTAGATTGCAACCCCACCCTCTTTGGCAGTTCTATCGAGACGGAAAATGTTGTAGTTGGGGATGGACATTTCTGAATTTTTGGTGGCCTTCCTAAGCCAGGATTCAGACACTGCTAGAACATCAGGGTTGGCGGAGTGTGCTAACGCAGTGAATAACTCAAACTTAGGGAGGAGGCTTTGGATGTTAACGTGCAAGAAACCAAGGCTTTTACAGTTACAGAAGTCAACAAATGATAAAGCCTGGGGAGTAGGAGTGATACTGGGGGCTACAGGGCCTGGGTTAACCTCTACATCACCAGAGGAACAGAGGAGGAGTAGAATAAGGATACGGCTAAAGGCTTTAAGTACTGGTCTTCTAGTGCGTTGGGTACAGAGAAAAAAAGGGGCAGGTTTCCGGGCGTTGTAGAATAGATTCAGGGCATTATGTACAGACAAGGATATGGAAGGATATGAGTACAGTGGAGGTAAACCGAAGCGTTGGGTAACGATGAAAGAGATAGCATCACTGGAGGCACCGATTGAGTCGATCTCCGCGTGTATGGGGGGTGGGACAAAGGAGCTATCTAAGGCAGGTTGAGCTGGGCTGGGGGATCTACAGTGAAATAGTAAAATAAGAAATAACCGAAACAGCAATAAGCAAGGCGTATTGACATGGGAGAGAGGCATAAAGCAATCACAGGTGTTATTCGAGAGAGCTAAGACAACAGCTGGTAAAGGCGACAAAGTTTGGGCTGAGGCTAAACATAAACAGGATGTGGTACCGTATAAAGGAACAGTCCAGCAGGCATCAGCTGTATAGCTGAGTTATCATAAGATCCGGTGAACAGCAATAGGAGAGTTCAGATATTTATTGTCATTATATCCAAAATAATAGGAATAGCGTTGGGTGTTGCGCAATAGTATATCTTATACAATTGCACACAGTAGACTCAGTGTCCAATCCGAGGCACAAAAACATATGAAAACTATGAACTCATTACCTTGATGCTTTCTCTGATAAATCTAACGAGACCCTGCTGTAAATCAAGCAGCCAACAACAGATGATCAACATCAATTCGCTAGGGATATTAGACCTAACGTGGATCCAGGCACAACTGTCTTCCACAGCGTAACGAATGAGACACCAAAATATTCTGGACATTCTTCGAACACCTTTTTTCCAACACTTGGGCTGTTGTTGCATTGCATGCGCTATCACAACAGTTGTTCGTCACTTGACTGTCATTCAGAAAATTCCTTCCTTCACAGCGTAATTAAACAGCTTGACACCAAATGCGCAGCCTACAAGTATTATGCAAAATTATTGAAGAACCACGTTATTGACATTATCGTTTTAGGTTAAGTAGGCTTCAGAAAGGATTCACACCCCTTGATTTTTTCCACATTTTGTTCTGTTGCAGCCTGGATTTAAAATTGATTAAATTGAGATGTGTTTTGTCACTGGCCTACACACAATACCCAATAATGTCAAAGTGGAATTTTGTAAAAAAAAATTTAACGAATTAATTAAAAATGAAATGCTGAAATGTCTTGAGTCAACAAGTAATCAACCCCTTTGTTATGGCAAGCCTAAATAAATTCAGGAGTAAAAATTTGCCAACACGTCACATAATAAGTTGCACAGACTTTAACATGATTTTTGAATGACTACCTGACTACCTCATCTCTGTACCTCCCACATACAGATAATTGTAAGGTCCCTCATTTGAGCAGTGAATTTCAAATACAGATTCAACCACAAAGACCAGGGAGGTTTTCCAATGCCTCGCAAAGAAGAGCACCTATTGGTAGATGGGTCAAAAAATGTTTTGCAGACACTGAATATCAAGTTGAACATGGTAAAGTTATTAATTACACTTTGGATGGTGTATCAATACACCCATTCACTACAAAGATACAGGCGTCCTTCCTAACTCAATTGCCGGAGAGGATTTCACCATGAGGCCAATGGTGACTTTAAAACAGATACATAGTTTAATGGCTGCGATGGGCGAAAACTGAGGATGGATCAACAACATTGTAGGTTCTCCACAATACTAATCTAAATGAGAGTGAAAAGGAAGCCTGTACAGCAGGGTTCTTCAATTCCGGTCCTGGAGGGCCGAAACACCTCTGTTTTTCATCCTCTCCTTCTAATCAGGGGCTAATTCAGACCTGGGACACCAGGTGAGTGCAATTATCTACCAGGTAGAAATAAAAAACAGAAGTGTTTCGGCCCTCCAGGACCGGAATTGAAGAATCCTGCTGTACAGAATAAAAATATTCCAAAACATGCATCCTGTTTGCAACAAGGCACTTAAGTGGCAAAAACAAAAGTGGCAAAGCAATAAACTCTTTGTCCTGAATACAAAGTGTTATGTTTGGGGCAAATCCAATACATTACTGAGTACTACTCTCCATATTTTCAAGCATGGTGGTGGCTGCATCATGTTATGGGTATGCTTGTAATCGTTAAGGACTGGGTAGTTCAAAAAAGAAAAGGAAAAGGGGTATGAATACTTTCTGAAGGCACTGTAGATCCAGGATTCTTACAGGGTTTAAGTTCAATGTCTAATTTAACCGATTAATGCTTAAAATGTAACTGACAGCGTTTTAAGCAACATTAAATCTTATTAAAAATCTGTTCATATACACCCCCAGGAAGAATGGCATATATTTTTATTTATTTTTACATTTTCTGACAAGCGAGCACTTAGATATGGTAATTTTCACGTTTTCATAAATTCATAGAATGGTTGGGAATGAAGTATAGTAAGGCATTTGTGAAAAATCTATAGCAATATAGAGAGTGGGAAAGCGGCTGTGCGTTTGGACAATTAATAGACACTGCAGGAAATAAATAAAAACATTGGTCTTGTCCAGGACCGGGGTCTACACAGACCGGTGCGCCATAGCCAATGAGAGCTACAGTTGGCCTATATGCAAATAAGCCATTTGCCACACAGGCCTGCCATCATTCACTTTGAACTGAACTGTGTGTTTACAGGTAATAGCAACAGCGCGACTTTACAACACGCATTCACCAAAAGCCACAAAATACACCTGAATAGATTTCTGCAAAAATGTAAATACCCAGGGACATTTGGGAACTTCACAGTCCTATTGATCAAACAACCATGAAAAGGTAGGCTCTCTCTCCCGCAGTTGCTTATGCACATCAACAACAACAAGATCAACAACTAATGCTAGCCAGAACGAGATGAGCTAAAATCTCATCTAACATCTCAAACTTTTTCCCGCTAGTTGGCCGTCAAAATTGCACTGATAAACAATGGGGAATAGTAGCCTGCTCGTCCTTCTGCAGCTTGCCTGCCAGTGCATGCTTGTCCCAACCCCCATTTTGACAACTGAATGGGAACTTGCCTGCCCACCCATTTGATCGATGCCAAATACATTTGATTGACAACTAAGAGATATGCTAACTGTGAATCACAGTCGTTAAAGTTCAGCATAGCTAGCTAGCGAAGCGATTCATATTTCTTGCTAGCTAACCAAATGACACCTGAATCTTTAGCTGTAGCCACCAAAAAATGATACGAGGGGAAAAAGTCAGTCACTCACCCACTCCTCCAATGACATGCCATCCTCCCAGCAGATAGCTAGCAATTTTGGCTAGCTAGCTAACATTATGCTCCGTGTTTTTAGCTAAATAAATTAGCTAGCTACATAAATAGATAAAATAGCCCAGGGGTGTCAAACTCAAAATGAGCACACGGGCCAAATTAAAAAAATTAACAAATTTGCGGGACATTGTTTTATTTGAAAAAATATCGCCCTTTATAATTTCTACTTATGTACATAGGATGCTGTATATATTCCGGGCTCTGGCTGGGCCACTCAACTACATTCAGAGACTTGTCCCGAAGCCACTCCTGCATTGTCTTGGCTGTGTGCTTAGGGTCGTTGTCCTGTTGGAAGGTGAACCGTCACCCCAGTCTGAGGTCCTGATCGCTCTGGAGCAGGTTATCATCAAGGATCTCTGTACTATGCTCCGTTCATCTTTGCCTCGATCCTGACTAGTCTCCCAGTCCCTGCCGCTGAAAAACATCCCCACAGCATGATGCTACCACCACCATGCTTCACCGTAGGGATGGTGCCAGGTTTCCTCCAGATGTGACACTTGGCATTCAGGCCAAAGAATTCAATCTTGGTTTCATCAGACCAGAAAATCTTGTTTCTCATGGTCTGAGAGTCTTTAGGTGCCTTTTGGCAAACTCCAAGCGGGCTGTCATGTGCCTTTTACTGAGGAGTGGCTTCCGTCTGGCCACTCTACCATAAAGGCCTGATTTGTGGAGTGCTGCAGAGATGGTTGTCCTTCTGGAAGGTTCTCCCATCTCCACAGTGAAACGCTGTCAGAGTGACCATCGGGTTCTTGGTCACCTCCCTGACCAAGGCCCTTCTCCCCCGATTGCCCAGTTTGGCCAGGCTGCCAGCTCTAGGAAGAGTTGGTGTTTCCAAACTTCTTCCATTTAAGAATAAAATCAAATCATTTTTTATTACATTTACATTTACATTTTAGTCATTTAGCAGACGCTCTTATCCAGAGCGACTTACAGTCGGGAATCGAACCCACAACCCTGGCGTTGCAAACGCCATGCTCTATCAACTGAGCTACATCCCTGCCGGCCATTCCCTCCCCTACCCTGGACGACGCTGGGCCAATTGTGCGCCGCCCCATGGGCCTCCCGGTCGCGGCCGGCTGCGACAGAGCCTGGATTCGAACCAGGATCTCTAGTGGCACAGTTTGCACTGCGATGCAGTGCCTTAGACCACTGCGCCACTCAGGAGTACATTGGCCACATGCGCCGAATACAACAGGTGCAGACATTACAGTGAAATGCTTACTTACAGCCCTTAACCAACAGTGCATTTATTTTTTATAAAAAAGTAAAATAAAACAACAAAAAAGTGTTGAGAAAAAAAGAGCAGAAGTAAAATAAAATAACAGTAGGGAGGCTATATATACAGGGGGGTACCGGTGCAGAGTCAATGTTTGGGGGCACCGGCTAGTTGAGGTAATTGAAGTAATATGTACATGTGGGTAGAGTTAAAGTGACTATGCATAAATAATTAACAGAGTAGCAGCAGCGTAAAAAGATGGGGTGGGGCGGCAGTGCAAATAGTCTGGGTAGCCATGATTAGCTGTTCAGGAGTCTTATGGCTTGGGGGTAGAAGCTGTTGAGAAGTCTTTTGGACCTAGACTTGGCACTCCGGTACCGCTTGCCGTGCGGTAGCAGAGAGAACAGTCTATGACTAGGGTGGCTGGAGTCTTTGACAATTTTGAGGGCCTTCCTCTGACACCGCTTGGTATAGAGGTCCTGGATGGCAGGAAGCTTGGCCCCAGTGATGTACTGGGCCGTACGCACTACCCTCTGTAGTGCCTTGCGGTCGGAGGCCAAGCAGTTGCCATACCAGGCGGTGATGCAACCAGTCAGGATGCTCTCGATGGTGCAGCTGTAGCTCTCAACCTGTTCCACTACAGCCCGTCGATGAGAATGGGGGCGTACTCAGTCCTCTTTTTTTCCTGTAGTCCACAATCATCTCCTTTGTCTTGGTCACGTTGAGGGAGAGGTTGTTAGCCTGGCACCACACGGCCAGGTCTCTGACCTCCTCCCTATAGGCTGTCTCATCGTTGTCGGTGATCAGGCCTACCACTGTTGTGTGGTCGGCAAACTTAATGATGGTGTTGGAGTCGTGCCTGGCCATGCAGTCATGGGTGAACAGGGAGTACAGGAGGGGACTGAGCACGCACCCCTGAGGGGCCCCCGTGTTGAGGATTAGTGTGGCAGATGTGTTGTTACCTACCCTTACCACCTGGGGGCGGCCCGTCAGGAAGTCCAGGATCCAGTTGCAGAGGGAGGTGTTTAGTCCCAGGATCCTTAGCTTAGTGATGAGCTTTGAGGGCACTATGGTGTTGAATGCTGAGCTGTAGTCAATGAATAGCATTCTCACGTAGGTGTTCCTCTTGTCCAGGTGGGAAAGGGAAGTGTGGAGTGCAATAGAGATTGCATCATCTGTGGATCTGTTGGGGCGGTATGCAAATTGGAGTGGGTCTAGGGTTTCTGGGATAATGGTGTTGATGTGAGCCATGACCAGCCTTTCAAAGCACTTCATGGCTACAGACGTCAGTGCTACGGGTCGGTAGTCATTTAGGCAGGTTATCTTAGTGTCCTTGGGCACGGGGACTATGGTGGTCTGCTTGAAACATGTTGGTATTACAGACTCAGTCAGGGACATGTTGAAAATGTCAGTGAAGACACTTGCCAGTTGGTCAGCACATGCTCGGAGTACACGTCCTGGTAATCCGTCTGGCCCTGCGGCCTTGTGAATGTTGACCTGCTTAAAAGTCTTACTCACATCGGCTACGGAGAGCGTGATCACATAGTCATCCGGAACAGCTGGTGCTCTCATGCCTGATGATGGAGGCCACTGTGTTCTTGGGGATCTTCAATGCTGCAGAAATGTTGTGGTACCCTTCCCCAGATCTGTGCCTCGACACAATCCTGTCTCGGATCTCTATGGAAAATTCCTTCGACCTAATGGCTTGCTTTTTGCTTTGACATGCACTGTCAACTGTGGGACCTCATATAGACAGTTGTGTGCCTTTCCAAATCATGTCCAATCAATTGTATTGGACTCCAATCAAGTTGTAGAAACATCAAGGATGATCAATGGAAACAGGATGCACTGGAGCGCAATTTCGAGTCTCATATCAAAGGGTCTGAATACTTATGTAAATAAGGTATTTCTGTTTATAATTTGTAATACATTTGCAAAAATGTTTAAAAACCTGTTTTCACTCATTATGGGGTATTTGTGTGTAGATTGCTGAGGATTTTTTTATTTAATCAATTTTAGAATAAGGCTGTAACGTAACAAAATGTGGAAAAAGTCAAGGGGTCTGAATACTTTCCGAAGGCACTGTTTCTCCCTGGCATATTACATCATTTATGCAGCAGCATACAATACATTTTTGGACTCACCTTGTTGTGCTGTGCTCACTTGAACAGGAAGGTGGCGCGGCGGTCCTTCTTGTGGCCAAATTTTGTCATTAAACTTTGTCATCAAAGTCTGGCATTCTCTGGATTTATGGTGCTTAAGACAACTGGGAACTCTGAAAAAAACATGCTTGAATCATGACGTCAGTGATCTTCAGGTTGGAGCTCTAGAAAGAGGCCCGAGTTCCCGACTTGGAATTCCAAGTTGGATGACCGTTCAAAAAGTATTTTCCCAGTTGGAGCTCTTTTTTTCCCCCCGAGTTCCCAGTTGTCTTGAACTCCCTAAAGTCTGAGATTTCCCAATTCCGAGTTGCCAGTTGTTTTGAACGCGGCAGAAGTCATGCTGGATTGACAGCATGGCCAATGTATTCAGTCTTTTCTGGCCCATGGTGTTGCATGTGAATGTGTATCCTTTTAAGCTTGGAAAAAAGAGACCCTTAAACCCAGACCGCACACCCACTCCACTGAATAGCAGGCTAATGATTGCTTTGCAACGCTTGCAGTTAGCCACTGATTCCTTCCAAACCACTCTGTTGATTTTTGCAATTTCAAACTTGTTGTGTAATGTTTATGTCCAATGGCTGATGAGCACAGATACGTTTTATCTATAATTTCTCTTCATGTGAAGGATTTGCCAGTAGATTGTCGACTTGATTCATGATGATGACTGCTTGTCTTGCTTGCTAGCTAAGATTTTGAAAGTATGATGTTGACATGATCAGTCCAATCAAAGCTACGGTAGATATAACGTGATTTGACATCATTTTATCTGTGGCCAATGACCTTGAGGCTTCTTGGATGGGCACTTTAATGTAAATCTATGGCAGCACCCAGGGGGCTTGAATTTGAGCTCTCCCCGTTGATGTGTGGTCCTCTGTAGCTCAGCTGGTAGAGCACGGCGCTTGTAACGCCAAGGTAGTGGGTTCGATCCCCGGGACCACCCATACACAAAAATGTATGCACGCATGACTGTAAGTCGCTTTAGATAAAAGCGTCTGCTAAATGGCATATTTATTTTTGCAATGATGTAGTGTCCCCATGAGTGACAGAACACTGAGCCAATCACGGCACAACCAGAGAACATTACCAAACCCTACGCTCTGTATTTTCTGCTGGCTCCCCCACCAACACAGAAAGCACCGAGGTAGGCTGAAACACCTGCATTTTGGAGCTGCCTTAATCAAGAAAGCAAGAAAGAGACCATGTTTGTACGGGGCTTTATTAATTCAATCATTATTATTATTTTTTTTACAAACTGATATGTGACACATATGAATGCCAAAATAACATGCAAAAAACAAAAACCTTTTAGCGCCTGGCTACACAGACGCTCGTTGACGAGCGATAGCAGTGTGGGTGCAATGATTGAATAACATGTACAGTACCAGTCAAAAGTTTGGACACACCTACTCATTCAAGGGTTTCTCTTTATTTTTACTATTTTCTACATTGTAGAATAATAGTGAAGGCATCAAAACTATGAAATAACATATGGTATCATGTAGTAACCAAAAAAAAGTGTTCAACAAATAAAAATATATTTTATATTCAAATAGCCACCCTTTGCCTTGATGACAGCTTTACCCATTCGGTCTAACAAATAATGCCTTATTACCAACGCAGTATTGTACAGCTTTGACAGTGATGGTAATGGTGACGCTTGGCTTGCACTTGCAAATTCAGCACATTCTATAATAGAATTGTATTATTTGACGTGTCAAATTAAAAGCTTATTTGACGAGTCAAATAGTGTTATTTGACGTGTATTTTTTTTGACACGCAAATACACAAACGGCGTTCCATAAATACGAGTGATAGTGTAATCTATGTGTAATAACTACTTTTAAAATTATGAACGTGTTAAATTATTATGTGACATGCAGTCATATTCAGGTGCTGATTGGTCAACAAGCTTATTTGACACGTCAAATAGCATAATTTCACTTGTATCTTTTTTGACACGCTAAGACCCAAATGGTGTTCCATATCAAATAGTATTATTTGACGTGTATCTTTTTTGACACGCAAAGACCCAAACGGCGTTCCATAGTCAAGCACCCAAGCTAACTGGCTTAAATTGGCAAACTTGCTAGCTACTTCCAGACACAAATGAGAGAACACCTCACTGACCATTTTAATCGCCCTAGCAGAGCTGGTGGCTGTTTTCATGTTATCTAGAGCGTTGGTGACAAACTGCTGCTGGCAACAATTTAATAACTATTTTTTGCTGATGTTTACTGACACCAGTCATATTCAAAGGGTTTTGCGCCTTCGTAAAGCCATCAGTTATTCTGCGCTCTGGCACACTCAGACGAGAGTGCTCTGGAATCGGAGTAGATAGCCAGAGTGAATTTACTCAGATAGGCACTACAAATGTAACGAAATTACGGTGCCTGTTGCTACACCCAAATTATCAACATACTGGACTCATAACTAAGTTGTATTTACATATGCTATGAAACATCTGCAGGCCCACTGCGTATAGCCTATTAGTTAAGAAACTTAATAGCCTACATATAATAGTCGAAAAGAACATGACACTTACCCGTACTTGCAGTTACCGCATACAAAGTGTTTGCACAAGTGTAAGTTGTCGCACTGGAGACACTCTCTAGGTGAGCTTTGACAGACTCGTAGTGAAGTCTTAGCAACAATAACACTGTCCTGGCTCATAACACGACCCGAAGCCTTTTCTTTGCCTTCACTGATGGCATATTTTCCGCTGTCACGAAGTATTTCAAGTAGAACCTCATCTGCAACAGGGAACTTTTGACCAACGATCTGGTCAAGCTGCTTGAATTCCAAACATCCTTGATTTCCACAGATAATTGTTGTAATATATTGAGACACTACAGACGACATCTTGTTATGGTAGGCACCTGGTATTTTTATGCTCATCACCTCACCCTAAATTGGTAAGTCGTCCTTTCTACTTCTGGAGAAACGAAATGTATAGTCAAAGCATATGCCCTTTAAAGTTAAATCCGTGCTATCTGGGATTGTTGGGACGTCCCTATTCCATCGAAGTTGACGTATAAAATGGTTAAGGGTAGGGTTAAGGTTAGGGTGGAGGTTAATGTTTTGGGTAGGGACGTCCCAAGGAAGGATCTAAGATGGCTGACCTTAAAGTTACCTCTACTTTCGACATGAACAATTTGGCATTTGTTGAAAATTCAGTCCTCTCTTCTGTTGATATGATTAACATAAGATTTTGCCTGACATGGACACCTCTGCTGTTTATTCAACTGTGTTGTATGTAAAACAAGAAATAAGTAAATTGATAAAAAAAAGGTAAGCGCAAGTGTATTCACTCAGAAAAAATATAATTATAATGATTCAGGAAGATGTTATTCTTTTTGTTATTCACTATGGATAATATATTAACAAGATGATAAATTCAATCAAAAATATTTGTAATTTTGGTATAGAATTCTGGAATTTCTGTGTGTGTATAAAGTATTCTGCAAGGTTTTCCCAAAAATCTATCACAGATTTACATTCATAGAACAGGTGTGTAAGATTTTCACTTTTTTGCAGAAAAAGCAGATATCATCAATATCAACAAATGTGGACAACAGAATTACATGGATATATCTTCTGTAGAATCTTAAAGTGCACTTCCTTAAATTCATTTGGTATATAATATTTGTAAGGCATCAACCAAGCTTTTTTCCAGACAATGTCAGGAATAAGCATGTTCCAAAAAACATTTCCTCTAGGCGTAAGTTAGTTCCGTGAATGGAAAATGTGTCTTATGTATTTGTTACAACAAGATTTCTCAAGTAAGCCCACGCCTTCCAAGCAGAGTTCTGCTTGTCTCGCTTGCTAGCTAAGATTTTGAAGGTATGATGTTGACATGATCAGTCCAGTCAAAGCTACGGTAGATATAACGTGATTTGACGTCATTTTATCTGTGGCCAATGACCTTGAGCCTTCTTGGATGGGCACTTCTAATGTAACTCTATGGCAGCACATTTACATTTTAGTCATTTAGCAGACGCTCTTATCCAGAGTGACTTACAGTTAGTGAGTGCATACATTTTTCATACTGGCCCCCCGTGGGAAACGAACCCACAACCCTGGCGTTGCAAGCGCCATGCTCTACCAACTGAGCTACATGGGGCTTTAATTTTCGAGCTCTCCCTGTAGGTTTTGCGGATGACGTAGTGTCCCAATGAGTGACAGAACACTGAGCCAATCACGGCGCAACTAGAGAACATTACCAACCCCTACCCTCTGTATTTTCCGCTGGCTGCCCCACCACCACAGAAAGCACTGAGCTAGGCTGAAACACCTGCATTTTGGAGCTGCCTTACTCAAGAAAGAAAAAAAGAGACCATGTTTGCAAACTGATATGTGACATGTATTATTGCCAAAATAACATGCAAAACAGGCACACAAATATTTTGTTTAAAAACAAATTTTGTTTAGCTAAACCACCTGCCCTGAATGATGGGACGCCACTCTACCGCATACAAAGTATCTGCTCAGGTGTAAGTTGTTGCACTGAAGACACTCACCAGGAGAACTTTGACAGACTCGTAGTGAAGTCTTAGCAACAATAACACTGTCCTGGCTCATAACACGACCCGAAGCCTTTTCTGTGCCTTCACTGATGGCATATTTTCCGCTGTCACAAAGTATTCCAAGTAGGACCTCCTCTGCAACAGTGAACCTTTGACCAACGATCTGGTCAAGCTGCTTGAAGTCCAAACATCCTTGATTTCCACAGATAATTTTTTTTGTACATATTGAGAAACTACAGACGACATCTTGTTACTGTAGGCACCTGGTATCTTTTAAGTGATAATGCCAGAGAAGCCGGTGTTTGGAGGATATATTGGCACGGGTGTTGTTAGGCCCGAGACGAAGTCAATATATCCTCCAGACACCGGCTTCGAGGGCATTATCACTTTTATACAACGGGTTACCAACATATTCAAATAATGATTGACATATTCTCATTAAAAACATTATTTTGATTAATTTATTCATACTATTTCATCCTTCCACAAGATATAGTCCCGACACAAATCTAGGGTTGCTAGAGACGCGACCCAGTCGTTCAGTCTTTTTTGTTCTTTATTTATGGACGCGACCTAGTCGTTCGTTCTAAATATTCCATTGTCATACTGGCTGGCAACGTTCTCATCCCTTGCTTGCTAGCTAGCCAACTATGGCTAACTTACAGTCACGTCAAAAAGTGCAGCAAGAATAACAGCAAAGTAGCTGCATTTGCATTTGTTTAAACTGTTTTCTAGTGACATTTATTTGGAGACATCCATAACAATGAGCTAATGAGGCGCGATTTCGCCTGGCATAGAAAATGTGCTCACTCGTCAGGACACTGTTGTTCAAAGGAGCTAGCCAACAACACAGTTACAGTAACACAATCACTTCAAACTGAAGCTGGAAAGACTGCAAATTAGCTGCATTTCGTTTGACCTTTTTTCAATTGAATTTTATTTGTATATATCCATAAAAATTATGCCAGCTGATTCATGATTTCGACTGGCTGAGAAACGCTGCCTGTCTGTCTGTCTCGTCCTGACACGTTCATTACTATGGGACACCAGGAGATCGAATTTGAATATTGAAACAATGTTGCAAATGTTGGAGAGACAGACAGCAAGGTTTATACAAATCTCTGCTGTTGAAAACGAAATGTCTAAAAGAAATGTGAGATAATGTCTAGATGCTTTTTATAGTGGAGATCAAGTTTATAAATTGCCTGGTTGGGCTAATGAGACAGTGGATTGCGCATTCAGATGGAACAGAGTAAATAGGCATTTTAATGTCATAGATTTAGCCGGTGGCAACTTGTAGAATAGACACTGGCTGGAATGCGGTTTTAACCAATCAGCATTCAGGATTAGACCCACCCGTTGTAAAAATGCTCATAACCTCACCCTAAATTCTTTGGTCGTCTGTCCCACTTCTGGAGAAACAAAACTGAAAGTCAAAGCTCATGCCCTTTAACGTCATAGATTTAGAGGTGGCAACTTGTGGAATAGACACCGGCTGGAATGTGGTTTTAACAAATCAGCATTCAGGATTAGACCCACCAGTTGTAAAAATGCTCATAACCTCACCCTATATTCTTTGGTCGTCACTTCTGGAGAAACAAAACTAAGTCAAAGCTCATGCCCTATCTGGGATTGTTGGGACGTCCCTATCCCATTTTAAAATGGTTACGGGTAGGGTTAGGATTAGGTGAAGGTTATGGTTAAGGTTAGGGTAAGGGTGGAGGTTAGGGTTTTGGGTAGGGACCTCCCTAGGAAGGATCTAAGATGGCTGACCTTAAAGTTACCTCTGCTTTTAACATGAACAATTTGGCATTTGTTGAAAATTCACTCCTCTCTTCTGTTGATATGATTAACATAAGATTTTGCCTTACATGGACCCCTCTGCTTTTTATTCAACTGTGTTATGTAAAGCATGAAATAAGTACATTGATGTAACAATACTAATCGTCACACGATGGCACTACAGTATTGCAAAGAACACACTACAACTTTTGTTACAATATACAGTTGAAGTCGGAAGCTTACGTACACTTAGGTTGGAGTCATTAAAACTCGTTTTTCAACCACTCCACAATTTTTTTTTAACAAACTATAGTTTTGGCAAGTCGGTTAGGACATCTACTTTGTGCATGACAAGTAATTTTTCCAACAATTGTTTACAGACAGATTATTTCACTTATAATTCACTGTATCACAATTCCAGTGGGTCAGAAGTTTACATACACTAAGTTGACTGTGCCTTTAAACAGCTTGGAAAACTCCAGAAAATGATGTCATGGCTATAGAAGCTTCTGATAGGCTAATTGACATCATTTGAGTCAATTGAAGGTGTACCTGTGGATGTATTTCAAGGCCTACCTTCAAACTCAGTGCCTCTTTGCTTGACATCATGGGAAAATCAAAATAAATCAGTCAAGACCTCAGAAAAATAATTGTAGACCTCCACAAGTCTGGTTCATCCTTGGGAGCAATTTCCAAATGCCTGAAGGTACCACATTCATCTGTACAAACAATAGTACGCAAGTATAAACACCATGGGACCATGCAGCCGTCATACCGCTCAGGAAGGAGACGCGTTCTGTCTCCTAGAGATGAACTTACTTTGGTGCGAAAAGTACAAATCAATTCCAGAACAACAGCAAAGGACCTTGTGAAGATGCTGGAGGAAACAGGTACAAAAGTATATATATCCACAGTAAAACAAGTCCGATATCGACATAACCTGAAAGGCCTCTCAGCAAGGAAGAAGCCACTGCTCCAAAACCGGCATAAAAAAACCAGACTACGGTTTGCAACTGCACATGGGGACAAAGATCATACTTTTTGGAGAAATGTCCTCTGGTCTGATGAAACAAAAATAGAACTGTTTGGCCATAATGACCATTGTTATGTTTGGAGGAAAAAGGGGGCAGCTTGCAAGCCGAAGAACACCATCCCAACCGTGAAGCACGGGGGTGGCAGCATCATGCTGTGGGGGTGCTTTGCTGCAGGAGGGACTGGTGCACTTCACAAAATAGATGGCATCATGAGGAAGGAAAATTATGTGGATATATTGAAGCAACATCTCAAGACATCAGTCAGGAAGTTAAAGCTTGGTCGCAAATGGGTTTTCCAAATGGACAATGACCCCAAGCATACTTCCAAATTTGTGGCAAAATGGCTTAAGGACAACAAAGTCAAGGTATTGGAGTGGCCATCACAAAGCCCTGACCTCAATCCTATAGGAAATGTGTGGGCAGAACTGAAAAAGTGTGTGCAAGCAAGGAGGCCTACAAACCTGACTCAGTTACACCAGCTCTGTCAGGAGGAATGGGCCAAAATTCACCCAACTTATTGTGGGAAGCTTGTGGAAGGCTACCCGAAACGTTTGACCCAAGTTAAACAATTTAAAGGCAATGATACCAAATACTCATTGAGTGTATGTAAACGTTTGACCCATTGGGAATGTGATGAAAGAAATAAAAGCTGAAATAAATCATTCTCTCTACTATTATTCTGACATTTCACATTCTTAAAATAAAGTGGTGATCCTAACTGACCTAAGACAGGGAATTTTTACTAGGATTAAATGTCAGGAATTGTGAAAAACTGAGTTTAAATGTATTTGGCTAAGGTGTATGTAAACTTCCAACTTCAAAAGTACTGTCTGTCATACTGGTATAACTGTTATAATAAAATAGGATACTTTATGTGGGAACCTTTTATGGCTACATAGTTTTATTTGGAGTACCCTTCCCTACATTTCTCCCATTTACAATTTGTATTTCAAGCAATCATTTTAAAAACATCAACCATCAACCATGGAAGAGAATGGTTAGTCAGTAGGCCTAACGGGTAGCATAAAAAGAGGGCCTATAGAGAGAGTAAATGGAGGTGATGTTACCTGAGCTGTGTATGAGTCAGCTTTTAAAGTTACAAATACAGAAAACCCTCCTTGGTATAACCTACTGCATTGCAAATTCATAATCATACTTGTATTACAGTAATGATGAACATTATGATAATTGCAATTTACAAGATATTTTGTTGGCCTATAGAAACCCAGGTCCATAGTTTCTCCTTCAGGCAGGTTAACTTTTCAGGAGACACCTGCTGTAGGAGAGAGTGGGTTAAGTTGTGCCATTTGTTACATTCAGCATCACTCCATCAAGGGAAATATAGTATTCTTTCTAACAAAGATAACTACATATATTTCAGGATGTTGTGTATCCCTGGAAATAATCAGAATTCATGTAAACATGACAGTTTTGAAAACATAGCGTGTCCAAAAAAGTGGTCTCTTGGCACAACTTACCCCAGGTATTGGGTAAGTTAAGCCACCTACAAATGTCTGTACTAAATGAAATATTACCACTACCTTTTTAAAACCATGTCTATCTTTATTTCCACCCCACTCTTCCCTATAGTAGCCTCCGACACTGGCCAGCTTTGCTTCTGAATGCCCCAGCATCAGCCCAGCATGTCAAAGAAACCAGAGTACGCTGCAGAGATAATTCTCTCTCCTGCTTAATTTTTAATGCTAAGATCTTGTACTGGGTGCTAGTGGGTAGTAATGTGCTATTTTGAACTGTATTTGTGATCGTGCGAAGGTCCTCTGCCAACAGCATGACACAGCCGGCTACTGCTGTAGGGGCCCAGTCCCAGTCCTCAACTGCTAGTGTGTTTGAGGAGTATGTGGGAGTCACCATTGAAACTGGTTCATTTGAATATGGAGCAGCACTAAACTCTACGCCAGACTTTTAAATATGGGCTAACCGCTAGAGAATAAGGAACTTATGATAATGGCATTTATGCTACCCCTTGATTTGTGTGCATTTAATGGTGCAGAAACTATTCTAATGTTCTTTCTTAAAATATTGAAAATAGTTTTTAGCTTTTAGCTTTTCATGTTAGCTTAGGTCCTATACCCATTTTCCTCAGAAAACATTTAGCTTGCGAATGAGATGTAAATAGTGAAGTATGTCCTGTAACACAATGACCAATGACAGATGCTTGTAGTGCCACTGACAATGTGCACAGTGCTCATGTTATCACAAGAGTACAAGGCCACTTCAGACTGAATTTTTTTTTTTTTTACTGAGTTACAGCTCATATGGAAATCAGTCAATTGAAATAAATAAATGAGGCCCTAATCTATGGATTTCACGACTGGGAATACAGACATGCATCTGCTGGACACAGATCCTTGCGACATGGGGCCGTGCATTATCATGCTGAAACATGGTGATGGTGGCAGATGAATGGCATGACAATGGGCCTCAGGATCTCATCATGGTATCTCTGTGCATTCAAATTGCCATCGATAAAATGTAATTGTGTTCGTTGTCCGTAGCTTATGCCTGCTCATACCATAACACCACCGCGGGGCACTCTGTTCACAGCGTTGACATCAGCAAACCACTCACCCACACTACGCCATACACTCTGTCTGCTATCTGCCCGGTACAGTTCAAACCAGGATTAATCTGTGAAGAGCACACTTCTCCAGCGTGCCAGTGGCCATCGAAGGTGAGCATTTGTCGGTTACGACGCCGAACTGCAGTCAGGCCAAGACCCCGGTGAGGACGACGAGCATGCAGATGAGTTTCCCTGAGACGGTTTCTGACAGTTTTTGTAGAAATTCTTTGGTTGTGCCAACCCACAGTTTCATAAACTGTCTGTGTGGATGGTCTCAGATGATCCCACAGGTGAAGAAGCCGGATGTGGAGGTCCTGGGCTGGCGTGGTCACACATGGTCTGCGGTTATGAGGCCGGTTGGACATACTGCCAAGTTCTCTAAAACGACATTGGTAGAGAAATTAACATTAAATTCTCTGCCAACAGCTCTGGTGGACATTCCTGCAGTCAGCATGCCAATTGCACACTCCCTCAAAACTTGACACATCTGTGGCATTGTGTTGTGTGACAAAACTGCACATTTTAGAGTGGCCTTTTATTTTCCCCAGCACAAGGTGTACCTATGTAATGATCATGCTGTTTAATCAGCTTCTTGATATGCCACACCTGTCAGGTGGATGGATTATCTTGACAAAGGAGAAATGCTCACTAACAGGGAAGTAAACAATTGTGCACAAAATGAGAGAAATAAACTTTTGTGCATATGGAAAATTTCTGGGATCTTTTATTTCAGCTCATGGGACCAACACTTTACATGTTGCGTTTATATTTTTGTTCAGTGTATTTCCTTTATTAGACAGAAAAACCTTTGAGGAACAGCCCTCAGAGCTCTAAAAGTTGCTAAGATGTTATATGCCAAATACAGTTCTATACATAAAAGTGCAATGTCACAATGGATAAGCAGTATCTTCATTATTTAAAGGTAGACTCAGCGAAATTACATTGCCACGAGCAGCACCGCAGATATTGAGATGAGCGAGATGCAAGACTTCGCTCTTACACAAGAATTTGCTCATTAATTAATTTGTCTCGGTTCCTACTGCACTTGCTCATATCATAGGATCTGAAATGAGAATGCAACAGTACAGAACATAGTTCAAAGTTCCTCTAAAAGATTTTCAAAGGCACTTTCACATGTACATACTACAGATGTACATGGACACAAATAAAGACCAGTCAACAGGCAAGACACCACTGCTAACTGTGGATAATGGCATATAGAAAGACAGCACAGATTCAACAGGCTCATGTTCATTAGGACACTTTTGCAAAACGGAAAACAAAATGAGCGTTTCTTATTGGGGTAGTCCCTCCCTGTTTGTTCGTTTTCTTCCATTTGGTGTCTAATGAATACGACCCAAGTTTGGGTGGGACACCTGCAAATTCCGTGGCTCTGTTCATTGGACCTTTACATTTCTCCAACCGTTGTACTAAAAATCCCATTAAATTCTAACAAACAAAATCTTAATAAACATAAATTACAAAATTCAGAAAGGGTTAGTAATCCAGAATTCAAATCATATTCACTTTTAATATACATGAGATTGAGGCAACAGACAAAAATAAACCTGTTGCAGTTTGTATGCCAAGGAAAACATTGCTTATTGCAAACTTGAGACAATGCTTTTTGGAGTCCTTGTTCTTTAACCAGATGCAAGCTTCCCCACACATGCACCTTCAGTCTCTTTTCTTCAGCTACACAGCACCTTTAAAAGAGACCCATAGAGGGCACTGTCACAGAGGAACATACAGTTACAGTATGACGAGGCCATTTCCCTTGTGATGGATCGTTGTCACATGCACCCACCAGTGGAGGCTGCTGAGGGGAGGACGGCTCATAATAATGGCCGGAATGGAGTGAAGGGAATAGTATCAAACACATGATTTACATGTGTTTGATACCATTCCATTCACTAGATTATACTCCATTCCAGGCATTATTATGAGCCGTCGTCCCCTCAGCAGCCTCCACTGACACCCACATCATGTGACATGATCTTCAGCGAACATGTGAGTATGCATTCCCCAGGACCACATGTGCTGCGTCTGCTACTCTATACAGCCGGGATCTGGCACACATCAATTATTCAAAAGGGAGTTTATAACGTAAAGACTAGTCAACAGGCAAATAGTGACCAAGTCCTGATGGAGAATCTAAACATCAGTCACATCTCCCCCACAGAGTAATGGACCAGCCCATCTCCCCTTCCACAACACAAGGATTAGCCTACATGGTCAGAAGGGGCTATGGGGATGGGATATAAAGCTCACACACACTAACATTGACAAGAAGCTGTATGAAGAACATTTGTATTTTACAGTAACAGTCAGTCCAGCATTCCGTTGTTGGGAGAATTTACTTTATGAGTCTAAAATAATGCTTGCATTGCACAAGGAGGGAGAGAGAGAAACAAACATCCATGCTCTAAAAGTATATGTCGTCTTTGGGCAGAGAAAGCCAGGCATTGTGTGTTGTTGTAAAACAAGCGCTGGTGTGTTTTCTATACCCTGTTTCATATGCAAACCATTCTCAACCCCTTGAATCTAAAGACAAAAAGCCAATGAAGGTTCGACACAGGTCTTCAAGAGTATATAAAAATGTTCACAGGATTTCCATAATGGGTAATATTTCACATAGTGGTTGTATCCTCTTGTCTCCTTCCAGACCTTGTTTAGAACTATGCTGCTGCGTTAAAATTAAAGCCATATGAAATCAACATGTAGGCAATCTTGTAACATCATTCTCAGAACTTTTGGGAGGTGCAGCCTAGTCCTTGACAGAAGTGTATCCAGTTCATTTGTACTCCTCTTCTGTTGCCAAGTGCACCAAATAAACAAAATAAACATCTCATCGTCTACTTTCCAATTATATCTACAGTATATACAGTTGCAGCAAAAATACATTGGCACCCTTGCACTTTCCGTAAATAATTCCCTATTTCTTCTCAAATAAGTTTAAATTGAAAAAAATAAACTGGTCTCCACACCTTGATATTGGATTTTTAACATTGCAGAACCAATTTTATATTTGTGAACTTTAGTTTACAATTTAATTGAGAAAATAAAGACAAATGGCATGGACAAAATGATTAGCAGCCCAGAGCTTGTACTTGGTTGCACAGCCTTTGGCTAAGATAACTGCAGACAAATGCTTCTTGTAGCCATCAGTGAGCTTGCTGTACCTTTCTACTGGCAATTTGGCCGACTTTTCTGCAGCAAACTGCTCTAATTCTTCAATGTTTGAGGGTGCCTTCCACCAATTGCTGTTTTCAGATTCCGCCATAGGTTATGGATGTGATTCAGATCTGGATTCTTCGCTGGCCACTCCAGAACAGTCCAGCGTTTCTTCTTGAACCATTTCAGGGTGCTTTTGTAGTATGATTGGGGTTGTTGTCCTGCTGCAAGACTCACAACCTTGAACAGAGACACCATTTTTGGACACTGGGTTGAACATTGAACTCCAAAACACCTTGATATTCTTCTGATTTCATGATGTCTTGCACACGTTCAAGGCCCCCAGTACCAGAGGCAGCAAAGCAACACAACAGCATTATCGAACCTCCACCATGTTAGATTGTAAGGAGGGTGTGCTTTTCTTTGAACGCTTCATTTGGTCGTTGGACTATTCGGTATGTGGCCAGCGAAGAGTCCAGATCTGAATCACATCCATGATCCATGGTGAGATCTGAAAACAGCAGGTGGAGGGCACCCTCAAACATAGCAGAATTAGAGCAGTTTGCTGCTGAAGAGTGGGCCAAATTATGAGTAGAAATGTGCAGCAAGCTCATTCATGGCTACAATAAGTGTTTCTCTACCGTTATCTTGGTCAAATGCTGTGCAACCAAGTACTAGCTCCTGGGTGCCATTCATTTTGCCCAGGCCATTTATCTTCAGTTTACACATTTAATTTACAAAAATAAAATATGTTCTGCAATGTTGAAAATTCAATAACAAGGTGTGGAGACCAAAAGTTTTTTCCAATTGCAATTTATTTAGAAGAAATAGGGAATTATTTAAGAAAAGTGCAAGGGTGCTAATATATTTGGCCAAAGCTGTATGTGAGAGTGCATCCTTATGATCACACACATACCTGGACTCTTGCCCTCCCTGCTTCAGTCTCGGATATAAACATTAGCTACATCCAAACTCCCAGCAGCTTTCAAATGGTGGTTTGAACTTTCACTATTGACAGCTTATATTTCTGAGTGGCAGTAAGGCCTTACGATCAGTACTCTAAATCTAAGCGTTGTCCATCTAAGTGAGAAGAAAACCCCAGTCAGGTTCAGCTGACACGGACTACATTTCCCATAGTTCCCATGGCTGAGTAGTAAACAAAACAGAATTGCAACGTGCACTACTTTGTTTCTTTAGCATTCATTCTTTTGTAGTTCTCTAGTATTTGTAAACTACCAGACTCGTTTCTCTAACCTCAAAGGAAGCCTTTGTGATTTGTTGTTCTGTATATAGTAATGATCAAGAAGAAAAAGTTGACTTATCTAGCGATGCTAGGCATTTCAGCAGATTCTACAGTATTTTCCATATGGATCTTGACAAAATTATTTGTCTGTTAAATAGTTAGTCACACTGAAACATGCCCCTTTCCTTGTGGTAGTTCAGTCTGTCTAGCAGACCTGACAATGTTCCCGTTTTCATTGTTAATAAATGTGGTTAACTTACTGGACTCTGGTTAACTTCTAGACACTGCAAGAAAACACATCCTCCTCACAAAGCAAACAACTACAGTATCCTTGCTTACTTTAATGTCTTTGATCAATGTCCAGGCAATGGATTGTTCTCATACTGTCTTACACAATGTTGTTGTTGTTATTATCTATCTATCTATCTATAGACAATGACAACATGTTGCTACTGTATGTAGTCAGAGACCCTCTCCCAGTTTCCTGTCGGTCCGTGGTCCCGTCCCAGAGTTCAAAGTTCACATGGTGCACGACTTGTCCAGGGGGTCTTGGGGAGGGTGCGCGGGGGGGGGGTGAGCTGGGCCCGTCTTGGGCAGCACCAGGGGCTTGGGCCTCAGGGCAGGCGGCTTGAGCTGCACCCCCATGCGGGGTACCACTACCGGCTTGAAGGTGCTCATGGTGTCGCTGGAAGAGCTGGTGCTGCGGCGCATCGGGGGCCCCCCAGCCTCGCCGGTCTGAGCCCTCAGAAGGATGTTGTGGAGGGGGCTGAGGGACTCGCTGGAGCTGGCTGGGGTGGGACCCCCAGTCGACTGCCTCTGCTCCAGGGTGTCCAGCACAACATCGGGGGCGTGCTTGGCCGAACTCTGCCTCTCCAGCTCACGCAGCTCGTTCAGCGCCGTGTTCATTGTCTCCTCTATGTCCTGCAGGTAGAGAGCGAGAGAGAGGGGAGGAGGGAGAGAGAGGGGGAGGGAGAGAGGGAGGCCAATCGAGGGGGGGAGAGAAAGAGAAAAGAACGATAGACAAGTTAAGAGAACACAGTGACATCACACTACCAGCATGCATCATACATACAGTACATGTATGTGAGCACAGTCAGGATAAGAGTGCTGCTTAAGACTGAAATCCCTGGGCATGTTCCTGACTTCAAATACCAAAGACAAGACGCAGAGATGACAAGATATATTCATCCAAGCATCTCCCAGAGACCGACAACCCAACAGAGAGAGACATCGTCCTCTCTCTGACCCTCAGCTTCCTAATTAGATGTCTCTCCACGCTGCTGATTGCTTATCATGCTTTCGCACAATGAACACTGCTACAGCGAAGATGCGCTACATTGTTATCAGAGCTCTGATAAGGTAATTGGGGCCTGTGCCGACAAAGTATTACCATGCAGACACTGATGCTGCTTTGTAATAATGACTTTATATTATCTGTTCTGACACGTAGCACTCAGACCAAATTAACAGCTTGTGTAACATTATAATATTAGATAGTCTCAAAAGCTATTTAACTCAACATCAATGTCCAAGAATCTCCGAAGCTATTTGATGCTGTAACAACACAGACACGAACAATTGTATTTTTGATATTCTTACTAGCACTGGGGTTGCTGCTAGCAGTTATTTTTGAAGAAAGTTGTATTTTATTATTTATTTTTTGTCATTTAGCAGACACTCTTATCCAGAGCGACTTACAGGAGCAATTAGGGTTAAGTGCCTTGCTCAAGGGCACAGACATATTTTTCACCTAGTCGGCTCGGGGATTAGAACCAGCGACCTTTCGGTTACTGGCTCAACGCTCTTAACCACTAAGCTACCTGCCGCCCTTGAAATGATTGTGATATGTGGTTGTCTTGTCTCGCCTACTTTAGCTTACTGCATTTATTTTAAGTCACTCTGAATAAGAGCGTCTTGATAACTATAAATGAAAACTAGATTGTCAATGTGAATGTGTTTGGGAGTGTTGTGACAGAGGTGTTCAGTAGTAGCAGAACTCAGAGTTAGCAGACTGACTAGGTTTACAGGGCGGGGCAGGGCTGTGCTGCTGCTGGTGGAGTGAGCTGCGCTCGTCCCGCAGTGCTGACGCTGACCTGTGCGATGGTTTCCGGATCAAGGGCCTTGCCACCACCGTGCGGGTGGGGGTGGGGCTCCTGGAACATGGCCGTGTACTGGCCCGAGCTTGTGGAGCGTCGAATGGGCGGGCTTTCGATCTTCTTCAGCGACTCGTGGCGGCTGATGTTGGTCAGGCTGCCGTGGCCGGTGCGGCGTCGGTGTTCGGGGCTATCCATGAGAAGCTGGCCGTGGTTGCGGCTCCGCAGCAGGTCCCGGGGGCTGAAGGAGTGACCCAGCACCGGGGAGCCCATCTCAGGGGTGTGAGCCTGGCCCCCGTGGGTCTGCTGGGAGGGGTGCACCATGCAGTTGACATCATTGGGGCGTGCCGGGGGGCGGCGGGAGGGGGGCTCTGTCCTCTTCCTATGCCTGCTGGGATATGGGAGAGGGCGGGAAGAGACAGACAGACACTGAGGTCAAGTCTATGGGCTTTAGCTAAACCTTTACCTTATAAACGTTGCATTGTCTGTAAACAGCCGTGGTAATGTACAGTCACTCACAGATTCTTAGTCAGTAAGGGGATATAGACTCTAGACAGAGTTGTTGAAGCCTTCTGTCTGAATGTAGTGTTCAGACGTAAACCTATATGTCAGTCCCAAAGTGCTCCTAGTAGCTTGTTCTGAGCCCAAGTAGTGAGGGCAGGCAGGGCTCCAGCACTGAGGCCTGCAGGCTGGGTCTTAATCTGCACCTTTAGCCACACAGAGCCACAGCAAGCCCTCTGCCAGCCCCCTGCCTGCTGGGAGAAGGTTCAGCATTAAAGCTGTCCTCCATCTGAACCTGGCTGTCTCAACACACACTCCTGAACATAGATATACATTGCATTCATTAAGTATTCAGACCCCTTGACTTTTTCCACATTTTGTTACGTTACAGCCTTATTCTAAAATGGATTAAATAGTTGTTTTCCTTCATCAATCTACACACAATACCCCATAATGAAAAAGCAAAAAAACAACTTAAATATCACATTTACATACGTTTTCAGACCCTTTACTCAGTACTTTGTTGAAGCACCTTTGGCAGCGATTACAGCCTCGAGTCTTCTTGGGTATGACACTACAAGCTTGGCACATCTGTATTTGGGGAGTTTCTCCCATTCTTCTCTGCAGATCCTCTCAAGCCCTGTCAGTTTGGATAGGGAGCGTCACTGCACAGCTATTTTCAGGTCTCTCCAGATATATTTGATCGGGTTCAAGTCTGGGCCACTCAAGGACATTCAGAGACTTGTACCGAAGCCATTCCTGCGTTGTCTTGGCTGTGTGCTTAGGGTCATTGTCCTGTTGGAAGGTGAACCTTCGCCCCAGAATGAGGTCCTGAGCAATCTGGAGCAGGTTTTCATCAAGGATCTCTCTGTACTTTGCGCTGTTCATCTTTCCCTCGATCCTGACTAGTCACCCAGTCCCTGCCACTCAAAAACATCCCCACAGCATGATGCTGCCACCACCATGCTTCACCGTAGGGATGGTGCCAGGTTTCCTCCAGACGTGATGCTTGGCATTCAGGCCATAGAGTTCAATCTTGGTTTCATCAGACCAGAGAATCTTGTTTCTCATGGTCTGTGAGTCCTTTAGGTGCCTTTTGGCAAACTCCAAGCGGGCTGTCATGTGTCTTTTACTGAGGAGTGGCTTCCGTCTGGCCACTCTACCATAAAGGCATGATTGATCGAGTGCTGCAGAGATGGGAGAACCTTCCAGAAGGACAACCATCTCCACAGAGGAACTGGAGCTCTGTAAGAGTGACCATCAGGTTCTTGGTCACCTCCCTGACCAAGGCCCTTCTCCCCCGATTGCTCAGTTTGGCCGGGCGGCCAGCTCTAGGAAGAGTCTTGGTGGTTCCAAATGTCTTCCATTTAAGAATGATGGAGGCCACTGTGTTCTTGGGACCTTCAATGTTGCAGACATTGTTTGGTACCCTTCCCCAGATCTGTGCCTCGACACAATCCCGTCTCGGAGCTCTACGGATAATTCCTTCGACCTCATTGCTTGGTTTTTGCTCTGACATGCACTGTCAACTGTGGGACCTTATATAGACAGGTGTGTGCCTTTCCAATCAATTGAATTTACCATAGGTGGACTCCAATCAAGTTGCAGAAACATCTCAAGGATGTTCAATGGATACAGGATGCACCTGAGCTCAATTTCGAGTATCATAGCAAAAGGGCTGAATACTTATGTAAATAAGTTATTTCTGTTTTTTATTTTAATAAATATGCAAAAAATGATAAAACCAGTTTTTGCTTTGTCATTCTGGGGTATTGTGTGTAGATCGATGAGGAAAACATGTCATTTAATCAATTTAAGACTAAGGCTGTAATGTAACAAAATGTGGAAAAAGGGAAGGGGTCTGAATACTTTCCCAATGCACTGTACACCTGACATGCCACACACACACACACACAGGTGCGCATCCATACGCATGGCACGCACACAGACACACATACATTCCGTTCGCACACTCACACAGACCCACAGACACGTGCAGTACATGTCTGGGTCCTGCCGCTCCACAGTAACTAATGCTCCCCTGAAGCCATCTCATTCCTCTGTAATGGGCCGGCAGAGTGGAGCAGCCCGTCATCTCTACTGGGGCTCTAATAAGACCCTGCTCTGCTCTGCATATTTATGAAACCCAGCCTAGCAGGGGGCTGTCCCAAATGGCACCCTATTCCCTATAAAGTCCAGGGCCCATTAGGCTCTATTTAAAAGTAGTTCACTATATAGGGAATATGGTGCCATTTTGGACACAGCCCAGGAGACAGCCAAATGCGTGTGCCATAATGTTTCATCACACTACCTAAAATCAGCACCAAATGTGATAGGCTGCCTGTCTGGCAGCAGTGTCGGGGGATGATATAAGAGAAATATATAAATATATTTAACCATAGAGAGATAACAATATACGATTGTTCCAGGGGATATACTCTGAGGAAAAAGTTAATTCAAAGATCTTTATGATGGGAGGTTGTGAGGGGACAAAAGTATTTTGAGGGGCGATAGGGGACTTCTTCCATTTACTAATCGTTTTTTTCGGTCCTTTTTAATTCTTCAATTTACCATTGAGATGACAATTTTTCCCTCACCACTAACATAATATCAAACTAATATTCTCTACACAACACCAGGCAGAAACCCAAAATCAATGACTTATTAGGCAACGACACAGAAATGGACAATTAACATCTACTGAGGGTTTAACATTTGTCCAAATGGGTATTGTTGTGCTGTAGCCTGTTCCCAGATCTGTTTGTGCTGTGTAGCCAACTCCTTCAGTCATTAACATGCGACAAGACCATAGTAGTTGGCAAGACAGCACAAACTGATCTGGGACCAGGCTAGCTACACAGTACTTCCGATCTCATATCAGTGTTGTGACAAAACCTTTATCTCCATCAAGTGTCATTCATGAGTCTAGCAGCTATTAATTCCCACGGGGGACCAGTATAAAAAAATATGTATTCACTAACTGTAAGTCGCTCTGGATAAGAGCGTCTGCTAAATGACTAAAATGTAAAATGTAAAATGTTAATTCCTTAATCATCCCTCCTAGGCGTGTTTCAAGTCTCAGTCTAATTCCTACCTAGTTAACATTGTCTGTCTCAGCCACCGTCATTAAGAGAGTGGAGATTCATCATGGAGCTAAATATGGGCCATGATGTGTTCTGATAGAGTATGGAGGACTGACTGGGGATTGGGAGAGGGGTCTGTTACTGCAGGGGTGAGGTAAACACATGGAGGGGTAAACACATGCATGGACTCTTCATAACCAGTAGGGGGAGTAAGATCACAACTCAATCTATGGACAGGCTTATAGGAAGGAAAAGAACTGCTACAGTACAACCCATAGACAGTCATTGGGTACTTATAAACCATATTATAAGTTATTCATGTAAGATGGCTCATGACTGCAATTTTTCCCATAGTATTGATAATGTCATACAAAAGCAAACCAGATAATACAATAATGTTCTCTGGCTGAGTACAATTAATTACTGCTGTTGTATAATAGAAATGATGTAAATGCCTGACAACATACCAGGCACTTTAGGGCTTTTGACTAGCTAGTGAGTGGATTGTTGTTGATCGAGAACAGTGGGAGTAGAAGGAGAGATATCTAAATAAAGCCAAAGATATGAATGATTCAACAGTGCTGAGCCATGTCTGCATAGAACAGTAGAGAGAGGGAGAGAGAAAGAAAGAGAGAGGGAGGGGGTAGAGAGGGAGGGAGGGGGTAGAGGGGGAGGGGGAGGGTAGAGAGGTAGAGAGGAGGGGTAGAGAGGGAGAGAGGAGGGGTAGAGAGGGAGAGAGAGGAGGGGTAGAGAGAGGAGGGGTAGAGAGGGAGAGAGAGGAGGGGTAGAGAGGGAGAGAGAGGAGGGGTAGAGAGGGAGAGAGGAGGGGTAGAGAGGGAGAGGAGGGGTAGAGAGGGAGAGAGGAGGGGTAGAGAGGGAGAGAGGAGGGGTAGAGAGGGAGAGGAGGGGTAGAGAGGGAGAGAGAGGAGGGGGAGCGAGGGAGAGAGAGGAGGGGTAGCGAGGGAGAGAGAGGAGGGGTAGAGAGGGAGAGAGAGGAGGGGTAGAGAGGGAGAGAGAGGAGGGGTAGAGGGAGAGAGGAGGGGTAGAGAGGGAGAGAGGAGGAGTAGAGAGGGAGAGGAGGGGTAGAGAGAGGAGGGGTAGAGAGAGGAGGGGTAGAGAGGGAGAGAGAGGAGGGGTAGAGAGGGGGAGAGAGGGGGTAGAGAGGGAGAGAGGAGGAGTAGAGAGGGAGAGGAGGGGTAGAGAGAGGAGGGGTAGAGAGGGAGAGAGGAGGGGTAGAGAGGGGGAGAGAGGAGGGGTAGAGAGGGAGAGAGAGGAGGGGGAGAGAGGGAGAGAGAGGAGGGGTAGAGAGGTGGGTAGAGAGGGGGGTAGAGAGGGGGGTAGAGAGGGGGGTAGAGAGGGGGGTAGAGAGGGGGGTAGAGAGGGGGGTAGAGAAAGTAGTCCTGGCTCAAGGGATCACATGAGAAAATAGAGGGGTGCCAGGGGGAGGATAACAAGGAATGGAACGCATAGCTAGGCAAAAGTATGATTCATCAACACTTATCCAGCAGAGAGACAGGTGAAGTGAGCAAGCCTTTCAATAAAACAGTATCTAAACTCGTATACAGGGCTGATGCCAGTGGCATATTTTTCAAGGTTGCCTACTCCACCACACAAATTAGAATGCAGCAATGAACAGAAGAACGAGTGAGACAAAATACTGTCACTCTCCCAGAAGCCTTCATAGTCCCTGTCAAAAAGATACACCAGGAGTGTGTGTGTGTGTATGCGTCCGCCCTAGATTGCTCTGAGAATGACCACTATGAAATCACCCCTCTATTGTATTTACACCCTGATTTTGACTGATGCCAACCATCTGAAAATGGACTTCGATTACCCACTGAATGGGACAACTCATCATCAACGATGACTCTATTGGCCATTAGGCTGAGTAGCGCTGATCTAGAATCAGGTCTCCCCTGTCCATATTATATTTTTCAAAAAAAAAGTTAAGCTCTTTAGTGTCTTTGTGAATACGGGCCCAGGTTTAGCTAACAGTGTGGATGACCCTGCATGGAAGATGGCATCTGGCCCTTCTCATGTAGACTCACTGACTAACTCCAATACTTGTCCCTCAGTGTTAGTCATAAGTAAAGCCAGGTACACATAACTTTTTTTCCTCTATTGGAACTCATTCTAGATTCATCTCCATTCCACAGAATGTTTATATTTGTACATTTTATTTTTTTACGTGCATCTACCTAATGTAATGTAGCCCTTTTGCCTTTTAAACTGTCGTTGACCACAGAGTACAGTGGAGTCGGAAGAGGGTGTGGTGGTGGTAGTCCAAGCCAGAGCCACCGACTGGCAGACAGACCCATAAATCAAGCAGTTATTGGCTTGGCTGTCTTTCATTAGTGAGATGCCTGAGAATATTCCACAGTGAGACGTCAAGGTGTGCTGTTCCAGTAGGCTACGGTGTGTTTGTTTGTGTGTGTGTGTGTGTGTGTGTGTGTGTGTGTGTGTGTGTGTGTGTGTGTGTGTGTTTGGCATGCAACGTAAAACAGAAATGCGCGTTTCTTGTTGGACAAGTCCAAGTAGTCCCCCCAATGTTTCAGTCCGTATTCTTCTGTTTGGTGCCTAATAAATACTGCCTAACTAGGTAAGGTTGAGGTAAGATGTGGTTGAACTCACCTGCCAATGTAGGCGTCAGAGATCCTGGTGTCCGTAGGAGAGCTCATGTCTTTTCCTGAACACTTGTCCTCAGCTCCATGACCGCTGCTGGCCTCACTGTCAGCCTTTTGACTCAGCGTGTCTGAGAAATTATCATCCCTGTGACACGCACACATACACGCACAGGTGCGCGCACACACACACACACACACAAAAGAAGACAAAAATCCATGCAATTTTATGCAACAATAATTTAGAAGGCGGCGACATCTGACACCACAGTGAATAGTTTAGAAGATGAAGGCATCTGAAACCACAGTGAATAGTTTAGAAGATGAAGGCATCTGACACCACAGTGAATAGTTTAGAAGATGAAGGCATCTGACACCACAGTGAATAGTTTAGAAGATGAAGGCATCTGATACCACAGTGAATAGTTTAGAAGATGAAGGCATCTGATAACACAGTGCATTGAGTTCAGTCAAGCATTCCTAACTAGCCTCTCCTCCAGGCTCATGTTGACTCATAGGCCTGGATCTATTACCCTTCCATTAGTAGTGGTGTGTCCAGGGCTGCCAGGCAGCATGACCAGAGCCAGGTGTATGGGTTATCTCATTGGGCTGTGTGTGTGACTGAGCTGAGCGCTAGCTGCATACACTATAGTTGGTGCCTGATCTTGTCAGGTGGCAGCAATCAGAGCTGCTTAGTAGCCACATAGCCTGGTGGAGTGGGGACTAATGGACTGGACTGGCTGATAAACCACCTAGGGTTACAAAGCGCAGGAATATTACCGGTCATTTTCTAATTTTACTAGTAAACTACTGGTAAATTACCAGGAGTTTTGCAATCCTACACACACACCACATGTGCACGCATGCTACACACACAAGTATCACAAGAAGGATGACTGAGGCCCAGCAATCTGATACGCAAAGCTCATCTTACTGTATTTCACCCAAGTGCTTCTATACACTGAGTGTACAAAACATTAAGAACACCGGCTCTTTCCATGACAGACTGACCAGGTGAAAGCGATGATCCCTTATTGATGTCACTTGTTAAATCCACTGGATTGTGTATGGATTGTGTCAGAGGGTGAATGGGCAAGTCCCTTTGAACAGGGTATGGTAGTAGGTGCCAGGCACACCGGTTTGTGTCAAGAACTGCAACGCTGCTATGTTTTTCACGCTCAACAGTTTCCTGTGTGTATCAAGAATCGTCCACCACCCAAAGGACATCCAGCCAACTTGACACAACTGTGGGCATTGGAGTCAACATTGGCCCTGTGGAACGCTTTCGACACACACACCTTGTAGAGTCCATGGCCCAACGAATTGAGGCTGTTCTGGGGGTAAAACTCAATATTAGGAAGGTGTTCCTAATGTTTGGTAAACTCAGTGTATGCTGCACTGTGAATTTTTTCCTGGCCCCATAGCTCAGCTCTGAAAGATGATACCCTTTTATGGGGGCCGTGTGTCTCAACACTGTCTCTGAGCCTCCACACACCAGTACAGTATGCTAGGCTATGCTACGGGACACCCGGCTGGAAATTCTCTGGGTCGTTCCATTAACTAAGAAAACAGCCATCAGCGCCGGGTCCTCCCCCAGTGAATTATTGATACAGGCACATGTAGGGACAGCTGGAAAAGGACCTGCAGCACTAACAAAGGAGGAGAGCTTTATACATGCGTTTCTCTGGCCAGCTACTAAACAATGTCGAGTGTCTTTCTCGGGGGTAATTAAGAGGGTGACAGAGGGCAGAAGGGGTAATTAAGGACCCTTAGAGAACACTTGTTCATCATAGAATGGGTAGGACAGACAGAGGCCCCCAGCCCAGGACCCTGCTTCACACAGCCCTAGAGCCTTGGCCCCTCAGAGTCACTGTCAGTGAGAAAAAGCAGTGATTAATTCAGAGGAAGAACATTAAAGATGGACAGGTAATGTCACTTACACTCTGAAAAGGAACCCCAAATGGGATTAAGGGAGGGTGGGTCTTCTCTGTTAAGAGTGAAAATAAAATACTAAATACAATGTGATTGAGTGACTGATTGGTCAGTTATGTGAGTGAGCAATAGCTTGAACAGGACACAAGTTGTAATGAGGAGTCCCCTTCAAGGAAGTGGAACATTTACTGCATACAAGAGTCCTCTCTAAACAGCAGTCTTATGTATTGTTAAGGGAGTAGTGGTCTAGACTTCAAGGATGAGGACATAATGTGCAAGTACCATTATTGGAGTGCAACTACAAATCCTGCCCCACTAACGATTCCTGTGCAAAACCACTTGTCTGGATTGTAGTCTTAAAAAAACATTTAACTTTTAACTCAACATATTATAATGTCACCAGATTGATTTATATTACTTGTCCCTGATGTCTGAAATGGAGTAAGAATATGTACATAATATATGTGATAGTATCTCCTCTATAAGCTGTCTGTGTATCTCTATGGGCTGCATACTCACATGTCCTGCACCACGATGTACTGGTGAGGTACCAGGCCATCAATGCCGTTGTGCCGTCCCTCCCACCAGTCGTCCGATGCCCGCTGGTACAGCAGCAGGGAGGCGCCTTTCTTGAAGCACAGCTCTCTGGCCGAACGCCCCACGTAGTCAAACTTGGCAATCGCTTCGATGGGCTCACCCTCTGCAGAAGAAACAAGGCGAACAGTCAGGTATGTCAAACGTCTGATAAAGTACATGAAGGAACCCATTAAATTTTTTTTTTAAATAAGTGCTGTCAGAGTATAAACATTTCTGGCAATTACAGTGGGGAAAAAAAGTATTTAGTCAGCCACCAATTGTGCAAGTTCTCCCACTTAAAAAGATGAGAGCGGCCTGTAATTTTCATCATAGGTACACGTCAACTATGACAGACAAAATGAGGGAAAAAAATCCAGAAAATCACATTGTAGGATTTTTTATGAATTTATTTGCAAATTATGGTGGAAAATAAGTATTTGGTCAATAACAAAAGTTTCTCAATACTTTGTTATATACCCTTTGTTGGCAATGACACAGGTCAAACGTTTTCTGTAAGTCTTCACAAGGTTTTCACACACTGTTGCTGGTATTTTGGCCCATTCCTCCATGCAGATCTCCTCTAGAGCAGTGATGTTTTGGGGCTGTCGCTGGGCAACACGGACTTTCAACTCCCTCCAAAGATTTTCTATGGGGTTGAGATCTGGAGACTGGCTAGGCCACGCCAGGACCTTGAAATGCTTCTTACGAAGCCACTCCTTCGTTGCCCGGGCGGTGTGTTTGGGATCATTGTCATGCTGAAAGACCCAGCCACGTTTCATCTTCAATGCCCTTGCTGATGGAAGGAGGTTTTCACTCAAAATCTCACGATACATGGCCCCATTCATTCAGTCCTTTACACGGATCAGTCATCCTGGTCCCTTTGCAGAAAAACAGCCCCAAAGCATGATGTTTCCACCCCCATGCTTCACAGTAGGTATGGTGTTCTTTGGATGCAACTCAGCATTCTTTGTCCTCCAAACACGACAAGTTGAGTTTTTACCAAAAAGTTCTATTTTGGTTTCATCTGACCATATGACATTCTCCCAATCCTCTTCTGGATCATCCAAATGCACTCTAGCAAACTTCAGATGGGCCTGGACATGTAATGGCTTAAGCAGGGGGACACGTCTGGCACTGCAGTATTAAAGTCCCTGGCGGCGTAGTGTGTTACTGATGGTAGGCTTTGTTACTTTGGTCCCAGCTCTCTGCAGGTCATTCACTAGGTCCCCCCGTGTGGTTCTGGGATTTTTGCTCACCATTCTTGTGATCATTTTGACCCCATGGGGTGAGATCTTGCGTGGAGCCCCAGATCGAGGGAGATTATCAGTGGTCTTGTATGTCTTCCATTTCCTAATAATTGCTCCCACAGTTGATTTCTTCAAACCAAGCTGCTTACCTATTGCAGATTCAGTCTTCCCAGCCTGGTGCAGTTCTACAATTTTGTTTCTGGTGTCCTTTGACAGCTCTTTGGTCTTGGCCATAGTGGAGTTTGGAGTGTGACTGTTTGAGGTTGTGGACAGGTGTCTTTTATACTGATAACAAGTTCAAACAGGTGCCATTAATACAGGTAACGAGTGGAGGACAGAGGAGCCTCTTAAAGAAGAAGTTACAGGTCTGTGAGAGCCAGAAATCTTGCTTGTTTGTAGGTGACCAAATACTTATTTTCCACCATAATTTGCAAATAAATTCATTAAAAATCCTACAATGTGATTTTCTGGAGAAAAAAAATCTCAATTTGTCTGTCATAGTTGACGTGTACCTATGACGAAAATTACAGGCCTCTCTCATCTTTTTAAGTGGGAGAACTTGCACAATTGGTGGCTGACTAAATACTTTTTTCCCCCACTGTATATGTCAGTATTATGTATGTCACGATTATGTATGTCTGAATTATGTCACAAATGGGTCTGGTATTATCGACCTATCATTGAAAGCAGCAGTCAGTCAGCCTATTTTAGTCAGTGTCAATAACAACTGAGCTACACACATACAATAGAGCACCCTGGACAACAGACCCTGAAGGCCCTGAACAGGGATAATTATAGTTCTTAGTGAAAGGAGATCTATACTGCTCAGTACAGTATGTTAGCCAGACTATGGACTTCTGCTGAGGTTAGACTACTAGACAATAGAGAGTCTGTATCCAAACTACAAGCTATCACAAAGACCTATGGCGATTCTGCATGGGATGTCTGAGTGAGGACAGTGTTAATAAGATAAACCCAATACAAACACTGTCATCTGCTTTTTGTTGTGAGTGTCTATGTTGTGAGTACATTACCACACCACATATAGTTTATATAATGTTGTTAGAAACCTTTATCACATAGCCCCTTGTAACGCAGTCAGTATCACACTAAGACATAGCCGTTTCTGCTGCCAGGTGAGCTAAAAACATCAAGGAACAGTCATATGGGCCTTTCCTCTTAGGTGGCGTCAGCCATGACTCCCGACCAATGACGATACAGCAATCGTCATTGGTCAGTTTCCTTCCACCCCCAACCACCCTCCAAGAACATCCAACCACCAGAACCCATTAAGCCAGACAGGGGTCCCTGCTGCTCCCTCCCACAGCAAGGCTTCCTTGATAAGAGGTATCAGTGGAGAAGCACCACAGAGCTCAGATAGCAGGAAACCAAAGCAGCATGTGTGAAAAGCCACCATGATATTCTTTTCACACAAACAACTCAGTGAGATTCCCTGATGAGCATCCTGGTGAGAGGAGCAGTGGAGAGGACAGTGTTTCCAAATGGAGTTAACATGCATCTTGGTTCTCTTGTTTTTTCTCCCTCTCTCCCCTCTCTGCCGTGGGGAATGACAGGTGTGTTGTGGAGTCAATAAGATGTGACAGACAGGAATTTGATCTGTCTGATTACATTTTAAATTTCATAGTGTGCACGCTCATAGACAAGGACGCTCAGACGTGCGTGCACGCATACACAAAAATAGCTGAACTGAAAAGGTCAGAGGGTCTGATATAGCAGTGTAGGATGCTGGTACACCCCAGTGGAGTAGTCCCATGGCTCGCTCTGCTCATGATGCGAATAGGGACCACCACCTTGGAGTGAGATACGGATACAATTGATAACGTGAGAGGCAGAAAAGAAAAGAAGCAGCTAGGCAGGCCCCAATGAATTCTCTCTCACTCTCTCTGTAAATACATCTAAAATCCTGCTTATCTGCTACAGGACATGCTGAGCAGAGACAGAGGGGGGGGGGGGGGGGGGGTCATAGGGGAAGAGTAATGACCTGTTCAGTGTATACTACACTGGGTAAAGAGAATGCACTACTCCAACCATGGCTGTCCAACATACAGCAAAAAAAAAGCTTTACATGAAACAGCTTTTGCACTCTGAGATAAAATCAATGTGCCAGCTCATTCACCTTTGACCCTATAGTGTTTTACCAGCAGAGGGAAGGAACATCAATGTATTGACAGAGAGTGAGAAATGGGTGTCTAAAAAAAGGACACTGTCACTCGCAGTCATATTACTCGACGATGTCATGCATGTCATTGCCGACCAGAAACTTTTTACAGGAGTTGATGGAATGCAGTTAATTAAAATTGAGTACTGTCTGTAGTACGTGAAAGAACGAAGGGACACTGGGAAGTGACAACCTATTATGTCTGGGAAATGATCAAGCACCAACAATTCAAACCATTTCCCCTAGTTTTCCCCATGTGATGTTCCCCACATGATGCATGTGTTTCCTATCGCACAGACACACTCACACAGTCTTGTACAGCTAACCTTGTGGGGACATACAATTCAGTCCCATTCAAAATCATATTTTCCCTTAACCCCTAAACCTAACCCTACTCTTACCCTAACCTTAACCCAAAAGCCTAACCTTAACCCTAAACCTAACTCCTAACCCTAAAACTAACCCTAACACTAATTCTAACCTTAACCCTAAACCCCCTAGAAATAGCATTTGATCTCATGGGGACTAACAAAATGTTTACTATTCTTGTGGGGACTTCTGGTCAGGCTGAATCAAGAATAGATAAACACGTCCACACACACACACACTCACGGAGTCAGTTCTGTAAATGTGGACTCTCCAGTTCATCCATAATGGGAGTAAATGGGCTTTAACAGAGGAGAGGGCTTGGCCTTATTGGCTGGTTACAAAAGGTGGCCAATACAACGAGAGCGAACAAAGACATTGAAGCCCTGAAGACAACTAGGATCGAACATTGACGTCAGAACTGTAAATCTGTGTAAGATCCTAAGTATTTTCAACCACTAACTGGAGGACAATAGGTCTGTGAACAGGCTTCAAGAGCCCACAGGGAATGGCAATAACATTGGGGTCAGAAAGGCTTTCCACTCAACCCGACAGGGAGACAATATTTGGACCAAAACCATGGTAGCCCGAGTTAGGTTCATATGGTTTATTAGGCTTGCTTGTCCATAATTAATTGCTTTGCAATGGATAGCTGCCATGTGTGTTTTTACCGTTCTAGAATGGAAAACTATGATGTAGCCTACGTGCTTTAATATGTACCATCAGGTGTCATTCATTAGGGCATTCAATGGAAAATGTTTGCAGTGAAAAATTGTTTTTCTTATTGGATTTCTTATGTCCAAGCAGTCAGTCCCTCCCCCGTTTTATTATTTTGCCCCAGGTGTCTTAATTTGTTAGAATGGGCATAAATGTGTCTGACTCTGAAAGAGGATGTGCTAGCAAGGCTACAGTATGTTATGAGAAGTGATGGCCTACATTTCCATCCTGGAGCTCTTGTATAAATTCTGTTTAAAGGACATCTAAAAACACTTTCAGACCTAAACGGAAAGGGATTTTTGCCTGTTATTATGATTAGGCTACTAATGTGTGCTTTTATTATTACCACGGAAACGGGTTGGGCTCCATTGTAGCCGTCCACATTGTCTGCTCTCCAACACAATTTTGAAAGTTTTTGTAACGTAGTTTTACAGCATTTTTGTAACGTTTTTGTTACGTAGTTGTACAGCGTTTTTGTAAAATGTTTTATGTACAGTGCCTTCAGAAAGTATTCATACCCCTTGACTTATTTCACATTGTTGTGTTTTGAATTCAAAATGGATTAAATAGATTTCTCACCCATCTACACACAATACCCCATAATGATAAAGTGAAAACATGTTTTTATAAATTTGTGCAAATGTATTAAAATTAAATACTTTAAGTATTCATACCCGAGTCAATACATGTTAGAATCACCTTCGCCAGCGATTACAGCTGTGAGTCTTACTGGGCATGTCTCTAAGAGCTTTGCACACTTGGATCGCACAATATTTGCACATTATTCTTTTAAAAATTCTTCAGGCTCTGTCAAGTTGGTTGTTGATCATTGCTAGACAGTCATTTTCAAGTCTTGCCATAGATTTAAGCCGATTTAAGTCAAAACTGTAACTAAGCCACACAGGAACATTCAATGTCGTCCTGGTAAGCAACTCCAGTGTATATTTGGCCTTATGTTTTAGGTTATTGTCATGCTGAAAGGTGAATTTGTCTTCCAGTGTCTGTTGGAAAGCAGACTGAACCAGGTTTTCCTCTAAGATTTTGCCTGTGCTCAGCTCTATTCCGTTTATTTTTATCCCCCAAATAACCTCTCTAGTCCTTGCCGATGACAAGCATACCCATAACATGATGCAGCCACCAGCATGCTTGAAAATATGAAGAGTGGTACTCAGTGATGTGTTGGATTTGCCCCAAACATAATGCTTTGTATTCAGGACATAAAGTACATTTATTTGCCAATTCTCTTGCAGTTTTATTCTCTACAAAATTTCTAAAAACATAATTCCATTTTGACATTATGGGGTATTGTGTTTAGGCTAATGACCCAAAATCTAAATTCAATCCATTTTAAATTCAGGCTGTAACAACAAAATGTGGAAAAAAAGGTGTGTGAATACTTTCTGAAGGCACTGTAGTTGTACAGCGTTTTTTAAAACGTTTCCCTGAGAAGCAACCCGTTTCTGGCCTACTCAGCCAACCTGACCCCTCTGTAGCCCACGGAGGAGGTGAGTCACTGTATTTGATTTGGAACAGACCAACTCCATCGCATGCCCCTCGTCTGAGACCGGGTCCAACAGACCAGCTGGAAGAGCAGACATCTCAACTCACACATTTTACTTAGTCTGAGAAGTATATAGTTCCCTGGCCTGCAGTGCAGTGTCTCTGAGGTTGGTGTGAGTGAGGCTTATCACATGAACACATGCTGAAGTAGTTTAAAAGCATAGACAATACAGATGGTATTATTATAGACACAATCATTAATCCTCATCACTCCCCATTCCTATTTGGAGTTCAAAATAATTCCCCCAAAAGTAGTTCTATGCTGGGTATCCTTGAGTGACCAACCCATGGGATTAGGGCTCGTTGAAATGCTATCGGCTGACCCAAAAACGTAAAGATCTCTCATCACATCACCCGAGGGGTCCGGAGGGATGCAGAAGAGCCCACCAGGGGCCTGGGAGGGGGGTGCTGCTATCACTGTGTGGCCCAGGTCACATGGGGTGTTGGCGACACAGTAGGAATTAGTATATGAATAGATGCCCACATCTCTGGAGCCCAGTTCCCTGCCCCTCCAAGGTCATTCCATTTAACAGGCTGAAAGGCAGGATTATCCACACAGACCAGTGGGCTCTTGGTTTAACCCTCGCTAGACCACAGCACAGACAGTAGGGAAAGTATTATTCTGGATTTAACCCTCACTAGACCACAGCACAGACACTGGAGAAAGTCTGGATTTAACCCTCACTAGACCACAGCACAGACACTGGAGAAAGTCTGGATTTAACCCTCACTAGACCACAGCACAGACATTTTACATTTACATTTACATTTTAGTCATTTAGCAGACACTCTTATCCAGAGCGACTTACAGTTAGTGAGTGCATACATTATTTATTTTTTATTTTTTCATACTGGCCCCCCCCGTGGGAATCGAACCCACAACCCTGGCGTTGCAAACGCCATGCTCTACCAACATCCCCTGCCGGCCATTCCCTCCCCTACCCTGGACGACGCTGGGCCAATTGTGCGCCGCCCCATGGGTCTCCCGGTCGCGGCCGGCTACGAAGTAGCCTGGATTCGAACCAGGATCTCTAGTGGCACAGCTAGCACTGCGATGCAGTGCCTTAGACCACTGCACCACTGGAGAAAGTCTGGATTTAACCCTCACTAGACCACAGCACAGACACAGGGGAAAGAAAGTGTATGCTTTTCCCATGACGTTAACATCTGGTATGTAATTACATCATAGGGTTATGAGGGTGCCTGGTTGAAGGGTACTCACCGTCCTCGCTGGTATGCGTCTCAGTGCCTCCCTCATTGTCCACCTCCTCTATGGCCCCATGCTCGCTGTAGGGACTCTCACTGTGGGGGAAGAGACAAAGTCAGAGGTCAGGGTTAGGGGTCAGAGGTTATAGGTTGAGTTCAGGCTACCATGGATACAATTGTACCCGCTACTCAATTTCATCCAGCCTCAGGCTGTATCTTAATAGTTTAAAGTGGATTCCCCCATTTGCCTCCTTTCCTTCTTCGGTAATGATGTGACACAACTGGACTGGCGAAAGCAAATACCTGGTAGTAAGTAGTATGTAAGACTTTTAGTGTAGATCAGGGGTGTCAAACACATTTTTCCCCACAGGCCACATTCAGTCTTCACCGAGGTCCGGAGGGCCGCTGTTAAAGGGGGGCTGAACGCACCGATTCCGCATGTGTTTTTCTGCTGCTCATTAAGAAAAACAAGATTTGGGTCTTGGGGGTGTGGTTCGATGTGGGTGTATAATGTTCGCATATCTTATCCTGGCAGTCACTGTCGTTTGTCCCTCCTGAGTCACGGTAGCAACTACCACTTCCTCAAAATATAAATCAAGAAATCTGTAATTCATTTTGATGTTTTTGCAGAGCAGGTCTTAGTTGCACGATTGTACATCTAGCTAAGCTGTTTGGTGCAGTATCTTTTAAGTAAAAAAATGTGCATGGAAAAAGTCAGTGCACTGCAGACAGTATAAAGTCAGCTGCTTGCTGGCTGCGCTGATGATGAGGTTGTTCTGAGAACAACCTCATCATCAGCAAGCTGTCAAACTAAAATCACTACTAGCTAGCTAGCTAAGTTCCATCTCTGTGTTTGTCAATTAAGCTAACTAGTAGTAACTAGCAGGCACTTTGAGCAGGCAGGCCACGTTAGCTAAATCAGCTTTGTGTTTCATAGCAAATCATGTTATAAAACAGGTTGCGGCAGGACACAAGATGCTCGCGAATGGGTTTTCAATTTTGGAATATTGACCAGTGGCAGTTGGGATGGAAGTGCGCATCATCTCAGTTCTCATTTTGCCCAAAACAGTAGCAGACTCGAATGGTCACTATCAAACACATCAGGAAGTGGCCACTACATTTACATTTTTAGTCATTTAGCAGACGCTCTTATCCAGAGCGACTTACAGGAGCAATTAGGGTTAAGTGCCTTGCTCAAGGGCACATCGACAGATTTTTCACCTAGTCGGCTCGGGGATTAGAACCAGCGACCTTTAGGTTACTGGCACAACGCTCTTAACCACTAAGCTACCTGCCGCCCTACATAAAGGGCTTAGGGACCAATTAACATTGGCTACGTGTTGTCCTATGTAAACAAGTCAGAGTCCGAGGCCCTGCATAATAGACAGGTCTGTCTCACAGACTTTAGACTATTGCGATGCACCTACAGCCACATTGAGAGGCAGCCACCCACTATTGAGAAGCCCAAATAGAGGGCATCATCAGTATTCCCATGACACAGCCTGGGTGCTGTTCATCAGTATTCCCATGACACAGCCTGGGTGCTGTTCATCAGTATTCCCATGACACAGCCTGGGTGCTGTTCATCAGTATTCCCATGACACAGCCTGGGTGCTGTTCATCAGTATTCCCATGACACAGCCTGGGTGCTGTTCATCAGTATTCCCATGACAGCCTGGGTGCTGTTCATCAGTATTCCCATGACAGCCTGGGTGCTGTTCATCAGTATTCCCATGACAGCCTGGGTGCTGTTTATCAGTATTCCCATGACAGCCTGGGTGCTGTTCATCAGTATTCCCATGACACAGCCTGGGTGCTGTTTATCTGTTCAGACATCCCTGGCATTAATGCCCCTTAAATCTTCCACAGATTACCTCCGGCTGGCACTTAGTGCCGCTTCCCAGGGTAACACACCACCGCCACCCGCCTCGCCTCACCCACCGGGGGAGGAAGAGGGATGGAGAGACGACAACAAATCTCCCTGGGTTTGATGTGGCTCGGTCAGGGATGGCGTCCTGATGGCTGTGACGGGTGATTATCTCTGGCGGAGCTAAGGCTTACGCTCTGCCAAGGAACAGAGAGAGACGTGCTCTTCAGAGGAAGGAAGTGATAGGCTCTCCTCACAGCTGTGGAGCCATCTTGACAAACTTTACTTTGGTCTGTTTTAATGTACTTCTATGTGCTGCACTTTAGGTTATAATTAGTGTTTCCTTCCCAATCGTGATCGCTTCGGTCCGTCACCTTTTCTAGGCCAATATCTAAAGCTTAGGAGTTGGCAAGACAGCACAAACAGATCTGGGACCAGGCTAGTGCTCTTCAGGGGAAGAGAACCATAACCTCTCCCTGCTCAGCTCCTCACAGCTGTGGAGCTAGCTGGCCCAGGGACTTTACTCTGCTCTGTTTTAACATACTTCTACATGCTGCATTACTTGGATGTTAAAATGGCTGTTTCCTTGCCAAGTGACTTGTCTCTTTTCTTCTACCTTGATGAGGGTCACTATGGTGATCGATTCAGTCAGTCTCACTTCGTCAAGGCAGATATCTAAAGCTGACACAGAAAAGAGAGCTCTACCCTGTCATATTGTCTCACCACAGACACCTTAATCATTTAGCATAATTACCTGCATTAACTCTTACTAACGACGTATTGAGACCGCTGCAGCCCCCACTGCAGTGCAGAGACACACATACCTGCAGCATGGAAAATTATGTCCCATATGAAGGGGTATTTGGCTGCGAGCCTGAGTTATGATACATTCACAGGACAGGAATGAGAAAAACCCCCCTACTGGCTCCCCAGCCAACATCTCAGTGAGGCTCGTCAAAATGACATCATCGCAAGTCGCCCGCATAGAGTTTCACTAATGAATGACCCCTGACCCCACAGAAGGGCAACCCTGCTCAGTCAATCTCACAGGGTTCCCACAGGTCAGGGAACTTCTGGAATACCAGGGAAAAGTCCATTCCAGACAGGGAAAGCTAGAGAATTGAACACATCTATTGATACAATGAAGGAAAATCATGAAACGTCAGATTAATTGCTGTTTGGAAATGAAATGTTGATTCAAATGTATTCTTCTTTATAAAGTGTCTAAGGGTGAGAACCCTGATCTCACCAGTAGTCTCCGCCAGCCATGCACTTCTCACAGACCCTGCTCAATCGTTCAGCTCACCAGTTGCCTTTCTATTAATTCTACTTATATGTTCAGCTCACCAGTAGTCTTCCCCGGCCATGCATTTCTCGTAGACAGGCCCATCCAGCTCCTTGGTGTCGGGGAAGATGGTCTCGTGGTGGATGATGATGGTCTTGATGATCTCGTTGACGTGTGCCTGGCACGACACCTGGTCCTCGATGTTGGGTGTGGGCATGAGGGTGGGCCCGAAGCAGATGGCCAGGTTATAGGGGTCCATCATGTTCTCGTCGCTGTACTGGGACAGGCTGAGGGGGAGAGGGGGCAAAGTGAGGGGGAGTGAGAGTGAGAAAGAGAGGGAGATAGACAGAGAGAGGTGAGATAGACAGATAAAGGGTTTACACACAACAATCGACTTTACATTAAGTTAGTATAATCTCTAAGAAGATAAAGTGGATAAACTTAGCCCTTCTCAAACACAGTGTTTTAATTTGTTTGTGTACAAACAGGAATTAGTTCTGTGTCATGCAGCTGCATTCAGCCGAGGCACCAAATTGACTGCCTATCCTCTCACTGTCTGGGTAGTGATACATTCTCAAACCTTTTTAATAACCTAACTGATCACACAGCGGCATTATGCTCCTCTCTTTATCAGCTAAGCAGTAAAACAATGAGTGCCTTTCAGGTGGAGTAAATGACTAAGCAGTAAATCTCTCTAGTCATCTGTTATCACTGGACACATTGAATTTAACGCTAGCTCATTTTCTCTCCCTGTCTCTACATACAGTAACAAACAGGAGACGTGTACTGTACAATGATCTTAAAAGGTGCAAGTTATTAGGGCTATTTGGTGATTGATTAACATGTCCCCATACAGTAGTACAGTAGGCCAGTCAATGTGTGTTTTGTACTTACAAACGGTATATCAGACAATAAAGAGTCAGTGAACAAGCCTGGGTCATATTATTCATTAGGGCACGCAATGGAAAACGATTCACAACAGGAAACAAAAATTTGCCAGGTAGTACCTCCCCCTTTCAGTCAAATTTTTTCAGTTTGATGCCTAATGAATATGACCCTGGACCGGTTGTTGACGACTTACTGGTTGAGAAAGGCGAAGAGGTAGCGCATCACGATGAGGATGGACCTGGGCACGGCGGTCAGGAGGATCTTACGGATGTACAGGGACCTCTCATACAGGTTCTCTATTCCTGGGAGGGAGAGAGAGAGAGAGAAATGTTATTACTCTAGGGGTTGTATTCAATCTTTCAATATTACTCATCATATAAATCTTAGTAATACAGACTGGAGTCATTTAGACAAAAATGATTTAGTCCGGTTGAACTGTTTTTAGCTTGAGGTATATTTCTTATCAGTATGCACAATTAAAAATACATGTATCCGAGGTGTGTGTGTGTGTGTGTGTGTTCGTGTTCTCTCACACACACACGCACACATGCACGCACACACACACACACGCGCGCGAACGGATCAGCCAAGAAGCCAACACATCCAGAGAACGTCCTCCTGTCACTGTGATTTCTGTCAGTGCGTCATCCATGCTCTTCTCTAAAATGGGTCTGACCCACCACTTTACAGGGCTGCATATTTAATGACAGTTATCCATCTGAATGTAACCACTCACTCACTGATACCCAGTGCAGGCTGCAGCTATAAATAGCACAGCAGCATATTAGGGCCGAGGCCATTAGGATAGCTCACAACTTCTATAGCCTGGTTGAACCAGACGCAATGCTGCACTCAATGGCGAGCGCAATATTCAGTATGGTTTAACCAGGTTACAAGTCTCTGGAGCCCTCACAAAGATACTAACCACTGATGAAGTTGTCTCAGAGCACAAAGCTGCTCACAATACCACTATGGATGCTTGCACTGTTCTTAGAATTCCAGTGAAGAACCGTTATACATATCATGGAGTACAATTGCACAGTTATAAATCACACAGTGATAAGTTCTGCTGTTTCCAGTTCTGTTGCTGTCCTAAATATCGAAAGAAAGTTACACTCTTCTATCAGAGGGGAGAGGGAGCGTGTGTGTGTCTTCTTTAGTTGTCTCAGAGCACAAAGCTCTGATTGTGGTCCTCTGTAGCTCAGCTGGTAGAGCACGGCGCTTGTAACACCAAGGTAGTGGGTTCGATCCCCGGGACCACCCATACACAAAAAATGTATGCACGCATGACTAAGTCGCTTTGGATAAAAGCGTCTGCTAAATGGCATATTATTATAAGTGTCTGGACAAGAGTGTCTGCTAAAGGACTAAAACACAAATTTACAGACCTCATAATGGAATACAAATTGAGGAAGTGGCAGAAACCAAACTACTAGGGGTGCAGCTAGACAACTGCTTATCATGGTCGTCTCAAATAACTCATCTATGTAAAAAAAAAAAAAATGCATGCATGAGCAGAAGGATAGCTAAATATTTACCGGGAAAGATTCTTAAGCAAACAACCCAAGCATTAATTGGAGTCAGGTGAACTACTGTTCTGTGGTCTGGGGAAATGCATCAGCAAGTGAAATTAAGAAGCTGCAGATTGCACTGAACAAAGCAGCAAGGATTGTTTTAAGGTGGAAATATGGTTATTCTGTTGTAGTCATGCACAATGCTCTTAGTTGGTCATCAATCAACAAAATGATTGAAAAAAACATGCTTATTTTATTTCACAATGTGCACCATTTAAAACGGCCAAACTCCATTCACAACAGTATTCAGTTGGTAAGAGACAGACATTCAATAAATACTAGGAATAGATTGTCCACCATCTGTGTGTTATCCAGACAGTACATACTAGGAATAGATTGTCCACCATCTGTGTGTTATCCAGACAGTAAATACTAGGAATAGATTGTCCACCATCTGTGTGTTATCCAGACAGTAAATACTAGGAATAGATTGTCCACCATCTATGTGTTATCCAGACAGTAAATACTAGGAATAGATTGTCCACCATCTGTGTGTTATCCAGACAGTAAATACTAGGAATAGATTGTCCACCATCTGTGTGTTATCCAGACAGTAAATACTAGGAATAGATTGTCCACCATCTGTGTGTTATCCAGACAGTAAATACTAGGAATAGATTGTCCACCATCTGTGTGTTATCCAGACAGTAAATACTAGGAATAGATTGTCCACCATCTGTGTGTTATCCAGACAGTAAATACTAGGAATAGATTGTCCACCATCTGTGTGTTATCCAGACAGTAAATACTAGGAATAGATTGTCCACCATCTGTGTGTTATCCAGACAGTAAATACTAGGAATAGATTGTCCACCATCTGTGTGTTATCCAGACAGTAAATACTAGGAATAGATTGTCCACCATCTGTGTGTTATCCAGACAGTAAATACTAGGAATAGATTGTCCATCATCTGTGTGTTATCCAGACAGTAAATACTAGGAATAGATTGTCCACCATCTGTGTGTTATCCAGACAGTAAATACTAGGAATAGATTGTCCACCATCTGTGTGTTATCCAGACAGTAAATACTAGGAATAGATTGTCCACCATCTGTGTGTTATCCAGACAGTAAATACTAGGAATAGATTGTCCACCATCTGTGTGTTATCCAGACAGAAAAGAGAAATAGGCAAAATAACCATTCGATTGAGAGCAATAAAGAAATTGAAACCAGAAACCTTTCAATATATAAATTCAAACAATACTTTAGAACCATTTAAATATAATACATTTGAAGGTTGTGCAGGACTACGGTTGTGCAGGAATCAATCTATAATTTCAGACTGATTTATCTGGTCAATATGTTAGTGTATTATGTATGTTTGTAACAGTGTGCTATATGTGAAAATGTGATCGTATTATAAATTGTATTTTAATGTTTAAGGACTCTTGGAAGATTAGTCCAAATGAGGACTAAAAGAGATCCTAATAAAATAAAATAACATCTCTGTCTCTCTATTCTCTCTTGTCAGCGAGAGAAAAAAAACTATTTATTTTTCTTAATCCATTTTTGTCACTACTGCAATAATGATCAAGGACAAACAATCTCACAAAACATCCCTTTAGTCTCATCTCAGAACGATCATACAAAGGGTTGAGCACTGATCCGTTTCACTCGAATCCGCCTATCTCTGTTCCAAAGCAGCCCATTTAATTTTTTCATTGGCGACACCGATGGCTGCCTGAAATAGTGCTGACACCGTGAAACGAGTTTGGGCCATCTGGGAGTTGGGCTTTTGGGAATACTTGTGATGTTATTCATCTTACATGAGTACCTAACTAGGTTTCCTTATGCATGGTTCCTGAACTCTTCAGATGGATGCTATTTAAAGAACAGTCATACCCCCCCCTCACAATCACCCCACTCGTTGCAAATCCCAAATTGAAAGACAGTAGACAGACATTTGCAATTGTACAACAGAGACCAAGTTAAAGTTCAAATGCAGCACTGTCAAAAACAAAAACATAGACAACCTTCTGATAAATGTGTTTACCCAGTGCCCAGTGAGCCAGCCATTTAAAGTAAAGGTGATACTGTGCTAAATATCTGGCTCATTCTGAAAGGAGTGGAGGGTTTTATTAATATGGAGACTGTTGGCTGGGCAAGAGGCCCACTCTCCAAGCGCTGGTATGTCAAGCCTGAGAGAATGTAGACAACAGGGAATCCCCATCACTCACACACTGACTGCACAATGTAAACCAATGCCATATCTCACACAAACACACACACGAAGGCGAGCGCACACACACGCTTAGGCCACATGCCAGTGCACACACAGAACCCCTCCCACACCTACCCCATCCCCCCCACCCTCACACACACCAAAGGCATTACGGCAAATGTTGTGTACAGTACATGTGACCCACACTAGCCAGTCCATTGTTCTTGAACAACAGTGGCTATTCCACTAGTCCCCCCACATGACATCTTATAAAGGTCAGAGCGAGTCCCACAAAGAGCGGACTAAACTATGGAAGACAGTGTAACACTGCCTTTACAGTAAGAGAACAATATGGCCGTCTGTAGTGAACTCGCCACTGTATGGTTTGATGTAAACACTACTGTAGTTGTGCGTTTATACTTTTCATCACCCAACACCAGGCTGTATGGTGAGCTTTGTGTCCTAGCTCACCCCATGAATGCTCTAGTCAGTGGAGAAGATAGACAACAACACAAAGTGGTACTATTCACCTCCAGGCACAAAGACGGGATAACACAATGCTACTGATGAACACACCACAGAAGAGTAAGTAGTAGATATGATGTCTGGTCCTGAGGCTGTTTGTGATGATTTCCCCAAAGTGGGACATTAAGAGTTGATCTGCAGAGGGTATGTGAACACTGTCTAACTAATGACATCACTTTATCTACTAGACGTCCTGTCAATGCCACTTCCATGACTCCTAGAGGGCATCTGCTCCATCTGACTGGCACAATGTATACACTTCCATTCAATATGAAGACACTAAGTTCAACTTTGCAGATATGCCAATAATGTGTGTGCTTGTTATAAGGTAGCACCCCCAGCTGTGCTGGTCCAGAGACAATGTCAAGCAGAGGTACTTACTGACGCAGGACAGTAGGTCGTTAAATCTTTCCTTGGGCAAGAGGGATTTCTCCAGGCCCCGGAAGTAGAGTTTGAGAACCCCGGCCACCGAGTTGATGTCGTGGTTGTTCTCTTCATCTGTCAATGGGTCGTTACCTGGGAGACCGATAAGTGTATGTGAGGGTGTTGTATGCAGGCAATCGTTACATTTCCCCTGACTAGAAGGAAGTTTCAATCTTACAAACAAGTTATGCCCTTTGACCAGTGTAAATTATAAATGTCAATTGTTTCTGCTTCTTTCATTAGCTTCATAAGTTATTTCCAGTGTCAACTAATTCTCTCAAAACAGAAAATTAAGTGGCAATTAAGCCAAATCATATTCTGCAGCTCAAATTAACTATATAATTGATTTCCTGCATTTGCTTTTTGTTTTGTCCCTATGTGCTGCAATCCACTGATGGTATCAAATGTGTGAAGTGTAATTTGACTAACTAAAGTGGCAATCCTGGACAGTATAAAAGTATTGGGCTGACTGTACAGTAACATGTTAATAACATCCTACAGTACCTCTCTCGAATGAGTTCTTGATGTCATTGATTTCCATCTGAGACCCGGACACACGGAATATCCCTTGATGTTGAAGGCCTGCAGTGAACAAAGAATGGGAGAGGGAGAGAGAGAAGTAGATACCAGAGAGAGAAAGAGGAAGAGAGAGGTTAGACAGAAAGGGAGACAGAGAGAGAAAGAGAGAACACACACACACACGTTTAGTCCATTGTGACAGGCAGCCATTATAAAAGACCACCAGTGCAAAAAGAAAAGCCAGTTTAAATCCAAACTAAAAGGCCACATCCCATTCCTCTAGCCCTTCACTTTTCCAATTAAAGATAATTAAATGAGGGAGAGAGAACGCAACCAAGTCTTACTAAAGTGCCCTCCAGTCAGGATTAGCATTTACTAAGGAGAGAGGTCAGTTCGGAACTTAATTAGTCAGGGTCTTCCCCGCTAGAGACGTCGCCGGTGTCCGCAAAATACAGTGAGAGGTCATTAGCGTCACGCCATCAAAAGCTTAAGCCGACGTGTTCTGTTTGAGTTTTATTAATGCGTCTCACAGTGATAGTCTAACTAACCTATTTGATGGTGTGTGTGAAGGGAGTGTGTGTGTGTGGAGTGTGTGTGTTGCATCCCATTGGCTGCATGGACAGATGCTGTAAACAAGATGGCATCTGCATAGTCTTTCCCATGACCGTGACTAAAATGGAACGGATTCTAACACAGACACGGGAAGAATGGACACACCCAGACAATTAACACTCTGAAATTGCAGCAATGTTACCCTTGACCAAACTTGGATGGGTCAAACATTGAAACGGTTGCACACAATTTAGGAGCTTTTAATAAGAGGAGAAGATTTAGCACCACAGTCATTTTGGACTGTTACCATTGATTGGCCTGCAAGAGGTGTGAAAATGAGAGAAAACCATTGCTGTCGCATTGCAAAACAAATACAAGTCATTAATGGATTACCAACTCACCATAGAGATTGATGAATCGAATACAGCTTTCGACCACACGGGGAATAGCTTGTCCAGAGTCCTTCACAATTAGAGGAAGGGCATGTTATATTAACAGATGGATTATTCTGACCTCAAATACATTACATTATTTAGTCTTTACATGCTTATTTCTTTCTACATGCATGCCCACCATTATTATACTTAATGGGTGAAGGGAGAAATGACCGGTGACATTTTACTGTAGCCACCCTTATGTATGCATTCATAAAGCCTTTATAATAACTACATAAGACATAACATCTGTCATAGGCATAAAAGGGACTACAGTAAAGTGTTACCAATGATCATGCTGAAGGTTTACCGAGACAGACTAAAGTTTTGCAGCTGCAGAACCATTCATGCCCTGCCCAGTCTCTCACAATGCCTCAATAATTTTTATAGATCACTAAATCTACAGTAGTGACTTATGACCACACTGAGAAGCCCGTGCAAAGGGTTTCTCTTAGCCAATACAACTCAATGGGGCTCCAGTGGTACTAAAAATTGCATCTTTATCGTGTTATTGTGTTACGTCAACACTTGAGAGCACACTTGGGACACTGATAAGAGATGTGAGGTTACGTAACAGAGCCACTACCACACACTTCATATGGAGTGGCGAGTGAGCGAGAGAGAGGAGAGGAGAGTGAGAGAGGAGCTGTCCCTTTAAAGAGAACACATTCCTCCCTCAGTAGAAGGGTAACAAGAGCTGCACTCCAGAGTACACTTGGCAAAAGTACCAGCTGCTAGCTCCCTGCTTGGGCAGAGAACTCCTACATGCTTCTAATAATGTTGTGGATCGGTTTTCACCCAGAGGGAATAGACACATGGCCCTAAATACATCAACCATGCCGGGATTCCAGGAACCACCGGGTACCAATGCTCTGTAGCTGAGGACTAATCAAGATAGTCTATGTTGGGAGGAATTCAATACCTGTCAATGTAGAAGTTGCAAGGTCTGAAATAAGTGTTGGGAATTCTAAGAATTTTACAATGTAAACAAAGCCAAATTGTAAGTATAGGGTACATTTGCAATTCATAGGGTACAGGTCAAGTTGTACTTCAGAATCCAGTTGCAACCCTGGACACAGGAATATATGAATAACGATATCAATGAAATCTATAGATGTGGGAAGTTCAGTCTGTCAGGGCAAATCTCCAGGGAGTTAGTATTGCACATCAACAAACACAGGTCAAAGTTTATCACAGTCAGGAAGTGGAGGTGATGTTAGGGGCAGAAAAAGAGACAAAGACAGAGATAGGAAGTCAGCATAGACAGTAGGACTGTGACGATACCAGTATCGCAATATTTTTTCCATGGCAAAATGAAAACACAAAGCAGACCAAACTCTTTGTTCCTTTAAAAACCTGCTGTATGTAAAATATTGTATGCTATAGCTTGGAAAGTAATTAAATATGACTCTGGATGACAACATAATGATGTTTGTTTCCAACATCAGGGCGGTCTTCCTAAAGAAGTTAAACCCGCTTCGTGTTTTGTTTCCTTGCCACAATAATAACGAGTATTGCGATACTGTTATCGCCCCGGCCCTAATAGACAGACAGGTAGCAGTAGGGACACGTCCCTCTCTACTCCACTCTACCTGGTGTCTGGCGTGCGAGTTCCGTCGTCCGCGGCTACAAGGAAGCGTAGAAGGGGAGAGAGAGAGAATGAGAGAGAGAGAGAGAATGAGAGAGAGAGAATGAGAGAGAGAGAGAGAGAGAATGAGAGAGAGAATGAGAGAGAGAATGAGAGAGAGAGAGAATGAGAATGAGAGAGAGAGAGAGAGAGAGAGAGAGAGAGAGAGAGAGAGAGAGAGAGAGAGAGAGAGAGAGAGAGAGAGAGAGAGAGAGAGAGAGAGAGAGAGAGAGAGAGAGAGAGAGAGAGAGAGAGAGAGAGAGAGAGAGAGAGAGAGAGAGAGAGAGAGAGAGAGAGAGAGAGAGAGAGAGAGAGAGAGAGAGAGAGAGAGAGAGAGAGAGAGAGAGAGAGAGAGAGAGAGAGAGAGAGAGAGAGAGAGAGAGAGAGAGAGAAACCCAGATTAAAATCACCACAGCAGCCAGCTAGAGTACCACAGCCTAGCCTAGCCCAGCCCTCACCCCCACACACTGAGAACAGAGCTGGCATCAAACGCAGGGGAAGCAGCAGGGCATTGTGGGGAGGTCGTGGATTCCTTATCGCTCTGGCCACCGTCCCCTGGCTGTCACATATCTCCTGCTGACAATGGCTGCTTTCATACCAGCCAGATGAGTGAGAGAGTGAGAGTGAGAGTGAGAGTGAGAGTGAGAGTGAGAGTGAGAGTGAGAGTAAGAGTAAGAGTAAGAGTAAGAGTAAGAGAGAGAGAGAGAGAGAGAGAGAGAGAGAGAGAGAAATAGGGAGGAATACCAATGCCCTAGTTGACAGCAGTGACTCGGGGGAAAGATGGAGGAGACAAACATCTTCCTTCCATCATACCTCCTCCCCTGGATGCACCCTGTCAGTAGCAATGCCACCCTGGTGCTTTACCAGCGTTTGAGACTACAGAGAGAACCGAAAAGATAGAATCACTGACTGCTGTGGTCAGCATAATGATCAGACCCCAGGAAAAAGACGAAGTGTGAGTGGTTGAGTTATGGTCATTATTATGGAAACGGTCGGAGAGACGGTCGGTAGCAGTCCGAGGCCAGACTTGACCAGTACCTTGACAAAGGACTCCAGATTGCCATTAAACAACTTAACGTTAAAGACCGAGCGGGGCCTAGCCCTCCTATTTGTGCCACCATGAGGTTTGGGCGGCACATTGGGAGGCCTGGAAAATGGAGACTGCGTTAGAGAAATCTCCCACCATGAACTCACCAATGTCCGAAGTACAAAAATCTGACATCTGAGAGTTCAGACAAACTATGCATGCAAATGTGAACAATCCTAAACTATGACACAAAAGTGACTTATTGTGTTGTGGAGTTGTGTATGTGGTCACCCAGGGACAGCTAAGCCTGTCCTGTGAGTTTGAGTGTTAGTTGTGAGATGATGCTGGTCCCAGATCCTGATATCCCCACTAGCCTGTCACCATCTCCTAGAGAGAGAATTAGAGATGGAGGGTTTGATATCCACACTAGTCTGTCACCATTTCCTAGAGATTGAAGTTGGGTGGAAATTCTAAGGTCATGAAAATACCAGGCCTGCTGGGAGGAGTGTGAGAGGGCGCTGTTCGGCAGCATCCACCTCACAACGTCCCGGTGGGAGAGGGTGTGTGTATGCGTGTCTGTGGCATGTAGGACCGGGGGGTGGTCGTCTCATGAGTTCAGTAATCTCAAGACAGATACCAGCGGGGTTGTCCCCCTTGTCACCTCCCCCCGTTGCTCCCCTACTCATACTGACATTAACTCTACTGTCATTCTCATGGTTACATTAAAACACATTTTTACTGGAATAGGCAAGAGAAAAAAAGTGTCAAAACAATCAATATATCAGACTGTGTTTCAAAAGAAGTTGAGAATTTTCATAGAATCACCCTCAACCTTAAATATTTCCTTCCAAGAGCCTTTGATCTTGATACTAACACACAGTGCATTTGCATGCAAAGAACAGTATTTCTCCCTCTTTCTCTTCCTGTCAGAGAAAATTCAGAACCATTCTGCAACCCTGAGTGATGCAGCCAGATCTCTGTGGGCGAGAGAGAGAGGGCGAGAGAGAGAGAGGGCGAGAGAGTGTGAGTGTGAGTGTGTTGGTGCTCTTTGAAAGGGAGAATATTACCAAGCCATACCATGCTGGGCATATGGCAAATTCAAACCCTGGGGAGTCTAGAGCAGTAACATCTGGTCTCTCCCTCTCCAGGGTCAGGAGTTTGATAATAGCTAAAGTACAGTAGGGGGTTATCTACTGTGCACACAGTGAAAAGGGAAACTTTTATTTTCTTTACAAACCAGTGGCAATATCTATTTACAATGAGACAAAAATGTGTCTAGATGTTGTTGGTAATTTGACTGTAGGAGGATAAAGAGAAATGGCGTTCGCTAAGTAGAGTACACTGACTTTTACTTATGGGGATAGGTTTTCAAAGAACTGAATAGGGACAGCTAAATAGACAGAAAGGGTCTTATTAATACCTAAAAGAGGTTTGTGTGTGAGGGAGAGAGAGAGTGGTAGTGTCTTACCTTGTGGTCATATAGTCCCCTTGGTGACCTGTGGAGACCGAGGGGAGGAAGGGAGAGAGGAGAGGAGAGAGAAGAGAGGAGAGAGAGAGAGGAGGTGAGATGAGACATGGGACCTGTCCCAGAGGACCCTGCAGAGCATTGTGCACACGCTCAGTAAAGCATATGCAGCCCTGCCATCTGCCCACAACCACTGTCCTCATAGTGACACACACAATGACACAATGACTCACACACAGTAACACACACTTATACTTGAACTGCAGTAAAAAAGACAAAACACCTGTCCAAGCGCACACTCACAACCTTCACTTGCAATTTTACCTTCACATGCAAAAACGCATGTTTCACAAGTCAAGAAACTCAAAATCCCTCAAATTGCTCCTAACAAGAGGAGTGGTTTCAACTGAAACCTGTGAGAGTAACACCAGGGTGGGGCTAGCTTTACCTAGACCTACTTGAACACTGACACCCACGTGATTGAAAGCTTTGTAGAAGGCAGGAGTCCATGGCTCATTATAATCGAAGTCCCCGTTCTCTTCCTCAACTCCCTGTACCAACAGATTGACTGAGACTGACGGATTTATACCACCCTGAGAGCTTGCTGCCTGCATTGTTAGCTAGCATTCAGCAGCAGTTCAGTGTTGACAGTTCTTAGTCAAAGGCCTTGAGGAGATCCCACCAATGTAGAACACAGGGACCCCAGTCATAATAGTCATACCGCGCTAACGCAGCATTAAGCTAACCACTAATCAATCACTAAGAGGGATAATACAACAGCACAATCCCTTTAGCTCTGACTTCGCTCGCTAATGCTGAGGTTAGCATCTCGGTTGTGAGGCCTGATGGAGAAAGTAGCACAATGGACATTTTACCGCATCGAGGGGAGATTGAAGTGGACAATTTTAGAATCAACCGAATATGTTTTTAACTGTTTCTAATTAGCTGAGTTCTAAAGCACTGCTTTTCGTTTAGAATCTGCATGCAATCTTTCCCTTTCATTTATTCAGGAGTTCCTTTACAAACCCCAGCCCACTGGACACAGACAATAGCTGAGACGTTCAGTGTATCATTTCATACATATGGAAACCTGCTTAGTTCACAACTCAGCCAAACGGACAGAGGGGACATACAGACAGAGAGGTTAGACAGACACAGACAGACAGACTAACTAACCAACAGACAGACAGGCGGGACAGCCAGACAGGAAGTAAGCCAGGTCAATGTGTGTCTCTGATCCCTTACCTTCTCCCAGAGTCCTCTTCAGCAGGTCGTGCTTGGCCTGCAGTTTGGAGATGAGATTGCTGCCCTCCAGAAACTCCCGGAATTTCTGTGGAGAATTCAGAGTGATTACTTGGGCTGATGAGCCAAGTAAGCGTTGCCTGCCCTTAAGACACCAATCTCTGATAAGGCAGCCAAGGGCAAAGGACAGAATGCCAACGGGAGTCTTTTTAAAGCTTTATCGCACCATCTTTAGACAGCCAGGAGGACAGAAAAACAGAAAATAGCCTAGCCGCTCGCTAAAGAAGAGATATTTTGGAGAGCTTTGTTTCTGAGAGTTAAAATGCCAAGAGAGGGAATACATATGATATGCAGCATTTTAAAGCTCTAACAAAACACTAGAAATACAAGCACAGCTTCTGTTCACATTCCTCAGATACATTACAACTACTACCACAAATACAGTATAAGACCATGGATCACAACCATCCAAAGTAGTCAAAATCCAATGTATTAATTTCCTAGCCATCTATCAACAGCAGTTTCCATAGTGACTGTCAGTCTGAATTTAAAGTCAGCAGAACTTACTGAACGTGTCCAATAAGAAACTATCGTTTTCGCTTTCCATTGCAAAACATTTTGCTACGTTTTGCTACTATGCACATGAATATGACCCTGCCCAGTTCTCTACAGTCATAACCCAGAGGTCACCAATAGGGGGTGGTCCACTCACCATGAAGTAGAACTGCTCCGTCTCCTGCTGGTTGGCCCTCCGTTTGGCGATGCTGGGCTTGCTGAGGTAGGTCTCCGACACGGTGGACTTCACCGACTCGGTAGAGCGGCTGTGGTGGAAACACTCGGAGACGTCGTAGTCCTCTATGGTCACCATGTCCTGGATGGTGGTCAGGGTGGCCTCTGACGTCTTCTTGATCTGGAGAGCACACAAAGAGGACCGGAGCTTTAGGATAGGTTTACAGTGCCACAGGTGTAAACACATTCAAACACATTACACTTTAAGCCTCCTGTAGCTCAGTTGGTAGAGCATGGCGCTTGCAATACCAGGGTTGTGGGTTCGATTCCCACGGGGGGCCAGTATGAAAAATTTATGCACTCACTAACTAAGTCGCTCTGGATAAGAGCGTCTGCTAAATGACTAAAATGTAAAATTTGTTTCCCTCAAATACTCATAAACTCACTCAAGTTTCCACATCTGGCTTGAAAGGGCAGTGCTCAGTGACGACCACTGACCAAATGACCCCTAAACTCCTAGGCATGGCTGGGGCGGATACTTGAGTGAGCTGCAAGGACAGCTGGAGAGGCTTTTCGTACAGTAAGTTTATACATATTATGCATGATTTATTACATCTATTTAGCTGTATGCCTATAAACAAAGGACCACATCCTCTGTAGCCTTCTTTTCACACTCAGCATGACAAATGCATCTGTCCTTGAGCATGAGTCCAGACCAGAGCAATCAATTTGCATGCACTCAGAAAGAATAGAGGTGGAAGGAAGGTAGGGAGGAATGGTACTCAGTCTCAGGCTTTAAAAACTCATTTCCATAGTGGCCACTTCGCCGTCAGCCCAAGTGCTTTTCCAGGAGCTTATAAATGTCAAGGCTTGGCCAAGCATATCCCATCACTTACAACAGAGGGACAACACCACAATGCAAGACTCCACTAGATACTGACGGTAACAGTCTCTAAGTCAAAAATATACTTATTTCCAGGGGATATGATATATTAATTGTGTAAAGCTTTAATGATTTCCATCTTATTTGCCCCCCAAAAATTCCCACCTCAGAAATCTCCCGTCTCAATTTGAGAGAAGTTCTAGGCACTGATAATACTTCCATTCCATGAGGAGGCCTAAACTGATGCCCTGATGTGATACATTTGGGTGAGACAGAGCGAAGGAGAGAGATGAGAGAGATAGTTAGGAGGTAGATAGACAGGAGGGAAAGGATGTTTTTGCATGCCAATGGCTCACGCAACGGCAGAGCGCATGTGTTCACCTGATGGAGTGGTTCAGAGAGAGAGAACGCGAGAGAGAGAAAGAGCGAGGAGAGAGCTAGATCGAGGGGAAGGAGAGAGAGCGAGATCGAGGGGAAGGAGAGAGAGAGGGGAAGGAGAGAGAGAGAGATATCGAGAGGGGAAGGAGAGAGCTTGAGGAAGGAGAGAGCAAGTGAGAGAGAAGAGAACGGGGGAGAGAGCGAAAGGTGAAAGAGAGGAAGGATAGATAGAGGAAGGAGACAGAGCGAATGAGAGCGAGAGGAAGGAGAGAGCGAGCGAGAGGAAGGAGAGATCGAGTGAGAGAAAGGAGCGAGAGAGAGGGGAGCGAGAGAGAAAGGAGAGCGAGAGAGGAAGGAGAGCGAGAGAGGAAGGAGAGCGAGAGAGAGAGCCACTCTGCATACAACACAGAACTCTGACAGGGAGGTTAAGGAGTGTGACCAAAGTCAGAAGCCGTTCTTCTGACAGGAGAGATAGTAACTAGGTCGAGCTGTGAGCCCTTGAATGAGAAATAGTTCAAGGTGGGCTTGACTACGTCAATTCATCTCAATCTCAAAGTCAGACTCGGGCATACCATAGTCAAAGGGAGTGTTCCTTTGGTTCCACATAGCTACTATACACACAGAGACAGGAATGTATTATAGCTTGTTTCTAATTGTCTGACCCATGACTCATTCAACGTTTGAGGCACCTTAGAAAAACAGGGTGGTATGAATGAATAACCCCAAGTCTCTCTTTCATTCAACTCCCCTTTCATCTACGTGCTGTAACGGTTAGGATCACACGACTGATTCTGTGCGCACACACACACACACACACAATGCGGCTGTAGTTACACTGTCATTCGTCTCTAAGTGGAGCATAGACCAGAAACAACACTACAGGTCTGGACAGGGATAATGACAGTCTACGAGAGGAAATGAAGGACTGGCAGGCAATTCAACTTCTAATAAGAGAAGATTCAAATAAAAAAAAGTCTACCTGACAGTTTGAGAAGTTTGATCTATAGTGTGGTGATTAAGGACGTCTGATGATGACATAGTTATTGTAGTTCTACTTTCAATTACTAAGGGAACTGGGTTATTTGATAGTTATTTATAGTTTCAGATGAAGAGTGATAATACCGAGGAATGAGGGTGCTCAAAATACTTCCTTTTCCAACATTCTGCTTTGATAGGATCAAAAGACCTGGGTCTTCCTAGACGCTTTGTGAATACGCGTACTGAATATGAGTCCAGAGTTGTACTATTTAGGACCAGCCCATGGGTTCAATCATCTCTGTGCCCTGGGCATAGGAGTACCTTTCCTAACAAGCCCCTGAATAAGAGGCGAGCCCCCGCTCTACCAGCCTCTCCCGGGTGGGACAGTGGAGGCCAAGGGGCCCAGCTATCACAGTATGGATAGGACCCATGCATGAAAGTCACTCCATCATTCAGCAGACTTCTAGTTACCAGTGTTCTGCTAGGCTCAATTACAGCAGGGCTTTTAGATGGAGACGCTCACTGGGATCTGCCCATTGGTGCCCAGCAGGATCAGACCAGGAGGCCTGGATGTAATCCCTGAGACTACGAGGCCAGAAGGAGTAAGACGCTTGTTCCTAATGGAATATAGACATTTCTGATTACCTTGATTCTAGAAATACAGACCTTCTTGATATTTGGCATTTAGGGTCTGCATCCTCATGGTGTACTTGCCTTCTGAACTCTGGGGGTTTCTGATTTCATGGGCAGCCTGACAAGCGACTTCGCAACTAGCACGTCGCCTCCAGTATAAATAGCAGGATTTCTATTCCTCAGGGCCTGTGGTGAGTAGCAGGCTAATCTCCGGATCATTGAGTCAGGGCTGCGGCAGGCCAACACTGAGCTAACACTGAGCACACATCTCCCAGGCTTTGATGTGACACCCTGAGGTTTATCTGTAGAAAAACAAAACACCGGCTCCCTACAAAGGAGACCGTATTGGATTGTCGGGGTTTAGTGCAAAACGCCTGGAGAATATTCATTAAGTTCGGTACACATCTAGCGAGAGATAGAGACGCTGTCTGTATCCGTCTAAAGCAAAGGGAATTTAAATTTAAATCACTAGATTATTAGCTAGCTCTGAGAAATACCCACGTGGAATGGCAAAGGAATTGTAATGAACACAACGCTGTCCTCAGAAGTAGAGGTTTAACCAACACAGCAGAACATACTCCATAATTTCTGCAGATATATCTGCATATATACTGTACATCCAGACATCTTTAGAGGGGCACGCAAATCAGACCAGGGGGCCATCCTATGGTGAGTAGCTTTCAGAGACTTCCTACTCTCATGCCAATCAATTATTCATCCATGTTTTCCTTCATCCTCTCGTGCAGTCAAGGAAACCGCTGCAGATCATGATACCAGAGAAAAACACAACAAAACCCAGCTTTTCACTTTTCCTGGCTGGAGTAGATCTTGGTCCGTCAAATCCTTGCCTCCGCTGTCCTCTTTTCCTCAATTCCTCTCAAACCGCATTGGAGGAGAGGATCCAAGACCCTCCCTCAGACCTCTTCGAATGAGCTTGGAGAGGAATTGAGGAAACAAGGACGGAGGAAGCAAGGATTTGACAGCTAGTAACGTGTGTGTACAGTTCTGCTTCAGCGTCTTTAAATGACATCCCCTGGAAAGGCCTTTTCAATGAGACACCAGGAAGAGGCCATCTGCTGGACTTGACACGGAGCAGTGGTTCCCCGTCCTGATCCATGTGTGGAGCATCCGTTTCAACCAAGCAGACAAGGGCATGCAGCACCATGGCTTTTCACGAACCTCCACCCAGATGGGTCCTGCCTGCACTGACTACATACATGCAGTGTGAAAGCACCAGCTGGGCTTAGGTGTCAACAACAACTCCTATACAGAAATACATTGCACACCCAGTGGGATAGCCTGAGCCTTGTAGCCCACTCTGAAACACACCACTCAAACCACAAACATACAGTAGAGGACTAGACTCTACAATGAAGAAGTAAAAAAGATACGGAGATCTTGCAGACATACTATGCAACATCTGACAAAAACACATACAGTGAGGGAAAAAAGTATTTGATCCCCTGCTGATTTTGTACGTTTGCCCACTGACAAAGAAATTATCAGTCTATAATTTTAATGGTAGGTTTATTTGAACAGTGAGAGACAGAATAACAACAAAAATATCCAGAAAAACGCATGTAAAACATTTTATAAATTGATTTGCATTTGAATTAGGGAATCAGAAAGATTTCTGGCTCCCAGGTGTCTTTTATACAGGTAACGAGCTGAGATTAGGAGCACACTCTTAAAGGGAGTGCTCCTAATCTCAGCTTGTTATCTGTATAAAAGACACCTGTCCACAGAAGCGATCAATCAGATTCCAAACTCTCCACCATGGCCAAGACCAAAGAGCTCTCCAAGGATGTCAGGAACAAGATTGTAGACCTACACAAGGCTGGAATGGGCTACAAGACCATCGCCAAGCAGCTTAGTGAGAAGGTGACAACAGTTGGTGCGATTATTCGCAAATGGAAGAAACACAAAAGACCTGTCAATCTCCCTCGGCCTGGGGCTCCATGCAAGATCTCACCTCGTGGAGTTGCAATGATCATGAGAACGGTGAGGAATTAGTCCAGAACTACACGGGAGGATCTTGTCAATGATTTAAAGGCAGCTGGGACCATAGTCACCAAGAAAACAATTGGTAACACACTACGCCGTGAAGGACTGAAATCCTGCAGCGCCCGCAAGGTCCCCCTGCTCAAGAAAGCACCATCTGAATGATTCAGAGGAGAACTGGGTGAAAGTGTTGTGGTCAGATGAGACCAAAATCGAGCTCTTTGGCATCAACTCAACTCGCCGTGTTTGGAGGAGGAAGAATGCTGCCTATGACCCCAAGAACACCATCCCCACCATCAAACATGGAGGTGGAAACATTATGCTTTAGGGGTGTTTTTCTGCTAAGGGGACAGGACAACTTCACTGCATCAAAGGGACGATGGACGGGGCCATGTACCGTCAAATCTTGGGTGAGAACCTCATTCCCTCAGCCAGGGCATTGAAAATGGGTCGTGGATGGGTATTCCAGCATGATAATGACCCAAAACACACGGCCAAGGCAACAAAGGAGTGGCTCAAGAAGAAGCACATTAAGGTCCTGGAGTGGCCTAGCCAGTCTCCAGACCTTAATCCCATAGAAAATCTGTGGAGGGAGCTGAAGGTTAGAGTTGCCAAACGTCAGCCTTGAAACCTTAATGACTTGGAGAAGATCTGCAAAGAGGAGTGGAACAAAATCCCTCCTGAGATGTGTGCAAACCTGGTGGCCAACTACAAGAAACGTCTGACCTCTGTGAATGCCAACAAGGGTTTTGCCACCAAGTACTAAGTCATGTTTTGCAGAGGGGTCAAATATTTATTTCCCTCATTAAAATGCAAATCAATTTATAACATTTATGACATGCGTTTTCTGGATTTTTTTGTTGTTATTCTGTCTATCACTGTTCAAATAAACCTACCATTAAAATTATAGACTGATCATGTCTTTGTCAGTGGGCAAACGTACAAAATCAGCAGGGGATCAAATACTTTTTTCCCTCACTGTACCTATACATTTTCTTTAGTTGTATAATCAAGCCGGTCTGAAATCGTTCTTCACATTTACAAGCATTCTTTCCCAAGTCATTCTTTCTTTGTGATATAAAAGAGAGAAGGCTGTGTGCGCTGATGTGAGTGGAGATAGAAGAAGCAGGTCAGACGTGAGACAACAAGAGACAAGAAGCCAGACTGATGGACGTGACTGCACTCCCTAACACCACAGCAGCAGACAGTAATTTCCTTCCCATTGGCTTTTTATTTAGCAATCACTCAGGCATGTCAGCCAGCCAGCCCGAGTCCGATTAAAATGTTACAGCCAGGGATGCACCTCCAATGTCGAAACTGAGAGAAGTGGGACAGAGTGTACAAATAAAAGAGACTGTGTGTGTGTGTGTGTGTGTGTGTGTGAGAAAGACAGATTTATTTATTCCAACATTGGGAGCGAGGGAGAAGACTTCTCTGTGTGGTTCTGAAGGCTGCCTGCAGCGTAGGAGAGAGTTTTGTTGTATGGAAACTATTGCAACTTCGATTTCTGATAGATTTAAGCCGTCAACTCTCCTTGGCTACCTTCTGACTGAAGTGAACTTTTCATACAGCATTTCCAACCCTTCCCAACATGCGACCACAATGGACCCAAATGCAAGCAGAGGATGTTGGTTGGCGTGGTTCCCTGCCTAAGCGAGTCAGGGTTGTGTTCATTAGGCTCCAAATGGAAAAAACTGACTGAAACAGGGAGGGACAACTTGGACTTAAAGACTAGCTGGTCCAATAAGAAACACTCATTTGTGTTTTTCATTGCAATACTTTTTCTGTTGCATACCCTACTGAATACGGCCAAGGTATGGCAGAGTTATGCTCCCTCTTACCTCCTCGTTCTCGATGTTCAGAGTGGCCAGGCGGGACTGTAGCTGCTGGAACCTCAACATCAGCTCTCCGCTCACTGGCGGCTGCATCGCAATCTGGCACACCTGGACAGGAAGAGGAAACAAATCATCACTAAACAGAAAGTCACTTCATCACCACCGTCTGACAGAGGGCTTACTTAATCTTATCCTAAAATGGCAAAGACATCAGAAATTTGGTTTAAACTACACCACAAAAGGTCACTGACCCAGATTTGAATCCAGACAGCCACAGACCAATAGCTTGTAAACAGACATGATATCAGGGACCCCAAAGCCAACGACTCCACAGTAAAATTGATTCAGCGTGTTGCGCTGCTCCTCGACTTGAAGCTGAGAAATGAGACGTGCTTGTCATTGGCTTCGGCCTATAAAAATCTGCTCTGCCGGCCCAGACACAGTAAAACGGTGCAATTAAGCTGCCAAAGCCAGGGCTCATTTAGTACAAGACCTTTTAATCAACCTCTCATTTACATCCACCCTGAACAGCATATAGGACTGAACATATCGGTTCTGTTAAACAAACTGAGGTCTCCTCGACCATTAGGACAAACAGCACTAGCTTTCACTACAGTAATGGATTAATGAATGAATGAGTGGATAGATGGATGGACAAATGGACACAAAGAACAACAAGCCTGTGGGTCTCTCAATGTCTCACCTCATCGCCCATGTGGGACTGGAACTGGAACTTGATGGGCGGGCAGAAGGCTGTGGGGTACAACTCCATGAAGCGCTGGCGGTCGCTGCGGGGGTCCAGGCTGTCCACGGCGTTCTCGATGATGTCTAGGCCCTCATGGCGACTAGTCTCCAGGTTGTACTCAGCCGATAGGTAGGTCCGCAGGGCACGGTTCAGGCTGGCGTGGTAGCCCAGATCACAGCACTGGTAGAGGGGAAGGTGAGACTGTATTGGATCAGGATGCCCCGTTTACTGCAACTTCTGACAAACTGATAAGAAGCTTCTTGTAGAACGTTGCAGGCACTAAAATATTAAGTCCAGCCACGGTACAGGGTTTTAGAAAACTAGCTTTTTAGTGCCCACAACAGTACACCAAACACATTCTGCAGACTGTCCTAAAACATGACATTTCGTTTCCAGCAAAAACACATACGTTTATGGAAAAACCAACAACTTTGTAACGGTTTCAACACGGTCGACAATGTCTGCTCTCTTAGTCTCTCCACACACTGTAGTAATGAACATTATTGGCCGTTAACTGAGTAGTCTGATACTTTCTCTGACAGCTGGCTTGGCCCAGAGTTATAGAACCTGAATACTGTTTCCAACATGAATACTGTTTCCAACATCTGATGCTGGATCTCATTAACTAGGACCTTGGTAAACCAGGGCCTGTGAGTTCACACAGACAGCCTTGGAGGTGATGGAAGACACCCAGACACAGGAGCATTGTCTGCCAGGCTACCTAATGCCCTGCTTGTCCACATTACATTGGTCGTTATCTGTCCAATTCATCAACTCTCATTTTTTGAACAATTGACTGTCAACTCTTATGACAGACTGCACAACATACTAAAACAAGTGCACGCACACACCCACGGACACTGGTACACACAAACACACATGCACAAACACGCAGGAGCTCACACACAGGTACACATACGCGCACACACCCTAGTGATTTACAAAGGCTTGAGAGCAGGAGGGAGGGACGAGGTGCACATTTTAGCACTCAGCATGGCCCTTCCTCACCGTCTGTCTGGAATACACAATCGCTAAAAGTACCCAGCGTTCTCCCGGGTTGTCCTGGCAACACCGGATAAATGGTTCAGTACATTATTTCTAAGGGGGAAAAATAATCTCCCAGGTAGGCTAGTGTATAAGTAAGTCCCGTTTATAGGTCTGGGTTCTGGAAGAGAAAACAAAGCCATCTGCTTGGTAGGCAGAGTAGAGAACAGAAGACAGAGTACAGAGTGGTGATAGGAGGGATGGGATGGCTGACCTGCAACACACACCAGCAATTCCCAAATATGGGTTTAAGGGGCAGGGTCTTTCCCAAACCCCATTCAAGCTAAAGATGCAATAATGTATATGTGTGTGTATGTACAGTGCATTTGTTACGTTACAGCCTTATTCTAAAATGTATGAAATTGTTTATTTTTCTCTCAATCTATCTACACACAATACTCCATAATGACAAAGCAAAAAACAGTTTTTAGAATTAAAAAACTGAAATATCACATTTACATACGTATTCAGACACTTTACTCAGTACTTTGTTGAAGCCCCTTTGGCAGCGATTACAGCCTTGAGTCTTCTTGGGTATGATGCTACAAGCTTGGCACACCTGTATTTGGGGAGTTTCTCCCATTCTTCTCTGCAGATCCTCTCAAGCTCTGTCAGGTTGGATGGGGAACGTCGCTGCACAGCTAGTTTCAGGTCTCTCCAGATATGTTGGATCGGGTTCAAGTCCGGGCTCTGGTTGGGCCACTCAAGGACATTCAGAGACTTGTCCCAAAGCCACTCCCGCGTTGTCTTGGCTGTGTGCTTAGAGTCGTTGTCCTGTTGGAAGGTGAACCTTCACCGCAGTCTGAGGTCCTGAGTGTTCTGGAAAAGGTTTTCATCAAGGATCTCTCTGTACTTTGCTCTGTTAATCTTTCTCTCGCTCCTGACTAGTCTCCCAGTCCCTGCCGCTGAAAAACATCCCCACAGCATGATGCTGCCACCACCATGCTTCACCGTAGGGATGGTGCCAGGTTTCCTCCAGACGTGACGCTTGGGATTCAGGCCAAAGAGTTCAATCTTGGTTTCATCAGACCAGAGAATCTAGTTTCTCATGGTCAGAGTCCTTTAGGTGCCTTTTGGCAAACTCCAAGCGGGCTGTCATGTGCCTTTTACTGAGGAGTGGCTTCCGTCTGGCCACTCTACCATAAAAGCCTGATTGATGGAGTGCTGCAGAGATGGTTGTCCTTCTGGAAGGTTCTCGCATCTCCACAGAGGAACTGGAGCTCTGTAAGAGTGACCATCGGATTATTGGTCACCTCCCTGACCAAGGCCCTTCTCCCCCGATTGCTCAGTTTGGCCAGATGGCCAGCTCTAGGAAGGGTCTTGGTGGTTCCAAACTTCTTCCATTTAAGAATGATGGAGGCCACTGTGTTCTTGGGGACCTTCAATACTGCAGAAATGTTTTGGTACCCTTCCCCAGATCTGTGCCTCAACACAATCCTGTCTCTGAGCTCTTCAGTAAGACCATCCCCTACTGCCAATGTTTGTCTTCCAAGATTGCATGGCTGTGTGCTCAATTTGTCTGTCAGCAACGGGTGTGGCTGAAATAGTCGAATCCATTAATTTGAAGGGGTGTCCACATACAGTATGTATGTATGTATGTATGTATGTATGTATGTATGTATGCATGTATGTATGTATGTACAGTACCAGTCAAAGGTTTGGACACACCTACTCATTCAAGGGTTTTTCTTTATTTTTACTATTTTCTACATTGTAGAATAATAGTGAAGACATCAAAACTATGAAAAAACACGTATGGAATCATGTAGTAACCAAAAAGGTGTTCAACAAATCAAAATATATTTTATCTTTTAGATTCTTCAAAGTAGCCACCCATTGCCTTGATGACAGCTCTTGGCATTCTCTTGGCATTCAGCTCTTGGCAGCTCTTGGCATTCTCTCAACCAGCTTCATGAGGTAGTCACCTGGAATGCTTTTCCAACCGTCTTGAAGGAGTTCCCACATATGCTGAGCACTTGTTGGCTGCTTTTCCTTCACTCTGCGGTCCAACTCATCCCAAACCATCTCAATTGGGTTGAGGTCAGGTGATTCTGGAGGCCAGGTCATCTGATGCAGCACTCCATTACTCTCCTTCTTGGTGAAATAGCCCTTACACAGCCTGGAGGTGTGTTTTGGGTCATTGTCCTGTTGAAAAACAAATGATAGTCCCACTAAGCCCAAACCAGATGGGATGGCGTATCGCTGCAGAATGCTGTGTTAGCCATGCTGGTTATGTGTGCCTTGAATTCTAAATAAATCACTGACAGTGTCACCAGCAAAGCACCCCCACACCATAACACCTCCTCCTCCATGCTTCACGGTGGGAACCACACATGGGGAGATCATCCGTTCACCTACTCTGCGTCTCAGAAAGACACAGCGGTTGGAACCAAAAATCTGGACTCATCAGACCAAAGGACAGATTTCCACCTGTCTAATGTCCATTGCTCGTGTTTCTTGGCCCAAGCAAGTCTCTTCTTATTATTGGTGTCCTTTAGTAGTGGTTTCTTTTTAGCAATTCGACCATGAAGGCCTGATTCACACAGTCTTCTCTGAACAGTTGATGTTGAGATGTGTCTGTTACTTGAACTCTGTGAAGCATTTACTTGGGCTGCAATCTGAGGTGCAGTTAATTGCCGATATCTGAGGCTGGTAACTCTAATGAACTTATGCTCTGCAGCAGAGGTAACTCTGGGTCTTCCTTTCCTGTGGCGGTCCTCATGAGAGCCAGTTTCATCATAGCTCGATGGTTTTTGCGACTGCACTTGAAGAAACTTCCAAAGTTCTTGACATTTTCCGGATTGACTGACCTTCATGTCTTAAAGTAATGATGGACTGTCATTTCTCTTTGCTTTTTTTGAGCTGTTCTTGCCATAATATTGACTTGGTCTTTTACCAAATAGGGCTATCTTCTGTATACCAACCCTACCTTGTCACAACACAACTGATTGGCTCAAACACACTAAGGAAAGAAATTCCACAAATTAACTTTTAAGAAGGCACACCTGTTAATTGAAATGCATTACAGGTGACTACCTCATGAAGCTGGTTGAGAGAATGCCAAGAGAGTGCAAAGCTGTCATCAAGGCAAAGGGTGGCTACTTTGAAGAATCTCAAATATAAAATATATTTTGATTTGTTTAACACTTTTTTGATTCCTACATGATTCCATATATATATATATATATATATATATATATATATATATATATATATATATATATATATATATATATATATATATATATTACATTTACATTTACGTCATTTAGCAGACGCTCTTATCCAGAGCGACTTACAGTTAGTGAATACATATATATATTTTTTATACTGGCCCCCCGTGGGAAGCGAACCCACAACCCTGGCGTTGCAAACGCCATGCTCTATCAACTGAGCTACATCCCTGCCGGCCATTCCCTCCCCTACCCTGGACGACGCTGGGCCAATTGTGCGCCGCCCATGAGTCTCCCGGTCGCGGCCGGCTGCGACAGAGCCTGGATTCGAACCAGGATCTCTAGTGGCACAGTTAGCACTGCGATGCAGCGCCTTAGACCACTGCGCCACTCAGGAGATATATATATATATGTTATTTCATAGATTTGATATCTTTATTATTTTTTATTTTTTATTTGGGGTAGATCAGCTTAATATCGCAGATAGATTGTAACTTCCATCAATGTAATTGTCTGCATCACTTCCAATCCCCCATGTTTTTTTTATATATACATACATACATACATACATACATACATACATACATACATACATACATACATACATACATACATACATGTACAGTGGGGGAAAAAAGTATTTAGTCAGCCACCAATTGTGCAAGTTCTCCCACTTAAAAAGATGAGAGGCCTGTAATTTTCATCATAGGTACACGTCAACTATGACAGACAAATTGAGAATTTTTTTTCTCCAGAAAATCACATTGTAGGATTTTTAATGAATTTATTTGCAAATTATGGTGGAAAATAAGTATTTGGTCACCTACAAACAAGCAAGATTTCTGGCTCTCACAGACCTGTAACTTCTTCTTTAAGAGGCTCCTCTGTCCTCCACTCGTTACCTGTATTAATGGCACCTGTTTGAACTTGTTATCAGTATAAAAGACACCTGTCCACAACCTCAAACAGTCACACTCCAAACTCCACTATGGCCAAGACCAAAGAGCTGTCAAAGGACACCAGAAACAAAATTGTAGACCTGCACCAGGCTGGGAAGACTGAATCTGCAATAGGTAAGCAGCTTGGTTTGAAGAAATCAACTGTGGGAGCAATTATTAGGAAATGGAAGACATACAAGACCACTGATAATCTCCCTCGATCTGGGGCTCCACGCAAGATCTCACCCCGTGGGGTCAAAATGATCACAAGAATGGTGAGCAAAAATCCCAGAACCACACGGGGGGACCTAGTGAATGACCTGCAGAGAGCTGGGACCAAAGTAACAAAGCCTACCATCAGTAACACACTACGCCGCCAGGGACTCAAATCCTGCAGTGCCAGACGTGTCCCCCTGCTTAAGCCAGTACATGTCCAGGCCCGTCTGAAGTTTGCTAGAGTGCATTTGGATGATCCAGAAGAGGATTGGGAGAATGTCATTTGGTCAGGTGAAACCAAAATAGAACTTTTTGGTAAAAACTCAACTCGTCGTGTTTGGAGGACAAAGAATGCTGAGTTGCATCCAAAGAACACCATACCTACTGTGAAGCATGGGGGTGGAAACATCATGCTTTGGGACTGTTTTTCTGCAAAGGGACCAGGACGACTGATCCGTGTAAAGGAAAGAATGAATGGGGCCATGTATCGTGAGATTTTGAGTGAAAACCTCCTTCCATCAGCAAGGGCATTGAAGATGAAACGTGGCTGGGTCTTTCAGCATGACAACGATCCCAAACACACCGCCCGGGCAACGAAGGAGTGGCTTCGTAAGAAGCATTTCAAGGTCCTGGAGTGGCCTAGCCAGTCTCCAGATCTCAACCCCATAGAAAATCTTTGGAGGGAGTTGAAAGTCCGTGTTGCCCAGCGACAGCCCCAAAACATCACTGCTCTAGAGGAGATCTGCATGGAGGAATGGGCCAAAATACCAGCAACAGTGTGTGAAAACCTTGTGAAGACTTACAGAAAACGTTTGACCTGTGTCATTGCCAACAAAGGGTATATAACAAAGTATTGAGAAACTTTTGTTATTGACCAAATACTTATTTTCCACCATAATTTGCAAATAAATTCATTAAAAATCCTACAATGTGATTTTCTGGATTTTTTTTTCTCATTTTGTCTGTCATAGTTGATGTGTACCTATGATGAAAATTACAGGCCTCTCATCTTTTTAAGTGGGAGAACTTAAGCAAAGAACTTAAGCAAACCAGATGGACATCATGAAAATGATCGGAGAGGTTGAGAGTAGAAGAAGTTCAGGAGAAAGAACAAACAAAATGTAATTATTGTAGAATTGACTGTGTCCATAAAATGTAGATAGTGGGTATGGGCTGGAAGTAGAGGCCTAGGCGTTGTTGTTCACTAGTTTACTCCAAGTGGGGAAAGGGTGGCGGGGTTGGAAAGTAATAAAGGATATGTATGTGTGTATGTATGTATGTGTGTATGTGTGTGTATATATATGTATATGTACAGTGGGGGAAAAAAAGTATTTAGTCAGCCACCAATTGTGCAAGTTCTCCCACTTAAAAAGATGAGAGGCCTGTAATTTTCATCATAGGTACACGTCAACTATGACTGACAAAATGAGAAAAAAAAATCCAGAAAATCACATTGTAGGATTTTTTATGAATTTATTTGCAAATTATGGTGGAAAATAAGTATTTGGTCAATAACAAAAGTTTCTCAATACTTTGTTATATACCATTTGTTGGCAATGACACAGGTCAAACATTTTCTGTAAGTCTTCACAAGGTTTTCACACACTGTTGCTGGTATTTTGGCCCATTCCTCCATGCAGATCTCCTCTAGAGCAGTGATGTTTTGGGGCTGTCGCTGGGCAACACAGACTTTCAACTCCCTCCAAAGATTTTCTATGGGGTTGAGATCTGGAGACTGGCTAGGCCACTCCAGGACCTTGAAATGCTTCTTACGAAGCCACTCCTTTGTTGCCCGGGCGGTGTGTTTGGGATCATTGTCATGCTGAAAGACCCAGCCACGTTTCATTTTCAATGCCCTTGCTGATGGAAGGAGGTTTTCACTCAAAATCTCACGATACATGGCCCCATTCATTCTTTCCTTTACACGGATCAGTCGTCCTGGTCCCTTTGCAGAAAAACAGCCCCAAAGCATGAAGTTTCCACCCCCATGCTTCACAGTAGGTATGGTGTTCTTTGGATGCAACTCAGCATTCTTTGTCCTCCAAACACGACGAGTTGAGTTTTTACCAAAAAGTTCTATTTTGGTTTCATCTGACCATATGACATTCTCCCAATCCTCTTCTGGATCATCCAAATGCACTCTAGCAAACTTCAGATGGGCCTGGACATGTACTGGCTTAAGCAGGGGGACACGTCTTGCACTGCAGGATTTGAGTCCCTGGCGGCGTAGTGTGTTACTGATGGTAGGCTTTGTTACTTTGGTCCCAGCTCTCTGCAGGTCATTCACTAGGTCCCCCCATGTGGTTCTGGGATTTTTGCTCACCGTTCTTGGGATCATTTTGACCCCACGGGGTGAGATCTTGCGTGGAGCCCCAGATCGAGGGAGATTATCAGTGGTCTTGTATGTCTTCCATTTCCTAATAATTGCTCCCACAGTTGATTTCTTCAAACCAAGCTGCTTACCTATTGCAGATTCAGTCTTCCCAGCCTGGTGCAGGTCTACAATTTTGTTTCTGGTGTCCTTTGACAGCTCTTTGGTCTTGGCCATAGTGGAGTTTGGAGTGTGACTGTTTGAGGTTGTGGACAGGTGTCTTTTTATACTGATAACAAGTTCAAACAGGTGCCATTAATACAGGTAACGAGTGGAGGACAGAGGAGCCTCTTAAAGAAGAAGTTACAGGTCTGTGAGAGCCAGAAATCTTGCTTGTTTGTAGGTGACCAAATACTTATTTTCCACCATAATTTGCAAATTAATTAATTAAAAATCCTACAATGTGATTTTCTGGAGAAAAAAAATTCTCAATTTGTCTGTCATAGTTGACGTGTACCTATGATGAAAATTACAGGCCTCTCTCATCTTTTTAAGTGGGAGAACTTGCACAATTGGTGGCTGACTAAATACTTTTTTTCTCCACTGTATTTCAACTGTACTGTGATGTCAATGTAGGAAATAGTAAAAATAAAGAAAAACTCTTGAATGAGTAGGTGTGTCCAAACTTTTGACTGGTACTGTATGTATTATCTGTATGTCTGTACTCTCTGTCTGTACTGTTGGTCATGCAGTATGGTTTAACATGAGGACGGAGGGTAGAATAGTAGAGTAGCTCGGATCACAAACGCTAATAATCTCCTGGGCATTTCCATCCCACAGTCTGTCTGGTGTGTCCTCTCTCACCATCGCTCAGATTTCAGCTCTGCTGCTAAACTCAGTTTATTTCTACAGTTCAGAGGTCAAAATGCACTCAGAAAATACTGCTGAATGGCAGGGTTTCTTCAGCATTATGAGGATAGAAGAAGAAAAAAAAAGAGTAATACAATTGACTGTAGCAGTGAGATGTGATTTTTGAAAAAACATTGATTGGGTGGCAGACGACTTCATTTGAAGTCTGGGTAGAGGGAGAGGCTTAGACTGAGAAGCAGCTCTCCGTTTGTGGCAGAATCTCTCCGCAGCTTCCCTCTATGCAGCAGACAAACACTGAGTGTACAAAACATTCAGAGGGTGAATGGGCAAGACAAAATATTTAAGTGCCTTTGAACGGCGCACCGGTTTTTGTCAAGAACTGCAACGCTGCTGGGGTTTTCATGCTCAACAGTTTCCCGTGTGTATCAAGAATGGTCCACCACCCAAAGGACATCCAGCCAACTTGACAACTGTGGGAAGCATTGGAGTCAACATGGGCCAGCATCCATGTGGAACGATTTCGACACCTTGTAGAGTCCATGCCCCAACAAATTAAGGCTGTTCTGAGGGCAGGGGGGAAACTCAATATTAGGAAGGTGTTCTTAATGTTTTGTACACTCACTCAGTTTACACATTCCCTCAGCTCTTTAGGGCTGTGTCTGAAATGGCACCCTACACCCTTCATAGTGCACTACTTTTGACCAGGGCCCTTAGGGCTCTGGTCAAAAGAAATGCACTATGTAGGGTATATGGGGCCAATTTGGATGCAGCCAAGGGGTTATTAACGAGAGAAGAGGGAGTAGACGCTGTTCGGTAACACACTGTCTAATCTGACAACCAAACGTTCCCAGTTTTAGAGTACAGATGAAGGAGTCTGTTCTTTAGCTTGAAGTTTCTTCCAATGATTTACTTACGTCAATTAAGTCGGACAAGTCGTGGATGTAGTACTTGAAGACGGAGGAATTTGTCGCCTCCAGTGTCAGCAGGTACTCGTTCCGTGCTTTGATTGACTTCAGCTTGTTCTCCGAGTACTTGGCCTGGCGCTGAGATAGATATATATATATGAATGTGTGAGTGAGAGAGAGAGAGAGAGAGCGAGAGAGAGAGAAACAGAGAGAGAAATTAATGAGCAAAAATGCCTTTATGGACAGCTGAGCATGCTTTCATATCTGCATGCACACAGCTCTCGCACAACACAACTCAAGATGATTGGCAAACAGGAGCTGGCAGACATGCTCATTCAGACTTCCTTCTTCCTCCCTAGCTGCCTGCCAGACACAGACTGTTAGTCACTAGCCAATGACAATGGACACTGACTCACCCACTGACACGGTCTTCCATATTTTAACGTTTCCCCAATCCCAACGCATTCCAGGAAAAGCCTGTGAGAAAATGCTGTTCCTGTGGCCATTAAACTATTGGTCACGGAGTTCTAACAGAAAACAGGCCTGTTCCTTCCGAGAAGAACACAAAGCAGTCTGGCTGTAAGTTAGAGTGTTCATAGTGTGGTTTCCATCTCTCTCACACACACACACACACACACGACACAGACATGACACAGACACAGAGACACGAGGGGTGGCCAGTAGAAGTCTGGCTGGCCAGTAGTCTGGCTGGCCAATACAAGTCTATTTCTGTTACAAATGATGAACACTTTCAGGGACACCTGGATATCAACCTGAGTTCATCAAGGTTTGGGCCATATATTCATGTAGAGGAGAGCGTCACCATAGAAATAGAATCTACAGTCTGAGCTTGACTAATCGCAGCTGGCTGAGATTGACCCCTAACTGTGTTTAATGAGAAGACATTCCAACATTGCCTCTAGCAACCATTATCATCGTTACCAGTGTAAAGACCTTCACAATTCCCTTCTCTCACACCATCGTGCAATCCCAAACCATACTGGGCTGGCTCTGATCCTTTTCACGTCGTCTTTTCTAGCATAGATCCACCAACTATGATGGATGCATAAGCAAGCCATCCCAGTACAGCTTTGCTTGACTTGGTTTGGCCCTGTAGTGTGAATCAGGCATAAGTGTGCTGTACCTTTTCCTTCATCTTCTCAATCTTCTTGACGGAGCTGCGTCTCTGGTGCTTGTCTTCCAGGCGGATGCTAAAGACGGGCTCGGCCCGGCCAATCTGCTTCTCCTCCTGCTTCTCCGCCTCTTTCAGCTTGCTCTCTGCACTAATGCTCTCCGTGTGGTACATGTGGTAGGTCTTCATCACCTGGGGGTTGGAGGAAAAGGTTAGAGTCATTCAACCTCACAGTAAGAGTCAGAGGCTGCTTTGAACCAAACAAAGCTTTCATCTACTACCCACCCACTCTTCACAGATCGATTCCAGCTCTACTTCACAATAGGACTCTCCTACGCCACCACAAATCAAAGGCAGATTCCCTCTCTTTTTATATGACGCTCTTATACAGTACGACCTCAACAACCACGATTCACTGCTGTTCCCATTTACCATATTGCTCTGTGTTTGAAATTCCAGCTACAGTGAACTACATCTACACCTAGCAGTTTGCTGGAATTACAACCACCAATTTATACGGAATGACAATTCCATCTGTCGTGTAAGAAATGCTATAGCTCTGTAATGGGGCACCGAGGGACTTCAATCCACCCACAGACACCCAATCATCCCTGGCTGCTGTAGCCCAAAGCAGAGTGCCGTCAGCGGGGTGCCAGCAGGCAGGCAGGCAGGGCCCACATCAGATCAGATGGTGACAGACGTACAGACTAAACCACTTAACACAACCCTGTTCTCTCCCCTTTGAAGTGGAAAGAAATGAACCCTCAGAATTAACGTATAATTCCTGAGGCCAGGAGTTTCAAAAGACACCAACTTGTAAATATGGCTTGGCATGATGTGATAAGCAGACCTGGGTTCAAATACTATAGCTGTGCTTGATTGAGCATGCCAAGCGAACCAATAGAACAGTCTGTAAAGTGCAAGCCCCGCCCACCTGGCACTCCAGGCAGGCTAAAACAAAAGCTCAAAGTATTTGAAAGATTTCAAATAGTATTTACTCAGATCTATACACTACATTTTAAGTGGGTATGCTCCCTATGTCAATACATCAGAACCATAATTGAGGAGCAGTGATGTAGGCATAGTGGGAAGCATTACCTCCACAGCAACACGCCGATTAAAGCTACTTCCTTTGGTTTGACTCATTGTTATCCAAACAGGAGGGAGCTATTACTATTACTCACACTCAAATGACTGTTGAAAACATTAGGAAGTGACTCATGAGTAGCCAGGTACAACTGCTGCTCAAGTAAACCACGATTTCTTCAAGGGCCATTACATTTACATTTTAGTCATTTAGCAGACGCTCTTATCCAGAGCGACTTACAGTTAGTGAGTGCATACATTTTCATACTGCCATGACATGAGTTCAAGAGACTATTTATAACACATCATTATGGCTCTCTGATTGGAATGGAAGGCTGACATAGAAATGAAGGCAGGGACTCCATGTAACTGACGATCACCACCAACGGGAATCACGACCAGGGCTCTAAAGTGCGCCCAAATATTTTGCTGTGCTACCAACAGTTGTATTTTGGGAGCAATGTGCGACAGATTTTTTTTTAAACATCGCCCAGATAATAATTGTTGTAATGATAAGGTTTCGCTGCACCGTTGTTTCCGAGTGCCCTAGAAAAACAAGCAAGTGAAGATTTGTTGGCGTCATGGTTGCACCATTATTACTACAGCGAAAAAAGCTTGCTTCTAGCCCAACACGTCAAAAGATCTGACCCATATTACCGGCGCAACATTTCTATCTTCCTATAGCGAATCGCCAGGACTGCATTTTACATTCGTAAACCATGCCGTGGGCCGTTCTAAAACTACTCGCGCGTCGACGTCGTTAAACATTTGTTTACACTTTGTTCAGTCATGTTACCTCATTGGCTACCTAGCTAACAACCTGGTAACTTTGCCAGTATATCCAAACATTTGGGTGCACAGAACGGAAAAGGGATAGCTTCTTCAGCAGATCAATGATCATAGCAATGAATTAATGACAGATCTCTTGCATGTCAAATCAAATTGTATTTGTCACATACACGTGTTTAGCAGATGTTATAGCGCGTGTAGCGAAATGCTTGTGCTTCTAGCTCCAACAGTGCAGTAATATCTAACAATTACACAACATATACCCAATACACACAAAAAAGTAAGGAATGGGATTTAAGAATATATACATATATGGACAAGCAATGACAGAGCGGCATGGACTAAGATACAGAAGTATATTATAGAATAGAATGCAGTATATACATATGAGATGAGTAGTGCAAGATATGTAAACATTATTAAAGTGACTAGTGTTCCATTTTTTAAAGTGGCCAGTGATTTCAATAGGCAGCAGCAGCCTCTAATGTGCTAGTGATGGCTATTTAACAGTCTGATGGCCTTGAGATGGAAGCTGTTTTTCATTCTCTCGGTCCCAGCTTTGATGTACCTGTACTGACCTCGCCTTCTGGATGATAGCGGGGTGAACAGGCAGTGGCTCGGGTGGTTGATGTCCTTTTTGGCTTTTCTGGTGCTCCTAAATTTCATGTGGTGCTACCAATGGATTATATATATTAAATTGTGCCCTGGTCATGACTGACTGACGCACTCGAGTAAAATGTTTGTAAACATTGCTTTCCTCCGGTCTCGATCAGCTAGCTTTTTAAACCACCCAAAAGCGATAAGATCTCTGAACTTTGACAAACACACTTCTCTCTTTCAGGATCTTTAGAGGTCATGGACAGTGTGGACAGCAGGATGGGTGGGGGTAGTACTGCCAGAAGGCTGCTGGGGAGAGGACCTTAGCCTGGCTGTCACTGTGGCCAGCTGGGTCTGAGAGAACCAGCACCCTTTCCCCTGCTGTGGCAGGCCAGCCCTAGCCTGAGTCCCAGATTTGTTTGTGCCGTCTTGCCAACAGACAATGATAGCAATGGAGTTGTCAAGATCGCGCAAACAGAACTGGAACTCAGGCTAGGCCAGTTCTAGCCCTTATCGTGCCATCCCCTGCCAAGGGCTGTCCTTAAACCCATTACTGAGCCAAGACCAGCCACTGAAGAAAAAAAAGTGATCACGCGGCATAACCCAGAGTAAATTACAGTCGCACCGGCCGTATACATTATAACCTCAATCGGAATTAAAATACAGACTGTGTCTAAAACCTAAACATCTCCTCTCCACCCCCCCAAAAAATGAGATATTTTGGTAACGGGTGGAACAATAACAGACTTCGCCCTGTTTGTTTTGTGCTGGTGGCCAGAGCCACGTAATTGGGACCAGTGGAGAGAGCCAGAAAGGGGCGACCAACCGCAGCCATAGTCCTCACTTACTGGTCTGGATCACCACTGGTGTGTTTACTTTGACTCTCCCCTGCTTCTATTAGAGGGCCAGATTTAGAACGACTGGGACCAGACCTGTTATTTCACAGGCCCTGACCACACAGGCCCCTGTGGCAGTGTGATGCAATCGCCTACTGAGTGTGTGTGTTTTTCTGCAGGGTAAATCAGGTCAAATTGGGCTGCAGTGAGAGTAACACACTTTGAGCTGTGGCCGTTACACGTGTCATGGATGATTGTAAGTATAACACGATGTAATCTTCATTCGTAACCAAAGACTTACTCTACAGGGAAGTTGAACCCCTGCTGCACGTCTCCTGGGACAACAGAGTAACTGTTCCCCCATCTGTTCCTTGGGTTTTACCATAACAATCAATGCTGTAATCATAACATGATATCTGTTTTGGGGTTACGCATCAGAAACGATTATCAGAATTGTCACCGAGCACTTAACAACCACCAGTGCAGAGTGATTAAGTGAATTTGACGTTATTGACCTAACGTGGAGGGCTGTGGTTGGCTGGTTGAGAATGAGCCACACAAAAAAAATACTTTAATCAATTTTAGAATAAGGCTGCAACATAACAAAATGTGGAAAAAGGGAAGGGCTCTGAATACTTTCTGAATGGACTGTATTTCCTTTAGGGAACGCCTAATCTGTGAAGTGCGCTTGTGCAATAACTCAATTCGCCCTTGCACTCCTTCTAAACAATGCAGTTTTTAGAAACTAGAAAGGGTCAAGTCAACAAAACTTAGTCCACTCTGTTCATAACGGATTCTAGTTTTGGGAACAGAAAACTGTATTGAGATCGGATGTTTAATAAATAAGAAAATTAGCAGAATGTCGGCCATGTTTCATCTAGCGCCATCTTCTCCCACTTCCCGCCAATGGACATAATTGGTTGTGAGAAGATGTTCTAAACGGATGCTTCAGATTTATACATCCTTTGAGAGATCTGGCTCCTTGCTCTAACTGTGGTGATATAGTAAATCAGGAAACAGTCAATTAAATGACACATTCGAACTTACAGTGTAGAGCTCATTGAGGACCTTCATCAAGTCTTCCTGAAGCTGAAACGTTATCTCCTTACTCTGAAAGAGAAAGAAAGAACGTGTTCAATGCGCGACATCTATCGACTTTGCAGTACAGTCACATATTCATACATTGTCACACTTGTCACATGGAACAAACAAGCATACAGAGTTGGGAATAGAGTAGGGCACTGAGACCTGTAATGAGGTCATCAAAAAGAGACAGTTGCCCATAGAGCCATCTGTCTGCATGGCGTGAGAGAGATCTCAAATGAATAAATTAAATCTGCCATTCCATGCCACAATATTCACTCAATGCCATCAGATATGAGCCCACAATTAATATTTCTGAGATTCTCCCTACAGGGAAATAACAGTTATGTGATTGATGCAGGGTTAAAGCAGGGGTCTGAAACTGGCAGCCTGCGGACCAGATGCAGAATAGACACCGGCTGGAATGCGGTTTTAACCAATCAGCATTCAGGATTAGACCCACCCGTTGTATAAAATGTGACAATGCACATGGATATCCCATTCAATTTATGTATTACCTGGGCATTAGCATGTAGTCTTCCACTGCACTCAGAGTCTCACACTAACCCTATTATCTGGTCCCGAAATGATTGTGGCGGCCTTTTCCAGTAATGGGCCCTCAGATGGCTGTGAAAATATGATCTATCCCACCACAACTGTGGTTTCCTGTATGGGCGTGACGCCGTAACCGATGAGGAAGAGTCTCTGCTGAGGTCACCAACCTCACTGATCCAGGAGGATCTGCACACATCCTAGTTGCCACAAACACCCATGTTAGAGTGAACCACTGCAGACAGTCAACAACACTCCAATGGAACATCATGGGTTGGAGTCGGGAATCTCTAGCCTAGCCGACATATCTGAATAATATGCTTTAGCCAAAACCTATAATGCTCTTGTCGTCATGCCATAAATGTTTGGCATGACAACAAACACAGTATACCAGGGGAGTTGGCTAAAGCACCAACAGATCTGCAACAAAGCCATGGTTAGGATGAAACTCTTAGGAGAAACTCAGAGCATCTATGAATGTTTGAAGGAGGAAGTCAGGGCTCAAACAAACACAAGTCCATCCCAAAGAGAGCTCTACTCTACTGTAAGTCCTGCTGACTGACTCAGGTGGAAGAGGTGGTGTCCAGTCCAGATGTGGACGTAAACCATAGAGGACTAGCCCCCGTTGTGTGTGTGTTTGTGCATGTGTGCGTAATTAAGTAATCAGCCACACATGCACCCAGTCCAGCCCACACCTGTCCTGGCACTGGCCTACACCTACTCAGCCAGTTCTCTCTTTTACTTACCTATTACCACACAGACAGGCACCGGACAAACAGACTTTGCCCTGTATAAATAGAGCTAAGTCACCTAAGCTTAAGCTAGGGTGCTCTCACACACATTTAGAGAATGAAGGACAGGATCTATAGGCTGGTTGGGGCACGGAGGTTTGGGCCAGGTAAGTTATGGACTGGTGAGATCATTCCTCATGCCCAAATATGTGAAGCAGGCTGCAAAAAAATTAATATATGAACAAGCCTGTTGTTCATCATCGTCCGAGAATTGCGCTTTAATGTTGCACTGTCAATAACTGTATTCATGAACATTACCAGCAAAATGAGGCCTTTACTGAAATCACTCGCCCTCCTTCCCCTGGGAAGTGCCATTAGCAGCCCTCCGTTCAGAGAAGAGGACCTAAGACAATGTCAGATCTAACGCTTGTCAGCTCTTTCCTATTGAGAGGACTGGGAAGCAGTCCAGTGGTCAATGAAAAGGCCCCTCAGGAAAGCTTGGGCACGGCTCCGACAGCTCATCCACTTCCTGGCTTTGCAGATGCCCCTGTCAGTTGACCTGAGCAGGGCCTTCGACAGGAAGTCACCTCAGCCACTCCACTGGCCACTGAAGACACAGTAAATCAGAGACTGAGAGCCTCTGAAGTACAAACCATACACTTCATAATGATTAGTTATAACAGTAAGAAAGGAGCCTTGATAACTTTTCTCGGCCTGTACGTTTTGCGGCCTATGGGCCAGCCAATGTTGTGATTAAATTTAACGGTCTTGCCCTCTATTATTTAAAGGGGAATGTCAACTTGGGTTTTTCCCAATACGGATAATTTATTAAAGGACTAAACAAATGGGGGTGATGGGTTTCACGTTGCCTCCAACATTAATTAGACCCCAGAGAGGGGCTGTATATACCCCTGGAGTCAATGTCTGGTGGCTGCTCCATATGGCAGAAGAAACACACTGGGACTCTAGTGAGAGGCTACACAAATCATATTGGCTCATATACTATACAGAAGCAGCCCATGGAGGTAGTCTAGTAATGGACCAAGCCAGGCAGTAAATTGTCGAGCTCTAATCCTAATGAAGTGTTAAAACACTTTACACTGCCCTTGATCAAATGCCAAGACCAATTATTATTATTATTATAATTTAGTGGTAGCTGATGCAGTTTTGTGTTTCCCTCACCCTGTGTCCCTACCACTGTTGTGAATGAATGGAGGAGTGTGCAATGGAGGAACTAGACAAACTAATACCTTCCTTTCTCCTTCCTCCATGCAGATGATGCTTTCAAGCCTTGGGAGAAATTCACCTTGCACTTTTACCAGAATGGGACTTCCATAAATAAAAGAGGACTGACTAAGTAAAACAAAAAGAGAGTTGTATGAATAATGAAAAGAGAATACATGTGATAAGACCTGCCCGACCATGAACGGACTGCGTGACAAAACTTGCATTTAGAGGCTTCTCCTTCGAACAAAGACAAATCGAGGTAAGCTGTGACTTTCTTGTCCATAGTACTATTCATAAATAAACAAGGCATGAACACAAGCCAACGGTCTACTCTAAAAAGGTCCACCATGCAGAAGCCTGTTAGGATAAGTCATTTAAGGTCCTATACTGCTTAACCTCATAACATAAAAAGGTAGAAAACATCAGAATTAGAAAATATAAAAACACTAGTCTTTGATGCCAGGATGACAAAACAGCAGCCGTGTTGTGTTAAAAGAAGAGGAGCTGTAGTAACTGTGTTGTAACTGGGGGGCCTCCCCCGGTGTTTGTCACTCGTTACTGGAGAGATCAAAGACACTGGGACTTACTAATTAAAGGGCAGGGGTGTCTCTGCTCCCCTGTGACAGACTGCCTGTTTGGTTTGGCCCCTGGCTGCCAAACATCACTATACGAGCCAGAGGGGAGACACAAACACACATGCACACAGTCACAAACACTGAAGACCTAACTGTATCTGATGACTGCAGGTCATTGCCTGTTGTGTTCAAGCAGTCGTTGCCTGTTATGTTCAAGGCCAACCAACAACTATAATTGGTGGAGCAATAAGGAGGGGTAATAATTTGTTCCCCTCATGCACTGTGTGTAATGTCTGAATGCAAACCTCTTCTTATGAGGGATGCTATGAACTAAACTTCATACATTATATTTTCACTCTTATCAATGCTTCTCAGGTACCAACTAACAGAATGAAGTAGAGTATAGTCTTGATTTAAATACCCCAAATTGTATAGATACAGTATAATTGCTTCAATTGCACTGCAGGAGGGGAACACATTGATGAGTTTAGTGGTCTATCATTTTAAACATCAGTAATGTGGGTTGAGTCGGGGGAAGAAAGAAACATCTGACAAACCACAGTTTGTGTGTGTGTGTAGACCAGTCCTCTATACAAGACAGATTAAACCACAGACGATAATGACTTCTAACATGAATAAAATACCCCTCTGTTTTAGTCTTGATCTAGCAAACAGATCTAAAGACCCATCTGGTTTAGTCTTGATCTAGCAGACAGATCTAAAGACCCCTCTGTTTTAGTCTTGATCTAGCAGACAGATCTAAAGACCCCGCAGCGAAAGAGAAAACATACTAAACATTTGATGCAAAGCACCCCATTGAAACAGGCCCTGGTTTGTCATTTTCGGGGTTGTGGTCGGTTCATGTGACTCCTGGTGCATAGGAGAGCTCATAATCTGGTAGGGAGTTGTCCTCTTTGTGGCCGGAGAGAAACAGGTGGCAGCAGCAGTAGTAGCAGGGTTTCTGTCATGAGGCCACACTTCAGATGGGAAGGTTAGGTAGGGCGTTTAGGCTGATGATCAGGGTTGTGTGGGAAGAGGAGGGTCCTCGCTCTGTACACAACCCAGCAACTGAGCTGCCATCAAGATGTCATCAAACAGAACTTAAAATGTAATAGTCTACTGCTACACCCAGCCATACATCAAATCTCTGAGTGCAGTCCAGTGTATCTTTTTTTATTTTATTTATTTATTTCACCTTTATTTAACCAGGTAAACCAGTTGAGAACAAGTTCTCATTTACAACTGCGACCTGGCCAAGATAAAGCAAAGCAGTGCGATAAAAACAACAACACAGAGTTACATATGGGGTAAAACAAAACAAAGTCAAAAATACAACAGAAATATATATATATACAGTGTGTGCAAATGTAGCAAGTTATGGAGGTAAGGCAATAAATAGGCTATAGTGCAAAATAATTACAATTAGTATTAACACTGGAATGATAGATGTGCAAGAGATGATGTGCAAATAGAGATACTGGGGTACAAATGAGCAAAATAAATAACAATATAGGGATGAGGTAGTTGGGCGGGCTAATTTCAGATGGGCTGTGTACAGGTGCAGTGATCGGTAAGGTGCTCTGACAACTGATGCTTAAAGTTAGTGAGAGAGATAAGTGTCTCCAGCTTCAGAGATTTTTGCAATTTGTTCCAGTCATTGGCAGCAGAGAACTGGAAGGAATGGCGGCCAAAGGAGGTGTTGGCTTTGGGGATGACCAGTGAGATATACCTGCTGGAGCGCAGACTACGGGTGGGTGTTGCTATGGTGACCAATGAGCTAAGATAAGGCTGGGATTTGCCTAGCAGTGATTTATAGATGGCCTGGAGCCAGTGGGTTTGGCAACGAATATGTAGTGAGGACCAGCCAACAAGAGCGTACAGGTCACAGTGGTGGGTAGTATATGGGGCTTTGGAGACAAAACGGATGGCACTGTGATAGACTACATCCAATTTGCTGAGTAGAGTGTTGGAGGCTATTTTGTAAATGACATCGCCGAAGTCAAGGATCGGTAGGATAGTCAGTTTTACGAGGGCATGTTTGGCAGCATGAGTGAAGGAGGCTTTGTTGCGAAATAGGAAACCGATTCTAAGGCTGAAGATTGATAAATGTATCATTAGCAGCAGGGTCCAGTTTTGTCCGGACTATGTGAATGAGCCCAGGATTTATCCAATATAACAAGGGTTCTCTCTGATCAATTCAAGACAAGTGGTAAGGAACGACTCCTGGCCCTAATCAGTTGCACTTCCTTCCATCAGATCACTGGGACCTCACCTCGTCTGACCTCTAACCTCTGACCTCATCTAGCCAGGTCAAATGTCAGAGTACAAACTACATTACAGATCTCACCTTCTTGAGCAGGCGTGTGGAGTCCTCGCTGATCTGCATGAAGCGCATGATGACGTTGTTCAGGTAGATGTCACTGAGGGTGGCGTGGTCCTTGCTCTCCCTCCTCACCTGGTTCAGCAGCAGGTACCAGCAGTTGACCGGGGACAGCAGGTTCTGGTCCTTCCTAAAAAGGATTTCATAAGAGAAGCTCTATCAATCAACTGGGTCGTATTAATTACGTACCAAACGGAAGAAAACCGACCGAAACAGCGAGGGACTACCTGAGCTTGTCCAATAAGAAATGCTAATTTCCGTTTCTCATTGCAAAACGTTTTGCTGCAGTGTACTCTAATGAACATGACCCTCTTTACCGAAAGATCTTCACTTGACTCATGTTCATTCATACAAAACAGAACAGTGACTGTGCACAACTCTTCATTATCCTACACTGATCACTGCATTGACAAACGAGACCGACACAAGTGGAGACAGGGACATGTAGGGATGTGTTCAGGCTCCCTAAGACACAGAGGTGTGTGTGCGTGTGCGTGTGTCTGTGTTTCCCACTTTCCTTGGCTCTCTGAAGGCTGACTTTGCCATCTGATTTGATTATTAGGATCCCCATTAGCCGACACAAATGGCGACAGCTAGTCTTACTGTGGTCCGACACATAACGAAAAAGACATTAGACAAAATACTTTACAATTTACATACTTTTAACAACATTAACATGTAATGTGTGTGTGCATCTGTCAGTTACACATACATGTCAGTACATACACACAACAAGTAGGTCATATGGGGGAGGCGTTGTGCCGTGAGGTGTTGCTTTATTTGTTTTTTGAAACAAGGTTTGCTGTTCACTTGCGCTATTTAAGATGGAAGGGAGTTCCATGCACGCATGGCTCTGTATAATACTGTATGTTTCATTGACATTTTTCTGGACCTGGGGACTGCCAAAATACCCCTGGTGGTATGTCTGGTGGGGTAAGTGTGTGTGTAACTTGACTATGCAAACAAATTTGGAATTAATGTTTCTTATAAAAACAAGAAGTGATGCAGTCAGTCTTTCCTCAACTCATAGCCAAGAGAGAATGGCATGCATAGTATTAATATTAGCCCTTCATTACAATGAAGAGCAAGGCGTGTGGCTCTGTTCTGGGCCAGCTGCAGCTTAACTAGGTCTTTCTTTGCTGCACTTGATCATATGGCTGGACAATAATCAAGATAAGATAAAACTAGAGCCTGCAGGACTTGCTTTGTGGAGAGTGGTGTCAAAAAAGCAGAGCATCTCTTTATTACGGACAGACCCCTCATGACAGTTTACAATCTAAGGTAACACCAAGTAACTTAGTCTCCTCAACTTGTTCAACAGCCACACCATTCATTACCAGAGGTCTAGAACTTACAATGCTCTTAGATTTAGAGATGTTCAGGACCAGTTTATTACTGGCCACCCATTCCAAAACAGACTGCAACTATTTGTTAAGGGTTTCAGTGACTTCATTAGCTGTGGTTGCTGATGCATATATGGTTGAATCATCAGCATACATGGACACACATACTTTGTTTAATGCCAGTGGCAGGTCATTGGTAAAAATAGAAAAGAGTAGAGGACCTAGAGAGCTGCCCTGCGGTACACCACACTTTACATGTTTGACATTAGAGAAGCTTCCATTAAAGAAAACCCTTTGAGTTCTATTAGATGGATAGCTCTGAATCCACAATATGGCAGAGGTTGAAAAGCCATTACATACGTTTTCTCAACAACAGGTTATGGTCATTAATATCAAAGGCTGCACTGAAATCTAACAGTACAGCTCCCACAATCTTCTTATAATCAATTTCTTTCAACCAATCATGAGTAATTTGTGTCAGTGCAGTACATGTTGAGTGCCCGTCTGTAAAAGCATGTTGAAAGTCTGTTAATTTGTTTACAGAGAAATAGCATTGAATTTGGTCAACAACAAAATAATCTAACAGTTTACTAAGAGCTGGCAGCAAGCAGAATGAAATTGCCTTCCCTCCAGGCCTGAGGACAAAGACTTTCCTCTAGGCTCAGATTAAATAAATAACAGATGGGGGTGGCTATAGACTCAGCTACCATCCTCAGTAGCTTTCCATCTACGTTGTCAATGCCAGAGGTTCGTCATTATTGATCGATAACAATTTTTCCACCTCTCCCACACCAACTTTACAAAATTATAACTTACAATGCTTTTCTTTCATTATTAGTTTTTTTATGCAAGAGTACGCTGGCTCACTATTTGTTGTTGGCATTTCCTGCCTAAGTTTGCCCACTTTGCCAATTAAGTAATTATTAAAATAATTTGCAACATAAAATGATTTTGTGATGAATAAGTCATCTGATTCGATGAAAGATGGAGTTGAATGTCTTTCTGCCCATAATTTAATTTAAAGTACTCCAAAGGTTTTTTCCATCATTCTTTCTATCATTGATCTTGGCTTCAAAATACAGTTTCTTCTTCTTTTTGTTGAGTTTAGTCACATCATTTCTAAATTTGCAGTAACTCAGCCAGTAACTTAGACACTCCTTTTGCCCAATCTCTTTCAACCATACAGTTTTTCAATTCCTCATCAATCCATGGAGCCTTAACAGTTCTAACAGTCAGTTTCTTAACAGGTGCATGTTTATCAATAATTGGAAAAAGCAATTTCATAAATTCATCAAGTGCAGTGTCTGGATGCTCCTTATTAATCACATCAAAACAACAAATCTAAAAAAAAATTTTTTACATCATCCACATAAGAGTCACAGCAAAATCTTTTGTATGATCTCTTATACACTATTTTAGGCCCAGCTTTTGGAACTTTGACTTTCCTGGGTATAGCCACTATATTCTGCTCAATGCATCCAATGGGTACGGATACAGCTTTAGTACAGTATTAGTAAAAATGTGATCAATACAAGTGGATGATCTTGTTCCTGTAGTGTTTGTAAACACCCCGGTAGGTTGTTTGTAACTTATTTTGTACATAATGTTGCTGCTACCGTCTCTTATGACCGAAAAGAGCTTCTGGACTTCAGAACAGTGATTACTCACCTTGAACTGGACAAATAATTTTTCTTTAATGAGTCGGACGAGAGGGATTTGCTCCAGACACCAGACAGGGTCCTCATCCCCGTCATTCGCAGTAGAAAGAAAATAAGATATCGCGGAAGGAGATCGGGGTGCCTGGTAAGGAGCTGGCGACGAGTGGCTAATCTGCCTTTGCCATCGATACTATTGGCCAATTTACAATCGTTTGATAATAAAGTGGATGAACTATAAGCACGCATATCCTACCAACGGGACATTAAAAACTGTAATATCTTATGTTTCACCGAGTCGTGGCTGAACGATGACATGAATAACACACAGCTGCCAGATTATACACTGTATCGGCAGGATAGAACAGCAGCCTCTGGTAAGACAAGAGGTGGCGGTCTATATATACAGTGGGGAGAACAAGTATTTGATACACTGACGATTTTTCAGGTTTTCCTACTTACAAAGCATGTAGAGGTCTGTAATTTGTATCATAGGTACACATCAACTGTGAGAGACGGAATCTAAAACAAAAATCCAGAAAATTACATTGTATGATTTTTAAGTAATTTATTTGCATTTTATTGCATGACATAAGTATTTGATACATCAGAAAAGCTGAATTTAATATTTGGTACAGAAACCTTTGTTTGCTATTACAGAGATCATACGTTTCCTGTAGGTCTTGACCAGGTTTGCACACACTGCAGCAGGGATTTTGGCCCACTCCTCCATACAGACCTTCTCCAGATCCTTCAGGTTTCGGGGCTGTCGCTGGGCAATACGGACTTTCAGCTCCCTCCAAAGATTTTCTATTGGGTTCAGGTCTGGAGACTGGCTAGGCCACTCCAGGACCTTGAGATGCTTCTTACGGAGCCACTCCTTAGTTGCCCTGGCTGTGTGTTTCGGGTCGTTGTCATGCTGGAAGACCCAGCCACGACCCATCTTCAATGCTCTTACTGAGGGAAGGAGGTTGTTGGCCAAGATCTCGCGATACATGGCCCCATCCATCCTCCCCTCAATACGGTGCAGTCGTCCTGTCCCCTTTGCAGAAAAGCATCCCCAAAGAATGACGTTTCCACCTCCATGCTTCACGGTTGGGATGGTGTTCTTGGGGTTGTACTCATCCTTCTTCTTCCTCCAAACACGGCGAGTGGAGTTTAGACCAAAAAGCTCTATTTTTGTCTCATCAGACCACATGACCTTCTCCCATTCCTCCTCTGGATCATCCAGATGGTCATTGGCAAACTTCAGACGGGCCTGGACATGCACTGGCTTGAGCAGGGGGACCTTGCGTGCGCTGCAGGATTTTAATCCATGATGGCGTAGTGTGTTACTAATGGTTTTCTTTGAGACTGTGGTCCCAGCTCTCTTCAGGTCATTGACCAGGTCCTGCCGTGTAGGTCTGGGCTGATCCCTCACCTTCCTCATGATCATTGATGCACCACGAGGTGAGATCTTGCATGGAGCCCCAGACCGAGGGTGATTGACCGTCATCTTGAACTTCTTCCATTTTCTAATAATTACGCCAACAGTTGTTGCCTTCTCACCAAGCTGCTTGCCTATTGTCCTGTAGCCCATCCCAGCCTTGTGCAAGTCTACAATTTGATCCCTGATGTCCTTACACAGCTCTCTGGTCTTGGCCATTGTGGAGAGGTTGGAGTCTGTTTGATTGAGTGTGTGGACAGGTGTCTTTTATACAGGTAACAAGTTCAAACAGGTGCAGTTAATACAGGTAATGAGTGGAGAACAGGAGGGCTTCTTAAAGATAAACTAACAGGTCTGTGAGAGCCGGACATCTTACTGGTTGGTAGGTGATCAAATACTTATGTCATGCAATAAAATGCAAATGAATTACTTAAAAATCATACAATGTGATTTTCTGGATTTTTGTTTTAGATTCCGTCTCTCACAGTTGAAGTGTACCTATGATAAAAATTACAGACCTCTACATGCTTCGTAAGTAGGAAAACCTGCAAAATTGGCAGTGTATGAAATACTTGTTCTCCCCACTGTATCTGTAAACAACAGCTGGTGCATGATATCTAAGGAAGTCTTGAGGTTTTGCTCACCTGAGGTAGAGCATCTCATCATAAGCTGTACACAACACTATCTACCAAGAGAGTTTTCATCTATATTCTTCGTAGCGGTCTATTTACCACCACAAACCGATGCTGGTACTAAGACCGCACTCAATGAACTGTATATGGCCATAAACAAACAGGAAAACACTCATCCAGAGGCGGCGCTCCTAGTGGCCGGGGACTTTAACACAGGGAAACTGAAATCCATTTTACCTCATTTCTACCAGCATGTTAAATGTGCAACCAGAGGGGGAAAAAAACTCTAGACCACCTTTACTCCACACACAGAGACGCATACAAAGCTCTCCCTCGCCCTCCATTTGGCAAATCTGAACATAATTCTATCCTCCTGATTCCTGCTTACAAGCAAAAACTAAAGCAGGAAGCACCAGTGACTCTGTCAATAAAAAAGTGGTCAGATGAAGCAGATGCTAAGCTACAGGACTGTTTTGCTAGCACAGACTGGAATATGTTCCGGGATTCTTCCGATGGCATTGAGGAGTACACCACATCAGTCATGGCTTCATCAATAAGTAAATCGATGACGTCGTCCCCACAGTGACTGTACATACATACCCCAACCGGAAGCCATGGATTACAGGCAACATCCGCACTGAGCTAAAGGGTAGAGCTGCCGCTTTCAAGGAGCGGGACTCTAACTCGGAAGCTTATAAGAAATCCCACTATGCCCTTCGACGAACCATCAAACAGGCAAAGCGTCAATACAGGACTGAGATCGAATCGTACTACACTGGCTCCGACGCTTGTCGGATGTGGCAGGGCTTGCAAACTATTACAGACTACAAAAGGGAAGCACAGCCGCGAATTGCCCAGTGACACGAGCCTACCAGACGAGCTAAATTACTTCTATGCTCGCTTCAAGGCAAGTAACACTGAAACATGCATGAGAGCATCAGCTGTTCTGGACGACTGTGTGATCACGCTCTCTGTAGCCGATGTGAGTAAGACCTTTAAACAGGTCAACATTCACAAGGCCGCAGGTCCAGACGGATTACCAGGATGTGTACTCCGAGCATGTGCTGACCAACTGGCAAGTGTCTTCACTGACATTTTCAAACTCTCCCTGTCTGAGTCTATAATACCAACATGTTTCAAGCAGACCACCATAGTCCCTGTGCACAAGAACACTAAGGTAACCTGCCTAAATGACTACCGACCCGTAGCACTCACGTTGGTAGCCATGAAGTGCTTTGAAAGGCTGGTCATGTCTCACATCAACACCATTATCCCAGAAACCTATGCATAGACTTGAATAACTCTACCTACATGTACATATTACCTCAATTACCTTGACTAACCGGTGCCCCCGCACATTGGCTCGGTACCGGTACCCCGTTTATAGCCTCGCTATTGTTATTTTAATAATTAAATAATTAGTCATTTAGCAGACTAGGGTTAAGTGCCTTGCTCAAGGGCACCGACATATTTTTTACCTAGTCGGCTCTGGAATTAGAACCAGCGACCTTTCGGTTACTGGCACAACGCTCTTAACCACTAAGCTACTGCTGCTCTTTAATTATTTGTTACTTTTATTTCTTATAATACATATTTTTTTATTTAATGTTTTTTTGGTATTCTTTCTTAAAATCAGTTGGTGTGTGTAAGTGTGTGTGCTGCAGGATTGACGCTGCAAACCTATAGGCTTGGCTCTCTCATCCCTTCCAGGCTTTTGGGAGGGAGGGTCGACAATGAGGCTGTCAAAGCGGATGTAAGCAATGTCTCCACGCGGTCTGGCAGCTTTCATGGCTGGGATAAGTTATTTCCTCTTCTGGCCCACAGCTTTTGTCATTTAAAAGATTTTTCACCTGTGATAGAGACCCCACTGTCCTCAACGGTACTCCTGCCGGCTTTGGTCTTTGTCATGGTAGTAACGTAGGTTAGTCGTGAAGAGGGCACAACAACGCCTATTCCCCCTCAGGCGACTGAAAAGATTTGGCATAGGTCCTCAGATCCTCAAAAAGTTATACAGCTGCACCATCGAGAGCATTTGGACTGTTTGCATCACCGCTTGGTATGGCAACTGCTCGGCATCTGACCGCAATGCGCTACAGAGGTTAGTGCGTACAGCCCAGTACATCACTAGGGCAAAGCTTCCTGCCATCCAGGACCTCTATACTAGGCGGTGTCAGAGGAAGGCCCTAAAAATGGTCAAAGACTCCAGCCACCCTAGTCATAAACAGTTCTCTCTGCTACCGCATGGCAAGCGGTAGCGGAGCACCAAGTCTAGGTCCAAAAGGCTCCTTAACAGCTTCTACCCCCAAGCCATTAGACTGCTAAACAGTTAATCAAATGGCTACCCGGACAGCATTGACCACCTTTTTTACGCTGCTGCTACTCGCTGTTTATTATCTATGCATAGTCACTTCACCCCTACCTACATGTACATATTACCTTGACTAACCTGTACCCCCGCACATTGACTCGGTAACCCCTGTATATACCGTATACTCGTTATTGGTATTTTGTGTACCTTTTATTTTATTTTACTTTGTTCTGCTAATATTTGCTTACTTCAACAACAACAAAAACGGCATTGTTGGTTAAGGGCTTGTAAGTAAGCATTTCACGGTAAGGTCTACATCTGTTGTATTCAGGGCATGTGACAAATACAATTTGATTTGAAACAACAACAAAACAGCAGGGATCTAGACAGCCACAAGCCCGGGACAATCCGCGGTCCCAGCCACAATGGCTAACCTTGTCGCGTGCTGCGTTCAAGCCCTCAAGAAAACCCCACTAGCTTGATAGGCTGCTACGCCAAGCAGCTCCTCAGACCCAGCCTTGGTCGGCAGGATCACTGGACAGATAGTAGCGGTCCCAGCAACTGATGCCAACCGCATCGCGGTATCCAAACTCAAAAAGGTAGCTTGCTAGTAACTAAACTTTTTCAATAGACTTTCAAAACAACAAACTTTCCAAAACAACAAACCAAGCTCTCCCTCGTTCAACAGGAAGTGACGTGATGATCACACTATGTTGAAAAGCGAATGTGTGCTTGGAGATCAAGGTCTCAGTTCCCTGACAGCTCTGTCCTGTCTGCTCAACACTCACCTAGCGAGATGTTTCGACTTCTTAAAGTGGATCAGGCCCCATCACAAAAAGCATTAGCTAGTAGGGATGCTTCTTCCACAGCCCTCCCCAGGCGATGAGTGCCCTATATAATAACATGTACTATATAGCAGCACCGGGTGCACACTGCGCAGTGCACCTGTGGGGGAGTTGGGTTGGAGAGTGTGTATCAACGACATTTCTGGGGCATAGCTGGAGCGATGTTCTGAGCCGATCTGACTTCTCGCAACAGGGGAGAGAGCCCGCCACAAGCTTAAGTAAACTTAGGAGACTAGAGACTTCCTTGTTAGATAATTTGCTAGAGAAGTTACTTTACACGTAGTAAAGTTTTGGAATAGCACATTACAAGAGACGAGTCAGAAAGAGAAGGAAAGAGGAAAAGAAAGAGGGAAAGAGAGAGAAAGAGAGCGAGAGAGAAAGCGACAGCGAGTGAGACATGGGTGTGCTTAAGCAGCGGCATGCAGCAGGCTGAATTCCTCAGTTTAATCTAAAACATTCCTCCTGCTGTGGAGCAGAGCAGTTAGCCGAAGGGAGGAAGGAGGCCAGAAGAGAGGCCAGGTCCTGAGGCCTTAGGGCCAGCTGGCAGGAACCATATGGAAGCTCTCCTTTGGAACTCTGGAAGGGCTCCACCCCGAAGGTCAGTCAGCAAAGACAGGCAGTACACCCGCACTTGTCAACGCAACAGGTGAAACTCTGTACCCTCGCCCTGGCCCACGACCAATGCTGTATCCCTGAACTACATAACTCTTTGATGATAGCTGCTGGAAGCGGACAAAACATCCCGGACCACAGAGCTGAAACATTCCGTCTCGCTCGCTCTCTCAGAACTCTGGGACGTTTGGAAAACAGGAAATATAGTGCATGTGACAAAGGACAGGAAATGAAAAACATCCTGGTGACTGCCAAACGCAAGGCCATTTTTCATAAAAGGAATAATCAAATTTAGCTAAAAGCATAAGTGACGCATGGGGGCAACATGTACAGAGCATGGCATTGGCAGGGAAGTTACCAGGAAGAAACACACAGTTATGGCAATGGAAGACTTATGGCAGAGTTGCTGGACAGCATCAAACACACACTGTCAAGACTGCAGTTCCCGTAAATATTTTTATTCTTATGTTTCAGTGGAGTGCCATTCTTTCATTTATCTTCTGTTCCTGCCTGTGTGTGCGAGTGTGTGTTTGTTTAGCCTAGTATGTATGGGAGGGCGAGGGCTACCAGAAAGTGAGTGTTTGTGTGAAATGTGTGTGTGCATGTGCATCTACTGTGTGTGTGTGTGTACACACCTGAGTATGTGATTAGCCGGTCTCTACTGTAATGAGCTTGGTCATGGGACATCAGCTGTGACCGCGGGTTAGATAATTAGATCACTGGGCCTTTTAATATCCCGGTCCACTATTGGCTGGGCTCTGCTGAGAGAGGGGTGCACTACAGTGTGTCCATCCATCCGACCCACTCCACTCACTCTGGCTCACCTCAGTGTAGAGAACAGCATAGAGCGAGGCCCGGGCGCTGTGAATGGACTGACCCGATTCGCCAGAACACGCAGGCAAGTTCCTGAATACAGACAGTGCTTGCGTCCCAAATGGCACCCTATTCCCTATTTATAGCGCACTACTTTTGACCAGAGTCATATGGGCCCCTAGTTAACAATAGTGTACTATATAGGGATTGGGAATAGGGTGCAATTTGGGATGCAACCTGAAAAGAGAGGGCTGAAAGGATGAGTCACCACCGTAGCCTTCTTTCATCACACGCTTTGTTGCGCATAATGGCTGTAATGAAGAACGGACAGGAACTTACAATTACAGTCCCCGAAAAGTCAGAGTGAATGGAGGATAGGCTTTGGGAACAAACAGGGTCATTATTCCAAATGTGTAACTAGTGTAGATGGAAACACTACGGGGAGCCATTGAATGAACAGTAACTGTTGAAATAAATCAATGGCCTAATAGTGGGGTTGTGTGCTGGCTATTGAGACATACTGCTGGACCAAATGACAGGCCATTGAGGTAGGCGTGCGTGCATGCATGCATGTGGTCCTCTGTAGCTCAATTGGTAGAGCATGGCACTTGTAACGCCAGGGTAGTGGGTTCGATCCCCGGGACCACCCATACGTGTAAAAAAAAAAAAAAATTGTATGCGCACATGACTGTAAGTCGCTTTGGATAAAAGCGTCTGCTAAATGGCATATTATAATTATATTATTATGTGCGAGCGTGCGTGTTTTAGGGCTGTCCCCGACTAAAAAAATCTTGGTCGACCGAGTCTCGTCCTGTTCTTTCGACCAATCGATTGGTCGAAATGTTTAAACTTATTTTTCCATGTATAGACAGACACACCGTATGTCTTTGAATAAAATCAACTACATATGCACTGAGCTTGTCTGATACTTTAAGCACACCGTTAGACTAAATAACGAAGACATACAAATGACAGCGAGTGCCTGTGTGACTGGTGCAGGTGGTCTCACTCTCCTCCCTACTGCAGCGAAAAGGCACCACAGCACAGCAAGTGTTTATTTCGCTGTCCGTGCTGAAGCTGCAACATCATTTCAGCCATTTAGTTTCTTACTTCTGACTGAAAAGTTCTGTTACCGAAATCCTAATTTGTTTTTGGAAAAAACATTTCCTATTCCCTCAACCCTTGCTCTCTTTACGTGAAACACCGCATGCATGTGACAAAAAGGGCCTGACCTATAGCCTATCATAATCACATCAATAAATTGGTTATAACAAACTTGTAACACGTGACAGCAAAATGGATGCAGAGGACGTGAATGTTTACTGGTTGCTCAGGAGGGAAAGGGGAAGTCAGATCTGTGGAAGACATTTGACTTAGTTGTGGAAACTACTGGAGATCAAGAAAAAGGAGGGTATAGGAGCAAGAAAAAGGAGGGTATAGGAGCAAGCATTGTATTGCAAGTGAGTATTATGTGTGCCAAAGAGTTGCCGTTAGATTACAATATAATTTTTTCTGACCATTTGGAAGTGTAAACAACACTAAATAAGTGTACCAGAGAGTCTGTTCTAACAACAAAAAAAGATATACAAAGCCTTTATTACAGCATACTAAAAACAGTTGCATGCATTCGTGAATTGCGGTTTATTATTGTTTAGGCTAATTATTCAAAGCTCAAAGCTTTGTTATTTAATTTTAAAACTAAAATGCTTAATTGCATTTCAAAGCATTAATGTCTCGTATGCTGTGTGATAGCATGAACGAATGAATGATTGATTGACTGATACAGTAGCCTATATATTGAAATATAGGCCTAAATAAGTTACGGTATTAAGACTAAACAGGATGCACTCTAAGGCCTACAGCTCGGTGGTGGTTATACAAGGCTACTATACAAAGCCTACTAATGATAACGACATGACTCATAATAACAATAAGGAGATTAAGAAAAAGGAGGGTATAGGAGCGAGCGCTGCGTGCATATTGTGTGTGACAAACAGGTGCGGTTAGATTACAATATTATTTTTCTGCCTGTTTAGAACGGTGTAAACACTAAATAAATTATAAGTAATACCAGTCTGTTCTAACGGGAAAAAATTGTAAAGCCTTTATTACAGCATAGCAAAGATTCTAAAACAGCCGAATCTGTGGAATTTCTTTATCCGACATTTTGGTGTTGTATGAGGCTTGGCGCTCACAGAATCAGTAGGCTATTAAACAAACACTCAAACAGGCAACAGAAGCAAGATCTGTCTTATTTCTGTAGATATACTGTACTGTATATGGATGATTTATAAAGACAGGCACATTTAACAGTTAGGCTATTGTAGGGCTGGGCGGTATACCGTATTTTATGATACACCGGTATTAAAACACTGTCATGCAGTCTATTTTTTTATTTAAATACCGTGATATGATATTTTGGCCATACGCCCAGCCCTAGGCTATTGATTATAGACCTAATTCAGGGGTTTCCTCTCAATTTTCTTAGACAATTAGGCTAAGGCAAGGGCTGTTTCCTCGTCTCTGCTGCTACTGCCTCTGCCGCATTGCTCTCAATCCCAATATGCTGGTTAACTTTGCCATTATGCACATAGCAACATAGGGAAAGGCGCTAATTCTACGGCGCACTGAAGATTGTTTCAGAACCGCGGACAGTGTCCGTATCCAACGAGGGAGAAAGCGCATGTTATAAAATAATTTTATATTTATCAGTGTTGCACCATTATTTTTACATAATATAACCATATACAATTTCAGTATCACGTCTTAGAGTGATGGACTGTGCCATCCCTGTGGACTCCACAATGGATTAGTCCACTCAGACAGGCGCAAATCAGACAGGTGTCTGCTCGACTAAAGAAATCTTGGTCGACCAACAGCCTATCGACCAAACAATCGACCATTTGACTAAATGGGATCAGCCCTAGTGTGCTTACGTGTGTGTGCTTACGTGTGTGTGTGGTGTAGGGAGGTGACGAGGGCCATGGCAGCACAGTGACCTCTGGGACTCTGCTAGCTAGCCTACATAATGACAGGAAACTCTCTCAACGTCATAATTTCCCCCCAATGCAGGAATTAGGTTAAACCATTGAGAGGACGACACAGGTAGAAACGAGGGAGAGTTAACTACCGTCCTTGGAGGAGATGAGCGAGAGAGAGAAAGAGGGAGAGAGCGAGCGAGAGGAATCTCATTAACAGTTTGTGTGTGTGTGCTTACGCGTGTGGGCGTGCGTAGGTGCATAATATAATAATAATATGCCATTTAGCAGACGCTTTTATCCAAAGCGACTTACAGTCATGTGCGCATACATGTTTTACGTATGGGTGGTTCCAGGGATGGAACCCACTACCCTGGCGTTACAAGCGCCATGCTCTACCAATTGAGCTACAGAGGACCACATGTGCATGGACTACATGTGCATGTGTGTGCAGGGGAAAGTAACTGTCCTGACTGCTCCAACGCCATTGAAAAGCCATTATAACCATATAAAACTATATGTCCCTTCATACAGCAGTGACATACTATGCAGTGTCTTTACACAGCAGCAGAGGCCTTATCTGAAATAGCAAAGCCCTTTACTTCCTCTACGATAATACTTTTTCATTAATAAGCCACCTCACTAGCTTTAATGGCAGTCTCTCTCTGGGTGGATTGCAAACTGTTATAGTTAGTAGTCTAATTATTTGCCTGGTGAGTGAGGCTATAATATCAGCTGCTACAGTAGACAATTGGTCCTCTGTGGCTTAGTTGGTCAAGCATGGCACTTCCAACACCAGTATTGTCGGTTTCATTCAGCCCAGATTCATGCTGGGGCCACCCATACGAAAAATGTATGCATGCATGATTGTAAGTCGTTTTGGATAAAAATGTCTGCTAAATGGTATATTATATTAGTGTATTACAATTGCAAGTGGCATTTACAAAGGTGGACAGCTACTATTTGAAATTGGGAGTATTTAGTGTATATCTGTATCATATCACCACAAATTAAAGGTAATTTAAATCCTATGAGACACAAAACGGGAAGTCTCTTTAACCGATTGGCTTTATTTGATGGGGGAAAGAAATCTGGTCTATTCAAGTTAATCTCTCTCTCATGTGTGGCTTTGGCTTTATAAATAATTCAATTATACCCATCCCCCTTCCATCCCTCTGACACTCCCTAAACAAACAGTACTGCATAGTGTGTGTGTGTGTGTTTATTGTGTTCATTCACTGACTGTCACTCCCTGGGACGGGGCTCTGGCCACTCCGCTGTGGGGCCCGTTGTTGCTCTCTCCCACTGCATTCTGGGAGGAAATGAGAGAAGTGGACAAAAGAGCTGCTGACCCAGCTGGAGCCTTATATGCTCAGGGTGGCTGTCTGCTCTGGAGGGGAGCAACGAGGAGAGAGTACTGTCCACACAGGAAAACAGTCCATTTGGATCCCAAAAGAGTGGAGCAAAAAGAGGAGGTGCTAGAGGATCGACAACACTGCCCCAATGGTTTTATTATTGCAATGATCAGGGTCGACTTCATTGTAGCAAAGACAACTCCCGCACACACAATATTACCTCTGCATGTTGTTCATGACATTTCTAATGACCAGGGTTGATCAACTATGCATATGATCAGATCTCATTAACTAATATATATTGTGTGTGTGTGTATATACAGTGCATCCGGAAAGTATTCAGACCCCTTGACCTTTTCCACTTTGTTACATTACAGCCTTATTCTAAAATTGATTATTGTTTTTTCCCCTCATCAAGCTACACACAATACCCCATAATGACAAAGCAAACAGGTTTTTAGAATTTTGTGCAAATTTATAAAAATTAACAACGGAAATATCACATTTACATAAGTATTCTGACTCTTTACTCAGTACTTTGTTGAAGCACCTTTGGCAGAGATTACAGCCTTGAGTCTTCTTGGGTATGACGCTACAAGCTTGGCACACCTGTATTTGGGGAGTTTCTCCCATTCGTCTCTGCAGATCCTCTCAAGCTCGGTCAGGCTGAATGTGGAGCGTCACTGCACAGCTATTTTCAGGTCTCTCCAGAGATGTTTGATCGGGTTCAAGTCTGGGCTTTGGCTGGGCCACTCAAGGACATTCAGAGACTTGTCCCAAAGCCATTCCTGTGTTGTCTTGGCTGTGTGCTTAGGGTCGTTGTCCTGTTGAAAGGTGAACCTGCACCATAGTCTGAGGTCCTGGAGCAGATTTTCATCAAGGATCTCCCTGTACTTTGCTCAGTACATTTTTCCCCTCGATCCTGACTAGTCTCCCAGTCCCTGCCGCTGAAAAACATCCCCACAGCAAGATGCTGCCACCACCATGCTTCACCGTAGGGATGGTATTGGCCAGGTGATGAGCGGTGCCTGGTTTCCTCCAGACGTGAAGCTTGGCGTTCAGGCCAAAAAGAGTTCAATCTTGGTTTCATCAGACCAGATAATATTTTTCTCATGGTCGGAAAGTCCTTTAGGTGCCACACTACTATAAAGGCCTGATTGGTGGAGTGATGCAGAGATGGTTGTCCTTCTGGAAGGTTCTCCCATCTCCACAGAGGAACTCTGGAGCAAGAGTGACCATCAGGTTCTTGGTCACCACCCTGACCAAGGCCATTCTCTCCCGGGCGGCCAGCTCTAGGAAGAGTCTTGGTGGTTCCAAACTTCTTCCATTTAAGAACGATGGAGGCCACTGTGTTCTTGGGGACCTTCAATGCTGCAGAACGTTTTTGGTACCCTTCCCCAGATCTGTGCCTCGACACAATCCTGTTTCTGAGCTCTACGGACAATTCATTCGACCTCATGGCTTGGTTTTTGCTCTGACATGCACTGTCAACTGTGGGACAATGTAGAAAATAGTAAAAATAAAGAAAAACCCTGGAATGAGTAGGTGTGTCCAAACTTTGGACTAGTAATATATATATATATATATATATATATATATATATATATATATATATATATATATATATATATATATATATATATATATATATATATATATATATAGTTGAAGTCGGAAGTTTACATACACATTTACGTCATTTAGCAGACACGCTTATCCAGAGCGACTTACAAATTCGTTTTTTTTTTTTAGGGGGGGGTAGAAGGATTACTTTATCCTATCCCAGGTATTCCTTAAAGAGGTGGGGTTTCAAATGTCTCCGGAAGGTGGTGACACCTTAGCCAAATACATTTAAACTCAGTTTTTCACAATTCCTGACATTTAATCCTAGTAAAAATTCCCTGTCTTAGGTCAGTTAGGATGACCACTTTATGTTAAGAATGTGAAATGTCAGAATAATAGTAGAGAAAATTATTTATTTCAGCTTTTATTTCTTTCATCACATTCCCAATGGGTCTAAAGTTTACATACACTCAATTTGTATTTGGTATCATTGCCTTTAAATTGTTTAACTTGGGTCAAACGTTTCGGGTAGCCTTCCACAAGCTTCCCACAATAAGTTGGGTGAATTTTGGCCCATTCCTCCTGACAGAGCTGGTGTAACTGAGTCAGGTTTGTAGGCCTCCTTGCTCGCACACACTTATTCAGTTCTGCCCACACATTTCCTATAGGATTGAGGTCAGGGCTTTGTGATGGCCACTCCAATACCTTGACTTTGTTGTCCTTAAGCCATTTTGCCACAAATTTGGAAGTATGCTTGGGGTCATTGTCCATTTGGAAAACCCATTTGCGATCAAGCTTTAACTTCCTGACTGATGTCTTGAGATGTTGCTTCAATATATCCACATCATTTTCCTTCCTCATGATGCCATCCATTTTGTGAAGTGTACCAGTCCATCCTGCAGCAAAGCACCCCCACAGCATGATGCTGCCACCCCTGTGCTTCATGGTTGGGATGGTGTTCTTCTTGCAAGTCCCCCCTTTTTCCACCAAACATAACGATGGTCATTATGGCCAAACAGTTCTATTTTTGTTTCATCAGACCAGAGGACATTTCTACAAAAAGTACGATCTTTGTCCCCATGTGCAGTTGCAAACCGTAGTCTGTTTTTTTTTATGGCGGTTTTGGAGCAGTGGCTTCTTCCTTGCTGAGCGGCCTTTCAGGTTATGTCGATATAGGACTTGTTTTACTGTGGATATTATACTGTTGTACCTGTTTCCTCCAGCATCTTCACAAGGTCCTTTGCTGTTGTTCTGGGATTGATTTGCACTTTTCGCACCAAAGTACGTTCATCTCTAGGAGAATGAACGCGTCTCCTTCCTGAGCGGTATGATGGCTGCGTGGTCCCATGGTGTTTATACTTGCGTACTATTGTTTGTACAGATGAATGTGGTACCTTCAGGCGTTTGGAAATTGCTCCCAAGGATGAACCAGACTTGTGGAGGTCTACAATTATTTTTCTGAGGTCTTGGCTGATTTATTTTGATTTTCCCATGATGTCAAGCAAAGAGGCACTGAGTTTGAAGGTAGAACTTGAAATACATCCACAGGTACACCTCCAATTGACTCAAATTATGTAAATTAGCCTATCAGAACCTTCTAAAGCCATGACATCATTTTCTGGAATTTTCCAAGCTTTTTAAAGGCACAGTCAATTTAGTGTATGTAAACTTCTGACCCACTGGAATTGTGATTCTGTTTACAGACAGTGAAATAATCTGTCTGTAAACAATTGTTGAAAAAATTACGTGTGTCATGCACAAAGTAGATGTCCTAACCGACTTGCCAAAACTATAGTTTGTTAACAAGAAATTTGTGGAGTGGTTGAAAAACGAGTTTTAATGACTCCAACCTAAGTGTATGCAAACTTCCGACTTCAACTATATACACACACACAGTCAAAAGTTTTAGAACACCTACACATTCAAATGTTTTTTCTTTATTTTTACTATTTTCTACATTGTAGAATAATAGTGAAGACATCAAAACTATTAACACATTTGGAATCATGTAGTAACCAAAAAAAGTGTTAAACAAATCAAAGTATATTTTATATTTGAGATTCTTCAAATAGCCACCCTTTGCCTTGATGACAGCTTTGCACACTCTTGGCATTCTCTCAACCAGCTTAACCTGGAATGCTTTTCCAACAGTCTTGAAGGAGTTCCCACATATGCTGAGCACTTGTTGGGTGCTTTTCCTTCAGTCTGCGGTCTGACTTATCCCAAACATCTCAATTTGGCTGAGGTCGTGGGATTGTGGAGGCCAGGTCATCTGATGCAGCACTCCGTCAGTCTCCTTCTTGGTAAAATAGCCCTTACATAGCCTGGAGGTGTGTTGGGTCATTGTCCTGTTGAAAAAAAAAATATATAGTCCCACTAAGCCCAAACCAGATGGGATATCGCTGCAGAATGTTGTGGTAGCCATGCTGGTTAAGTGTGCCTTGAATTCTAAATAAATTAGACACTGTCACCAACAAAGCACCCCCACACCATAACACCTCCTCCCCCATGCTTTATGGTGGGAAATATACATGCGGAGATCATCCGTTCACCCACACTGCGTCTCACAAAGACACGACGGTTGGAACCAAAAATCTCCAATTTGGATTCAAGACCAAAGGACACATTTCCACCGGTCTAATGTCCATCGCTCGTGTTTCTTGGCCCAAGCAAGTCTCTTCTTCTTATTGGTGTCCTTCAGTAGTGGTTTATTTGCAGCAATTTGACCATGAAGGCCTGATTCACACAGTCCTCTGAACAGTTGATGTTGAGATGTGTCTGTTACTTGAACTCTGTGAAGCATTTATTTGGGCTGCAATTTCTGAGGCTGGTAACTCGAATGAACTTATCCTCTGCAGCAGAGGTAACTCTGGATCTTCCACTCCTGTGGCGGTCCTCACGAGTGCCAGTTTCATCATAGCGCTTGATGTTTTTTGCGACTGCACTTGAAGAAACGTGCAAAGTTCTTAAAATGTTCCATATTGACTGACCTTCATGTCTTAAAGTAATGATGGACTGTCGTTTCTCTTTGCTTATTTGAGCTGTTCTTGCCATAATATGAACTTGGTATTTTACCAAATAGGGCTATCTTCTGTATACCCCCCTACCTTGTCACAACACAACTAATTGGCTCAAACGCATTAAGGGGGAAAGAAATTCCACAAATTAACTTTTAAGAAGGCACACCTGTTAATTGAAATGCATTCCAGGTGATTACCTCATGATGCTGGTTGAGAGAATGCCAAGAATGTGCAAAGCGGTCAGGGTGGCTATTTGAAGAATCTCAAATATAAAATATATTTTGATTTGTTTTACAATGTAGAAAATAGTAAAAAAAATAAAGAAAAACCCTTGAATGAGTAGGTGTCCAAACTTCTGACTGGTACTGTATATATCATAAAATATATTAACTATATTTGTCACAAGATGTGACAACAATTTGACTGAACCAGCCCATAGCTATGTCAGCATCCATAATTAACCCAGCAGTGTTGTAGTTCTTGACACAAACCGGTGCGCCTGGCACCTACTACCATACCACGTTCAAAAGGCACTTAAATCTTTTGTCTTTCACATTCACCCTCTGAACGACACACATATACAATCCATGTCTCAATTGTCTCAAGGCTTGAAAATCCTTCTTTAACCGGTCTCCTCCCCTTCATCTACACTGATTGAAGTGGATTTAACAAGTGACATCAATAAGGGATCATAGCTTTCACCTGGATTTACCTGGTCAGTCTAGGTCATGGAAAGAGCAGGTGTTCCTAATGTTTATTACACTCAGTGCATGTCTGCTGCAGAGAGACGAGAGAGCATGAGAAAATTAGTTTTGATCAGTCATGAAAATAAAAGTGCTGAAAACATGTTTGCTCACTATTTAAAAAGGAAGATGGAGAACAAACTATAGGATGAAAAATGCTGGTGTTTTCGCACAGGTACAGCCGACTAGCGCTAGCTAACGCTATCTAGCAAAAATAACATTTTTTAAATCAATACTTGGAGTCAAAATATCGATATAACACCGTCCAAAATAATATTGCAATATGTAACTATCTTTCCCCCCCATCACTACCGCCTACCGCTGCTGTGGAGCTGTACCCAGGCAAGATTGCTTCTGGACCAACTGAGGTGCTGTAGCAATAATCCCATAGGTAGCACAAATTGTGTACTTGCTTACAAACAGTCACTTCATCTCACTCCTGAAAGCGACCCGATAGAGAAGAAAACTACGGCTGACGAGACATTCCTTGTCCTGGAAACTGAAATGTACCACAGCTCCTCATGGAGGAAAACAGAGGCCAGATATCAAGGATAGTACAAAGCGTCCTACCTAAACAAAGAGTCTTACATTACCTGACAAAGACTTGACTTCTCCAACTTCTCAGGTGATTTTTATTATTTGACCAACAAAAACTAAATGAACATAACTTGGCTCCCTGTCAAATGTGGAAAAACTGCATTCAAAATCTGTGACAATGCTCAACTCAGTTAGCAGCACTCAGCAGCCCAACTGCACGCAGCTTGTCAGTATTCACTGCTCTCCAGTGCGGAAATGCCAGCTAATTAGCCAATGATTTAAAGAGTGCATTTTTAAAGCTAATCCATCTTATTACACACACACAGCCAGCCCAAACTAGGCTGAGGCTCTGCACTAACATTAGGCCAGAAAGCTTAGAGTCAGATGAAGTGCACTTTCTCAATCCTCACACAAGTCGTTCCAAAGAAAACATCCTAGAGAATGTGGAGAATACATAAGCTCTTCTGTATTAACCTTGTTTATACAAATACAAAAAATAAATAGGCCACAGGGCATTCACTGCAGGGCATTCACTGTTAGTCAAACGTCTGGCGTTTACAGAGCACCGAAATATGCCGCTCGACAAATGTTTACCCTACGAATGAACAGACCAGACTCTATATCACGCGATGAAATCCACAGCTAGCGATCCATGCCATCGGATTCTCCTCAGTCTCCCAGTCCTGCACACACACACAGCTGGTAGAGCCATTGTGGTTTTCATTTGTGAAAGACTACATCAGACTGAGACCAACTCACTATAGACATGGTTAGGTTTTTCTCCACAAGAATGAATGTAGAAATAGGGGTCCTCTCACCATTCCATATATTCTGGATCTGGTCACCAATGGAGAGTGAGCAGTCATGAATCTGATATCCATTTTATTTATATACCCATTCTGGGAGGTATCGGTTCGTTCATTGGAGTTTCTCCACTTCCATAATTCACATTATGCTGGAAATACCATCTGCGCATTGACAGAGAGGGTGACAGTTTGTGAATTGTGAGGTAAGATGGGGGAAAGTATTTTAAATATAGGGCTACTCCTGCTAACCATCGGAAGTACCGATGAACAAAGGGACATTATGCAGAGGGGAAAAATAGAGGATATGGATATTTATTGCTGGAGCCCCTGGTGTAACAGCCTGCCTTCATAGGATATTGCCTTCCAATAATTAATGTTCATTTCTTCATATCGGAAACACATACATTTTAAAATGTATGAAAAAAATGAGAAATAAAACCCACCCGTCTAAATCGATTTCAGCCGTCTAATGGAGGAGAGGAAATTAGTAGAATGACATGACAATAAAAAGTCTTATGCAGTTTGATAATGAGAAATAAATAGGAAAATGAATCATTGAGCGCTGCTGATATGTGTGTGTGTGTGACCAGACAGACTGTAAATAAAAAACACGTATTGAATCGCCGCGTCAACATTTTCAAATTTGAATGCATTTTCCAGATTGATAGTCATGAACATATAATCAAATATTACTTTGATTTTGGTTGCCTAATGCAACAGGTATTCATGAATACTGAACCTGAGAGAGGCATATTTCAGACTGAGACAGTGTTCCATGCAGTGACTTAACTTGTACAGAAGAAACACTGACAGAAAGGCTCAAACCTAGACCCAGGTACACAGACCCAAAGTCAGGCATAGAGATCGACACAGACCCAGGAACAGAGAAAAACACAGACAAGACCTAGATACACTTGTACTCACTTGTACTGCTGGTGGTCCTTGGTGCTCCGAGTCTTAGCCATGAACCTCTCTGCCAGTTTCTCCAGGTTCCTGGAGTACTCCATCTCGATCTCCGACTTCTTCCTGAAGAAGTCCTGCAGGTCCTGGAGGAGCTGCACCCTCATCTCCGTCTGCTGGTCCAGGCATTTCTGCTGCTCCACCAGCTGGGCACGGATCTCTGAGACACAGACAGACACAACCAAGTCAGATGGATGTAGACAACCACACGTCAGAGGTATGTACAGTGGGGGAAAAAAGTATTTAGTCAGCCACCAATTGTGCAAGTTCTCCCACTTAAAAAGATGAGAGAGGCCTGTAATTTTCATCATAGGTACACGTCAACTATGACAGACAAATTGAGAAAAAAAAATCTAGAAAATCACATTGTAGGATTTTTTATGAATTTATTTGCAAATTATGGTGGAAAATAAGTATTTGGTCAATAACAAAAGTCAAAAGTTTCTCAATACTTTGTTATATACCCTTTGTTGGTAATGACACAGGTCAAACGTTTTCTGTAAGTTTTCACACACTGTTGCTGGTATTTTGGCCCATTCCTCCATGCAGATCTCCTCTAGAGCAGTGATGTTTTGGGGCTGTCGCTGGGCAACACGGACTTTCAACTCCCTCCAAAGATTTTCTATGGGGTTGAGATCTGGAGACTGGCTAGGCCACTCCAGGACGTTTAAATGCTTCTTACGAAGCCACTCCTTCGTTGCCCGGGCGGTGTGTTTGGGATCATTGTCATGCTGAAAGACCCAGCCACGTTTCATCTTCAATGCCCTTGCTGATGGAAGGAAATTTCACTCAAAATCTCACGATACATGGCCCCATTCATTCTTTCCTTTACACGGATCAGTCGTCCTGGTCCCTTTGCAGAAAAACAGCCCCAAAGCATGATGTTTCCACCCCCACGCTTCACAGTAGGTATGGTGTTCTTTGGATGCAACTCAGCATTCTTTGTCCTCCAAACGCGACGAGTTGAGTTTTTACCAAAAAGTTCTATTTTGGTTTCATCTGACCATATGACATTCTCCCAATCCTCTTCTGGATCATCCAAATGCACTCTAGCAAACTTCAGACGGGCCTGGACATGTACTGGCTTAAGCAGGGGGACACGTCTGGCACTGCAGGATTTGAGTCCCTGGCGGCGTAGTGTGTTACTGATGGTTGGCTTTGTTACTTTGGTCCCAGCTCTCTGCAGGTCATTCACTAGGTCCCCCCGTGTGGTCCTGGGATTTTTGCTCACCGTTCTTGTGATCATTTTGACCCCACGGGGTGAGATCTTGCGTGGAGCCCCAGATCGAGGGAGATTATCAGTGGTCTTGTATGTCTTCCATTTCCTAATAATTGCTCCCACAGTTGATTTCTTCAAACCAAGCTGCTTACCTATTGCAGATTCAGTCTTCCCAGCCTGGTGCAGGTCTACAATTTTGTTTCTGGTGTCCTTTGACAGCTCTTTGGTCTTGGCCATAGTGGAGTTTGGAGTGTGACTGTTTGAGGTTGTGGACAGGTGTCTTTTATACTGATAACAAGTTCAAACAGGTGCCATTAATACAGGTAATGAGTGGAGGACAGAGGAGCCTCTTAAAGAAGAAGTTACAGGTCTGTGAGAGCCAGAAATCTTGCTTGTTTGTAGGTGACCAAATACTTATTTTCCACCATAATTTGCAAATAAATTCATAAAAAATCCTACAATGTGATTTTGTGGAGAAAAAAATTCTCAATTTGTCTGTCATAGTTGACGTGTACCTATGATGAAAATGACAGGCCTCTCTCATCTTTTTAAAGTGGGAGAACTTGCACGATTGGTGGCTGACTAAATACTTTTTTCCCCCACTGTAGATATCTTAGAACCACACAGAGCAGACAGATCAGAAATCTGTAATTCTTACTAGTCAACACCAGCCCATATTCCAATTTAATACAATGCCTTCAGAAAGTATTCAAAACCCTTGACTTAATCCACATTTTGTTGTTACAGCCTGAATAAAAAAATTGACTACACTACATCTACACACACACACACACACACACACACACACACACACACACACACACACACACAATACCCCATAATGAGAAAGTGAAAACATGTTTTAGAAATCTTTGCAAATGTATTGAAACTGAAATACAGAAATATCTAATTTACATACAGTACCAGTAAAAACTTGACACCTACTCATTCAAGTGTTTTTCCTTTATTTTTACTATTTTCTACATTGTAGAATAATAGTGAAGACATCAAAACTATTAAATAACACATATGGAATCATGTAGTAACCAAAAAAGTGTTAAACAAATCAAAATATATTTTATATTTGAGATTCTTTAAAGTAGCCACCCTTTGCCTTGACAGCTTTGCACACTCTTGGCATTCTCTCAACCAGCTTCATGAGGTAGTCACCTGGAACGCATTTCAATTAACAGGTGTGCCTTGTTAAAAGTTCATTTGTGGAATTTAATTCCTTCTTAATGCCTTTGAGCCAATCAGTTGTGTTGTGACAAGGTAGGGGTGGTATACAGAAGATAGCCCTATTTGGTAAAAGACCATGTCCATATTATCGCAAGAACAGTTCAAATAAGCAAAGAGAAACGACAGTCCAACATTAGAGGATAAGTTCATTAGAGTTAACTGCACCTCAGATTGCAGCCCAAATAAATGTTTCACAGATTTCAAGTAAACAGACACATCTCAACATCAACTGTTCAGAGGAGACTGCGTGAAATCAGGCCTTCATGGTCGAATTGCTACAAAGAAACCACTACTAAAGGACACCAATAAGAAGAAGAGACTTGCTTGGGCCAAGAAACACGAGCAATGGAGATTAGATTTTTGGTTCCAACCGCCGTGTCTTTGTGAGACGCAGAGTAGGTGAACGGATGATCTCCGCATGTGTGGTTCCCACTGTGAAGCATGGAGGAGGTGGTGTGATGGTGTGGGGGTGCTTTGCTGGTGACACTGTCTGTGATTTATTTAGAATTCAAGGCACATATAACCAGCATGGCTACCACAGCATTCTGCAGCGATACGCCATCCCATCTGGTTTGGGCTTAGTGGGACAATCATTTGTTTTTCAACAGGATAATGACCCAAAACACACCTCCAGGCTGTGTAAGGGCTATTTGACCAAGGAGAGTGATTGAGTGCTGCATCAGATGACCTGGCCTCCACAATCCCCCGACCTCAACCCAATTGAGATGGTTTGGGATGAGTTGGACCGCAGAGTGAAGGAAAAGCAGCCAACAAGTGCTCAGCATTTATGGGAACTCCTTCAAGACTGTTGGAAAAGCATTCCACGTGAAGTTGTTTGAGAGAATGCCAAGAGTGTGCAAAGCTGTCATCAAGGCAAATGGTGACTACCTTGAAGAATCTCAAATATAAAATATATTTTGATTTGTTTAACACTTTCTTGGTTACTACATGATTACATATGTGTTATTTAATAGTTTTGATGTCTTCACTATTATTCTACAATGTAGAAAATAGTAAAAAATAAAGAAAAACCATGGAATGAGTAGGTGTGTCCAAACTTTTGACTGGTACTGTAAGTATTTACACCCCCGAGTCAATACTTTGTAAAAGCACCTTTGGTAGCGATTATAGCGGTGAATCTTTCTGGGTTAATCTCTAAGAGCTTTCCACACCTGGATTGTTCAACATTTGCCCATTACTCTTTTCAAAATTATTCAAGCTCTGTCAAATTGGTTGTTGATTATTGCTAGACAACCATTTTCATGTCTTGCCATGGATTTTCAAGTAGATTTAAGTCAAAACTATAACTCGGCCACTCAGGAACATTCACAGTCTTCTTGGTAAGCAACTCCAGTGTAGATTTGGCCTTGCGTTTTAGGTTATTGTCCTGCTAAAAAGTGAATACATCCCCCAGTGTCTGGTGAAAAGCAGACTGAACAGTCACAAGACAGGGACGTAAAATATGGCACATCAAGGGAACTGTAGTCTACTGTTCAAATGGGTTGAATGGAATAGTAACTGAAATCTGGAAACTGACTGTAGGTCTATAACCTCTCACATAGCCTAATATAATATGAACTCCTGCAGAATGAAGCAGTTCTTGCAGTAAAATGATACACCAAATATACATTTTCACTCGGGAACAGTAGTAGATAATGAATGTGCGGTTAGGGACAGTCTGTAAAGGTGCCGTCTTTATCAGCATAATAAAAACGAATAGTATTTCAACCGCATATGCATCGAGCTGAATTGAAATCTTATCAGAAACATGTTGGGTCGTTTTCACAGCTTTTCATTCCCTTAAAACCGGTCAAACGGATGTAATTTGGACATTTTTTACAGAAAATCTTTCACGTTTTTTTTGGGTTGCATTTTCTCCCAGGTCCCTAAAAGTATTTGCTGCACAAGAGAAGCAGAGATGAAAGACAAATGTCAGCTAGATTGAAGCATTCATTTTATCGATGTATGACAGATTTTCTTGTGAGCAAGGTTTATTTAGTCTTCTAGGGCAACAAGTAATGACAGAAGAGAAGCTGCATGTACCCAATTATAGATAAGTTGAATAACAAATATCCAGAAATTATAAGCAGAAACATAGGCCTATCTAAATTAGGCTTACAGCGCATTTTCTATATTTGTGGGTTACGGTCGGGTGCGGGCCTCATTTTCACTTCATCACATAGGTCGGGCAGTTGCGGATGGGTTATTAGCAATTGCGGGCAGATGCAGGTGAACAAACAGATGACCACACTACTGCACACCACAGTGGTAGTGGTACTTGTAACTGCATACCATATTCACCAACAGGGAAACAGGGGAGAGACAGGAGGCTTAACCAGGCTGTATATGGAACTACATTTCCCTCCATCACACTCCCTTATGAGATATCTCACCCGTCACTGGGAATGTGTCTCATTTAATTTACAATCGGCCACTACTGTAGGCTACATCCCTTACACAAACACGCACATGGGGTGGATGTGGGAGACAAGTCAGTGTCAGTGTTTTGGAGATGATCCCCTGTAAGAAGGTGAAACAACCATGAAAGTCTGAGTAAAATAAAATAATCACTGTCACAAGCTAGATTTACATCCAATTGGCGACAGATTTTCATGCAAATATTTGAAAATCAGCAACAACAAAAAACAATATGCACATTTTCCCACTAGAGATTTGTTGCAATCAAATTGACATGTTGCGGATAAAAGGGTGTGCGTGATGACGTAGTGCACATAAAAAAACTTTAAATTCCTATGTACCAAATAAAAAATACAAGTGAAATGGGTTTCCATCGCATTTTCTACTCTACCGATTGTTTTGTCACCAAAATAATGCAGGTATGGCCTACAAAAAGAGATTATTTTTAGTTTTCAAAACGCCAGCCAAGCATCAATCATCATGCCACCAGAATAAGACCATCGATATTTATTGGAAAGGAGCATCAAGCTCATCACCGTGCCCTTTCACCACCCTGTGAAGTTCATCATAATTTATTTCATCTGTAGCCTAATAAACAGCATGCTTTCCCGAGTCTTAGTGGGAGGACCAAACAACATATCGTGTGATGGTTAGTATATCAATATTTGCGCATAATGGAGTTTCCACCACCATTTCTCCAATAATTCATTTTACCGACATAAAGATCCCACCTTGTCTAGCATATTATGTTTTGTAGACATTTGGAAAGTTTACCAACAAATTGTCTGTTTCCATCAGGCCTGTCATTTTCTATCCGACAAGTACCTGAGTCAAATAAAAAGGTTGGATCGAAATCTGGTTAATGTCTCCAGAGATTCTGGTTTTAGTAGTCAGCCAGCATAAAACTGATACACTGACATACAGTAAATAGTATAATACCACAAAACACACCTCAATCGCCAGTTCAGGCAAAGGTTGAGAACTATACCTAATTTCACCTCAACTTTGTGCTTGATGACCACTCAGCCATCAATGACCGTAAAGTACAGGCTATTACACTGTATGAAAACAGACGGGATTAATTTGTTTAAGAGGATAAAATAGCAACAGAGGCCTTTTCCAAACTGCCCCAAGGATCCCCAAAGAGTAAACTAAATGTAAACTCCTCCATTTGGCATTCATCAATAACTGGCCAAGACAAGCGATTGAGTAGAATCATTGACTAATTAACTGCGGACTCAATTAAACTGGGCTCTGAGAGCTGCTCGTTGTGTGTTCCAAAATGCAGTGGTTGAATTAGCCGAGAGCTTGGCTTCATACATCAGCGTAAATGCCTTCCCAATCTTGATAAATTAATGATTTAAGTGGGGTCTATTAGAAATCCTTGATTAGGTATTTTCATTCCCAAGGTTTCAGGAGCGGCTCTTTCATCCTGGCACATTCAAATGGGGGCAGGCGGGACAGGAAAGGAGGGAGGGGGGTAAACTGGGGAGGGGCTTTTGCTTAGTCTGATTTGTTAACGGAACAAACGGCAGTGATATGCATTCAGTGTGAGTGGCCAGAGAGAAACCAACCATAAGCCGGAAGAGCCCTATGGCTGCAGGGCAGCAAAGACACCCTTCACCCCTGTATGGGTAACCAAGCCATAGCCACTTTATTCTAAACTTCAACTTTAAATGTAACTTTGTTTAATCTAAGCAACATTGTAGATTGTAGGTCCAGTGCAGGTAAGGTAGGCCTATAAGGAAGCTGGGATTGGTGCTAGTTTCCTTTTTCAATCATGGTGGGCTGTCAAGGGCTGTTGGTCAATGTTTGGATCTCACAAGATCAACCAGGTTCTTCAACAACATTGAGAGAGACAGATATTTATATGGGGAGCTGAAGTAAAGGAGAAAGGAGATTGAGGCTACCAGAACTTTGGGTTTTTTAATGAATGAGAAACCCAGAATTTCAAGTGTGTATAATTCCTAACTTCAAAACAGTGAATGAGGATTTGGAATTATTAGGCAAGCATGACATTAACACAAAGGAGCTGAGTGGATCATTTAACACAATTATATTCATGACTGAACATGGCATCTCCTTAAAATAATTCATAGTGCAAGTCAAACATTGACTAGTGACACTATGCCATGTTGAAGCATGATGAATGACATTGCAGAAAAAAAAAAAAAAAAAGAAAAAAAAAAATCACCTGTCAATATTTGGTGAATATTCACCCATGATAATCTAGACACGTGTAAAACAGGGGACTACACAGTATAAAACTAGGACTCCTTTTTATTATTCTTTTTTAGTCACTAAGCAGACGCTCTTATCCAGAGCGACTTACAGTAGTGAGTGCATACATTATTCATACTGGTCACTCCTGAGAATTAAACCCACAACACTGGCGTTGCAAGCACAATGCTCTTGTAGAGGGATTCTAGAAGTTCATGGTTGGTTCATGGAACCAGGAATATTACGTTTCAGCCATGTTCTACCAACTGAGCCACACGCGACGCTCTCCCTACACATAACTTATTGTATTCAACTAAAGATCAAATTTGACAACGATATTATAATTATTTCCCTTGAGTGACTCAGAGGCTGAATACATTTGTCAGAGAAGCCTAATCCCCTAGTAGGGCTGTGGCGGTCATACAATTGTCAGACGGTTATTGTCATGCAAAAAAGACTGCCGGTCTCACAGTAATTGACTGTTAATTAACATGAACACGTTTAGCATCTCCAGGCCTCCACACATACAAGCCGCTGATGCAGCCTTTGGAAAATCTACATTTAAAAAAAGTCTAAAATCAATTGAATATACACCATCACAATAAATCCATTATTTATTTTTAGGCAGGTCTAAACAAACATGATATGAAGAAAATGTACTTCAGAAGAACAGAATATGAGTTGGCCTACTGTACAGTGGGGAAAAAAAGTATTTAGTCAGCCACCAATTGTGCAAGTTCTCCCACTTAAAAAGATGAGAGAGGCCTGTAATTTTCATCATAGGTACACGTCAACTATGACAGACAAATTGAGAAAAAAAAAATCCAGAAAATCACATTGTAGGATATTTAATGAATTTATTTGCAAATTATGGTGGAAAATAAGTCTTTGGTCACCTACAAACAAGCAAGATTTCTGGCTCTCACAGACCTGTAACTTCTTCTTTAAGAGGCTCCTCTGTCCTCCACTCGTTACCTGTATTAATGGCACCTGTTTGAACTTGTTATCAGTATAAAAGACACCTGTCCACAACCTCAAACAGTCACACTCCAAACTCCACTATAGCCAAGACCAAAGAGCTGTCAATGGACACCAGAAACAAAATTGTAGACCTGCACCAGGCTGGGAAGACTGAATCTGCAATAGGTAAGCAGCTTGGTTTGAAGAAATCAACTGTGGGAGCAATTATTAGGAAATGGAAGACATACAAGACCACTGATAATCTCCCTCGATCTGGGGCTCCACGCAAGATCTCACCCCGTGGGGTCAAAATGATCACAAGAACGGTGAGCAAAAATCCCAGAACCACACGGGGGGACCTAGTGAATGACCTGCAGAGAGCTGGGACCAAAGTAACAAAGCCTACCATCAGTAACACACTACGCCGCCAGGGACTCAAATCCTGCAGTGCCAGACGTGTCCCCGTGCTTAAGCCAGTACATGTCCAGGCCCGTCTGAAGTTTGCTAGAGTGCATTTGGATGATCCAGAAGAGGATTGGGAGAATGTCATATGGTCAGATGAAACCAAAATATAACTTTTTGGTAAAAACTCAACTCGTCGTGTTTGGAGGACAAAGAATGCTGAGTTGCATCCAAAGAACACCATACCTACTGTGAAGCATGGGGGTGGAAACATCATGCTTTGGGGCTGTTTTTCTGCAAAGGGACCAGGACGACTGATCCGTGTAAAGGAAAGAATGAATGGGGCCATGTATCGTGAGATTGAGTGAAAACCTCCTTCCATCAGCAAGGGCATTGAAGATGAAACGTGGCTGGGTCTTTCAGCATGACAATGATCCCAAACACACCGCCCGGGCAACGAAGGAGTGGCTTCGTAAGAAGCATTTCAAGGTCCTGGAGTGGCCTAGCCAGTCTCCAGATCTCAACCCCATAGAAAATCTTTGGAGGGAGTTGAAAGTCCGTGTTGCCCAGCGACAGCCCCAAAACATCACTGCTCTAGAGGAGATCTGCATGGAGGAATGGGCCAAAATACCAGCAACAGTGTGTGAAAACGTTTGACCTGTGTCATTGCCAACAAAGGGTATATAACAAAGTATTGAGAAACTTTTGTTATTGACCAAATACTTATTTTCCACCATAATTTGCAAATAAATTCATAAAAAATCCTACAATGTGATTTTCTGGAGAAAAAAATCTCAATTTGTCTGTCATAGTTGACGTGTACCTATGATGAAAATTACAGGCCTCTCATCTTTTTAAGTGGGAGAACCTGCACAATTGGTGGCTGACTAAATACTTTTTTCCCCCACTGTATGTCATCCGGCTATGCGCCATGCCATAGGCTGTAGGCTTGTTAATTTAGCAGACAAGATAAGTCCCGTGCCACTATTTTACATTATATTATTGAATTAGCTGAATAAAATAAAGGACATTTTTCCCATTCCGGAGCGAGAGCGTGCATATGAAGTGGCTATGTTGCGCGTAAAAGTGATCATTTGAAACAGGTCCTATACTTAGTTATTTGGCAACTTTAGTTGTGAATGATACAAACCTTAGAAAGCCTTAAAAATCTAAAGATAAGGGCTGCATGATGCGACTATAGCTATTGATGATTTGAGAAAGTTGCAAAAAAGCTTGCGCTCTGTTCCTTGAATACTTATGGTCTGAATACTTATGTAAATGTGATGTTTTTTTATTTTTAATACATTTGCAAAAATGTCTAAAAACCTGTTTTCACTGTCATTTTGGGGTATTGTGTGTAAATTGATGAGGAAAACAATTAATTTTAGAATAAGGCTGTAACGTAACAAAATGCAGAAAAAGTCAAGGGGTCTGAATACTTTCCGAATGCACTGTATAGGCCTATGCTTATGAATTAATCATCACCTTAGAAAGCGCTGTGCATAAGAGGTGATTACTGTGACTCTGCGGTCACATAGAATTGTACTGCGGTCATGACTCATGACTGCCGGTGTGGTGGTAGTATGGTCACTGCAACAGCCCTATCCCCTAGTCAGTGAGGGGCTATTCCAGAGTAACTAGTATTTTTCACTTCAAATGTATGCCAAACAAAAACCATTGATTTCAAAGTTTAACAAACCCTACAACTCCATGCACAAGGACTACTTTAACAATTTACACTGAACTTTTTACAAAAACACATTTACTGGAAGAACTGTGCAGATGCAAAGTTTGGTAACAGAATTTCTGTAAAATCTCCCTCAGTTTTTTGTGTCCACGTTTTCCAAGAACATTTAAATATCTGATTTGAATTAAAGGAATACTTTGGGATTTTGGCAATGAGGCCCTTTATCTACTTCCCCAGAGTCAGATGAACTCATGTATACCATTTGTATGTCTCTGTGTCCAATATGACGGATGTTAGAGGTAGTTTCGTGAGCCAATGCTAACTAGCATTAGCACAATGACTGGAAGTCTGAGTAATGCTAGTTAGCAATTGAGCTAGCGCTAGTTAGCAACTTCCTTCAAACTGCACGCAGAGACATACAAATGGTATCCACGAGTTAAAGGGTTACTTCAAGAGTCAGGTTAAGATTCAAATGATGTCTGCAGAAAGAATGTGGTGTGAGCTATGACATGACACAGAAAAATCTGTTGGTTATTTAACTACAGTAAGTGAAGTGGAATTGCGGTAACGGAATTTCATCATGGGTCCCTGATCTGTACTACACAAAAAGGTCTAAATATGCAATGTCTCCCTTCGGATTTTGGGGTATTATTTTACACACTGGCTATTATTTTAATGAGCTCTGCCCCCAAACAATACCAAATTTGGCTAGTCCTGACAATCTGAACCAATCATAGACATGTATGTTTCATAAATTTGGACATCAAAAGTACAGCTCAGTAGAGTTCAGTACAGTAGTGTACTCAACTCTAGTGTACTCTGTGCTGTATTGAACTCTACTATAGTCTACTTTTCTTTACTGTACTGTCCAAACTTGTGAACCCAACTGTGGTTTGTGCCTACAATCATTTCCTATTGTAGCCAAATCAATTGCAGAAATTCCGTTACTTAATTTTCAGGAATTCCATTACTGATTTGATAATTTACTTAATAATTCATAAATAAAATTGATATCAGTAAAAACACAAACTAATTGATAGGTCTACCTTTACTTGTTAATTCTGTGAACTTTGATTATCCTCATGAGGGAGCGATTAGAACTTATCTTAAAGATGTGGGTTTTTGGTAAGGGAATTTCAAGGCACAAGGCAATGTTTCTTAAAACTTACAGAAGGCAGAAAAATGTATCCAAAATAAATGTTGTCATTTTGCAGAAGCTCTTATCCAGAGCGACTTACAGGAAGTAGCGAGTGCATACATTTTCATACTGGTCCACCGTGGGAATCGAACCCACAACCCTGGCTTTGCAAGCGCCATGCTCTACCAACTGAGCCACACTAGGTGATGTATTTCTAATACCCTTTAAGATTTTTCTGGTAGATGTTTTCTAAGACCCCTTTTCCATCTGTTTGACCAGAAAATCAAAGCATTTGCTTATTCCCAATGTTTAAGATGGAAAATGGATGACAAATGTATATATACCCTAATTTAGATTTCATTTGACACCCAATTCGACATGCTCCTATGAACTTTCCGTTGGTGCTCATGGATCCTTTTACATGGAGGCAACTCAAGTGGATATCACTGAGATTTCCACCAATTTTCTCTGGCATCTCAGGACAGCTGAACGCCTTGCTCTGATCAAACGGATTGGGTATCAAGTCTTCTGCTGGTAAGTGTTGCGATTTTCGATAGCATTTGTGGGGGGGGTTGACTACGATTAAATCAAAGCCCTCTGTAACCCACTTCAAACAGGCAGCAGGGAGATGAGAGCACCTGTGCACTGCTGTGAACTGACACTAGCAGGACCTAGAAATAAAGTCAACGGGGCAGTAGAGATGAGGAGGCTGGGACAGTTTACAAGCACCTCTGTGGCTTTAAAAGAGGAGGGGACAGGGCCAAGGAGGGAGTCTATGGATGGGCTTTGAGGGATTCTAGAAGTTCATGGTTGGTTCATGTAACCTGGAATATTACGGTTCAGCCTGGTTTGGAAAAGGAGCATACGAGGACATGCATACTGACTCTGTGGGCCTTTGCGGCCACAGCATGTCCAGGGCTGACAGCACAAAACCAACCGTCCAATACTAATGAAGGGTATGTGTCCCAGGATGCACAGCGGTTGGACGTAGACAATGAGAGAAAGAGCGGTTTGGTCTTTGTGGCGATCAGTTGGAACCAAAGGCCTTTTGTTCTGGACTGGATGTCATCCAACCAGCCCTTTCGAAGAGCGCACGACAACATAGGCTACTTCCCATAACCCCATTCATGGTGGCAAATATGTCCAAAGTTGCAACTCTCATTGTTTTTAATTGCAGGCCCATTTGTTGTGAGAGAGAAAGTGCTGTGTAAGCAGGACGACAGAGAATGAAACACTGATGACCTCCTGAGAGAAACGAGCATCAGTGAAAACAACTCGCCCACTGTCAGAGAAGCAGAGACAAGTTTTCCCTGCCTCTGCCATGCAAAAAGGCTCTCTATCGTTCCACCAATTCACTTTGCTATGAATCAAATCCACTAAAATGCTCCACTGGCCCGCTCACTGCTCTTCTTCCCCGGTTATCTTTTTCCATTAGTTGTATAATTAGTCCTCCAAGGGTCTCCACATGCTCACCAGCAGCACCTGAAATAGTTCAGCAGCTCAGCATGTTGTCTGGAGGGATGATGATGCAGGAGGGTCCCCTGCCTCACCATCTGGTAGATACAGTGCATTCGGAGTGCATTACATTTACATAAGTATTCAGACCCTTTACTCAGTACTTTGTTGAAGCACCTTTGGCAGAGATTACAGCCTCAAGTCTTCTTGGGTATGATGCTACAAGCTTGGCACACCTGTATTTGGGGAGTTTCTCCCATTATTTTCTGCAGATCCTCTCAAGCTCTGTCAGGTTGGATGGGGAGCGTCACTGCACAGCTATTTTCAGGTCTCTCCAGAGATGTTCGATCGGGTTCAAGTCCGGGCTCTGGCTGGGCCACTCAAGGACATATCTCAAAGCCACTCCTGCGTTGTCTTTGTTGTGTGCTTAGGGTTATTGTCCTGTTGGAAGGTGAACCTTCGCCCCAGTCTGAGGTCCTGACCACTCTGAAGCAGGTTTTCATCAAGGATCTCTGTACTTTGCTCCAATAATTTTTCCCTCGTTCCTGACTAGTCTCCCAGTCCCTGCTGCTGAAAAACATCCCCACAGCATGATGCTGCCACCACCATGCTTCACCGTAGGGATGGTGCCAGGTTTCCTCCAGACGTGACTCTTGGCATTCAGGCCAAAGAGTTCACGCTTGGTTTCATCAGACCAGATAATCTTGTTTCTCATGGTCTGAGAGTCCTTTAGGTGCCTTTTGGCAAACTCCAAGCGGGCTGTCATGTGCCTTTTACTGAAGAGTGTCTTCAGTCTATCCACTCTACCATAAGGGCCTGATTGGTGGAGTGCTGCAGAGATGGTTGTCCTTCTGGAAGGTTCTCCCATTTCCACAGAGGAACTCTGGAGCTATGTCAGAGTGACCATCGGGTTCTTGGTCACCTCCCTGACCAAGGCCCTTCTCCCCCGATTGCTCAGTTTGGCCGGGCAGCCAGCTCTAGGAAGAGTCTTGGTGGTTCCAAACTTCTTCCATTTAATAATGATTGAGGCCACTGTGTTCTTGGGGACCTTCAATGCTGCAGAAATGTTTAGGTACCCTTACCCAGATCTGTGCCTCAACACAATCCTGTCTTGGAACTCTACGGACAATTCCGTCGACCCCATGGCTTGATTTTTGCTCTGACATGAACTGTCAACTGTTGGACCTTATACAGACAGGTGTGTGCTTTTCCAAATCATGTCCAATCAATTTAATTGACCACAGGTGGACTCCAAGGATGTTCAATGGAAACAGGATGCACCTGAGTGCAATTGAGTCTCATAGCAAAGGGTCTGAATACTTACGTAAATAAGGTATCTGTTTTTTTTTTATACATTTGCTACAATTTCTAAAAACCTGTTTTCACTTTGTTATTATGGGGTATTGTGTGTAGATTGATGAGGATTTGTATTTATTTTATACTTTACAGCCTTATTCTAAAATGTAACAAAATGTGGAAAAAGTGAAGGGGTCTGAATACTGTCCGAATGCACTGTATGTGGGGTTAGGAGGGCTGCCCACCATGGCTTCAAACGGAGGAAGATCGACTAGCTAAATAGCATCAAAAGGTAATTATGGACTAGGCTCATGATTCTTTACCCGATAACAAGCTTTCAATTACCGCTGAGAGCTGGGTCTCTTGTGTTCTGACATTTGGGGAGAGTATTCAATTCATCCTTCACTAAGCCCCGTCCCAGAATTTTAGGCAACCAATCGCAGCACTCCAATGGATAGCAACTGTCGTAGAGTCCGACACCTTGTTGCCAACTTAGCGACTTTGTTGCTATATTTAGAGAGTTTGCAGACCCTCTAGCAACTTTTATTGGTACAAAAGTCTAGCGACAAATTCAGCTACTTTTCAGGCTGCCTTTGGGGAGTGTTGACACCAATGGCTTCTATGGTTTTAATAGCGTTTAGCAACTTTTCCCTCTCAATTCTGCCGCAAATTAGAGCGGGAGAAGCAGTCTGTGCAACAGAAGTCACAGCAACGGCGCATACACACACACGCAGAAGCACAAAGGGAGGGAGTGTGCGGCGGGAGAGGGGGCGAAAATGCTACGTCGAGGGCAGCAGCTGTGCCGCAGCAAGGCAAATTGGTGCCATGACACTCGTTACCTGTATTAATGGCACCTGTTTGAACTTATCAGTATAAAAGACACCTGTCCACAACCTCAAACAGTCACACTCCAAACTCCACTATGGCCAAGACCAAAGAGCTGTCAAAGGACACCAGAAACAAAATTGTAGACCTGCACCAGGCTGGGAAGACAATCTGCAATAGGTAAGCAGCTTGATTTGAATAAATCAACTGTGGGAGCAATTATTAGGAAATAGAAGACATACAAGACCACTGATAATCTCCCTCGATCTGGGGCTCCACGCAAGATCTCACCCCGTGGGGTCAAAATGATCACAAGAACGGTGAGCAAAAATCCCAGAACCACACGGGGGGACCTAGTGAATGACCTGCAGAGAGCTGGGACCAAAGTAACAAAGCCTACCATCAGTAACACACTACGCCGCCAGGGACTCAAATCCTGCAGTGCCAGACGTGTCCCCCTGCTTAAGCCAGTACATGTCCAGGCCCGTCTGAAGTTTGCTAGAGTGCATTTGGATGATCCAGAAGAGGATTGGGAGAATGTCATATGGTCAGATGAAACCAAAATAGAACTTTTTGGTAAAAACTCAACTCGTCGTGTTTGGAGGACAAAGAATGCTGAGTTGCATCCAAAGAACACCATACCTACTGTGAAGCATGGGGGTGAAAACATCATGCTTTGGGGCTGTTTTTCTGCAAAGGGACCAGGACGACTGATCCGTGTAAAGGAAAGAATGAATGGGGCCAAGTATCGTGAGATTTTGAGTGAAAACCTCCTTCCATCAGCAAGGGCATTGAAGATGAAACGTGGCTGGGTCATTCAGCATGACAATGATCCCAAACACACCGCCCGGGCAACGAAGGAGTGGCTTCGTAAGAAGCATTTCAAGGTCCTGGAGTGGCCTAGCCAGTCTCCAGATCTCAACCCCATAGAAAATCTTTGGAGGGAGTTGAAAGTCCGTGTTGCCCAGCGACAGCCCCAAAACATCACTGCTCTAGAGAAGATCTGCATGGAGGAATGGGCCAAAATACCAGCAACAGTGTGTGAAAACCTTGTGAAGACTTACAGAAAACGTTTGACCTGTGTCATTGCCAACAAAGGGTATATTACAAAGTATTGAGAAACTTTTGTTATTGACCAAATACTTATTTTCCACCATAATTTGCAAATAAATTCATTAAAAATCCTACAATGTGATTTTCTGATTTTTTTTCTTCTCAATTTGTCTGTCATAGTTGACGTGTACCTATGATGAAAATTACAGGCCTCTCTCATCTTTTTAAGTGGGAGAACTTGCACAATTGGTGGCTGACTAAATACTTTTTTCCCCCACTGTAATTGGTATTCAGCAGTCATAAAAGTAAGCCTTATTAACTTTGAAGAACTACAGCATAGCCGTCAGCTCTATAGAGATGATGACTTGGAAATAAATAATAGTCATCAAGTAAAACAAATGTAATATAAACAACTGAAATATTTTATTGAAGTAAAGTAATGTGAATAAATGATGGTTAAGTGATAAGCAGTAACTGGCAGTCACTACCGTCATGGGACTTTTATTAATAGTTTTATGATCAAAATGATAAATCGAAAACCGTGATAATTTTTTTGATTAGTTGTTGTTGTGGCTAGTACTACAGTAGTTGACCATTCCCAGTAAATATCATTTCAGTTGAGTTCTGCCCAGTTGCTGAATGTTATACTGCACCTCCCGCACCTCAGCTCTCATCCCCTCAAGCACTCTGCCCCATTCCCCCAGCCCTCTGATCCCACCCGCCCCAGCCCACTGCCCCCACCCCCAACAGCCCTGAGAAAGGCAAATGGATGCGGTGTGAGGGCCTGCCCCGTGGCATAATTGATTCTCACCAGCTCCATTCCACCAGGCTGCCTCACAGCGTTTCATCACCCACACGGACAAGGGCCAGCCAGCTCACACAACAGATCAGGATGACTTCTACCTCGCAGAGGAAATGCCAAGCACAGCCTTCTATAGACCCAATTACTAACGACCCAAGGAATTTTTACTGAACAAAAATATAAAACACAACAATTTCAAAGATTTTACTGAGTTACAGTTCATAAGGAAATCAGTCAATTGAAATAAATAAATTAGGCCCTAATATATGGATTTCACGACTGGGAATACAGATATGTATCAGTTGGTAACAGATACCTTTTAAAAAAAAGGTAGGGGCCTGGATAAAAAAAAAAAAGTAGTCAGTATCTGGTTTGACCACCATTTGCCTCATGCAGTGTGACATCTCCTTCGCATAGAGTTGATCAGGCTGTTGATTCCGGCCTGTGGAATGTTGTCCCACTCCTCTTCAATGGCTGTGCGAAGTTGCTGGATATTGGCAGGAACTGGAACACGATGTTGTACACGTCAATCCAGAGCATCCCAAACATGCTCAATGGGTGTGTATCCAGGCCATGGAAGAACTGGGACATTTTCAGCTACCAGGAATTGTTCACAGATCCTTGCGGCATGGGGCCATGCATTATCATGCTGAAACGTGAGGGGATGGCAGCGGATGAATGGCACGACAATGGGCCTCAGGATCTCGTCACGGTAACTCTGTGCATTCAAATTGCCATCGATAAAATGCTATTTTGTTTGTTGTCCGTAGCTTATGCCTGCCCATACCATAACCCCACCGCCACCATGGGGCACTCTGTTCACACCGTTGACGTCAGCAAACCGTTCACCCACACAACGCCATATACGTGGTCTGCGGTTGTGAGGCCGGTTGGATGTACTGCCAAATTTCTCTAAAACAACATTGGAGGCGGCTTATGGTAGAGAAATTAACATTAAATTATCTGGCAACAGCTCTGGTGGGCATTCCTGCAGTCAGCATGCCAATTGCACACCTCCTCAAAACTTGAGACATCTGTGGCATTGTGTTGTTTGACAAAACTGCACATTTTAGAGTGGCCCTTTGTCCCCAGCACAAGGTGCACCTGTGTAATACAAGCATTTCGCTACACCCGCAATAACATCTGCTAAACACGTGTATGTGACAAATAAAATTTGATTTAATGATCATGTTTACATGTTGCATTTATATTTTTGTTCAGTGTAGTTTTGTTCCTCTGTAGCTCAATTGGTAGAGCATGGCGCTTGTAACGCCAGGGTAGTGGGTTCGATCCCCGGGACCACCCATACGTAAAAATTTATGCACACATGACTAAGTCGCTTTGGATAAAAGCGTCTGCTAAATGGTATAATAATAATAATAATAATAATATTATTATAGTTAAGATGACCTCATGCAATGGAGAGACTGAGCTCAAAGTCTTTCAGATTTAGTTTGATCATAATATCATGATAGCCCCAGTGTGCCCAAATAAGTACAAACAGGTACTTTTGTCACATACTGTACTGATTCACAACTTTTGTGGAGAGATAAAAATCATTATGCAATGACTCAAATGTGTTGCGGTGAAGCAGTACCCATGTCACGACGCGTGTTATTACAAAGAGAGCCAGTGGGAATAATATACTAAGCGATTCATCATTCATTTGTTATGTGAGAGAGACTGAACTGAACTGCAACAGTGGAGTCTCTTGTCAGTGACAACGCTGGGCAGATAGAGGCCAGAATGTGTCACCACCTCAGTGTTATGATGTCACAGAGCAGTCACTGAAGAACCCAGTGTCCAACTGTCTGTTGAGCTGCCACATCCAAGATGACAACATATAGAGATGAGAGAAGCTAAACAACGTTGCTAGTATAGCCTGGTGGTCCCAGATCTGTTGTGCTGTTTTGACAACTCCTATTTGGGACGTCCAGACTAGGGCTTGTGGCCTACTGCCCTAAAAGGTGGAATAGTGAATAGTCTAATTTATCCACCTGCAATGTGACAGAAATAAACAACCAATAGGCTTAATTTCTCAAGGGTGGCTAATAATTCACAATGCCACAATTATGGCCTGGTGACTTGGCATGTTTGAGAAAGCACAAACATGACTGACAAAAGCTGGACAGTATCATTATCTCAGGCATTTTCCAATACTGTGTAGTGTATTCTTACACCAAAAACATTCCTTTGGATGTAGACTGTTTGTTTAATGCTGTGTGTGTGTGTGTGTGTGTGTGTGTGTGTGTGTGTGTGTGTGTGAGAGAGAGAGAGAGAGGGAGAGTTCAGCCAGAGCTGCCCAGGACACTCACACACTGAGCATGCATCCTTCGGGACGCCTGTGTGGCAATGAGTCAGAGCGATGCTTCCTCCTCCGAGTCAGAGATCCTGATCGATAAATACTAGTAGTACACACCAAAAAAGGAGAGGCTGTTGGAAATTAGGCAATTGGAAATGACAGAACACAATATTCTGAGATTTCAATTATGCAATCCATGGGAGCCATCAAAAATATATCTTCATAGATTGTTTAAACCAACATTGTGAAGTCAATACAGTATGCAGTGATGTTGGGCTAGTTCCCCCTTCTGTCTGTCTTGTTCCAGTATTTCGCTACACCCGCAATAACATCTGCTAAATATGTGTACGCAACAAAAAACATTTGATTTGATTTTGTTATCAGGCAGGGAGTCTCAGGGTTGTTTTGTCAGGAACAGCAGGAGCAGCTTTGTTTGTTACTACAGCCACATCAATACCGCTGGGGTGCAGAGGCCTGTGATCTACTATTAGCATGTCACTATTTCCTGACTCTCACACCCTCTAAACACACACTGGGTCACGGCCACACACAGGATATGCTGCTCTACTGGCCAGTTTTTTCTTTTGTTTTCTCTCCGGCCCAAGAGGATTGTGGGCCGCTGATGCAGAGAGCTCCGGTTCCTTCCTGTTCACTGGTTTTGATAGGCTGATTCACAAAACATCTCCGTCTGTCTCGGCCATTCCCTCTTGCCATGCCCACTTACACATCATTAAATGCTATACTTAAAACAGTAAGCAGTGACTAAGCATAGGCCTCTAATGCTTGTAACTCTGTAGTAGCAGAAAAGTAGCTCTGTTTCACAAAAAGGGGGATAAAAGTTAATGTGCTGTGATTTATGAGCGAATTCTGATCAGATTTCTGCGTATTTATATTTGACTGACGAGGAAAAATCCTTCACAAACAGACCAGGCCAAAGCGGCTCATTGTATTGTGATATTATTATTTTTTTAGCCCCATTCAACAGGGTAATTATTCAAGTGTATAATCACACATGCAATAACTGAGATGTAATAATCCTCAAATCAGTATTAGGTCATATCTGCCAAGCAGGCACAATAGCCAACAGCAGCGGTTGCTAAGGCGACGCTTCAACAAGACTGAACACCGGCAGAGAGGGGGGCATCAATGCATCAAGTTGGTGGAATGTGAGGATCATCATTCAGCTCCAACCCAAATAGAAGAGTTCATGGAGCTGAATGGTGGGAGAAGTAAGCACACTTTAGAAGGAAATTGTATTTATTCAGCTGCTCTGTAATATCCAGCAGCTGTCCTGTTTGCGCTGGATGCCTTTGGTTCTGCACTTTGACTCCGTGGCTGGTGGGGTTGAGTGTGTGTGGGCCGAGGGGGGGGGGGGGGGTTGGTTTGGCTACAAATCCAGTATGTACACCCTCCCTAGAGCCTCGACAGGAGCTAGGACGTTAGATAGAGGAAAGAACGTCAGAGTGAGAATGTCCATTCTGTGTCTTCTTCGTCCTCTATGCATTTCCTTACCTACCCTGTCTCCACCCCCTGCTTTTACCTACTCAACATCAGCCCCTTGGCCCTAGCCACTCAGCCTCTCCCATTTCCCTAGCCTCCTACACCCTCAACCCCCCTGCTTCACCTCTTTAACCTCCCTCCTCATTTATCTCCAGTCCCTGTCCAGCTGTCTGTCTGCCCTGAGGGGACAGCAGTGGAGAGAGAACTCCTTGGCTTTGGAAACTCAATATAGGCATCCAGGCTACGGTTTTGTGTTGAACGGGGCCATCCCATCCCATACACTCCCACTTGGAAAATTACATTTCAACTCTGCGTTTCAGATCTACCGTCTCTTTTCTCCCACAGTGCTGAAAAGTGACACTGAGGCTAGCATCTGTGCTGGCTTTGTACTTTGGTTTGGTAATCCCAGTGATGGAGAGAGATAGAGGGGGATAAGGCTTGTATGTCAGTCACCACACAGGTCAGACCACCACATCCCTGCTCCCTCACACGTTGAACTTACCCTGGGGTAGGCCTGTCTGGGCAGGCCACAGCTCTTATATTTGTTTGGGAAAATATACTCAAAATCCTGTGGTTTAGAAAATCCTCCCAAACAACTTAAAGTACAGCCCATAAAAAAATTCCATATGCTTCCACTGAGGTAAACACTCAATATGGATTCTAAAAAATTCATAGGTGAACCACATCAATGTCAGAGTAGTTGTAATGCCGAGGCTGTATTACTGCTGAGCCCTCAGCCTGAGGGTCCCCTAGGATAAAGCATGAAACCCGAGGTGCGCCTGGGACAAAGCATGCAGCCTTGAGAGAACAGGAGCCACACAATGATGTGCCTAGTCCAACGCCCATGCACCTACACACACAGGGAAGAGAGTAGGCCTATAGTTCAGAGGGAAGAGATACAAGACAATGCACCTGTGTGTGTATGGAGCCACATCTAGCAAAGCAGACCATTCTTCTGACATGTCACAGGGGAAAGTGAATCAGACAGTCCTCCTCACCCGTTTCTTATTGCTCACCCAGTCTCCCTCCACTGCACCCTGGTCTGTCTGCTCCTGTCTGGTCAGGCCTTGTCTGCAGCCCCTAACAGAGCCTCTGACCCTGGGTGCTGCCATCTCCCCCAGCCCTCACTGCCTCTCCTCCCACCGCAACACCAGAGGGCAGAAACCAGAGACGCAGGGCCAGCCAGGGTGTCACTGCCTGCCAGCCTGGGCTGACAACACATCCCCACAGCAGGGACACTGTGGCACCAGGGAGCCAGAGGAGGAGAGGGCTGGTGAGTGAGTGCACACAACTACAACTGAGGTGTCATTTCGAAGTTAGATCCATTGCCCTGTGAAAGGTCATACATTACCACTTACAGTGGGGAGAACAAGTATTTGATACACTGCCGATTTTGCAGGTTTTCCTACTTACAAAGCATGTAGAGGTCTGTAATTTTTATCATAGGTACACTTCAACTGTGAGAGACCCCGAAAATCCCGAAAATCACATTGTATGATTTTTAAGTAATTAATTTGCATTTTATTGCATGACATAAGTATTTGATACATCAGAAAAGCAGAACTTAATATTTCGTACAGAAGCCTTTTTTTGCAATTACAGAGATCATACGTTTCCTGTAGGTCTTGACCAGGTTTGCACACACTGCAGCAGGGATTTTGGCCCACTCCTCCATACAGACCTTCTCCAGATCCTTCAGGTTTTGGGGCTGTCGCTGGGCAATACGGACTTTCAGCTCCCTCCAAAGATGTTCTATTGGGTTCAGGTCTGGAGACTGGCTAGGCCACTCCAGGACCTTGAGATGCTTCTTACGGAGCCACTCCTTAGTTGCCCTGGCTGTATGTTTCGGGTCGTTGTCATGCTGGAAGACCCAGCCACGACCCATCTTCAATGCTCTTACTGAGGGAAGGAGGTTGTTGGCCAAGATCTCGCGATACATGGCCCCATCCATCCTCCCCTCAATACGGTGCAGTCGTCCTGTCCCCTTTGCAGAAAAGCATCCCCAAAGAATGATGTTTCCACCTCCATGCTTCACGGTTGGGATGGTGTTCTTGGGGTTGTACTCATCCTTCTTCTTCCTCCAAACACGGCGAGTGGAGTTTAGACCAAAAAGCTCTATTTTTGTCTCATCAGACCGCATGACCTTCTCCCATTCCTCCTCTGGATCATCCAGATGGTCATTGGCAAACTTCAGACGGGCCTGGACATGCGCTGGCTTGAGCAGGGGGACCTTGCGTGCGCTGCAGGATTTTAATGCATGACAGCGTAGTGTGTTACTAATGGTTTTCTTTGAGACTGTGGTCCCAGCTCTCTTCAGGTCATTGACCAAGTCCTGCCGTGTAGTTCTGGGCTGATCCCTCACCTTCCTCATGATCATTGATGCCCCACGAGGTGAGTTCTTGCATGGAGCCCCAGACCGAGGGTGATTGACCGTCATCTTGAACTTCTTCCATTTTCTAATAATTGCGCCAACAGTTGTTGCCTTCTCACCAAGCTGCTTACCTATTGTCCTGTAGCCCATCCCAGCCTTGTGCAGGTCTACAATTGTATCTCTGATGTCCTTACACAGCTCTCTGGTCTTGGCCATTGTGGAGAGGTTGGAGTCTGTTTGATTGAGTGTGTGGACAGGTGTCTTTTATACAGGTAACGAGTTCAAACAGGTGCAGTTAATACAGGTAATGAGTGGAGAACAGGAGGGCTTCTTAAAGATAAACTAACAGGTCTGTGAGAGCCGGAATTCTTTCTGGTTGGTAGGTGATCAAATACTTATGTCATGCAATAAAATGCAAATGAATTACTTAAAAATCATACAATGTGATTTTCTGGATTTTTGTTTTAGATTACAGACCTCTACATGCTTTGTAAGTAGGAAAACCTGCAAAATCGGCAGTGTATCAAATACTTGTTCTCCCCACTGTCCCTGATTGAATTCCAGTGCACCAAGGGAAACTTCCTCAGTACAGAAACTATGAACGGTGTAGCTAGCACTACTGCTGCTTATAAAATGGCTATTGGTGGGCTAAACCTTCCCATTAGCAACCTCTTACTCTGATACATATAACACAGGACCTAGCCATTTCTGTTCTGTAGGTCTACATCATTTTTCCTTTCAATTAAGACCTAACAATCAGTGACCTTAATTAATCAATCAAGTCCAAGGCAGGAGCGAAAACCCGCAGACACTCTGCCCTCCGTGGAAGGAGTTTGACACGTGGTCTACATCATATGTTAAAGCTGAAACCAGATATGGCCCTATAGCTCTAACCCTCTAATAAATCCCAACTGACCCCAAAATGAAGTCATCTGACCCCCCAGTGGCCTTTGTGAGAGAATGTCTGAGTCGGAGTAAGTGGAGTTCAGTTCAGGTTCCCCCCACCCATGACCCCAGTTCCATTGAAACCACTAGCCAATGGTCCAAGCGTATCACAGCCATGCCGTTCAATAATCACTTAGGAGAAACGGACGGGGCCCTCACTGGTGCTGCTGGAGTAGGGTAATATAATATTACTAAAAGGCAACCCGCCAGGCACGTGAAACAAGGGAGACCATGGAGGAGAGGCTAGGGGAGAGAGTGGAGACAGTGCTAAGTGCTTGCTAATGCTAACATATAGCATTAGCAGCTAGCTAAAGAGTGCTGGCTCAGGACCAGAGAGAATGCACAGACCCATGGATGTTCCTCTCTGCTATGGGTCTCTTCTTATTACACTCCATCACCATAAACAGCCAGGCCGAATGTTTCCCCTCAAGACTTTTCAGAGAGGCTACAGTTAGACCCCCAATACAATTTTGGTGGATGGCTGGCTTAATGATCCTTGCAGATTGGAGGTCAATAGGGGTTGAGGATCCTGGGAGGGCTTAGCTTTATTTTTTATCCCAAATTTCATATAAAAACAATAACTGCGAGTTTGGCCATTTCTTAATCCGGTTATTATAACGTCAAGAAATTATCAAAAGATGAAAGAGGACGTACTCTTCAAAGCACTTTAATGTAGGAATTTAAAGTAGGTTTTAAAGACAAACTGCTCTAAGCAGTAAATACAAATCAATGGCTTGATCTTTAAATCATGACTTGCCCTCTAGACCAGTGATTCTCAACCAGGGAGCTTTGGACCCCGGGGGGAGCTTAGAGCTTATAGGGGGGTCCCTGAAAACGCTGTGATTAAACTAAAGGCCAAAATCTCACATTTAATGTTTGACAAGCATTAAAAACATTAGACAATTTCATATTTAGAATGTATTGAACACGCTTACAAATGTGATCTCTGATCTAGATTTTTTGAAAGTGTTTCAATCGGCCTCGGACCGTAAATTTTAAAAAACCCTGATCTAGTTGTGATCAGCAGTTGTGGTCTGGGCCTGACACAGTCTCAATACTTTCTTCCTCTCTCCTTCTTCAATCTCAATAGACTTTCTCCACATGACCAGAGGGCAGCCATGTCTAAAATTTCATAATCTCCCTTTATGAATCTCAATAACATTAGAAGACATATTATCCTATGCAGGCTGGGAATGAAAATAGCATTCTTCCCTGTGGCAGAAACCCAACCGTAGACTCACACCAGACACCTTTAAAGTGCTTAGTGCAAATTATGTGTATAAACCCTGGATGACTGACAGGGGGCGCTGTATTGGAGCCACCATACAGACATCTTGGTACTCCCGTTGAAAAACTATAGAAATGTCTACATTCGTTTTTTAAATTACAGACACCTTAATGTATACTTTTAATTATATTGTGAGCTAAACAAAAATAACTTTTTCCTTAAATTCTTTTTGTTTTAGAGAGTACTAATGTGACTGCCCCCCCTACAACAACAAAAATACTTATATACACACACATTTTTTTCCTTTCATTGAAATACTGTACAATTCCATTCATTCCAATGGAGGACTGCTCTTACTGGGGAGTGCCAATATGGCCGACTGGTGGCTTCAAAGCCTCTCAATGGCCAATACATAGTGTCCGCAATCCAGGGTTTATATACACATCATTATTAGTGCCCGACTACCCGTTGCCATGGTAACGTACGGTGGTGTGACTTAACCTCTAAAGTTATTACCCGATTCGGTGAGTAGGAGCATTATTTACTTTCATTATGTAATACAATCAGGCCATATGACTGATACCATGCCGGCTAGTACTTAAACATACTATAGGTCTTTGTTGGCTGGGATCATATGAATCAAACACCGGTTTCTTCAGAAAGGTAATAGGGTTAGACCACTTTTAAAGTTGCATAAGGACAGCATAACGGTCTGTACACACAGTTCATGACTAGAACCAATTACTTTCTTTCTGGCATAAATAAAATTGTATTTGTCACATGCGCCGAATACAACTGGTGTAGACTACCGTGAAATGCTTACTTAGGAGCCCTTCCAAACAAGGCAGAGTACAGAAATAACAAGAGGAATAAAATACACAAGAATGGAGCTACAGTGTATTGGGACAGTGAAATGTGTTGTTTTGGCTCTGTACTTCAGCACTTCGGATTTTAAATGATACAATGACTATGATGTTAAAGTGCAGACTGTCAGCTTTAATTTGAAGGTATTTTCATCTATATCGGGTGAACCATTCAGAACTTACAGCACTTTTTGTACATAGTCCCCCCATTTTAGGGGACCAAAAGTATTGGGACAAATTCACTTGTGTATTAAAAGCAGTCAAAAGTTTAGTATTTGGTTCCATATTCCTAGCATGCAATAATTACAACAAGCTTGTGACTCTACAAACTTGTAGGATATATTTGCTGTTTGTTTTGGTTGTGTTTAAGATACTTTTCTGCCCAATAGAAATGAATGGTAAATCATGTAGTGTAATTTGAGTAACTTTTTTTGTGAATAAGAAAAATAATGTTTCTAAACACTTCACCATTAATGTGGATGATTCCATTTTTACGGATTGTCCTGAATGAACCGTGAATAATGAGTCCTGAATGGATCGTGAATAACGATAAGTGAGAAAGTTAGACGCACAAATATCATTGGGCACAAAATAAATCTGAAACACAACCAAACCAAACAGCAAATGCATCCAACAAGTTTGTAGAGTCACAAGCTTGATGTAATCATTGCGTGCTAGGAATATATCAAATCCAAAGTGCTGGAGTACAGAGCCAAAACAACAAAATATCTGTCACTATCCCAATATTTCTGGAGCTCACTGCATATACACAGGAAGTGCCAGATCAATGTGCAGAGGTATGCGGTATTTGAGTTAGATATGTACATGAAGGCAGGGTAAAGTGACTAGGCATCAGGATAGATAATAATAGGAGTAAAATAAAGAACAGAGTAGCAGCAGCAAATGAGTGTAAAAGTGTGCACGCGTGTGTAATGTGTATGTACAGTGCATTCGAAAAGTATTCAGACCCCTTGACTTTTTCCACTTTGTTACATTACAGCCTTATTCTAAAATGTATTAAATTGTTTTTTCCCCCCTCATCAATCTACACACAATACCCCATAATGACAAAGCAAAAATAGATTGAGAAATGTTTCCTAATTGACCTTTACTGAGTACTCTGTTGAAGCACCTTTGGCAGCGATTACAGCCTCGAGTCTTCTTGGGTATGATGCTACAACCTTGGCACACCTGTATTTGGAGAGTTTCTCCCATTATTCTCTGCAGATCCTCTCAAGCTCTGTCAGGTTGGATGGAGAGCATCGCTGCACAACTATTTCCAGGTCTCTCCAGAGATGTTCGACCGGGTTCAAGTCCCGGCTCTGGCTGGGCCACTCAAGAATATTCAGAGACTTGTCCCGAAGCCACTCCTGCGTTGTCTTGGCTGTGTGCTTAGTGTAGTTGTCCTGTTGGAAGGTGAACCTTCGCCCCAGTCTGAGGTCCTGAGCGCTCTGGAGCAGGTTTTCATCAAAGATCTCCGTACTTCGCTCTGTTAATCTTTCCCTTGATCCTGACTAGCCTTCCAGTCTCCACTGCTGAAAAACATCCCCACAGCATGATGCTGCCACCACCATGCTTCACCGTAGTGATGGTGCCAGGTTTCCTCCAGATGTAACGCTTGGCATTCAGGCCAAAGAGTTCAATCTTGGTTTCATCAGACCAGATAATCTTGTTTCTCATGGTCTGAGAGTCTTTAGGTGCATTTGTCAAACACCAAGAGGGCGGTCATGTCCTTTTACTGAGGAGTGGCTTCAGTCTGGCCACTACCGTAAAGGCCTGATTGGTGGACTGCTGCAGAGATGGTTGTCCTTCTGGAAGGTTCTCCCATCTCCACAGAGGACCTCTGGAGCTCTGTCAGAGTGACCATCGGGTTCTTGGCCACCTCCCTGACCAAGGCCCTTCTCCCCCGATGCACCTGAGCGCAATTTCAAAGGGTCTGAATACTTACACTACCGATCAAAAGTTTTAGAACACCTACTCATTCAAGTGTTTTTCTTTATTTTTACTATTTTCTACATTGTAGAATAATAGTGAAGACATCAAAACTATGAAATGACACATATGGAAAAATGTAGTAACCAAAAAAAAAAAGTGTTAAACAAATCAAAATATATTTGGAGATTTGAGATTCTTCAAATAGCCACCCTTTGCCTTGATGACAGCTTTGCACACTCTTGACATTCTCTCAACCAGCTTCACCTGGAATGTTTTTCCAACAGTCTTGAAGGAGTTCCCACATATGCTGAGCACTTGTTGGCTGCTTTTCCTTCACTCTGCGGTCCAACTCATCCCAAACATCTCAATTTGGTTGAGGTCGGGGGATTGTGGAGGCCAGGTCATCTGATGCAGCACTCCATCACTCTCCTTCTTGGTAAAATAGCCCTTACACAGCCTGGAGCTGTGTTGGGTCATTGTCCTGTTGAAAAACAAATGATAGTCCCACTAAGCCCAAACCAGATGGAATGGCGTATCACTGCAGAATGCTGTGGTAGCCATGCTGCTTAAGTGTGCCTTGAATTCTAAATAAATCACAGACAGTGTAACCAGCAAAGCACCCCCACACCATAACACCTCCTCCTCCATGCTTTACGGTGGGAAATACACATGCAGAGATCATTCTTTCACCCACACCGCGTCTCACAAAGACATGGCGGTTGGAACCAAAACTCTCCAATTTGGACTCCAGACCAAAAGGACAAATTTCCACTGGTCTAATGTCCATTGCTCGTGTTTCTTGGCCCAAGCAAGTCTCTTATTATTATTGGTGTCCTTTAGTAGTGGTTACTTTGCAGCAATTCGACCATGAAGGCCTGATTCACAAAATCTCCTCTGAACAGTTGATGTTGAGATGTGTCTGTCACTTGAACTCTGAAGCATTTATTTGGGCTGCATTTTCTGAGGCTGGTAACTCTAATGAACTTATCCTCTGCAACAGAGGTAACTCTGGGTCTTCCATTCCTGTGGCGGTCCTCATGAGAGCCAGTTTCATCATAGCGCTTGATGGGTTTTGCGACTGCACTTGAAGAAATGTTCAAAGTCCTTAAAATGTTCCGTATTGACTGACCTTCATGTCTTAAAGTATTGATGGACTGACGATCTCTTTGCTTATTTGAGCTGTTCTTGCCATAATATGGACTTGGTATTTTACCAAATAGGGCTATCTTCTGTATACCCCCCTACCTTGTCACAACACAACTGATTGGCTCAAGCGCATTTAGAAGGAAAGAAATTCCACAAATTAACTTTTAAGAAGGCACACCTGTTAATTGAAATGCATTCCAGGTGACTACCTCATGAAGCTGGTTGAGAGAATGCCAAGAGTGTGCAAAGCTGTCATCAAGGCAAAGGGTGGCTATTTGAAGAATCTCAAATATAAAATATATTTTGATTTGTTTAACATGTTTTTGGTTACTACAGGATTCCATGTGTGTTATTTCATAGTTTTGATGTCTTCACTATTATTCTACAACATAGAAAATAGTAAAAATATAGAAAAACCCTTGAATGAGTAGGTGTTCTAAAACTTTTACCGGTAGTGTATGTAAATAAGGTATCAGTTTTTTATTTTAAATAAATTAGCGAAAATTTCTAAAAACCTGTTTTCGCTTTGTCATTATGGGGTATTAGTTGTAGATAGATGAGGAATTTTTTTAACATCAATTTTAGAATAAGTCTGTAACGTAAGAAAGGAAAAAGTCAAGGGGTCTGAATACTTTCTGAATGCACTGTATGTGTGTTTGTGTTCTGTTGGTATGCGTGTGCGTATGTGAATGTGTGTGGGTTTTGTGTGGGAGTGTCAATGTAGTGTGTGAGTGAGTATATGGTGTGTATATACAGTATAGTCTAGTGAGTGTGCGTAGGGTCAGTGCAAGATTGAGTCAGTGCAGATAGTTTGGGTACCATTAATGAACTATTTAGCAGTCTGGCTATTTAGCAGTCTTACAGCTTGGGGGTAGAAGCTGTCTCGTAGCCTGTTGGTCCGAGGCCCAATGCACCGGTACTTTTTGCCAGACGGTAGCAGAGTGAACAGTCTATGGCTTGGTTGGCTGAAGTCTGGACATTTTTCTGGCCTTTCTCTGACACCGCCTGATATAGAGATCCTGGATGGCAGGGAGCTTGGCCCAAGTGATGTACTGGGCTGTCTGCACCACCCTTTGAGGCGCTTTGCGATCAAGGGAGGTGCGTTTGCCATACCAAGCGGTGATGCAGCCAGTCAAGTTGCTCGATGGTGCCACTGTAGAACTTTTGAGGATCCGATGGCCCATGCCAAATCTTTTCAGTCTCCTGAGGGGGAAGAGGTGCTGCCATGCCCTTTTCACAACTGTTTGGGTGTGTGTGGACCATTTTAAGTCCTTAGTGATCTGGATGCCAAGGAACTTGAAGCTCTCGACCTGCTCCGCAACAGCCCTGTTGATGTGGATGTGTGCGTGCTCTCCTTTCTTTCTCCTATAGTCCACGATCAGCTCCTTGGTCTTACTGACATTGAGGGAGAGGTTGTTGTCCTGGCGGAGGTGTTGTTGCCTACCCTCACCACCTAGGGCCAGCCCGTCAGGAAGTGCAGGATCCAGTTATAGAGGGAGGGGTTCAGTCCCAAAGTCCCTAGCTTGGTGATTAGCTTGGAGGGAACTATGGTGTTGAACACTGAGCTGTAGTCTATGAACAGCATTCTCACAGTTATTTACCCTCTTGTACAGGTGAGAGAGGGTAGTGTTAAGCGCAATTGAGATTGCTTCATCCGTGGATCTGTTGGGGCGGTATGCGAATTGTAGTGGGTCTAGGGTGTCTGGGATGATGATGTTGATGTGTGTCATGACCAGCCTTTCAAACACTTCATAATTACAGATGAGTGCTACAGTGCGATAGTCATTTAGGCAAGTTACCTTGGAGCACTTGGGAACAGGGACAATGCTGGTCAGCTTGAAACATGTTGGGATTACAGACTGGGACAAGGACAGATTGAAAATGTCTGAAGACACTTGCCAGCTGGTCTGTGCATGCTTTGAGAACGCACCCTGGTATTCCGTCTGGCAGCTTTGTGATTGTTAACCTGTTTAAATGTTTTGCTCACGTCGGCCATGGAGAATGAGTAATACGGAACAACAGGGGCTTTCACGCAAAGGCACAGTGTTATATCCTCAAAGAAAGCATAAAAAAGGTATTTAGCTAATTTAGGAGTTCTGTATCGCTGGGCAACTCACAGCTGGGTTTCCCTTCGTAATCCGTTATCGTCTGCAAGCCCTGCCACATACGACGAGTGTCGGAGCCAGTGTAATATGATTCCACCTTCCTCCTACATTGTCCTTTTGCATGTTTGATGTCTCGGAGGTCGTAGCGGGCTTTCTTGTATGCATCTATGTCCGTGTCCCGTTCCTTGTAAGCGGTAGCTCTAGCCTTTAGCCCAGAGCGGATATTGCCTGTAATCCATGGTTTTTGGTTTGGATACATTCTTAGTCACCGTGGGGACGACAGCGTCTATGCACTTATTGATGAAGCCCTTGACTGTTGTGGTAAACTCCTCAATGCTATCGCATGAATCCCAAAACATATCCCAGTCCGTACTAGCAAAACAGTCTTATAGCCTCGTGTCTACTTCATCCGACCACGTCACTGGTACTTCCTGTTTGAGCTTTTGTTTGTAAACAGGAAGCAGGAGAATGGAGTAATGGCCAGAGGGAGGGCCTTGTGTGCATTTCCGTGGGTAGAATAAAAGTGGTCTAGAGTTTTAGCGCCCCTAGTGGCACAGGAGACGTGTTGGTAGAAGTGAGGTAGGATGGTTTTAAGTCTCCCTGCATTAAAGTCTCCGCCCACCAGAAACGCTGGCTCTGGGTGAGCAGTTTCTCGTTTGTTTATGGCCCCATACAGTTTGTTCAGTGCCAGAGTTGTGTTGGTTTGTGGAGGGATGTAGACACATCGTTTTTTGCCGTGAGCAGTGTGTACAGACCCTCAAGTAAAGCACATTCCACCATGTCAAACCCAATAACAGAAGACCATAGCTGTGTTTGAATACTCATACTAACCACACTATTTGTGACGTAAATTGAGTATATAGTATGGATATAGTTAGTATGCCACAAGTTCCCGGATGTCGTACTATATTCGCCAAAATACCAAGTATACAAGCAGTGGACACTATTTCCGTGCTTTTAGGGCCCATAATGCAATTCTTCAGAACGTTTTCAGATTTGAAGAAAAAGGCGGAAAATATGCAGCTGAAGTCCAACGAGAGCGGATACAAATTCATTGCTTTAACTAATTATGACAATGTTAAGAAAACGTTGAGCAATGTACTAAAGTAATGACTTTTCAAATAAGTTACCTTACACGCTATGTTGGCTGACAATTTGTTAGCTACGCTATCCTTACGAACTGCATAGCATATCATTACAGCAGTATGTACCGGTATGTTAGCTAGCTACCTAACGTTAGTTGGCTACTAATGCATCGAACTTGCCAGTATATTAACTATATGCTATCTAACTAACTACCCAACGTTCATTGACGATTATTCTCGTCATTCTTAGTTTAGCTAAGTGGTATAGTCGTTGTGCGTTCTCAATGGACATTCGGGTGCGTTCTGGCTATCTACTCCAATTTCAGAGCACTCTCGTATGAGTGTACCTGTGCCAGAGTGCAGAATAACTGATGCCTACGGAGCTGTGAGGGGAACGGCACCTCCTTACCTTCAGGCTCTGATCAGACCCTACACCCAAACGAGGGCACTATGTTCATCCACCTCTGGCCTGCTAGCCCCCCTACCTCTACGGAAGCACAGTTCCCGCTCAGCCCAGTCAAAACTATTCGCTGCTCTGGCACCCCAATGGTGGAACAACCTCCCCCACGACAGCAGAGTCACTGACCACCTTCCGGAGACACTTGAAACCCTACCTCTAAGGAATACCTGGAATAGTATAAAAGTAATCCTTCTACCCCCCCTTCCCCCCACTGGGTATCATAAGTTGAATGCACCAATTTGTAAGTCGCTCTGAATAAGAGCGTCTGCTAAATGACGTAAATGTCAATGTAAAATGAATTTATGAACGCTCAACACCAGTTGAATATGGCATCATTAAATTGTTGCCAGCAGCACAGTTACAGTAACCAACGCTCTGGATAACATGAAAACAGCCTAACCAGCTCTGCTAGGGCGAGTAAAATGGGTGCTTGACTGCCATTGTGAGGTCAGAACGCTCGCATCAACCCTACTCCTCGGCCAGAGCGTCCAGTGTGCGCTCTGAACGCTCCGAGAGCGAAACACTGAATTTACAAAAGGACAATCTGACAACGCTCTGAATTTACGAACGACCAGAGCGCACTCAGGCTCTCCAGATTGAATTGAATAACACACTAAAAGTCGTAAAATGTCTAGCTAGTAATTTGTTATGCTAACAAGCTAGCAAGAGGTTGCATACCAACAGCATCAACTTCCAGTAGACATGTGAAGGGCTAGTACGCTCAACTGAAAGGAAACCATTCTTTTAAAGTATACTAAAATGAACTAATAGTATATAGTATATACTCATTAAGTCTGCAGCATACAGTATGTTAGCATGGGTATTTGAAAACAGCTCATGTTTCTTCTGCTCTTATTGTGGACAGCAGGCAGAGATTTCCCCCAGATGATGATCCCCACTCTAATCATCCTCTAGTCTCTCTGACATGCAGCCAAGTGATGGATGACGTCTCCTCAGGAAAGGGAACACACAGCCGGATGGCACATGTCTGCTGCCAGAGAGACCGACCGAAGAGACAACAGACCTCAAAACTACAGAGAGCCGAGGAGTGCATTAACCCCAAAAAAGCCACATGGGAAACAAACGTTCCTTCGTGATTTGTATGACCATATCCTCTAAACAGCAAAAAAATTAAATAAATGTCTTATTCCACTCATGTGTTTTCTTTCTCCATGCCTAACCACCCTTCCACCGAGGGGTTCGTGCCGATTGTACGGACATTGTGACAGCCGGTTAAATGGCGTCCCTTGAGAAGGCAAGAACAAGATGTATGTCAGGAGAAGTGCAGTATTATCATAAGGAGACATATACTTGGAATACGAAGGAGGAATGGAGGGGAAAAGAGGCAGAGGAGGTCTAAGAGAGAGAGGGAGGAAGAGGGTGAGCCGGTTAAAAATGGTGGAAAAAAGGGAAATGGTTTGTTAAAGAAGAATGGTAGAAAGTGTAAGCAGAGTGAGCTGAAGACAGGAGGAGAAATGGACGTGAATGCGGGCAAAGTATCGGAGGTGGTAGGTGTGGGGAAGTTCTCGGAGCCCGAGGCTTGCGCGGAGGGTCAGGATAAAAATGAGTCTGACAGTAGGTGTGAAGTTTTTGGAAAAAGTGGATCCTTGCCTTTTGGCTGATCCATTTGTGGTTTCAGGGTGGGTGAAAACAGAGTTGTGTGCTGTGGAATCGGTGAGGGTAACCAGAAGTGGTCTTGTGATAATTGTTTGTGTTTCTGCTGGTCAGAGGGAGCAGGCGCTCAGAGTTAAAGTAATGGGGGCAAGAGATGTGAATTGTTTTGCTCTCAAGAAAAAGGCGCCATTGAAAAGGCGTGATTACTGGGGTAGTATTAAATGTAAAATTTGACCAACTGAAGGGGAAGATTCCCAGTGTTTGTGATGCTCGTTGTTTGGTGCGACGCAGACAGGGTGGCGTGAGTCGTGAAACAGAAGAGTCAGTGTCTGTGATGTTAGATACATAAGTTATACTGTACGAGCTTTTGTGCCAAATACATTACGTTGTTACAGGTGTCAAGCTTATGGGCATGTGGCAGCAGTGTGTAGGAGGGAGGTTCCTAGATGTGAGAAGTGTGCAGAAGGGCATGAGACAAAGGAATGTGTAGCATTGGAGAAAGTAGTGGTATGTGTTAATTGTAGGGGTGCCCATGGGGCTGGGGATCAGAAATGTCCCATGCGAGAGAGGCAGGTTGAGGTTTCCAGGGTTAGAGTAGAAGAAGTTGTCATATGCGGAGGCAGTGAAGAAAATGGGTCAAAGGGGAGGGATCTTGAGAGGAGTGATGAGAGTAGTAGATCTGTACCAGTACAGAGGGATAGGCCAACCAGTTATATATTTTTCAGTAAGATTGGATATTTAGCATTTATAGCAATGGTTATCAACTGTACTGCAGGGATGGAATGTAAGTCTCAGAAAATTGAGGTTGTGGTGGCAGCTGCAGAGAGGTATTTGGGTGTGCGAGACTTGACATCAGATGAGTTACAGGGTGAGTTAAGTGGTGGTGTCCCATCCTTTCAGGTTGTTGGCCTGAGGTAGGACTAAATAGATTTAAATAGTGGAGTAGGGTGTTTTTTTTTTTTTTTTTTTTTTTTTTGTATTTGTTTATTTATTTATTTTTTCAAGCAAAGTATAAGGGAGTTGTACTCCAGTCTAGTAGGTGGCGGTAATGCAACATTTACTGGATGCCAACTGCCGATAAACCTCATCGAAGAACACCCTTCCACCCTTCTCCTCGCCCCCCCCCCCCTCCTCTCCCTCACTCGACCACAAAAGACAGCACTGTGCAGAATGTGTGGTTTAGCCCGCCTTTGATAGAGTTGAGCCAGTTAGATGGAGGGTAACCAGAGAGCAACAGCACTTCCATTCAAGGGGCTGGTTTAGAGTAATAACAGGGTAACCACCATGAAAGCCTATACCAAGACACGGGATTGTTGGAAGTCCAGATGAGAAGCTAAGCTACAGTAGTGATAGGGGCCAGGCCTCTTATTTCCTCATCTCTTATGGACTAATACTTTTGACCTGGAGCTATGAAGGATGTATGTGAGAGAATAGTTGGAGACAGTGAGGTGATCATATAAGAGTATCCCTCTAGGGGTTGCATTCTATCTGGGTTTGTTTAACAAGTTTTTTTCGACCCAGAAAACATATGATTCATCCCACAACAAGAGCAATACAAATTACCTGTAGCTAGTTTGCATCACATCATAACACCATTTATCATTGAATAGTTGTATAAGCATAGAGGGAGTGGGTGGTATGGAAAGTTACAAGCTTGTGCATATTGATGACGCAAAGTCCATGACAACAATGGTGTCTTTTCTGGACTGTACACAAAAGCTTTTATCTCTTGCTTTCACTTATCCTGGCCACAAATCTGTAGATTCTTTCCATTCCTCGTTTCAGTCATCCATTTCAAATCAAGGTCTTTACAAAGCATAACAACCCCCTCTAATTAGAAACAAAGATATCCTTGGAATAACAGAAAACACAGAAAAAGAGCAGACCGCTTACATTTTTTTTGTTGAGTTTTTACAGGAAATAGGGGCTTCTTTTGCGGAATAGGTAAGATTGGGGGGAAACTTATCTTCAAGAAGCAGCTAGCTGGTGGGCAGAGGCAAAGCACAGCTGGAAGTTGATCGCTCACATGCACACACACAGTCCCTCTCTCTCTCCCCCCCTTTCAAACACACACATATATTGGCTCGTCTAAAAATCCCTCTGTCTAAACAGTGGCAGTATTGATTCCTGGAGAAATGATTTTCACATTAGCCACATTAGGTAACAAACACACTGTGCCCTTGTGTCCTAGCATGCTGAGCGTATATAGGATCTATTAATGTTTGCTGATGTATTCCTCTCGCTCTCTCTGTCTGTGTGTGTGTGTGTGTGTGTGTGCGTGCGAAAGAACAATAGCATCTCAGTTTCATTGAACAATTCCCACAATCAATTTAAAAACAGCCCCTGTGGCCAATAGGATTACTTGGATTCCCATGCCCTGGAGTGACTCTGGAGAAGTTGTAGTGAAGTTGTAGCACAACTGGACCAGTCAAATAAAATAAAAATGTATTTGCCGCATGCGCCGAATACAACAGGTGTAGACATTACCGTGAAATGCTTACTTACAGTCCTTAACCAACAATGCATTTATTTTTTCATAAAAAAGTAAAATAAAACAAAAAAGTGTTGAGAAAAGTACAATTAAATAACAGCAGGGAGGCACCGGTGCAGAGTTAATGTGCGGGGGCACTGGCTAGTTGAGGTAGTTGAGGTAATATGTACGTGTGGGTAGCGAAAGTGAATAATTAACAGAGTAGCAGCAGCGTAAAAAGATGGGGTGGGGGTGGGGGGGCAGTGCAAATAGTCCGGGTAGCCATGATTAGTTGTTCAGGAGTCTTATGGCTTGGGGGTAGAAGCTGTTGAGAAGCCTTTTGGACCTAGGCTTGGCGCTCCGGTACCGCTTGCCGTGCGGTAGCAGAGAGAACAGTCTATGACTAGGGTGGCTGGAGTCTTTGACCATTTTTAGGGCCTTCCTCTGACACCGCCTGTTATAGAGGTCCTGGATGGCAGGAAGCTTGGCCCCAGTGATGTACTGGGCCGTACGCACTATCCTCTGTAGTGCCTTGCGGTCGGAGGCCGAGCAGTTGCCATACCAGGCGGTGATGCAACCAGTCAGGATGCTCTCGATGGTGCAGCTGTAGAACTTTGAGGATCTGAGGACCCATGCCAAATCTTTTCAGTCTCCTGAGGGGGAATAGGCTTTGTTGTGCCCTCTTCATGACGGTCTTGGTGTGTTTGCACCATGATAGTTTGTTGGTGATGTGGACACCAAGGAACTTGAAGCTCTCAACCTGTTCCACTACAGCCCCGTCGATGAGAATGGGGGCGTGCTCAGTCCTCTTTTTTTCCCCCTGTAGTCCACAATCATCTCCTTTGTCTTGGTCACATTGAGGGAGAGGTTGTTATCCTGGCACCACACGGCCAGGTCTCTGACCTCCTCCCTATAGGCTGTCTCATAGCAGCCTTTCAAAGCACTTCATGGCTACAGACGTCAGTGCTACGGGTCGGTAGTCATTTAGGCAGGTTATCCTAGTGTCCTTGGGCACGGGGACTATGGTGGTCTGCTTGAAACATGTTGGTATTACAGACTCAGTCAGGAACATGTTGAAAATGTCAGTGAAGACATTTGCCAGTTGGTCAGCACATGCTCAAAGTACATGTCCTGGTAATCCGTCTGGCCCTGCGGCCTTGTGAATGTTGACCTGCTTAAAAGTCTTACATCGGCTACGGAGAGCGTGATCACATAGTCATCAGGAACAGCTGGTGCTCTCATACATGCTTCAGTGTTGCTTGCCTTGAAGCGAGCATAGAAGTGGTTTTGCTCGTCTGGTAGGCTTGTGTCACTGGGCAGCTCGCGGCTGTGCTTCCCTTTGTAGTCTGTAATAGTTTTCAAGCCCTGCCACATCCGACGAGCGTCAGAGCCGGTGTAGTACAATTCAATCTTAGTCCTGTATTGACTCTTTGCCTGTTTGATGGTTCGTCGGAGGGCATAGCGGGATTTCTTATAAGCGTCCGGGTTAGAGTCCCGCTCCTTGAAAGTGGCAGCTCTACCCTTTAGCTCAGTGCGGATGTTTCCTGTAATCCATGGCTTCTGGTTGGGGTATGTACGTACGGTCACTGTGGGGACATCATCGATGCACTTATTGATGAAGCCAGTGACTGATGTGGTGTACACCTCAATGCTATCTGAAGAATCCCGGAACATGTTCCAGTCTGTGCTAGCAAAACAGTCCTGTAGCTTAGCATCTGCGTCATCTGACCACTTTTTTATTAACCGAGTCACTGGTGCATCCTGCTTTAGTTTTTGCTTATAAGCAGGAATCAGAAGGATAGAGTTATGGTCAGATTTGCCAAATGGAGGGCGAGGGAGAGCTTTGTATGCGTCTCTGTGTGTGGAGTAAAGGTGGTCTAGAGTTTTTTTCCCTCTGGTTGCACATTTAACATGCTGGTAGAAATTAGGTAGAACGGATTTAAGTTTCCCTGCATTAAAGTCCCCGGCCACTAGGAGCGCTGCCTCTGGATGAGCATTTTCCTGTTTAGTTATGGCCTTATACAGCTCATTGAGTGCAATCTTAATGCCACCATTGGTTTGTGGTGGTAAATAGACAGCTATGAAAAATATAGATGAAAACTCTCTTGGTAAATAGTGTGGTCTACAGCTTATCATAAGATACTCTACCTCAGACGAGCAAAATCTCAAGACTTCCTTAGTATTTGATTTTGTGCACCAGCTGTTGTTTACAAATATACACAGACTGCCACCCCTTGTCTTACCGGAGTCAGCCGTTCTATCCTGCCAATGTAGCGTATATCCCGTCAGCTGTATGTTGTCCATGTCGTCGTTCAGCCACGACTCGGTGAAACATAAGATATTACAGTTTTTAATGTCCGGTTGGTAGGATAACCGTAATCTTAGGTCATATAATTTATTTTCAAATGATTGAACATTGGCTAATAGAATTGATGGAAGAGGCAGTTTACTCGCTCGCCGTCGAATCCTTAAAAGGCACCCAGACCTACGTCCACGATATCTCGGTCTCTTTCTCCTGCAAATGACGGGGATTTGGGCCTTGTCGGGTGTCTGTAGACTATCCTTCACGTCCGACTCATTGAAGAAAAAATATCTTTGTCCAATACGAGGTGAGTAATCGCTGTCTTGATATCCAGAAGCTCTTTTTGGTTATAAGAGACGATGGCAGAAACATTATGTACAGAATAAATTACAAATAACGCGAAAAAACACATAATAGTACAATTGGTAATAGGGCTGTAAAACGGCAGCCATCTTCTCCGGCGTCATTCTTGTGATCTCATTCTCAGAGCTGCCAGTTACTACTGAACCACTCTGCATGTTCCTCTATGATCAAGCTCCAGTAAAATCAATCATGTATCAAATAATTTACATGTATAAAGTCGTACAAGTTATAGGTGATTTGCATCATTGGAGTGCCCTATAAATGTAATTACTACATATCATAGGCTGTAACATAAATCTGTATAGGGATGCGCATTGCAGGACAACAGCATATGAGCCTCCAGACAGTTAATAATGGTCTGCAGTCTCTGACAGACAGGCAGACGATAACACAAATCACATTTACTACACTGAGAGCCGAGGCAGAAAGCTCAAAGTGCACTTCACCTACCCCCCAACCATCCCCAGTAAAAACACCAACCACAGGCCAGTGGACAAAGTCATCAACATAAACAGCCAAGAGCATCTTCACACCTCGGGATGACCTCCCTTACACATACACAACGAGCCTCACATCAATCTCATGTCTGCTGATTTCTTACGCTATTCCTTCGCCATTATCATGCGATATCCATGCAAACCAATGTGTGCTAGCACCACAGAAGATTCCATTACTTTCTGTAACTCCTGCAGGGAAGAGTGGGAGAGTGGTATGTTCTTATTTCACAGGAAGTAATCACGTGTCGAGTCTTGGTTCTCAAGCTTCTCTGCTTCTAGCATGCAAGAATGTAGCGCAGAAATTGAAAATGTCTATTTTCACCATCAAACTAGCTCCCTTCTAAGCACTGACAATGCCCTCAACTCCCTGGGACAGAGGGATGATAGTGGAGGCAGCAGCGCAAACACCTGAGGTACATCTGGACAGTCACAAGGAGAACATGAGTGGGTCCGAGCCAAGGCCCTGAGACACAGTGGATCAGTAGAATAGATGGAGCCTGGTTGGGGCTGATGGGCCAGGCTGACGCCATACATAGCAGCATGCACTCACAGGGACCCAGAGAGAAGGAGATTCCTTTATGAAGGAATGACTCTTCACATTGGGGTTGAACCTCACTGATTCAAGATCAGTTTGACAGTGATAGTAAGTGTAGACGAAAACATGCTATGAAGCTTGAGAATGAGGTAACTTAGGATGTTAGAATGCATCAGGCACTGTTCAATTCAATCACTTCCCTTCTTGCTGAACACTTTCCCCCTTGAAATATTATTATTATTATTATTATTATTATTATTATTATTATTATTATTATTATTATTATTATTATTATTAAAATCAACTATTGAAGGCGCACACAATACTTCCGCAATCACACTCATTAGCATCACTTCAGACACTTGTGGAGCATTCTCTATCTGATGGCCACAGGAGAGCTACGCTCGCTGACATTTTGCCAAGAGCCCATCTTCAAAGCGCCAGCCTAATCTCAATTCAAAGAGTTTTACGACCAAAGATGCGCATGGATTTTGAATGGCTGTTTTACAGGCCTATCTGCTAATGACTCAGAATGCTGACGAATCCCAACAGACTCCCACCGCAGGGAGGGAGAGGTGTATACACCCTACCATCGTTACACATGCAGTCTGCAGCAGACTTCCACCCACCCTGACTGGTGCAACACAAGCCTATACAGACAAAATACTAAGTAGGAAAACTTTTTCAATTCCACCTCACCAAACTCAACTCAAAATAAAAAAACGAACAGAAAAGATTGTAGCACTATAAATGTGGATACGAAGATGAGTATCTCTTGATGAAGAAAGCTGATGGTGGTTGTTGTGGCCATTCTGGTGGTTTTACCCTGGGGCATGATGGGTAAACATTTCATCACACTGAAATCTATAGAGCGATGGAGGAATGACCTTGGGCTTGGAGACGAGGCTGTGGGTGGATCCCCTACCTGACAATGTAGGGGGGAGGGGCGAGGTGGTTTATGGAAGAGGTAGGTTAATTACAGGTTTACACCGGACATTTGACTGGGTGCTGAGTAGTGTGACAACACTGTAGGTGTCACTCCCTATAGGAAAAACTCTACTGTAATCACGCTTACCAAATTCCTTGCTATGCTTGTTATAATGCGGTAAAAAGGATCTTGTCTGGGCCCTAACTCCTGTAAACAAAACGTATTTCATCTATGTAGCTTTCATCAAGTGTTGGATTTTTTCACTTAAAAGTCTTCATAGGTTTGGTCCATGTGATATTTATTTTCTGTTCACTCAGGTTTAAACTATTTTAGGATGGCCCCAACCCCGGCCCTACCTTGCAGCCTGCGGCTAGCTCAGTCTCACTCCCCCCTCAGTGTCCCAGCCAGCCAAACTGTATTGCTTTGTCAGTAAGCATCTGTAGTGAAAGCTTAGCCGTGGAAAATGAGGAAGTGTACAAAAGATGAAAGAACCCATCCCCACAGGGGACCAGAGGCCAGGGGAGGCTAACGTAATCATCCTCTCCCAGAGCCTTAATCTGGGGCCAGATCTGAGAGGAGAGGAAGACGCTTCATAAAGCCCCCGTTCCCAGGTAATTACATTGGAAGGCAATGTGGAGGAAGTGACAGAGGGTCACATACTGTTGTCTCCTCCTGTGACTAGCCCTCAGGGGCTGTTCAGCAGCCAGGTCCCACCCGCTTTCCCATAGCAAAGGTCTCTCTGTCTGGGCCAACAAGCCTGTGTTTCAACACATAATCTGTTCAATTTCTCATCCCTTTTCCTTTGATCCCTTAAAATCAGTAGACCTCTAAGTGACACTGAAAGCTAGTTTGGCTTTTCACTTTATTGTGTTGACATATCCAGGCCTTTGAGATGAATCAATGAAATTATATCAACAGTTTCCCCAAAGCGCTTAACAGTAAGCTGGATCATACGTCATGCAGGATATAATAAAGAGAGGAAGCCATTTTTTATATTGGGCCACAGCACTACAGAACCACAAGGCTGGAGTAGAAATGGAGGCATCTGCCCACAGTGTGTATGAGAAAGAGCGAGAAGGAGAGGATATCAGCTTACAGACCCAGCCCTTTGTTTCTCCGCACTAGAGAGCAGGTCTGTCTGGGCCTTTCTCTGTGGGTCAGTCTCCCTCAGAGCCATTAACCAATGACGGGGGCCCACTCCCTCCTCTGCGCTGCGGGAGTCTACGTGTGTATGCGTGCATGCCAAAGTGTGTGTGTGTGGCCTCGGACCTCTGCTCACGCATGTGCCACACGCCCAGGTGACCATATATCACCCCTCCTCTGACACCCCGTTAAACAGAAGAAATCACAGCACCCCGAGGAAGACCGACGCTTCCTCCCCACACACGGCCTGATTAAAAAGTAAGACAGACGAGTCGGGCGACACACACACACACGATGGACAGAGCACTAGTGTTTGCAACTTCACAGTATTCATTCAGTATACCCATATAGCCAGGAAATGAGTTACCCTTAGTACTTGTGAGGATAAAGTGTTTTGCTTTCAGACATCCTCAACATCCTGATGTATTGCATATCTTTGATCTCAATTAGATAATTACATTATGAGTTGCTTAATCAAAATGATTGCTAGGGAAGTTAAGAATCATGCTTAAAAAGGTAGTATTATAATGAGCAATATTGTCATGAATATCCAATCCCTCCTACTTTGCCTATGATTTAAAAAAAAACTGAAGCAGTTAATCGAAATACTGTGAATGCCCCTTTTCCATTATTCCGGAGTGTCCTCTTTGGCTAAAACTATCTTTGCTCTACTTGGGTCAATGACTTTTGAGTAACAGAACTGAACAAAACAGCGTCAGGCAGGCACCGTCTATTTCCAGACCAACCGGATTTCAAAGACTAACTTTGGATTGCTGTGTGCCTGCTGCCAGTGCCCTGCCAGTCTCAATCATTATAAAAATGAGCCTACAGGGACTCACACTGTGCTCCACTTTCATTCTAACTTCAAAAAAACTAAGAAACCAAAAAAAGAATGCATGACAAAAATGTGCATTAAACTGCATTGCATCCCCTGCTCCAATCCTTGTGCAATGTCTGACTTGCTGTGTGTAGTCACACAGTCTAACAATGACATAATAAAAAACGCTGGATGGAAATCTCTGATAGCTCAGGCATCTGGTGTGTCTTTATTACCTCATGGACCGGCCCACTCGCTGGCTATAAAAAGACTAACTGGACATGAGAGAGAGGTTGAGCACTTATTCTAATTTATGTCACAGTGGGGTAATCACCTAACCTGATGTAAAAGGGTAGAAGAGGGTGAATAATTCAGTTGCATGGCCACAGGGCCATCCTGCAGCCACAGCTGTCAGGGCCAGAGGCTCCACATTACACCCAGCAGTAAGGCAGCAACATGGGACTGGAGGAGCAGGGGTTGAGGGTCAGTGTGCACTGGACAGAGGGGAAACAGCAGGGGGTCAGGGGGGTGGACAGAGGGGGATAGAACGGGGACCTGATGTCATGTTGTTCTCTGCTAAGCCTGATCTTTATTCAAGGCCCTTTACTTGACCTGTCAGGCCTCTATGCTTTCAAGATCACCCCAGCACTGATTGAGTGTGTGTGTGCACGCAGGCGTGTGCGTACATATGAGTGTGTGTTTATTCTCAAGTGTGAGTGTGAGAGTAAATGAGAGAGAGAGGTTTCAGTGTCTGAAAAATAATATGTGGGTGTCTGTAACTGAGCAGCTCTGAACCAGTTCGAATCCCCCAAAAAGTACCGGGTTATATTGTTCCTTTTTAAACATCTGAAAAATACACACACACACACGTATATGTATATGTATATGTATATATATATATATATATACACACATATACATACATATCTGCGTATGTATATATACATACAGTGGGGAGAACAAGTATGATACACTGCCGATTTTGCAGGTTTTCCTACTTACAAAGCATGTAGAGGTCTGTAATTTTTATCATAGGTACACTTCAACTGTGAGAGACGGAATCTAAAACAAAAATCCAGAAAATCACATTGTATGATTAAGTAATTAATTTGCATTTTATTGCATGACATAAGTATTTGATACATCAGAAAAGCAGAACTTAATATTTGGTACAGAAACCTTTGTTTGCAATTACAGAGATCATACGTTTCCTGTAGGTCTTGACCAGGTTTGCACACACTGCAGCAGGGATTTTGGCCCACTCCTCCATACAGACCTTCTCCAGATCCTTCAGGTTTCGGGGCTGTCGCTGGGCAATACGGACTTTCAGCTCCCTCCAAATATATTCTATTGGGTTCAGGTCTGGAGACTGGCTAGGCCACTCCAGGACCTTGAGATGCTTCTTACGGAGCCACTCCTTAGTTGCCCTGGCTGTGTGTTTCGGGACGTTGTCATGCTGGAAGACCCAGCCACGACCCATCTTCAATGCTCTTACTGAGGGAATGAGGTTGTTGGCCAAGATCTCGCGATACATGGCCCCATCCATCCTCCCCTCAATACGGTGCAGTCGTCCTGTCCCCTTTGCAGAAAAGCATCCCCAAAGAATGATGTTCCCACCTCCATGCTTCACGGTTGGGATGGTGTTCTTGGGGTTGTACTCATCCTTCTTCTTCCTCCAAACACGGCGAGTGGAGTTTAGACCAAAAAGCTCAATTGATGCCCCACGAGGTGAGATCTTGCATGGAGCCCCAGACCGAGGGTGATTGACCGTCATCTTGAACTTCTTCCATTTTCTAATAATTGCGCCAACAGTTGTTGCCTTCTCACCAAGCTGCTTGCCTATTGTCCTGTAGCCCATCTCAGCCTTGTGCAGGTCTACAACTTATCCCGGATGTCCTTACACAGCTCTCTGGTCTTGGCCATTGTGGAGAGGTTGGAGTCTGATTGAGTGTGTGGACAGGTGTCTTTTCTACAGGTAACGAGTTCAAACAGGTGCAGTTAATACAGGTAATGAGTGAAGAAAAACTAACAGGTCTGTGAGAGACGGAATTCTTACTGGTTGGTAGGTGATCAAATACTTATGTCATGCAATAAAATGCAAATGAATTACTTAAAAATCATACAATGTGATTTTTGGGATTTTTGTTTTAGATTCCGTCTCTCACAGTTGAAGTGTACCTATGATAAAAAGTACAGACCTCTACATGCTTTGTAAGTAGGAAAACCTGCAAAATCGGCAGCGTATCAAATACTTGTTCTCCCCACTGTATACATACACACACATATCTGTGTATGTATATATATATATATATATATATATATATATATATATATATATATATATATATATATATATATATATATATATATATATATATATATATATACACACACACATATCTGTGTATGTATATATATATATATATATATATATATATATATATATATATATATATATATATATGTGTGTGTGTGTGTGTGTGTGTGTGTGTGTGTGTGTGTATATATATATATATATATATATACACACACACAGATATGTGTGTGTGTGTATATATACACACACACACATATGTGTGTGTATATATATATACACACACACACAGATATGTGTGTGTGTGTATATATATATATATATATATATATATATACACACATATATATACACACAGTGGGAAGAACAAGTATTTGATACGCTGCCGATTGTATGTATGTATATAAAGTGCTATGGAAAAGTATTTGTCCCCTTTCTAATTTTCTCTACTTTTGCATATTTGTGATACTGAATGTTATCAGATCTTCAACCAAAACCTAATATTAGATAAAGGGAACATAAGTGAACAATTAACACAACAATTACATATTGATTTCATTTATTTCATAAACAATGTTATGCAACACCCAATTCCCCTGTGTGAAAAAGTAATTGCCCCCTTACACTCAATAACTGGTTGTGCCACCTTTAGCTGCAATGACTCCAACCAAATGCTTCCTGTAGTTGTTGATCAGTCTCTCACGTCGCTTTGGAGGAATTTTGGCCCACTCTTCCATGCAGAACTGCTTTAACTCAGTGACGTGTGGGTTTTCAAGCATGAACTGCTCGTTTCAAGTCCTGCCACAACATCTCAATTGGGATTAGGTCTGGACTTTGACTAGGCCATTCCAAAACTTCCAATTTGTTGCTTTTTAGCAATTTTCATGTAGACTTGATTGTGTGTTTTGGTTCATTGTCTTGCTGCATGACCCAGCTGCGCTTCAGCTTACAGACGGATGGTCTGACATTCTCCTGTAGAATTCTCTGATACAGAGCAGAATTCATGGTTCCTTCTATTAAGGCAAGTTGTCCAGGTCCTGAGGCAGCAAAGCATCCCCAAACCATCACCACCATGCTTGACCTTTGGTATGATGTTCTTACTGTGGAATGCAGTGTTTGGTTTTCACCAGGCATAATGGGACCCATCTCGTCCAAAAAGTTGACTCAAGTTTGCCAAAAAGCACCTGGATGATCAGCAAGACTCTTGGAAGAACGGTCTATGGACAGATGATTCAAAAGTATAACTTTTTGGACGACATGGTTCCAGTAATGCCTGGCGAAAAACAAACTCTGCATTCCACAATAAGATCATACCAAAAGGTATACACGATAGATAGATATCTATATACACACACACACACACACACACACACACAGCGCAACATTAAATTACTTCACCAATCAGTGTGGATAGAGCAGCTTGCTGTAGAGCGGGTAAGCGATTTAATCTGTATGGGAAAGTCGTTAAGAGCAAATTGTATTTTGCTGTAACAGCATGGTTTAATCATAATGAAAGAAACACACACAGTCACAGTGTAGGGTGCGAGATGCAACTGAAATTGAGGGTGAGGAGCGAGCGAGAGAGGATGGAGGAAGCTTGCCTTGAAGAGTTGGGCATCTTGTTATGACATGCATTATCTGAATTAGGACCACCGAATTATAGCTACAGAGGAGCGGCTTCTATGGAGGAACTTTGAATGTCTGAACTTCCGAGTAGGTTTAATGTTGGACCAGAGCAAACGTCAGCTAACAAGCTTGTGTGTGCAGAGCAGCCACAAAAATTATAAACACTTAACTTTTTGTAGCATTGAAAAATCTTCTCTAATTAAACATCTCTCCCTAATTTCTGATTTACGCTTGTAACGTCTTCAGTAGGCTACAGTAACCTATGCTTCAGAGGGGAGGGGCAGTTAGCCTATGCACACCCACTGGCAAAGATTTCCATCTGGCAGGCAGACGCTGGAATAATTCTGTGTTCACGTGCTAGTCGGAACTCTGACATTTCTGACTTGCTAACCGGTTGTAGTTATACACGTGCTGCGTTCAACCAGTTAGCAAGTCGAACATTTGAGTTTCCTAGTTCCGACTAGCACGTGAACACGGTATAAGTTTGAGTGACAGAGTGAGGGCTTATTAACCAGTTCTCATGCTTTTAAAATAACGGGTTTTGTTCCTCAAATAATTTCGTTATTTTACAGTTTTCAGTTTTGTTCCCTGAACCGGTTCCAACCCTTGGTAGAAACTAGTGATGGGAAAAAATATATATATAATAATTAAAATCGATACAGATCGCTATATTTTTGGACGATGATATATCGATCGCTAGTCGGCTGTACCTGTGCCAAAACTCCAGTATTTTTCATCCTATAGCTTGTTCTCCATCTTCTATTTAAATAGTGAGCCAACACTTATTTCCACGACTTATCAAAACAAATGTTCTTATGTTCTTGTCTCTATATAGCAGACATATAGTGAGCAATATGTTAGGAACAGCAAATCGCAATAAAATTGCAGTATCGAATCGCGAGAATCGCAATAGGTATTGACACCTAAGTATCGTGATAATATCTTGTGGTCCCTGGCAATTCCCAGTCCTAGTAGAAACATGGCTTCAGGTTGGGAATCCCATAGCGATATGGTGCATCCATTCTGTAAACAGACGTAATAGTGCAGTCTCATGACAAATATAACATGTATGGAAAGCCAGACGGGTCATTACATTGAGATCTAAGCAAATGTATGCCCATGATCTCAACATTATGACCCCTTTGGCTTTCCACAAATGTCCCATTTCTTCAGCAGTTATCATTGCAACCTAATTGCAGACAGAGGACAAATCCTGTCCAAGAAAACCTAAAATAGACTGCAGGCAGAGGGAAGGACAGAACAGAGGCTTTGCATTAACACAGCGAAGACCATAGGAGGGCCGCACCTTTGAAGAACCACTTCTCCATGCGTGACCGCTGCCACCAAGCACACAATGAGGAATATGGTGCACATATCTCTCTCCCCTAAATGGGCCTTTCTTTCAGAGCAGAGCGCCCCTCACAACCGTGGCAGGAAACGTACCCATGTCTCCAGTGCAGGAGAGTTCAGGTCGGCACACCGCTCACAAGACCAGCCTGGTGCCCCCGACTCAGACAGCCAGCCCTCCTTCAGACCTCCACACAGGCCCAGACCCTCTCCTCAGTCTCCTGCTTCCTACAACAGCCCTTTAATGTGTGGGTGATAAGCCATGGGAGACCATGGGAAACTCTTCCCCATTTCCGGCACTACTCCAAAATTGTCCCAGCTTGGGGACAGAGGGCGAGAACGAGGTGGCGGTGGCCACATAAACCAGTGGAGACATTTAATGTGTCCACAGTTATGAAACAGCATTGTATTTTTACAAACTAAAAGGACAGGGGATTCCTCCTTTTGGTTCCCAGCTATAATCAAATCAGGCTTAGAGGATACAAAGGAGAGGAGGCCTCTAGCTGACATTTCATTGACCGCTGCTTTTTAAAAGAGCAGCTCCCCCTCTCGTCTCCTCCTCACCGTGGTCCCGGACGTCTGTTTGAGGCTGCCTGGCTGAAGTGGTGGCCTTTAGCTATTGATTACGGTGGCAGTCAGCTCTAAGCCTCCTTTCCCGCAGGTCAAGAGTTCAACGTGGGGGACATGAGGGGCAATTCCACAGTAACAGAGTGATGCTGAGAATCAGATTTGTCACTTTAAAATGTCAAACAAAAACTAATTATTGCAAAACCATACAACTCTAGGAACAAGGACTACTTTTTTACAAAAACACATTTACTTGAAGAACGTTTTACAAGAACCGTGCATATGCAAAGTTTAGTAACAGAATGACGGTTTGTGCTGTTGGTGCAGTCATTCTATTACCAAACTTTGCATCTGCACGGTTCTTGTAAAACGTTCAGTGGAAATTGTTAAAAGTCGTCCTTGTGCATAGAGTTGTATGGTTTGTTTAACTTTGCAATCATTGTTTTTGTTTGGCACACATTTTAAAGCGAAAAATCTCAGCATCACTGTTACCATGGAAATGCCCAGAGTCAAAGGATCAGTCGATGAATCTCCTTTCCATCAGGAAAAAGAGCAAGTGCAACCTGTGTCGTGTCCATTGTCCAGAGAATCTTTCACTCCAGGTGACAAAACCTATTCTAACGTCTGTAGAATTTTTTATTTTCTAAAGGGCTTCTTGGTGTAACTACACACACTGGACACATGGTGAGTTTCCCCCTATTCTGAAGCACTAGTAAATGGCAGCAACAATTTATTGACTAGAATCACTAGAAGAATATAAAGACGGGTGATTGTTTTAACTACTTCAGACATGAACAGGAACATTTATAGGCTATTCGCATAGAACTACAACCACTTACACCAAGTTTACCATGAGGCTAAAAAATCACACTGTAAAACTAAAGAGAACCATAATGGATCCCTACTGTTTAACAACTCAAACCTATTGTTACACAGCAGTCTTTGTCAACTCCAGTAAATATGACTGCCTATTTGATGGAGGCAGACACGGCTTGACAGCCCAATAAAGGCTGCTTCTTTGCCAAACATTAGATTGTTTTGAATTGCATTAATTTGTTTCTGAACCCTATAGCGAGGCAGGCTGGGAAGAATGCCAGGTGGAGCTGTAGGAACAACAGAGGGGCTGTATCCTAAATAGCACCATATTCCCTATGTAGTGCAGTGCTTTTGACAAGGGACCATATGGCACTATACACTGAGTGTACAAAACATTAGGAACACCTTCCTAATATTGAGTTGCACCCCCTTTTGCCCTCAGAACAGCCTCAATTCGTCAGGGAATGGACTCTACAAGGTGTCAAAAGCGTTCCACAGGGATGATGGCCCATGTTAACTCCAATGATTCCCACAGTTGTGTCAAGTTGGCTGGATGTCCTTTGGTTGGTGGACCATTCTTGATACACACAGGAAAAACAGTTGAACGTGAAAAACCCAGCAGCGTTGCAGTTCTTGACACAAACCGGTGCGCCTGGCACCTACTACAATACCCCGTTCAAAGGCACTTAAATATTGTGTCTTGCCCATTCACCTTCTGAATGGCACACATACACAATCCATGTCTCAATTGTCTCAAGGCTTAAAAATCCTTCTTTAACCTGTCTCCTCCCCGTCATCTACACTAATTGAAGAGGATTTAACAAGTGACATCAATAAGGGATCATATCTTTCATTTGAATTCACCTGGTCAGTCTGTCATGGAAAGAGCAGGTGTTCCTAATGTTTTGTATACTCAGTGTATTGGAAACAGGGTGCTAGTTGGGATGCAACCAGGGAGCCCATAGGGAACACACAACACCAGAGCATGTAAGCTTAGTTCTGGGCTGCATCTTTACAGTGGAGGAAACAACTGCCATAAAACCACATGAATGAGTCTTACATATGGAACCTTACATAATGGATATCACTGCTATGGATAACACTGTACATCAGTAACATTAGACAGTAAGGACACAATGAGGTTTGGCCAAACAGCCATGATATCGAAGACAAAATATGTCAGGAAATATTGAGAGAAATAATCTGACTCATCATAAAAGATAGGCCACAATGGTTAGACACTGAAGAGGAGAGGGGAGAGTGATATTAGTTTCCCTGATTTAGGGCTGAATGAACCTCATTTGTCAAGAAGGCATCATCATGTTAGCACTGTGACACATCCACTAAAACAGTCTCCTCTCTGAACGCATCCATAATGGATGGGATGACTTCATGACTCAATAGTTTACATGTCTTGGTAATGAAGTGGTTTCAGTTTATGTTACCTTTCTGATGCGTTTACAGTACCAGCAATGCAGCTCATGATTATTATGCATCTAGGGCCGGTTTCCCAGACAAAGATTAAGACTAATCCCGGACTAAGAGATATTCACTAGATTCCACATTGAAATAGCCTCTTATCTTAGCCCATGACTTGGCTTAATCTGTGTCCGGCTAACCGGCCCCTAGAGTAAGCCCAATGTGTATTTTTAAAAAGGGAAGAAGTGGAGACTTGTGACATTTGTTGAGGACATGTAGCTCTAGCCCGATTTCTTCCCAGAGGGTTGTTACAGGACAAGCAGAGTACCTGAGCCGAGCAGCAACAGCTTGTGGACTGATTGCTGTGGTCACTCGGGCTTTAAAAATAGAAAGGAGGAAGCCAAAGTGGCAGATGTCACATTGTTTAAGCAAATGGAGGAAATAGGGGGGCCCGGGACCGGCTGCCTCAGCCTGCCTTGTAGGATGTTTACACTTGTCTTAAAGAGATCCTCCACCGCAAAACACATAAACAGCTTACCTCCACACAAGAGATGAGTTTGCTAAACACGAACACAGATTAAAATGAGTAGTCAACTGTGAGAGAGGCGATGACCTGAACAGTCTAATTCCTAGTCTGACCTCATCCGTCTGTCCATTCACCCAAAAGATTTACACCCAACTCGCCAAACGGACAGGCTGTTGGTCTGTTTGTATGTCCATTTGCCCATCCGTCCCAAATAGTTACACCCAACTCAGTCAGGCAGCAGCCTCACCCAACAGACAGGCTAGGAGTCTGTCCGTCCGTTCGTCCATCTGTCGGTCCTCTCAGGAGGTTCAAAGGAATGGAGTGGCTGCCAGGCAGGGTGAGTGAAATCCCAGCAGCCTTGCTCAACAGCGTGGTCCAATTTCATTAACGCTGCATATCTCATAACAGCACTGATGCAGAGCAGCTCCACACAGCCAAATACTGATTCCCATCCAGCAAATTACCGGGCTCTCCGGTCAGGTCCGGTCTAAAGCAGAGAAATTGGACCACTCCATGGCTAACACCACAAGCAGAGAGAGAGGGGGAGAGAAACAATGCCAGCTACAACCTATGCAAGAGGAATGGTATCTTTCTTCATATAGCCCTTCCATGATTTATTTAATCCACTCTCAGGTAGAGAAGTGTAGTGAAATATAATGTGTGGCTTGCATTTGCTGGGTTGTGGAGTAGAATGGAATTCAATTAACCAGTTTCCGTTACAGCCCAAGACAAAAGGGCTCCTTTTCTTTTCTGTTCCCCCTGCATCAGTGCCACTTGAGTTACAGTTTTATTGTTTGGTTTTGGGATGGGGTCGGGCATGGGAGGGGGCTGCACTGTTGTTCTGATGGCTTTTGTGGCCTGAGTGAAAAGCACAGCAGGAGGGGCTGGTGCTCAGCTGAGTTTATTAAAATGGCAGAAAGCGCAAGTGACCACAGATGGTGCAGTCAATAACCTACCATCCACACCCATCTCCATACCACCAGGGTTGAAGGCAGCAAAGCACACTCGCAAGGCAGCACACCTCAGCACAAAGCAGAGGGGGCTGGCGAGACAGATGGTAGGTGTATGTGTGTGGTACTTTTAAGACAACGTCCTGTAGGAAGTGTAAGAATTCCATTAAGCTCAAACTTTATTAATACCTCTGAGGCATTAGTGAGTACACTGGTGATGACCTGAGCTTAACAAGAGAAGTGGTTGAGCACTGTTAACAGGTTCACTTTTACTCTGTTAGTAATTTCCGTTTCAAATCAACACGAAAAGTAGCCAACTTTAACATGCCGTCAACTTTTTGCCACCTTTTCTTTATATCTGAAAAGGTATTGCCAGTAACAAACCCGTACTTTTATGTCCGCCACCGAGGTGGTCATGAATGTGGTAAAGTTTTGCCTACGGCTTAGTGTAAAACGTAGTTGTAATGCTGAAGCGGCATTGGCACGCACTACACTCGATGGTTGCTTGGCAGCTCCCTTTACTAGGCTGTTACCATCCTTGTGGCAGTTCTAAACTTTGCGAGGCATGTCACTTCGCCCATCACTTCGCATAGCCCACCACTATGCATGACCTGTTTTCTTAACCACAACTGGATCGATCGATAAAAATTACTGTGGGAATGAATATCACAGAATGACGAAAATATTGGAATAAAGTAGGATAATGCAATTGAAGGCATCAAATTGTTGCTTAACTGAAACTCCCACAGCAGGGCAGGCGTTATGGGAGGCCTTAGGGGGCCTGGCCCACCTTACCGCACCTCGTTGCCCGTCTAAATAAAATATTGAAATATTGATCATTTATTTGACCGAGATGCGCACCGACAGAAAGACGCATCAATCTCAAATAAAGCATCCGAGCGAGCGAAACAGCACCCCTCTGTCTAAACCCATGGATCTGATGCTGTCTGGACCAAAAGAGTATGGCATGTCATACTAGTTCTGTCCAGACAGCATCAGATACATATAGTAAGACAGAGAGGGCTCACTCTCACCAAAACTTGTCCAGAATAAGCCCAATGCGTTTCTTGCCAATTTAAAAGGAAAGTTGGCGGGTGCACAGTGCACTGTTAGGATGCTGGCTTCCCCTAAAGTAAATGAGATCACTTGTTTTGTTACTGCCCATATGTAGCTTGTTTTTGGTCGCAGGTTTAGGAATGGATGAAAAACAGCAACATTTACATGTATCTAACTCTGCAAATGGCACTGCTGGGTGATTTGAAAAGTCATAGTCAAATCGATCAGTAATTTAATAATACTCTTAGCAACAACACTTTAATTTACAACCTACAGTGCATTCGGAATGTATTCAGACCCCTTGACTTTTTCCACATTGTTACATTACAGCCTTATTCTAAAATTGATTAAATCAAATGATTTTCCTCAATCTACACACAATACCCCATAATGACAAAGCAAACAGGTTTTTATAAATTTTTACAAATGTATTAAAAATAAAAAACAGAAATACCTTATTTACATATGTATTCAGACTCTTTGCTATGAGACTCGACAATTGAGCTCAGGTGCATCCTTTTTCCAATGATTATCCTTGAGATGTTTCTACAAATTGGTTGGAGTCCACCTGTGGTAAATGTAATTGATTGGACATGATTTGGAAAGGCACACACCTGTCTATATAAAAAAGGTCCCACAGTTGACAGTGCATGTCAGAACAAAAACCAAGCCATGAGGTCGAAGGAATTGTCCGTAGAGCTCCGAGACAGGATTGTGTCAAGGCACAGATCTGGGGAAGGGTACCAAAACACAAACAGCATTGAAGGTCCCCAAGAGCAGTGGCCTCCATCATTCTTAAATGGTAGATGTTTGGAACCACCAAGACTCTTCCTAGAGCTGGCCGCCTGGCCAAACTGAGCAATCGGGGGAGAAGGGCCTTGGTCAGGGAGGTGACCAAGAACCCGCTGGTCACTCTGACATAGCTCCACAGTTCCTCTGTAGAGATGGGAGAACCTTCTAGAAGGACAACCATCTCTGTAGCACTCCACCAATCAGGCCTTTATGGTAGAGTGGCCAGACAGAAGCCACTCCTCAGAAACAAGATTCTCTGGTCTGATGAAACCAAGATTGAACTCTTTGGCCTGAATGCAAAGCGTCATGTCTGGAGGAATCCTGGCACCATCCCTATGGTTAAGCATGGTGGTGGCAGCATCATGCTGTGGGGATGTTTTTCAGCGGCAGGGACTGGGAGACTAGTCAGGATCGAGTGAAAGACGAACAGAGCAAAGTAAAGAAAGATCCTTGATGAAAACCTGCTCCAGAGTGCTCAGGACCTCAGACTGGGGCGAAGGTTCACCTTCCAACAGGACAACGACCCTAAGCACACAGACAAGACAATGCAGGAGTGGTGTCGGGACAAGTGTGAATGTCCTTGAGTGGCCCAGCCAGAGCCCGGACTTGAACCCGATCGAACATCTCTGGAGAGACCTGAATATAGCTGTGCAGCGAGGTGCCCCATCCAACCTGACAGAGCTTGAGAGGATCTGCAGAGAAGAATGGCAGAAACTCCCAAAATACAGGTGTGCCAAACTTGTAGCATCATACCAAAGAAGACTCGAAGCTGTAATCGCTGCCAAAGGTGCTTCAACAAAGTACTGAGTAAAGGGTCTGAATACTTTTGTAAATGTGATATTTCAGTTTATTTTATTATTTTGCAACAATTTGAGAAGCTGGTTTTGCTTTGTCATTATGGGGTATTGTGTGTAGATTGAGGGAAACAAACAATTTCATAAATTTTTGAATAAGGCTGTAATGTAACAAAATGTGTAAAAAGTCAAGGTGTCTGAATACTTTGAATGCACTGTGTGTCCATATGGCAGAGGCTGGCGCTCTTGCCTTAGTTGAAATTTTACTTCAGAGTTTTATGATTAACCACGTGACAATGATTCTGAGAAACTAAAACGTTATTTTTTAAATGAAACTGTTCCAGGAAAATGAGCATATAAAAATGATCTTAACTGTCACGCAGATTGGTCGAAATGGTAAGATAAATTGTAAGCTTCCCCAAACTTGAAACTCACAAGCTGCCTATGGTTTTTACTAGAATACCCGTAAAATAAATTGTGAACGCCGCAAGCGCATAAAAATAAAAATAAACGTGCCAGCCTATGGAGATCAAAGGCCCGTCCAACTGATTCATTCTGGTGCCGGCCCTGTCCCAAAGTCATCCAAGCATTATATTAAATTTGAAGCAATATCAATGTGGTCAACTATGATAATTTCAGCACCGTTTTGATTGGGACAGCGCCATCACGCTGCTTTGAGACAAGCATGGGGACTAGTTTTGATAAATCAATCAATGTCAGATGTGTTTTCACTGAATCTCAGTTTGGATGCTCATGATCATCTTTAGTCTAGTGGATTATGTTGCCCTTCACTGGCTTAGTAGCCTACTCCCGACCAAAGCCTGTGACTTGTCTGATAAATCAATGGGATTTTGTTTAACTGAATCTCCGCCTGTATAGGCTATTTTGTTCATCGTCTCTGGCTGTGCAAGTAAGTGGAGGTGGTATAGCTCATCTATTAGTTTGCTCATCGATCACTGATCAGAAACATTTAGCATCCAATAGTGTTGCCTAAATCAAGTGTAGGCCTATTATTTTTCTTGATTGCGTATAAGCAACTCCAAAAGCCTGCAGAGGTTGTGAAATATGAACACAAGACTCCCATGCTTTTGAAAATATATATTGCTATTATTTATTTATCGGTATCATGATGAAGATACTCCCAATTTAACACCCTACTCCCTGAAAGCGGAGGGTAGGAAAAAAGGTTGAAACGTGGATTTAAAAAAAAGAAATCCTACAGGAGGTTCACCCAGGTCATATTTTGTATTTCTTTACATGATCGAAAAGAGCAGATTAAGGTTTCTAAACACATATGGGCACCTACAAACTCTCAAAACTTTTTTGTGTAGGGAAAATATTTATATTTTATTCTGTTACATTTAATTTAATTATTTCTATAAAATTATGTGTTGACTTATCAGGGCAGGGGAATGTAAGTGTATCTTGTCTGTTTAATGAACAAAATAACTAGTGTGCGTGGGACAACCATGTCGGCTATAGGCTGCACAGACCAGTAACAATTAATCTCAAAATATGCCATTCTATTATTTTGAAAATACATTTTATTAGTCTTATAAATGTTTCTTAGGACCTGCCTAAAATTAATAAATGGACTTCTTTGTGATGGTGTATTTTAAATTATTTATTAAAATAGACCTCCACCCACATCGGCCCACCCCTACTCCCACTCGTCAACTTGCCAGCATGCGCACGGGATATATAAAAGGCTTATGCCAGCAAGAATGTGGTCAAATGGGACTGTTTGAAAGGGGGTAATATAAACCTTGCCCATTATTTTAATTTTATTTTTTACAGGCAACATACTGTAAATCCTGTGTGAAAAGTGTATAACTCAGCTGACACACACGACTAGAGGACTTGCTTGACTCTTTGGACGTGTGCCATTATGTAGTGATTTGGATGAGGCGATGTCCGTCTAACCAAGTCCAAGAGAATATAAACAATGGAATTCATCAATTATTTCTCATTTTGAGAATGGAAGAAGGAGATTGAAAACCAACAAGCATTTCATTACTGTATTTGCTATCATGATGTCGCCATTCACCACTGCGTATTATGAGAGAGCTGTGCTCTCTGTGTTCATTAAGACGTCTCCATCCCGGGAGTCAGCAGCGTTGAGCCATGTGACCCGAGCGTTAACGAGAAATGTAGAAGTCACCCCAAATAAGGTGGCGACGCTGACAGCGGTCTTAAGCTTAACTCACACCCCTATTATGATGTTTAGCAACAGAGGGGGAAAAGTGACAAGGCACGGCCATTGTGAGACAGACATTTCTCGACAATGTAAATATATTTTTCTCCAGTTGATTATATCAATGGTACAATCATACCATTCAACCTTTCCGTCAAGGAAACACTGTTTTCCAGGCTCACATAACAGGTTATCTGCACAAATCATAGGTCCTGACCAACTTCATTCATAGCGTCAACAGAGCACGACAATGCACAAGCCCTGGGCACTATACTAGCGCACAAAAGACCACAATAAATCCACTACTCTCTAGCTGTTCAGTCTCGCACCATTCTCTGCCACCTCAACCAGAATGCAATCACACAGACCACAGAGTTTGAATGTGTCTCATAACCTTGCACATGACACCTTTTAGTGTGTTCCAGAATGAAGATGCTGAGGAAGAACAGCTGCCTGCCCATAAACTGCTCACTGGTATCCCCCAGAAGCCTCCTGGGCACAGTTAGATTGACTATATTGCTCATAAAAGCGCTAGTATTACATGCTCCGAGGCATCGCCATAAAATCAACTGATCAAAGGAAGGCCGATACATTATTTGGATTGTGACTCGCAAGAATCATGAAAATCTCAGTAGAGGGCATTGGGTCTATTACATACCGTAGGAAACAGCTGGCAACTAGAAAGTACCTCCAGGTTGGCCATTTGAAAAAAGTCCTGACCTTAGTTAGTATTTTTCCATTGGGATGGACAGTAAAAAAAAAGGAATGAAAAACAGGATATCCTAGACCAGAGTCAAGACTTTAGGAAACTAGTAGGCAGAGCAGACAGAAAACAGACAGCTCCCCATGTGTTCAACATTCTGAGCAAGCTTTCCATGAGCTGCCCTTTGTGGTGGGTCTTCTCTCAAAAGGCAGGGGTTCTCAAAGTGGGGTCCGCGGGCCGGAAAACACACAATGAATATTACTAACAGATTAAACTAATTTCAGCCAAGGGATCTGTGGAATACGTTTAGAGGGGTAATACGATGTAATTTTATTACTCCACAATTTATGTTCTTGCCATGGGTAACATGGGCCTTGGAGGCTCACAGGGATATTGGTATCAACAGTAATCCACCAATTACACATTTTTCAAGTCAATTCTTCTTCATACATAAATGCACTGTAAAGTTTTTACTGCCTCGTGGAAATATGCAAGATATTAGCTTTAAACATGCAACAACAAATCTCTGCTACAAGACACAATCTGTAGAATTGCTGGGCATTAGCTTGAGAACTGCAACATTCTTTCCGATGCCAAGAGGCGGGCCTTTAAAATGTTATTTCCCTTGGCTCGAGACCTGATTTGTCCGACCATGCACTGCTGAAGTCATAGCAAAAATCCTTGTATGCCATTTTTTTTTTTTAAATCTCACTCAAGTTGTGTTCTGTTTATGAGGGGGTCCCTGATGAATTTGCCATCACAAAAGGGGTCCCTGGCGCCAAAAAGTTTGAGAACCCCTGTTCTACGAGACTATTTGGTAATGTACTGTAAAGAGAAAGTCTCAATGTTTTAGTAATGCAAAATGGTGGTGTCAGCACGATGAGCCACAAGTACAGCTGGGAATCCTGTCTAAATAAAGAGCAGGCAGCTTTAGTGTACATGGCTTTCTGGATCACCACCTTACATTGGGAATCATATAACACACTACTGTCTCTGTTTCACCAGCCATTCAGAGTACTGGCAGCATTAGGCCTATGTTCTGATTACTCATAGTAGTAGAAGTAAAATTGTAAAAACATTTTGCGCTATTAATCATGAACGTACACCATTTATTTTCTTCCAGTATACTCATATTCCAGATTCTGCTCAAGTCGCCTAAACAAAACATGAATCTAGTACCACAAGTAAACAAAACATGAATCCAAGTAGACAAGTAAGCTAAACACAAACGTATTTTGCCCCAATACAAATTCTATTAAAACATAACTAGATCAACGGACTATGATGTGTGCCCCCACCAATTGAAGCTTAATAAAGAGCAGTGTGCGGGTTTCTTATTTTTTCTTATCTTCACCCACCCATTGCCTTGCATACATACAGTGGGGGGAAAAAGTATTTAGTCAGCCACCAATTGTGCATGTTCTCCCCCTTAAAAAGATGAGAGAGGCCTGTAATTTTCATCATAGGTACACGTCAACTATGACAGACAAATTGAGAGAAAAAAATCCAGAAAATCACATTGTAGGATTTTTTATGAATTTATTTGCAAATTATGGTGGTCACCTACAAACAAGCAAGATTTCTGGCTCTCACAGACCTGTAACTTCTTCTTTAAGAGGCTCCTCTGTCCTCCACTCGTTACCTGTATTAATGGCACCTGTTTGAACTTGTTATCAGTATAAAAAGACACCTGTCCACAACCTCAAACAGTCACACTCCAAACTCCACTATGGCCAAGACCAAAGAGCTGTCAAAGGACACCAGAAACAAAATTGTAGACCTGCACCAGGCTGGGAAGACAATCTGCAATAGGTAAGCAGCTTGGTTGGAAGAAATCAACTGTGGGAGCAATTATTAGGAAATGGAAGACATACAAGACCACTGATAATCTCCCTCGATCTGGGGCTCCACGCAAGATCTCACCCCGTGGGGTCAAAATGATCACAAGAACGGTGAGCAAAAATCCCAGAACCACACGAGGGGACCTAGTGAATGACCTGCAGAGAGCTGGGACCAAAGTAACAAAGCCTACCATCAGTAACACACTACGCCACCAGGGACTCAAATCCTGCAGTGCCAGACGTGTCCCACTGCTTAAGCCAGTACATGTCCAGGCCCGTCAGAAGTTTGCTAGAGTGCATTTGGATGATCCAGAAGAGGATTGGGAGAATGTCATATGGTCAGATGAAACCAAAATATAACTTTTTGGTAAAAACTCAACTCGTCGTGTTTGGAGGACAAAGAATGCTGAGTTGCATCCAAAGAACACCATACCTACTGTGAAGCATGGGGGTGGAAACATCATGCTTTGGGGCTGTTTTTCTGCAAAGGGACCAGGACGACTGATCCGTGTAAAGGAAAGAATGAATGGGTCCATGTATCGTGAGATTTTGAGTGAAAACCTCCTTCCATCAGCAAGGGCATTGAAGATGAAACGTGGCTGGGTCTTTCAGCATGACAATGATCCCAAACACACCGCCCGGGCAACGAAGGAGTGGCTTCGTAAGAAGCATTTCAAGGTCCTGGAGTGGCCTAGCCAGTCTCCAGATCTCAACCCCATAGAAAATCTTTGGAGGGAGTTGAAAGTCCGTGTTGCCCAGCGACAGCCCCAAAACATCACTGCTCTAGAGGAGATCTGCATGGAGGAATGGGCCAAAATACCAGCAACAGTGTGTGAAAACCTTGTGAAGACTTACAGAAAACGTTTGACCTGTGTCATTGCCAACAAAAGGTATATAAAAGTATTGAGAAACTTTTGTTATTGACCAAATACTTATTTTCCACCATAATTTGCAAATAAATTCATTAAAAATCCTACAATGTGATTTTCTGGAGAAAATAATTATCATTTTGTCTGTCATAGTTGACATGTACCTATGATGAAAATTACAGGCCTCATCTTTTTAAGTGGGAGAACTTGCACAATTGATGGCTGACTAAACACTGTATGGACAACACTCCCAGCCATTCTCATCAGCAATGCTGAGGGGCGAGCCTCTCATTTCAAAGGCAGTGGGGCAGACCACAGGGGTACACTTTATGATGGTTTGGGACAGGACCCCTGTCAGCAGCTCGTGGGGGACGGGCCGACAGTCACGAGAGCATGCTATCGCTAGACATCAAACCAACAAGAGGGGCCTCTGGGGCCAAGAGAGAACAGACCGGGGAAAGTTGTTGTGCTCTGTTCAGCTGGTCACAGGGACATGACAGATGAAGTCCCATTTCACCTACACCCCTCAACTGGCTTAAATACTAATGAGCTATCCAACATTTAATAATAATACATAATGTATAGGCCTAAAACCTGATGTTCAGAGTTGTAGACGTTCCTGTAATATCACCTATGAATAATTTCCTCTAACCTTGAATGCAAAATAACTTCCAACTTTAATTATATTTGGTGGGGAAGGATAAAAAGCTGCTCAGTTGAATGACAGATTAGGCTCTGATTGAAAACACTGTCAGCCAGCCAAGAGAGACTGCCAAAGCCAGACAGCAAAGAACTACAGAGGATGAAATACGAGGATAAACTATTGACTTGAATAATAATCACTTAGCTTTTCTCCATATAGCTCTCAGAAGTTGTCAGTAGAAAGAGTAGGAAATGCTTTATATTAATTTTCTAAGTAGAATCACTGGAGTTGGTGTCAGGCATAACTGCCAGATGGACAATGATGTTGGGCTGCTAGTTGATAGGATACTGGAGGTTGAGAGGGTCCTCTAAGACAACTATTTGTCCAAATAAAGCAGATCAGTCCTCATCTTCCAAAAGAGAGGCTGCGAGGCTGGGAACTAGCACATCAAACATACTCCTCTCCTTTCCTCTGGAGTTGCTTGTGGTTCTGCTCCTTGAGTAATCAATGTCTGTACAAAACTCGCCTCCGGCTTCAGAGATAGGCGTCGGCTAATAGAGACACCCGTTCAAAGATGCAACAAAACTGGGGTGCCAAAAGGATTTCACAACCTTGTGTTTACAGTGAATGGAGAATGTTGTGTTTTTAGTAAGCATTTTACAAATACAACTCATGACTTTGATGTCTGCAACACCAAATGTATTTGTGTGTAAAATTAGATAGTGACAGCTTTAGCAGAGTATGAAAGTTCACAACAGCATTCCTCTCAAGGGTCACGATTATGGTGAATAGAACAGCCAAGGAATTTGTACAAATCAAGAGGCTGGGAGTAGAGACTGATGGCAATCTTCCCTGAACATAATAAGATACAAAATAATAAGTATAGCCACTCTTTCACCTCATCACACAGACTAGCCTATGGACAAAGGATAAGGGAGACATCACATGCTTCCCCTTATTTACACTACACTGACAATCACATTATATACACTTAGTTCATGCTGCCTACCACTATTCATGAAAAACTGAATGGCTATATAGGATGAATATACAACAAATCTAAGGTAAACAGGCTGGAACATACAGTTCTCACAGAGTATACAAAGGTTAAAGATTTGCAATGCAAAGAGGACAGCAAGGTATGCAAATAAAATAATATAATAATATTCCATTTAGCAGACGCTTTTATCCAAAGCGACTTACAGTCATGTGTGCATACAATTTTACGTATGGGTGGGTCCCGGGGATCGAACCCACTACCCTGGCGTTACAAGCGCCGTGCTCTACCAGCTGAGCTACAGAGGACCACACAGGACAATGCCAATATCATGGAACTCTCCCCTCCACCTAATCATGGGGTAAATCAATCTTTCAAAAAATGTAATATGGGGCAAACTATGACTATTTATTCAGGCCAAATAACTCAACTTCAAAACCAACAGAGCGAGATCAAGGCTGATCCGCCATAGAGTAACAGGTTGTCTCTGTGCTATATTCAGACCTCTGTTCCCCAAGAGGAATGCTCCAGTTGTATCGGCTGTGTTATTATTACCGCTTTGCATGACAAACAGGAGGTTCCGCACCCACTGTGTCCCTTATGACTGTGCATCACCCTTCTACTAGAGGCTGAAAGGCCTTAGTCATCACAAGCGAAGGGGCTACACACATTCCTCACAAATGAGAGCTTGTACACAATCTGGTAATTCCTCAAGCAGAGTTGCTCCCTCTCTCCCCCCCCCCCCACCCCACCCCACCAGCCCTCTCTCTGGATTTAAGGTTTGCTATGGAGACGTGAATAGGTGGTATGTCAGAGCTCCCAACAGCTCTGGAGAACACAGTTCCTTGGCCAGGGCCAAGTCCCCATGGTTACGACAGAGCAGCAGTAACTGCCCCTTTTCTGTGTGCATTTGTCTGTTTGCAGGGAGCTTGAAGGAGACTGGAAATGCATGTCAATGTCCCCATGCCAAGTATCACAAGAGGCACCTGTATAAATCATGTATAAGCAACAGGTTCTATTGTTTGCTAGTTTGAGGTGACAAGAACACACCAAAGCGGACCTATTTAAAATCAGAACCTTCTGTTAAAATGGATTAGGACACGCCTGAAATAAGATGTGGCTACCTTTACCGACCTGGGCTGCAGACAGTGCCCAATGAAGGTATATTTGAAACAAGTCATACAAAACACGAGGAAGGCAAATGAAATGAACCCAAAATAAAGGATAGAGCATTTTATAACAGTGAGAATGAAAGGGAACATAGTACAGCCTGACAAATCAAGAGCTTTGGACTATAAGGTAATATCTGCAAAGATGATTCTGAAATAATTGTCTTTAAAGTCCTGAATCCTCATTGGTTTAAATGGTGTCAGCAATTGTTATATTTTATTCTTTTGAATTTAACAACATCATTTGGGGTATTTAGAGTACTATATAGTTAACCTTGTTCTGTTCAATGTTCTCTGTCAATAACTCAATGTTAACAAATGCAGATAGAACCTTAGATTGAAAGATTAACATTTCTAGCGTTTGGGTCTAACTAAATATCTTTCAACCTACTGGTAAATGGTATCTCTTTCTCAATATTCAGTCAGACTGGTATATAATATTGGACACAAAAGCAGAATATAACAGTTTGTTAGATTCTTCTTTAGTGGCCCAATCATCTTGTTGATCTCTCATCAGTGACTGAAGCCTGGCAAAAGCTTTTACGGAGCACAGGGAGTCAGCTAGGCTATACATCTCATACTCTGGCTGAGTTTAGACAAAGCTCACTAAATTAACCCCATAATCAAAGTAGGCTAAATGTAAAACAAATTTACCTTTAACTTGACTCTCGTAATCAGCAATGATTTCTTTATCCTTTTTGAACTTTGTATTAGACATTTTCGGGTCGATTCAGTGGTTAGGAAGTTAAACTATTAAAAGTGTCGTCTTGCTGCACGCCTATAACTTCCGACGCATCACACAGATTGAGTAGTGTTCCACTACCAGACAACAATTTGTAGTCAAGAAAACTCAACGCCAATTTTCCAATTAGAGTTATTCCCTTGTAAAGTAGCTAATCAAGAAAACGTTTAGTCCATTGTTCTCCTTCTACACGAGTAATGCTGGAAAAGGAGACCAACACGAAATCCTGATATCAATCAATGAAATCACTGATAACTGCTGGCTATGCCAGGCCAGGCAGAGCGGAGATGTCGAGTCGATGCAACTGCATAACCTTTTATAATCCGTTAATCCACGCAGTAAGTATAAAATCTTCAATGTGGGTGAGAAGGCGCGCGGTTTTATCGCACACGGAGTACCAAGGTAGCACACTGCAACTGTACGTCACGTGTCCTATATATGTCGTTCCTTTGGTGCTCTCTAGTTTCCCCGGTCCCACACTTCCCATTTGCCTCGTTTTCCCCAGACAAGACTGACTGCAGCACAGCTGCCACGCTCACTGTGGAAATGGGAGGGATCGAAGAGGCATAGCGGAAACAAGAGATGCTTTGAAATGATTTGTATCTAACCAATAGTGCCGATTATGTTTTCGGGCTAATATCAGTGCTGGACTTTTTCAACGCCATTTACATGGTGTGATCCACATACGCCTCAAGGCAGTGTTGATATTATAAGCACGGCTGTAACATTTTATTGAAGTTGCACCAGTGACATTGGAATTATTATACAAAGTAACTGCTACCAGTGTTACAATATTTCCATTGGTTAAATAACCTTGGGGGTTTCTACACTTACAAATGGCTTCGTAAGAAATAAAAAATATATTCAATACAATATTTTAGTTTTAATTCTTTACATTAGAAGTCATCCATCTATCCTCACTATGCTCTGCTGTGTGACATATCCCTTATGTCTATGGTATAAGACTAGAATTTACAAATCTGTGTAACAAACAAAAAATATCTTATATAAAAGTGCCATCAATTTACACACAGTTGTTTTCTTTACCAGGATCAAAGTCCCTGATGAGGGCCCTATGAGAAAATGGAGCACATTTGGTGTTTAGCATGCTTTGTGAGAAGAGACCTCTTAATATTTACTTACTACTTAATATAACCATTCCCATTGTAACCAAGTGATAATTCTGCTCACTACACCTGTATGTTCAGCAAAGCGATATGTACTGAAATTACTGTGGTTCTATAACCCCATCTGCTGGAGATCATGTTATGGTACAGATTCATTCTTTCCAGTCTCCTGTACACATTACATTTACGTCATTTAGCAGACGCTCTTATCCAGAGCGACTTACAGTTAGTGAATGCAAAAATTTGCATACTGGCCCCCCGTGGGAATCGAACCCACAACACTGGCGTTGCAAACGCCATGCTCTACCAACTGAGCTACACGGGGCCACATAATTTTTTTAATGCTTATTTAATAGGATAAAACATGTTTTAATGGCAAGACAAACATTGTACAACATTTCACAGAAAAGGTGATGCAACAGGAACAGTGTAAATAATTTTTCAAGCTACAATTCATTAGCAGCATGAACATATTTTAGGATATGGTTTATCACAGCATTCGCAGGATATGGTTTACAGCAATTGCATTGGAGATAGACCTGCTGTCACAATAACAAACCCTATATAACAGTTTAAGGACGGATCTATGAATAAACATAAAGGAAAATTAGATATCCAACTGACAAATATCTAGATGGGTAAAAAAATACTAAAAGGCCCATCACAATATTGCTTTGGATTGTGTGCATTCAGTTTAAGTTCAACCACAATTAAAATCAGTTATGTTATAACATAAAAAGATAAATACATGTAAATCTTGAACTATAAAAACAAATATGGAGAGCAAATGATCGGCCCCAGGTGGTAAGGGTAGGCAACAACACCTCCGCCACGCTGACCCTCAACACGGAGGCCCCTCAGGTGTGTGTGCTTAGTACCCTCTTGTACTCCCTGTTCACCCACGACTGCCTCAAACACCATCATCAAGTTCGCTGATGACACAACGGTGGTAGGCCTGATCACCGACGGTGATGAGACAGCCTACAGGGAGGAGGTCAGTGATTTGGCAGTGTGGTGCCAGGACAACAGCTTCTTCCTCAACGTCAGTAAGACCAAGGAGCTGATAGTGGACTATATGAGAAAGAAGGGAGAGCACGTCCCCATTCACATCGACAAGGCTGTAGTGAAGCTGGTCGAGAGCTTCAAGTTCCTTGGCATCCACATTACTAAGGACTTACATGGTTCACACACACCCGCACAGTCGTGAAAAGGGCATGACCGCTCCTGACACTCTCACACACATTCACATACATTTCATACGCACACACATGCATACTGACAACAACCACAAACACATACTTTCACACTCATCATTTGCTGCTGCTACGGTTTTTTATTTGACTCTTATTATTATCTATCCTGATGCCTAGTCACTTTACCCTGCCTTCATGTACACATCTACCTCATACCCCTACACATTGATCTGATACTGGTACAACCTGTATATAGCTTCATTCTTGTGTATTTTATTCCTCGTGCTACTTAATTATTTTATTTTTTGTATCGTTGGGAAGGGTTAGAAAGCAAGCATTTCATGGTTAAGTCTACACCCGTTGTATTTGGCGCATGTAACAAATACAATTTGATATGGAACATTATCTTGTGAGAGAGCAGGTTGTTGACACTTTGTTGTCTAGTGGTAGCTTTACAAATAGCCATTACCCACATAAACCCCAAGACATTTGGCTTCTCTCCCTCAAGACACACTACCAATGAAATCCACATTGTTCCTCGTAAGTATGTGCCATTTTCCTCTGAACTGTACGTTTTTCTCTCAGCTGTTTTTGAAGAACGCCTCCTCTAAGACCTCAGTGAACCTGTCCTTCATCTGCAGGCGGAAACTACTATACAACTCCAGCAGTCTCCTCCTCCTCTCAGTCCTCTCCTCCTCCTCTCAGTCCTCTCCTCCTGGGTCATCCCCTTCTCCTTCTCCAGGAGGCCTGGCAGCTCCTTTCAGTCCTTGAGAAAGATGAAGGGGGCTCCTGCAGCTTTGAGGAGACGCAGTGGGGAGCTGCGTGCAGCAGAGCACCCACCTGGGGTCACAATGTCCTCCACCACGGGCACCGAACCGTAGGCACAGGCCTCGTAGATGTGGTAGCACTCTGTGTTGATTCCCACCGGGCAGAGGGTGAACTCGCTTTGGGCCAGGGCTGTCTGGTACCGTCTCAGACTCTCTGCCGTCTCCTAAGGAAGCCACCTGATGCAGGAGAGGAGGAGGAGGAGGAGGGACAGTAAGGACTAGTGAGCAGAGGGTTAATTTAATGTATTACGCATTTAAACAGTGCTTCTGCTGTGAATATATACACAGTTCTTGTAAATTCTCCTTTGCTCTTCATTAATTATTTTATGCAAAGATAAAAAAAGATAAAAACTGCTGTTTGAGAATGTTGACTCAGAGTTTCATTGGTAAACAAGGCCTAACAACAGTATTTCCAGTATTTCCAGGATGCAAAAACTGGACTGAAAACCATTAGAGTGAACTGATACAGACAGTGAGTGACAGCATAGCATAGTGACATACTTCTCTTGGGCAGTAGTGATGCACTCTTTGTCCAGTCCTGTTTTTTTCAAGATCCCCATTAGTGTTTCCCTCGAGGAGTTCTTGTAGACGGTTCCCAGGAAGTTTCAGAGGAAGGGCCTGGTGTAGCTCACCATCTGGGAGTTTACCATGACCACAGGAAACTGTCTGTATATGAACAGAGAGAGGCATAGAAATCCACAGTCAAATAACGCTTCTTTCTGGTACAATGGATATGTATGGTGTACTGAAATGGAAACATGAGCTAAATAAAAGGTGTATGGTGAGAGTAGACGACAAACAAGAAGAGAGGAACTCTTAGATCATGAGAAGAAAAAAAAATCAAGAAAAGGCTTCAAAAACAGAATCATGGTCCATATTCAAAGTGCTGATCAGTTCCTCCCGTCCATATAATTATGTCTCTAAAATATCAAACTGATCCTAGATCAGCACTCATACTCTGAAATGCTTGCTACATGGCCCCAGATCCCAGAAATGAAGACATACGTGGCTACTCCAAGGGGCCACTGGAAGACATCCTTGTCGTTGACCCAGGGGCTGTCATAGACCAGGAAGAGCAGGTCCACGAAGCCCCCATGCCTCCTCAGGTAGGTGCTGACAATGTCCATAATAACTTGTGTTTTACACCATCATGTAGCTTAACTGTTACTGTAAGAGGAAGCATCAAGCAAAGAGGAGATATCAAGCAATACTTGACAACTTATTTCGGAGCACCGCTAAAAAGGCATGGCTTACCTATGGCAGCTTTCCCCCAGATTTGAACTTTGTATCTCTTGGGCCTGTTCTTGTCAATGAGCTCCTGGTATTGTCTGATAGCCTCCCTCCGTTTGAGCAGAGCAGAGAGATCATCAGCCTGCTCATCCTCCCAAGGGTTCATCCCCATTGTATGGAGCCACATCACCACCACCTGTAAATCACCAAAACAACAGAACAATAATAATATTGGAGGTAGCTAGCTAGTGGTCTTCAGTAGTCAATTCACATGACCTGTCCATAACCATCTCAGGGTATTCACGTGTTGTTTTTATAATTGTATATACACATCATTGGACATGGCCCAAAAGCTATGGACAGAGGTTATTTTGTCAGCTAAGTAGGTAAAGTTAGCTAGCTAGTTAACGTACCTGGGGTTGCAGCTGTGATTTTCTTCACCACTCTGTGGACACGGGTGATCACCTTTGTCTTTGTATAAAAAAATATATCGTATGCAGCATACAAGGGAAACATTACATACACAAAAACTATCAGGAGGAATATTCTTTCTTTGATGTATTTTCATGTTTTCCTTCTCACGTTACCATTCTGCACTGAGCTAAAGGGTAGAGCTGCCGCTTTCAAGGATCGGGACTCTAACCCGGACGCTTATAAGTGGTAGGCCTGATCACCGACAACGATGAGACAGCCTAAAGGGAGGAGATCAGAGACCTGGCCGTGTACTGCCAGGATAACAACCTCTCCATCAACGTGATCAAGACAAAGGAGATGATTGTGGACTACAGGAAAAGGAGGACCCGAGCACTCCCCCATTCTCATCGACGGGGCTGTAGTGGAGCAGGTTCAGAGCTTCAAGTTCCTTGGTGTCCACATCACTAACAAACTATCATGGTCCAAACACACCAAGACAGTCGTGAAGAGGGCACGACAAAGCCTATTCCGCCTCAGGAGACTGAAAAGATTTGGCATGGGTCCTCAGATCCTCAAAAAGTTATACAGCTGCACCATCGAGAGCATCATGACTGGATGCATCACCGCCTGGTATGGCAACTGCTCGGCCTCCGACCACAAGGCACTACAGAGGGTAGTGTGTACGGCCCAGTACATCACTGGGGCCAAGCTTCCTGCCATCCAGGACCTCTATACCAGGCGGTGTCAGAGGAAGGCCCTAAAAATTGCCAAAGACTCCAGCCACCCTAGTCATAGACTGTTCTCTCTGCTACCGCACGGCAAGCGGTACCGGAGCGCCAAGTCTAGGTCCAAAAGGCTTCTTAACAGCTTCTACCCCCTCGCCATAAACTCCTGAACAGCTAATCAAATGGCTACCCGGACTATTTGCATTGAATATTATCTATGCATAGTCACTTTACCTCTACCCACGTGTACATATTACCTCAATTACCTCGACTAACCTGTGCCCCCGCACATTGACTACGTACCGGAACACCCTGTATATACTGTTATTTTACTGCAGCTCTTTAATTATTTCTTATTTTTACATCTGCATTGCTTGCTGTTTGGGGTTTTAGGCTGGGTTTCTGTATAGCACTTTGTGACATCTGCTGATGTAAAAAGGGTTTTCTAAGTAGGCTACATAGGCTACATTTCACATGAAACTCAAGAGAGACAACATTATGGAGGTGAAAGGTAGAGAGAGGTTGTGTTTTCTCTAGCAGGAGGTAAGCTTGGCTTCTTATATGGTGTTGAGTAAAGCTTAAACCATGTATTGAGATTGTAGGTAGGTAGTTGTAGTTAGGTATTGTAGTTAGGTATTGTAGGTAGTTTATTTAGGTAGTTATTGTAGGTTTTTGTAGGTAATTATTGTAGGTAAGTATTGTATACGGCGGAGCCCAGCGAAGCACGAGGCTAGCTAGCTAGCGGGTAGCTACTGGTAATGTTTAGCAACGGTGGATAGTTGTTTCCAATGTTATTTCACGCTTAAGAGTACAGTACAGAGTACAGTACAGTTAGCTAGCCATTTTTCAAACAAAGTCAACACAGTAGCCATTGCTAGCTAGCCAACACGACCAGCTAACTGTATTGTAGCAGCTAAATACAATTTATTTGTGCTAGCCAGCCAACGTTTAATTATTGCTGCGTTATGAAAGGAACTAGACACGGACACGAATTATCTGTTTAGTGTGTTAACACACTATTGGTAGTTTGTTGTAACCAAGTATTGGTGCTAAACTGTGTGTTATTGGATGCTAGCATGCTAGTTAGCTATGGCGTCATAGTTAGGCATCGTGGGCTGTTGTGGGTAGTTATTGTAGGTTAGCATTGTATTCGGCGGTGCCGGGTGTAGCACGAAGCTAGCTAGCTAGCCGTTTTTCAAACAAAGTCAACACAGTAGCCATTGCTAGCTAGCCAACACGACCAGCTAACTGTACTGTAGCAGCTAAATACAATATATTTGTGCTAGCTAGCCAACGTTTAATTATTGCTGCGTTATGAAAGGAACTAAACACGGACACGAATTATCTGTTTAGTGTGTTAACACACTATTGGTAGTTTGTTGTAACCAAGTATTGGTGCTAAACTGTGTGTTATTGGATGCTAGCATGCTAGTTAGCTATGGCGTCATAGTTAGCTAGCTGAATAAAGTAAGTTGAGTCTATTCCTAGAAACATTGAACCGCTGTAGTTCACAACAATTCTAATTTCTAAAGTGGAAGTTGGGAGAGTTTTTATTCGGGTGGTTCAGTGAAACAATTATAGTTTCTGAGGTGGAAGTTTTGGTGAGGGAGGCCCTACTCTCTCCTTTCCCAGATGTTTAGTTCATTTCATTCCGATCTCCTCTGCATTATTGTAGCCATTTGCTACAGCCTGTCAACTATGCCTCTGCCTATCCCTGTTCTCTCCTCTCCGCACAGGCTACACAAACGCCTCACACCGCGTGGCTGCTGCCTCTCTAACCTGGTGGTCCCTGCACGCACCCCACACCTGGAGTTCCAGGTCTCAGGCAGCCTCTGGAACTGCCGTTCTGCTGCCAACAAGGCTGACTTCATCCCAGCCTATGCTAACCTCCAGTCCCTCGACTTCCTGGCGCTGACGGAAACATGGATTACCACTGAAAACACTGCTACTCCTACTGCTCTCTCCTCATCTGACCATGTGTTCTCGCATACCCCGAGAGCATCTGGTCAGAGGGGTGGTGGCACAGGAATCCTCATCTCTCCCAAGTGGACATTCTCAATTTTTCCCCTAACCCATCTGTCTATCTCCTCATTTGAATTCCATGCTGTCACAGTCACTAGCCCATTTAAGCTTAATATCCTTGTCATCTATCGCCCTCCAGGTTCCCTTGGAGAGTTCATCAATGAGCTTGACGCCTTGATAAGTTCCTTTCCTGAGGATGGCTCACCCCTCACAGTTTTGGGGGATTTCAACCTCCCTACGTCTACATTTGACTCATTTCTCTCTGCCTCCTTCTTTCCACTCCTCTCCTCTTTTGACCTCACCCTCTCACCGTCCCCCCCTACTCACAAGGCAGGCAATACGCTTGACCTCATCTTTACTAGATGCTGCTCTTCTACTAATCTCACTGCAACTCCCCTCCATGTCTCCGACCACTACTTTGTATCCTTTTCTCTCTCGCTCTCCTCCAACACTACTCACTCTGCCCCTACACAGATGGTAATGCGCCGCCGCAACCTTCGCTCTCTCTCTCCCACTACTCTCTCCTCTTCCATCCTATCATCTCTTCCCTCTGCTCAATCCTTCTCCCTCCAATCTCCTGATTCTGCCTCCTCAACCCTCCTCTCCTCCCTTTCGGCATCCTTTGACTCTCTGTGTCCCCTATCCTCCCGGCCGGCTCGGTCCTCCCCTCCAGCTCCGTGGCTTGATGACTCATTGCGAGCTCACAGAACAGAGCTCCGGGCAGCGGAGCGGAAATGGAAGAAAACTAAATTCCCTGCCGACCTGGCATCTTTTCACTCCCTCCTCTCTACATTTTCTTCATCTGTTTCTGCTGCTAAGGCCCCTTTCTACCACTCTAAATTCCAAGCATCTGCCTCTAACCCTAGGAAGCTCTTTGCCACATTCTCCTCCCTGCTGAATCCCCCCCCCCCCTCCTCTCTCTCTGTGGATGACTTCGTCAACCACTTTGAAAAGAAGGTTGACGACATCCGATCCTCGTTTGTTAAGTCTAATGACACTGCTGGTCCTGCTCACACTGCCCTACCCTATGCTCTGACTTCTTTCTCCCCTCTCTCTCCAGATAAAATCCTGCGACTTGTGACTGCAGGCCGCCCAACAACCTGCCCGCTTGACCCCATCCCCTCCTCTCTTCTCCAGACCATCTCCGGTGACCTTCTCCCCTACCTCACCTCGCTGATCAACTCATCCTTGACCGCTGGCTATGTCCCTTCCGTCTTCAAGAGAGCGAGAGTTGCACCCCTTCTCAAAAAACCAACACTCGATCCCACTGATGTCAACAACTACAGACCAGTATCCCTTCTTTCTTTTCTTTCCAAAACCATTGAGCGTGCCGTCTTTAGCCAACTCTCTTGCTATCTCTCTCAGAATTACCTTCTTGATCCAAACCAGTCAGGTTTCAGGACTGGTCATTCAACTGAGATTGCTCTTCTCTGTGTCACGGAGGCTCTCCGCACTGCTAAAGCTAACTCTCTCTCCTCTGCTCTTGTCCTTCTAGACCTGTCTGCTGCCTTTGATACTGTGAACCATCAGATCCTCCTCTCCACCCTCTCCGAGCTGGGCATCTCCGGCGCGGCTCACTCCTGGATTGCGTCCTACCTGACCGGTCGCTCCTACCAAGTGGCGTGGCGAGAAGCTGTCTCCGCACCACGTGCTCTCACCACTGGTGTCCCCCAGGGCTCAGTTCTAGGCCCTCTCCTATTCTCCCTTTACACCAAGTCACTTGGCTCTGTCATATCCTCACATGGCCTCTCCTATCATTGCTACGCTGACGATACACAACTAATCTTCTCCTTTCCCCCTTCTGATAACCAGGTGGCGAATCGCATCTCTGCATGTCTGGCAGACATATCAGTATGGATGACGGATCACCACCTCAAGCTGAACCCTGGCAAGACGGAGCTGCTCTTCCTCCCGGGGAAGGACTGCCCGTTCCATGATCTCGCCATCACGGTTGACAACTCCGTTGTGTCCTCCTCCCAGAGTGTGAAGAGCCTTGGCGTGACCCTGGACAACACCCTGTCGTTCTCCGCTAACATCAAGGCGGTGACCCGATCCTGCAGGTTCATGCTCTACAACATTCGGAGAGTACGACCCTGCCTTACACAGGAAGCGGCACAGGTCCTAATCCAGGCACTTGTCATCTCCCGTCTGGATTACTGCAACTCGCTGTTGGCTGGGCTCCCTGCCTGTGCCATTAAACCCCTACAACTCATCCAGAATGCCGCAGCCCGTCTGGTGTTCAACCTTCCCAAGTTCTCTCACGTCACCCCGCTCCTCCGCACACTCCACTGGCTTCCAGTTGAAGCTCGCATCTGTTACAAGACCATGGTGTTTGCCTATGGAGCTGTGAGGGGATCGGCACCTCTGTACCTTCAGGCTCTGATCAGTCCCTACACCCAAACGAGGGCATTGCGTTCATCCACCTCTGGCCTGCTGGCTCCCCTTCCTCTGCGGAAGCATAGTTCCCGCTCAGCCCAGTCAAAACTGTTCGCTGCTCTGGCACCCCAATGGTGGAACAAGCTCCCTCACGACGCCAGGACAGCGGAGTCACTAACCACCTTCCGGAGACATTTGAAACCCCACCTCTTTAAGGAATACCTGGGATAGGATAAAGTAATCCTTCTACCCCCCCCCCCCCAAAAAAAAAAACGTATTGTAAAGTGGTTATCCCACTGGCTATAGGGTGAATGCACCAATTTGTAAGTCGCTCTGGATAAGAGCGTCTGCTAAATGACGTAAATGTAAATGTAAGTATATTTGATTGATTGATTGATTTTTTTTTTTTTTTACTTATCAATTTTTTACTTAACACTTATTTTTCTTAAAACTGCATTGTTGGTTAAGGGCTTGTAAGTAAGCATTTCACTGTAAGGTCTACACCTGTTGTATTCGGTGCATGTGACAAATAAGATTAGATTTGATTTTAAATATACTGTCTACTTGTCTCAGAAAGGGTCGTCTCTAATTACCACAGCCGCAAAGCATAAACCACAAAGCATAAACCTTGCCTATTTATACAATGTATCCTCTTAAAATGTGATCAACGTAACCTTAACCATACTACTAACCTTATGGCTAACCTTAAATAATAAGACCAAAAAGCCCATTTTTGTTTTAATGATGTTTTACAATATAGCCAAACAGTGGCGATTTTAGCATGTAAATCTTGGTGGGGCAACAACAACAAAAAATATGTGGGATGCATGCTGTCACGAGAATTTCTATCTCTAATAGTTAAACTCAACTGTTACTCAAGCTTTGAATAATTCCCAGAGGTTGTAAGACTCTAGTTAATAATGAATTAAACAAAGTCCCATTTCTGCAATGAATCAGTTTCTTTATTCATGAGAGCTCTCATGCTAAAAACACACACAGCCTTTTTATATGCGTTCACACAAAGGAACTTGCTCCGCCCACCTTTAGGCGGCCTGTGACTTTCCACAGTATAAAATGTTTAAGTTTAACAGTTTCTAGGTCTCCTTTCCCATGGAATGTTTGTCTCCAGCAGTTTCTATCCCTCTTCTCTGTTAGTGGTTTTATTGTCTTATAACTCTAACACAGTTTAAACAGTTATACAGTATTGGGGTGGAATACTTTAGTAATTTACTTTAAACATACAAATCTTCTATCACATGCCAGCAAAGCCACAACACAACACTAAACAATACATTAATTGCACTATAACGGTGACAAACGGTGCCCACAAACTGTTAGGGCCTACATAAAGCTGTCCCAACAGCAGAGTCCCAACAGCAGTCCCAACACCTTACCACTGCTACACCTGGCTATCAGCGGAGCCTTGTCTGGCAGCGAAACAGTTAATTCAGCCTCATTTACTGCCTTTTAAAAAAACATAGCTGATATGGCTGACTTGCTTAAACAAATGTGGTTTCTACTGACAATTGAGATGTACAAACGATGGCACAACATACACTTAGTATTACTTTCTTAGCTACAGTATACATATCTCCCTGGCCAGTGGCGGCTCCTGAAAAAATTCTCAGGGGGGGCAATTTTTCTGATGATTTAGGTGACCTACACACATTTAAAAAAAGATATGTCCAGCAACAACATGAAGACAGGGGCAGCATATAAGTCAATACCAGAAGCATTTATTGACTGATCTCAAAAGTGTTGGCTTACAAAAGCAAAATAAGTTATCACAGTAAAAATAATCAAGAGTGTTCTTTCACATTCCTCAACACTGCATAAACAATATGCATTTCCATAAAACACCTCATCTAATTGTGCCACAAAGTTGACAAGTCCAAGAAAAATACCAGGGTTGGTGGAGCCCTCAGTTTCATCTTTGCCTCGCAAAGCTAACTCAAACACTCCGCAAAACTTCACACACTGGATTAGCCGGCTGAGGATGTGGCGGTTCTTGCTAACCTCATCGTTGTGGCGGCGGACAGCTAGCCTGTATCCCTCATTCAGTTGAGTGGCAATGTTCACTCTCCCCAAAGCAGACAATCTCAAACAGCTATCCATGTGGGTCTTTGACAGCTCATGTTTCTTAATCTTTTCTGAAAGATGGTGCATGTCCGTTACACCAGTCGCTGTCCAAGCGGTGCTGTCTGCCGTGCCGCCTTCAGGGTGAAAGAGTAAGCAGGGGTAGCAGAAGACTGCATTAGCTACATCGCAGCCTGCTAGCCAGGTTTTTCGTTCGTACCAATTTTTGGAAAATCCTCGGGTGTAGGACTTTCCCCCTTTAGTAGAAACCTGTTGAATTATTAAATTTGGTCTGGGAGGTCCTAATTGTTTCGTTGCCAATTTATCTTGATTTGTTCGCCGACAAAAAGGAACTTCTTTCAAAGAGACAATCGAGTTGCCCTGAACGCTAGCCATCTTGACAGTAGTATGTGAATTGATTGACGCTGCTACCCGCTCTTTTCTTAGTTACGTTCATGGTTATGTTACGTATGACGAAAGCGCGTAAGTGCAAGCCCTCCCGGAACCCATAGAGATTGTATTGAAAGCTCTGATATTTGAAAAAAAAAGATTTTACATGAGAGTCTATGAGAGACTTCTGGGCAGGGGCGGTGTGTTCATTAGGGCGATATGGGCGACGCACTGCCAAACGGGAAAAGGAAGGGATTTTTTTCTAATCAATTATATCACGGCAACAGTAGTTATCAGTGTTCTAATCTAGACGTCTGATCTGCCACTAAATGTCCAATCAGGCTAAAGTCGTGCTTCAAATGCCCCCCCCCCCTTTTGTGGCGATTTCAGTCAGGTTGAAAATCGCCCCAGAAGTCTCTCATAGACTCTCATGTAAAAAAAAATTTTTTCAAATATCAGAGCTTTCAATACAATCTCTATGGGTTTCTGAGGGCTTGCACTTACGCGCTTTCGTCATACGTAACATAACCATGAACGTAACTAAGAAAAGAGCGGGTAGCAGCGTCAATCAATTCACGTACTACTATCAAGATGGCTAACGTTCAGTGCAACTCGATTGTCTCTTTGAAAGAAGTTCACATCAAAGACCATTCAAAACGAGCTACTGGAGTGTATGCTAGCGGTCATGAGGGAACATATTGTGGAGGAGGTGAAGTCGGCGAACTTCGTAGCTATTCAAGCTGACGAGACCACGGACGTTTCTACACAGACACAGCTGGTGCTTGTGCTGAGGTACATAGATAGCAACCACAAAGTGCAGGAGCGCTTTTTTGAGTTCCTTCCCATCTCGGAATCAACCTCAGTCTCAATCGCCAGTGTGCTTTTGGAGAGACTGAACGGTATTTTTGCAGACGACGAGAAAGTCAAACTGTGGTGCACTGGCACTGTACCAGGTTCTCATGAGCTACAACCTCCAGGAGACGTTCTCTGAGACTGTGACTCTGTTGAACATCCTCATAACTACTCCAATGACAACAGCTGAAGCTGAGAGATGTTTCTCAACTTTGACACGAGTTAAGACATTCCTGCGAAATTCAATGGGCCAGGAACGTCTGAATGCACTGGCCATGCTTTCCATGGAGCGGGAACTAGTCCTCAGCATGCCTGATTTCAATGAGAAAGTCATTGACCGCTTTGCTGCATTGAAAGAGAGAAGAGAACAGTTTCAGTACAAGTAATGTAGCCTCTCTCTCTCTTTGTCCCTCCCTGTCTGTCTCTTTAACACACACACGCCCAAATCAGTTCACAGTTGATGTTGTTTAAAATAGTTATTTTTCATTTTTAAAAAAGTAAAAAAAAAAAAAAAATCTGTTCATGTTCATTTTTACAAATCTATACAATTGGCCAGAATATGGTTGTTCATATTTACAAATCTATACAATTGGCCAGAATATGGTTGTTCATTTTTACAAAGCCATACAGATAGCTGTGTTTACCTTTTCTAGAAATTATTTTCAAATTCTGTTTTCAGGCAAAATGTCTATCACTGATCATTTTCACAAATATATACAAGAGGGCAGAATATGGAAGTCTATAAAAATTTCTTATTACCAATAACTTGCATCAATGTTTTCAGTAGCCTCTATCAAAAGCTCCTGCTTGCTTGTTGTGAATTATGCTCAGGTGCACATATTTCCAATTCAACCATGAGGCAAAAAATGTGGTAAAAGCTCTTGTTGATCCTGCAATCTGAACAAATACCAAGATGCTGTATTTTCAGCTGATATTTCATTTGTTTATGGAAATGCATATTGTTTATGCAGTGTTGAGGAATGTGAAAGAACACCCTTGATTATTTTTACTGTGATAACTTATTTTGCTTTTGTAAGCCAACACTTTTGAGATCAGTCAATAAATGCTTCTGGCATTGACTTATATGCTGCCCCTGTCTTCATGTTGTTGCTGGACATATCTTTTTGAAAATGTGTGTAGGTCACCTAAATCATCAGAAAAATTGCCCCCCCTGAGAATTTTTTCAGGAGCCGCCACTGCTTCTGGGGCGATTTTCAACCTGACTGAAATCGCCCCAAAAGGGGCGGGGCCATTTGAAGCACGACTTTAGCCTGATTGGACATTTAGTGGCAGATCAGACGTCTAGATTAGAACACTGATAACTACTGTTGCCGTGATATAATTGATTAGAAAAAAAATCCCTTCCTTTTCCCGTTTGGCAGTGCGTCGCCCATATCGCCCTAATGAACACACCGCCCCTGTCCCTGGCATATTACATCATTTATGCAGCAGCATATAAGACATTTTTTAACTCACCTTGTTGTGATGTGCTCACCACTCATTGTTGAATTTGCGATTTCCAACTTGTTGTGTAATGTTTATGTCCAATGGCCGATGAGCACCGATGTGTTTTATCTGTAATTTCTCTTCATTATTTATCTTCATATGACAAGGATTAAAAAGGATTTGCCAGAAGATTGTCGACTTGATTCATAATGATGACTGCTAGCTAAGATTTTGAAAGTAAGAGGTTGACATGATCTGTCCAATCAAAGCTACTGTACATATAATGTGATTTGACATCATTTTATCAGTGGCCAATGACCTTGAGCTTCTTGTTAGGGCACTTCTAATGTAACTCGATGGCAGGACCCAAAAGGCTTGAATTTTCGATGTCTACCCTTACTAAGGACTTAGACTTGGCGGTGAAGTAGTGTCCCCATGAGCGACAGAACACTGAGCCAATCACGGCGCAACGCTCCTATTTTCTGCTGGCTTATCCCACCACCACAGAAAGCACTGAGCTAGGCTGAAACACCTGCATTTTGGAGCTGCCTTACTCAAGAAAAAATAGACCATGTTTGTATGCGGCTTTATTAACTCAATGATATATATGTATTTATTTTACATTGTTTGGAAACTGATATGTGACACGTATTAATGCCAAAATAACATGCAAAACAGGCAAGCATGTTTTTTTCTGTTGCAAAAACTGTTAAGCCAATTATTTTATTTTTTACTAACACGTTTCTGATTTAGCCATACAATACTTTGTGGCTGTGGTACCTAGCTAGTGGAAACATCCATAAAGCGACTGTTTACAGTTCAAGGACCCAGCTCAAATGCTGGCATAAGAATTGCCGGAAAAAAAAAATTCACTTTTTGGAATTCATCTACGTGAAGCATCTTCTTATTACGAAATAAATAACCCATTTTATATTTTGATAATTATTGCGGCTCTTGGGGCATAATGGAAGCAAAATGCTAAACAAATTGCTTACAAATATGTTATAAGAATCGAGACTGCATCCTAAACTATACGTCAGGATGTTACGCAGGCGGAGCGAGCTGCCAATAAAGGGAGGAACTCACTGGTCTTTTCAAAGGTCGGTGTGTCCCCAACCGAGTTAAGTTGCTGGTTCGGATAAAGATGCTGTCCTTAGCCGCTCGTTCCGGGGCTTTGTCCCCGTACTTGCAGGCGACCAATGTAGCTGTGAATGGATCCCTCAAAGCTCTGCTCCCCGGAGCCGTGAAGGGAGATTCACTGCTGAAATCCAGCTCAAAGACGGCGCCCGCTATTTCAGCTTGCGTCAGTGGTAAGGTCGCATTCAGCAAACTAGCTTGCTAGCTGCTGATCTTGGGCTTACTTTACTTGAACAATGTAGATTGTCATTTTTAACCCGCTTCAATGTCAGTGATGTTATTTATTTTTTTTAATGGGGGGGGATTGGTTGTCTCAACTAGACCTTTTGGTACTTTGCTCCTTGGCTTTACATTTTAGTCATTTAGCAGACGCTCTTTTCCAGAGCGACTTACAGTTAGTGAGTGCATACATTTTCATACTGGCCCCCCGTGGGAATCGAACCCACAACCCTGGTGTTGCAAGCGCCATGCTCTACCAACTGAGCTACAGGTTGATTATGGTTGTCTTGTCAACTTCATGTTATGTGACCAAGACATGGCGTCCTGAGCGGTCTTATGTCATAACGTCCTGTACAAGAAGCTTCACTATTACATATTAATACAAACGCATCATAAAATAATGTAAAAGCAGCTACGTTCTACATATCAAACGTTGCACTGTCTAATAGCCAGCAGAGCCGACCCGCTTGCGTCTAGTGTCATACAGACTTCCTGTGTAGATTAAGACACGGCGGTGCGGATGGGAGAGATGGCTCAGAAAACGTACCTCAATCCAGGGATGAGAAATGTGGTGTTCTCCGAATTGTCCAATTATCCCAACTGTTAACCGAGCAAAACAACGGAAAGCTGTCCTTTTCGTCCTCATGCTAGGTAGCAGAAGCTACAGTAGTCATTTCGGAATGGCAGTGTCTGCCAATAGGCCCTTTTCACGTGACGTCAGACAACTTCCGTTCTGCCGCGATGCAGGTTATGTTTACATCCGGTGTCGCTTAGGAACGCTTAGCTAGTAGCACATCATTATGGAGTTCACCCAGTCCCTTTCACATCTGCCACCAATACGACTTAAATAGTATTTTTACTTAACTGCCATATACTTTTACTTTTTTTGCCAAACAGATACATGGTTACTCTTATTTGTAATACTAACCAGGAGAAGGACGGCAGGCATAGTCGTGATCGTTTGTCACTGCAGGCAAAGCACCCTCTGTGCTGTCAGGCATCTCATGATCAGAATCATCCAGGACAGCAACACCAAGACGCTTTCTTGCTCGCTGGTAAACTGACTCCCGAGCTTGTGAGCCGCCTCCTATATGTGTGAAATTAACCATATGCTTGTCATGATACATTTTGGTAATCACTTTTCAGTCCCTAAAATGACAAAATGTAGCAGCTATATTGCATCAGGATTAAATTATTAAACATTTTGTACAAGTAATATATTATTGGATTACAGTAGTATTACGTTTAACGCTGTCTACCTATCCTTACCCCAATCATTCTAGTGGAATCTAGACGGCACTGATCCCTGTTTAATACGGATCCGTCCACTGGCCGATGTGTATCTATCCTCAGGGGGAAAGTGCTGACTGCAAACAAAGGTGCTCCCACGAAGAATCTTAAAACTTGGTCCCTCATCTCTCCTGATCGCCCTCACCCAACGGGCACGTATTTCTCCATCAACAGGGAAATCGTGAAAACTCAGATACGGGAATTTCTGTTTGTTGTTTGAACAAAATGGTACACTGCAATAGCATCTTCTCGAAGATTGTGCCATGCTTCGGTGTTGGATGGGATACTGTTGCGATACAGACACCGGGAGAAAAGAAACAGCTAAATTAACATTCAGCTTTGACCAGGAATCAATATTTATCTAGCTATCATGCACAACAGTATTTGAATAGGTGAGTTACTATACATTCATGAATAAACTAACTGCCTAACAAAGGGTTAGATAGCTAGCTAAGTAAACTTGTTACATTACAGCCAGGCAGCAATGTAACGCTACCTTTTAACGTTATCGGTATCTGGTACTAAGTTGTTGTTAGCTAACGTTAGCCCACTTTTAAGTAACTAAGGCAGTGAACAATTATGAATTAACAATAACGTTAGCAAGTTACAAACCATTGCATATACGTAAACATTATTACTCTTAACTTTACTAATTTAACTTAAACGTACCTTTTGGAATTTCTTCAAGTAGCTAGCTTGCTAGTTAGTGGTCAACAGTTGTATTTTCGTTGAGAAGTCTCAGGTTACGGGCGAACGGAAGTGAAGTTAACCTGCTACGCGGAAAGGCGGAAGTTAGATGACGTCATCGTGAAAAGGGCCTATCAGCTCCTTTGTTGTTCAACGTGACGTGTCTCCATAAAGGCTGCGGTGGCTTATGCTAGCTAGAAAGGACTGGAAAATCTGGTCCACTTTCAGAGTTTCGCGCGCGTAGAAAGTGGAGCCGAGGAGTCAGAAATATTGGCGAGTTGTGCGGACGAAATTGAGAAAAAGTTGATGAAGCAACAGCTGTGCTGGAATGCGAACAATATGGGTGTCAGTTCTGATGGTATGGCGCGGGAGGAGGACCGGAATCGTCAGTAGTGGAAAGATTTGGAAGAAGAGTGCTCATGATGCAGTTGAGCGTCTCATAAAGAAAGCATAAAGAGGGCCAAGGTAGGAAGCAACAGTAATGATATGTTGGAGTGGAAAGTGGTGATGGTGTTTGATGAGTCCACAGGGCCTCACTTACACCATATCCGACTAACTAATAATGCCCTAGAGAAAGAGGTAGGTGAAGTGAAATTAGCTCGGTTCATTGTAAATGGTAGATTGCTAATATTTTGTGGTAGCCAGGGTCAGCAAGAGAATATTCTGAAAATGGAACGCTTAATGGGAAGAAGATTAAAAGCCATGTCCCAGGTGCTTATGCTAGATTGAGGTGAGTCATCACTGGGGCCCCAATATCTATGTCCATATTAAAGAAAATGTGATTGAGGCCAAAAGGTTGATCAGTAGGAAAGAAGGTCAAAGACGTGAAAGCCAGTTGCAGAGGTTTGAGAAGGTTATGCCTGGGAAAGTACAGATAGGATTCCTTCGTTTCAATGTCTGAGGATTCGTCCCATCCCCATTGTGGTGTTTTAAATGCCAAAGAATGGGACATGGAGCTGTTCAATGTAAAGGAAGGAAAATATGTGCCAAGTGTGGAGGGGAACATGGTTATGGTGAATGTGGGAGCAATGTGAATGTAAATGGGGGGGGGGACATTGGTGGATGACCGGTGCAGAGACAGGCTAGAGAGGCTCAGAGATATAGAATAAGTCATGATGTATCATATGCAGAGGCTGTAAGACAGATTGGTGGAACTACAGTGTGGAATGATGGAGCTTCCATGGCTGCTCCTTTAGTAAATGGACCTAATGTCGGGGCTGGTGTTTCTGCTGGTCCTGGCATGGTTTGGAGGCCTGTTCAGAAATCTTGCGCTCATGAATGTGCGGTGTCAAAGGACACTTTGATAATGAATAAAGTTGACATCATAGCTTTTATTGTTAAGGTTATCAATACAACTCGGGTTGTGGAAAGCAGAAATGCCAGGTTGAAGGTTTATTGTGGAGGCGGCAAAAGAGATATTAGGGGTAACAGATGTTACTGCTGAAATGGTTAACATGCTGAACAATCCTAAGGGTGGCGTGTTTCAGCATGATATAGATCAAGTTTAATGGGGTTGGGGAGGGGTTTTGGGGGGAGGATGTGGTAGAAGTAGTATGGATTTAATTGGTTTTTATTTTCATGGTAGTACGGAATTGGGCAGATCATGATTGATCGTACATTCCAGCACAGTAGGTGGCGGCATGCACTTAAACGATTGTTTGCAGACCGCCATGATATAGAAGGAGCTAGCTAGCTAGCAAGAGGACGAAAACGGCAGTTTCCGGAAAAACTATAAATCGTTCAATCTTCTCATGTAACAGTTGGGATAATGGGACAATTTGAATCACAACACATATCTCATCCCTGGATTGAGGTATGTTTTCCGAGCCATATCTCGCGCCGACTCCGGGGAACTCCTCTACACAGGAACTCTGTCCGACCCTAGTGCAGCTGTAAGCAAGCGGGTCGGGTCTGCTGGCTACACTGTCTGCATGATCTCAAGTCACATTGTTGCCTTAGATGTACCACAGCTTTGATTATCATCACTCTTATGTGTGAAGAACCTGTCTAATAACTCAAACCATATTAAGTGTGAACATAATGTTGTTGCTATTTTGCATAATATATGTCTCATATGCAGCTCCTGGTGGAATTCGCATGGCCCACACAGACATCAAGGTCCCAGACTTCTCTGACTACCGTCGTCCTGAGTTGCTGGACCCCAAGAAGTCCTCTCAGGAGAGCAGCGAGTCCAGGAAGACCTTCTCCTACCTGGTCACTGGGGCCACAGCCGTGGTGGGCGTCTACACAGCCAAGACAGTGGCCACCCAGTTCATCTCCTCCATGAGCGCCTCAGCCGACGTGCTGGCCATGTCCAAGATCGAGGTGAAGCTGGGAGAGATCCCAGAGGGCAAGAACATGACCTTCAAGTGGAGGGGCAAGCCTCTGTTCATCCGCCACCGGACTGAGAAGGAGATTGCCACAGAGGAAGCCGTGGATATGGCCATGCTGCGTGACCCCCAACACGACAAGGACCGCGTAGCCAACCCCAAGTGGATTATCGTGATCGGTGTCTGCACCCACCTGGGCTGTGTGCCCATCGCCAACGCCGGAGACTACGGAGGCTACTACTGCCCCTGCCACGGCTCCCACTACGACGCCTCAGGGAGGATTAGGAAGGGACCCGCGCCTCTCAACCTAGAGGTGCCCTATTACGAGTTCCCAGACGACGACACAGTTGTTGTGGGATAGATGCTCGCACTCCATTACCTCCCTCTCTAGTATGTTTTTTCAAATGGGTCTGTCTGAGAACTTGGGTGAAAAAGACCGGTTACTAATACTCTTTGACTAATAAAGGGACACTTAAAATAACCTGAAACATGTTTGGTATTTTTGTGTACTTCACTTGTTCAAAGGTAAGATAAAAACTCATTTTAACACTGGATCCAGTGCTTTGCTCTCAGGTGGTCTACACTGGGTGGTCTGTTAAACCTCTTGCCAAAGAGATGGTTACGTTCTACATTTCGTCTACAATGCTCTGAACTCTCCTGAATAGTTTTAGGGCCTCCAGGATATCTTGGTAGGCTATAGTGTCAGGAACGAGGGTGGTTTGCCTCACTGAAATGGAGGAACATCATTCTAACAGCTGCATATCAACACAAACATTCCTTTTGCCTTTTAATTGTTGAAAATGTACCTTTCAGATTCTAGGCAGCAAACAGCAGTACATTTGGATTGCTCTATAGTCAGTGATGATATTACCATCTACACAGGTAAGATAGGCCAGTGTATCAGTGTGAACGTCAGTTTATGTCAACATGATATAAGTTGAATGCATTATCTTTATTTATGGCACCGAATCCATAAGAGGACTGTGGTGTGAGTATGATAAACCAAACCATGAGGAAGGGTTAGGCCCCTATATTCTTGCTGTTTAAACATGCAGAGCACACCAGTCTAGACACTGACTTGATAACAGTGGCAGCTTTCACAGATGTACAGGACATAATTGAATGGATTAAATAGTTTATAGGTTGTCTTTTCACACAATTCTTAATTTGGGTAGTCAAAACAGTCACAAAGGACAAACCTTTGAAATAATTAGTCACAGTAATTAATTTCATGAACTTGTTCTTTCAATCAGTGGCTCCTTCCCTTCTCACGGACCATGGAGGTTTTCATCCTTCAGTGTACAGCCCCACTTTTAATAAATAGTCTCTTGTCCTTCATTTGAAAATCCTCCTTTGAGATTGTTCAAAATGGCATACCAGCATCGTTTCCTTTGAAAACCCTAAAGAAATCAAATCAAATTTTATTGGTCACATGCGCCGAATACAACAGGTGCAGACATTACAGTGAAATGCTTACTTACAGCCCTTAACCAACAGTGCATTTATTTTAAACAAAAAAAGTAAAAATAAAACGACAACAAAAAAAGTGTTGAGAAAAAAAAGAGCAGAAGTAAAATAAAGTGACAGTAGGGAGGCTATATATACAGGGGGGTACCGTTGCAGAGTCAATGTGCGGGGGCACCGGCTAGTTGAGCTTTTTTTTTTTTGAAACATTATGTACAAAATAAATTACAAATAACGCGGAAAAACACACATAATAGTACAATTGGTTAGAGGGCTGTAAAACGGCAGCCATCTTCTCCGGCGCTGTTGGTTCTCTCTGATGAACTCCCCTCTCACAGAGGCCTTGTCAGTCCACATAGTGCACCTCTGCCTGGAGCTCCTTGGTAACCTGCTGCTGTAGGTTGGCGTTGCCCATGACCAGGGCAGTCAGCTGGGCCATCTCGGTCCACTGGACATCGCCCATGATGGCCATGATGTCATCGTAGAGCTTCTGCTGCTGCACCGGGGTCAGTTCCATAATGATCGGAGGAAGCGGCAGGAACTGTCCACTGGTCATCCAGCATCCCCTGACAGATGATTCGGAAGAGTTGGGGAGATATGTCTGAAATCAAGCATCAGTTTATTTGGAAACCACCATGTTACAGACCACAAGCCATTATTGTTTTCTATGAAGTTTACTTCATACACAATTCTTATAATTATTTTGAAGTGTATGGACTTAAGTGATCTGACCCCTTGACATTATTCACAGTTGGCTACTATCAATATTAGTTAGGAATTCTCAGAGGTGACAAACACATTCTTTTGATTGAGATAATCCTCAGTGAACTCCCCAACAGCGATGCCAAGGGGGCCTCCAACCAGTCCTCTTGCAAAGCCTAGACCCCTGCTGCCACGGCCCCTTTGGAAGATCCCTTCACAGTGGTCTTTACCTGCTGTTTTGCAGACAACTCAGAACACATCTTTCATTCGTTGTGACATTCTGGGGAACAAACGTTGAGGGTTCAGACCCACATTGACAATAATTCAACAATGCAACTGAAGGCTGCATAGAGTGAATGGGCTGAGGAAAAAACAAAAAAATAGGCTATTGCTGTTTGGCAATTCAACAGCCTGACCAAGCAACTTTTTGGCTAAACTGATGGATAGGGCTGGGGAAATGTAACCGCTCTAAAATTCATAGAGCTATGAATGCCAGAATTGACAGTGTGAGATCGTCATGATAGTTTAAAACATATTTAGAAGCTATACAACGTTTACAAACACTAAACATTGACTATTACAGACATATATCTTGGGTTCTGATACGATAAGAGAACTGTACTAAGGTCATAAAGGTCATTATGTATTCTTCAATAATCAAATGGGTATGATGACTTTAAAAACCTAGAAATTACATTTGAACAGCAGTAAATACAGTTGAAGTCAGAAGTTTACATACACCTTAGCCAAATACATTTAAACTCAGTTTTTCACAATTCCTGTCATTTAATCTTAGTAACATTTCCCTGACTTAGGTCAGTTAGGATCACCACTTTATTTTAAGAATGTGAAATGTCAGAATAATAGTAGTGATTTATTTCAGCTTTTATTTCTTTCACCACATTCCCAGTGGGTCAGAAGTTTACATGCACTCAATTAGTATTTGGTAGCATTGCCTTTAAATTGTTTAACTTGGGTCAAACATTTCGGGTAGCCTTCCACAAGCTTCCCACAATAAGTTGGGTGAATTTTGGCCCATTCCTCCTGACAGAGCTGGTGTAACTGAGTCAGGTTTGTAGGCCTCCTTGCTCGCACACGCTTTTTCAGTTCTGCCCACACATTTTCTATAGGATTGAGGTCAGGGCTTTGTGATGGTCACTCCAATACCTTGACCTTGTTGTCCTTAAGCCATTTTGCCACAACTTTGGAAGTATGCTTGGGGTCATTGTCCATTTGGAAGACCCATTTGCGATCAAGTTTTAACTTCCTGACTGATGTCTTGAGATGTTGCTTCAATATATCCACATAATTTTCCTTCCTCATGATGCCATCTATTTTGTGAAGTGCACCAGCCTCCTGCAGCAAAGCACCCCCACAGCATGATGCTGCCACCCCCGTGCTTCACGTTTGGGATGGTGTTCTTGGGCTTGCAAGTGACCCCCTTTATCCTCCAAACATAACGATGGTTATTATGGCCAAACAGTTCTATTTTTGTTTCATCAGATCAGAGGACATTTCTCCAAAAAGTACGATCTTTGTCCACATGTGCAGTTCAAACCGTAGTCTGGCTTTTTTATGGCGGTTTTGGAGCAGTGGCTTCTTCCTTGCTGAGCGGCCTTTCAGGTTATGTCGATATAGGACTCGTTTTACTGTGGATATAGATAGTTTTGTACCTGTTTCCTCCAGCATTTTCACAAGGTCCTTTGCTGTTGTTCTGGGATTGATTTGCACTTTTCGCACCAAAGTACGTTCATCTCTAGTAGACAGAATGTGTCTCCTTCCTGAGCGGGATGATGGCTGCGTGGTCCCATGGTGTTTATACTTGCGTACTATTGTTTGTACAGATGAACGAGGTACCTTCAGGCGTTTTGGAAATTGCTCCCAAGGATGAACCAGACTTGTGGAGGTCTACAATTCTTTTTCTGAGGTCTTGGCTGATTTCTTTTGATTTTCCCATGATGTCAAGCAAAGAGGCACTGAGTTTGAAGGTAGGCCTTGAAATACATCCACAGGTACACCTCCAATTGACTCAAATGATGTCAATTAGCCTATCAGAAGCTTCTAAAGCCATGACATCATTTTCTGGAATTTTCCAAGCTTTTTAAAGGCACAGTCAACTAAGTGTATGTAAACTTCTGACCCACTGGAATTGTGATACAGTGAATTATAAGGGAAATAATCTGTCTGTAAACAATTGTTGGAAATATTACTTGTGTCATGCACAAAGTAGATGTCCTAACCGACTTGCCAAAACTATAGTTTGTTAACAAGACATTTGTGGAGTGGTTGAAAAACAAGTTTTAATGACTCCAACCTAAGTGTATGTAAACTTCCGACTTCAACTGTATGTGGCCAGAAATAGATAAGCATTGTCATGTTACTTTAGTATAATAGAGATGTAAGTATTCTACTTGTTATGGTTAAGACATTTTAATTGATTAATTCTAATGCAAATTCATATTTGCTACAATGTATTTGCTACAATTCAAGGTACAATGTATCACTTCATGATAAGGGCTAATGATGAGGATACAACAAGTATAATTTGCTCTCTGACATTGCATGTGAGCTACACAGTGATGAGATAAAAATTATGTAATATAAACTAATAGTCAACCTACCTTGCTGATGAACTAAAATCCTTAAAATGTCTGCTCGCTAGATTTATTTGAAGGTTCGATGTCAGTTTTTTTACAATGTGTTTATATATCTACGTCATTGGTTTTCAGGCGTCATTCTTGATTTCTATTGAGCCTTGTCACGGTCGCAGTGGGCAAATTCATTTTGCATGGCCCAGTGAGCGGAGTTAGCACATTTTAGCTCAACCGGGGTACCGGGCCATGCAAAATGAACTAGCACAGTGCTTCATGGGATTGGTCAATTTCCTCTAAAGCCACTAAAGAGGGCGATGAGCCAATAAGAAGCGGTCTGAAATGTGTTTATAGTTTTTCATACGGTCTATGTTTTTATTTTTCCAATAATATTTAGTCATTCCCATATTGGGAGTCATCGAATGATCCTTTTTAAGCAAACTGTTTGGAGCATATTAAAGTAGGCCTAGGCTACTTTATTCACACAAATTACTTGTAAAACATGTGGATAAAATATTTCAAACTAGGCCACTTCATTTTGAGGGTTTGTGTGATTTTTTAAATACATTTTCTTTACATTTCCTTCAACAATTAAAATGCTGGATCCTTTTTAAGCAAACTGTTTGGAGCATATTAAAGTAGGCCTAGGCTACTTTATTCACACAAATGACATGTAAAACATGTGGATAAAATATTTCAAACTAGGCCACTTCATTTTGAGGGTTTGTGTGATTTTTAAAATACATTTTCTTTACATTTCCTTCAACAATTCAAATGCTGGATAACTTCAATTCGGTAGGCTAATAAGGTTATATTTTTCAGATTCTTCCGGTCTTTTTACGTTTAGGCTATAAACATGATGAATAGTGAGTAATCAACATGACATCAAAGCGCAGAGGCTTTATCAAATCAATTTCAGATCTGATTGCACTATATTAATAACCTCTCTCTCAACGTCAACAAAATGAAGGAGCTGATCGTGGACTTCAGGAAACAGCAGAGGGAGCACCCCCCCTATCCACATCGACGGGACCTCAGTGGAGAAGGTGAAAGGCTTCAAGTTCCTCGGCGTACACATCATTGACAATCTAAAATGGTCCACCCACAGGAGGCTGAAGAAATTTGGCTTGGCCCTTAAGACCCTCACAAACTTTTACAAATGCACAATTGAGAGCATCGTCAGGCTGTATCACCGCCTGGTACGGCAACTGAACCAAAAAGATAATCAAGGACATCAACTACCCGAGCCACGGCCTGTTCACCCCGCTACCATCCAAAAGGCGAGGTCAGTACAGGTGCATCAAAGCTGGGACCGAGAGACTGAAAAACAGCTTCTATCTCAAGGCCATCAGACTGCTAAATAGCCATCACTAGCCGGCTACCACCCGATTACTCAACCCTGCACCTTAGATGCTGCTGCCCTATATACATAGACATGGAATCACTGGTCACTTTAATAATGGAACAGTAGTCCTTTGTATGATATGGACCGGTTTATGCCCAGTTGTTTGGGAGTTGAGGTGTTTTGTAGATGAAATAATTTGTGAAAAGCTCAAATTGTCCCTCTAGAACAATGTGAGAGAGAAATTACTTATTTACCTGATTTGTTTGATATTAATAGTTAAATGATATACTTAACAAATAGTAAGACATTTCTGTTCTACTAATGCTGTGTTTTTGTAAAGGGATGGTCTCCACTCTAGCTCCCTGCAGCTAATCTGGGCGTACGGTCACTAGAGATAGCTTGAGCTGACAGTTGACTGAGCCTGCATTCCATAGACAAGATGTGGTGTGTGTGTAACCGAGATAGAGAGAGCCTGGAGGAGTAGAACGAAAATCCTCATTGTTCCTAATCATCTTGCCATCTGGGAAACTAAGCCGGGTTGGGGTAGAACAACACCCTGTGCAAATAACTAACAGATGAACCCAAAGTGGCTTATGATGCCCCGGTCTGCATGGGAAGGGTGGAACCAGCCATGACTAAGCATTTTTAGATCTACAATATAAAGAACTCTGAATTTTCTGTATGTCAGAGCTCTCGGCCCAACACTCAAGAGTGTTGGGTCGACCAGCCTCACTACCTTATTAATACGTTTTGAATAAAGTAATATCCTGATTGGTGATTGACCTTATCTCTCCTCAAAATTGATTAGAATTTCCACGACAACAACCACAATGTCTACTCTAGGGGGTATTTGTTGAATGGCTGTAATAGTAAAGACCATAGGCAGCTCGTGAGTTTCAAGTTTGGGGAAGCGTACAATTTATCCTACCATTTCTACCGATCTGCGTGCCAGTTATGATTATTTTTATATGCACATTTTCGTGGAACAGTTTCATTTTTAATAATAACGTTTTCCTTTCTCAAAATCATTGTCACGTGGTTAATCATAAAAATCTGAAGTAAAATGATAAAAATCTCAAAGTAAAAATTAAATTATGGCGAGATCACTAGCCTCTGCCTTATGGACACATTGACACACTGTGATCCATTGGCGGCTAAAGAAATGAGAGCATAGATCTCAAAGATGCAGCAGTAGGCCTATAACTTCCATCATCAACTAAGTCAAATAAATAGGCCTAAAGCCGACAAATAAAAATAGTAGAAAATATCCTGATTAAAATTCTGGTTCTTTCAATCACATTCATCTCTCTACCCCGCCTGTCTGCCTCCATTTCTATCTGTCTTGACTTGAGCTATTGCTAGTGAAGTGCAACATTTTATCAAATCATCACTTGGTTCGTCCCGAAGCTGTCCCTAGCGAACTTGCAACATTGTATCAACTAGCCTATTCTGGGCCGTCAGTTTCCTACGCCAGTGAGTTCGCGACAGAATGCTGTTTTTTATGACGTTTCCGCTGGATCGTGATATTTTGCTCTTTCACACCGAGGCTTGGTGATTGGGAGTGTTGGAAAGATTGTTCAAATACTGAGGAACTATCAATTGCAATGGATGTTAAAAAGCAGACTTCGTTGACTTGTGTGAGGTGAAGTGTAGGCCTACGTGGTGAGTTAAGACAATCACAAATCAGACATTGCCAAATGGGCACTTTCCTACATGTCCACCATGTCTTCGCCACACCCCTCTGCAACATTTTAAATTATACTCAAAACACATGATCTTAACACCAGTGGTGGAAAAAGTACTAAATTGTCATACTTGAGTAAAAGTAAAGATACCTTAATAGAAAATTACTATAGTAAAAGTGAAAGTCATCAAGTAAAATACTACTTGAGTAAAAGTCTAAAAGTATCTGTTTTTAAATGTACTTAAGTACAGTGGTGGAAAAAGTACTCAATCATCATACTTGAGTAAAAGTAAATGTTATACATCAAATTCCTTATATTAAGCAGCGGTGGAAAAGCAGTGTGTCAGGTCATGCCTTTGTAACAAGGACACCTATAACTTGTGAATTTTAAACATAAATTAACAAAACACATAAGGCCTCCGTGACCTTGGGCTTGCTAGCGTTAAGCTGTCATTACTTGAAGTTGAAGAATTTACGGTTCATCTTCAGTAAAAGCTGGTTTTCAAAGTTTCTGGAATCCAGCCTTGCTCTCCTGGGGCCGAAAACAAGTCCTGCAATGCGGAACAGCCTTTCACAGGTAAGGGTGTGTTTAGCCTCAGAGACAGATTACAGACTGCCGGGAAGGACTTGAGCAACTCCATATGATCAGCTGAACAGGCCAGGTATCCATCCAGCTGTTTGGAGCTTTCTTGTGCTTGAGACGTCTTCATGCCAGAGAAGAAGTCCTCATCTGATGAACTGGTGCCATTACCGAGCTGCAGCAAGGGTTCTTCCAGGTGGTCCTTGATGTAGTCCATTCCTGAAATACAAGGAAGATGACAATAGAAATCATGCCGTTATGATCCTACATTAATCCATCCCCATCCCCCATCTATATTTACATTTACATCATTTAGCAGATGCTCTTATCCAGAGCGACTTAAACCAAGCAACAGGGCTAAGTAGGCTACCCATTGGACTGAACCACAAAGTCAGGATTGTAGTTTAAATGGGTGGTTCTCAAATCTATGAAGTGTCAAAATGTACACTATCCACAGTTGTTTATGAATAATAAAATACTGTTAATTAACCACGTTGTCTTACCCATTCAGATGTTGGCGTCATCCTTTGTCCATGTTGTTTTGAATTTGGGGAGAAGGATTGCAGCTGCGATCAGCTCAGGGTCGTGAAACGTGGCTGAAGCGCTTCGTCAGTCCCAGTTGTAGCGCATCCACCAGAGGCTTACAGTACTTCAGGGACAACTTGATTCGGTCAAGTTTTGTGATCAGCAGGTTAATAGTTGGAAGTAGCCACCCCATCTGGACATTGGTTTCAGCCTGCAGGATGTTGATGGCCTTTGCGACTGGGCTCATAGTGGCAGCATACTCTGAGGAAGGCGAGTTCAGCTGGATTGAACATATGAAAAAATAAATAAAAATAATAATACTGTTTCCTAACCCTATACAAAAGGGGACCACTAACCATTTCACCTGATTTAACTACAGTAATCAATGCCTGGATGAGTAGTTGACTAAATGGATCAATGATAGTGTATGGCTACAACATGTGAAACAGTTATTAGGGGACCTTTATTATGACAAAATAATACATAATTCTTACTTACATTGGAACCTCGAAATCTGTGCAGAGAACTCTGACGGCCGCCTCTTCTTTGTCTTTGACGATCCTCAGGAGTCTTTCTACAGCCATGAACCAGGAGTTCCACCTTGTAGCATTCGGGCGCAGCAGCTGGAGGTCGCAAGCATCTTCAACCGTTTCGGCTGCAAGTGTGGATCTTCCACATTTGTTCCAAAGTCATTGGCACTTGCCAAATGTTGAACTGGACACTTTTTTGTAAGCCTCACTGGATGTTGCTTTCAGGGCATCGACTGTAGATACTAAGTTGAGTAGGTGGCAAGCACAGCGCTGGTGCTTCGGCAGCTGGTACTCAAAACCATAATCTTCATTCAGCTCAGCCAGGATTGTTGCCACATCAACAAACTCCACTTCTTCACTCTCCTCTTGTTCCTCTTCACCATCTTCCTGTCCTGGCTGAGCTGCTTCACCACCCACTGCTTACATTGCCTCATTGTTTTCATCTTCTCCAAAAACTTGGGAAAGCTTTCAAGAAGTTAGAGCCGTTGTCTGTTGTTGTTCTCACAATCTTACCCCGGATTTCAAACTCAGAATGGATGTAATTTAGGACGCCTGCCAACACATCAAAGGTGTGCGATCCTCTCAACCGTTTACAGGCCAGGACTGCAGAGCATCTGTTGAGACTGTCAGGGTCTATCCAGTGGGCTGTAACACCAATGAAGCTCCGTCTTCTTGCAAACCAGCAGTCGGTGGTGGTGGCGATGTGGTCAACTCCTCTCATGGCCTCAGTCACCTTCTTCTTCATTTCCGTAGAGGCTTCATCAATCCTGGAGCGCAGTGTGGGCCTTGATAAGATCTTTGAGTTAGGCTGCAGATCCTGGACAAACTCTGAACGGTTCTTGTTCTACAACTGCGAATGGTTGGAGCCCTTGGACCACATACTTCACCACAGCTTTGTCGATGGATTTTAGAGACACTGTCTTCAGTAATGTTCTCTGCTTGATGGTGGAGGGAGTCTTAGGGGCATGTTTTCTCTTCAGTGTGATTGCCGCCAGTTCTCCATAATTCTTAAGATGGTGTACATGCTTTCTCTGAAATAAGAAGAAAAGGAAAAGACAGTTACTTAGCTACGTACAGTGGGGAGAACAAGTATTTGATACACTGCCGATTTTGCAGGTTTTCCTACTTACAAAGCATGTAGAGGTCATAGGTACACGTCAACTGTGAGAGACGGAATCTAAAACAAAAATCCAGAAAATCACATTGTATGATTTTTAAGTAATTCATTTGCATTTTATTGCATGACATAAGCATTTGACACATCAGAAAAGCAGAACTTAATATTTGGTACAGAAACCTTTGTTTGCAATTACAGAGATCATACGTTTCCTGTAGGTCTTGACCAGGTTTGCACACACTGCAGCAAGGATTTTGGCCCACTCCTCCATACAGACCTTCTCCAGATCCTTCAGGTTTCGGGGCTGTCGCTGGGCAATACGGACTTTCAGCTCCCTCCAAAGATGTTCTATTGGGTTCAGGTCTGGAGACTGGCTAGGCCACTCCAGGACCTTGAGATGCTTCTTACGGAGCCACTCCTTAGTTGCCCTGGCTGTATGTTTCGGGTCGTTGTCATGCTGGAAGACCCAGCCACGACCCATCTTCAATGCTCTTACTGAGGGAAGGAGGTTGTTGGCCAAGATCTCGCGATACATGGCCCCATCCATCCTCCCCTCAATACGGTGCAGTCGTCCTGTCCCCTTTGCAGAAAAGCATCCCCAAAGAATGATGTTTCCACCTCCATGCTTCACGGTTGGGATGGTGTTCTTGGGGTTGTACTCATCCTTCTTCTTCCTCCAAACACGGCGAGTGGAGTTTAGACCAAAAAGCTCTATTTTTGTCTCATCAGACCACATGACCTTCTCCCATTCCTCCTCTGGATCATCCAGATGTCATTGGCAAACTTCAGACGGGCCTGGACAAGCGCTGGCTTGAGCAGGGGGACCTTGTGTGCGTTGCAGGATTTTAATCCATGACGGCGTAGTGTGTTACTAATGGTTTTCTTTGAGACTGTGGTCCCAGCTCTCTTCAGGTCATTGACCAGGTCCTGCCGTGTAGTTCTGGGCTGATCCCTCACCTTCCTCATGATCATTGATGCCCCACGAGGTGAGATCTTGCATGGAGCCCCAGACCGAGAGTGATTGACCGTCATCTTGAACTTCTTCCATTTTCTAATAATTGCGCCAACAGTTGTTGCCTTCTCACCAAGCTGCTTGCCTATTGTCCTGTAGCCCATCCCAGCCTTGTGCAGGTCTACAATTTTATCCCTGATGTCCTTACACAGCCCTCTGGTCTTAGCCATTGTGGAGAGGTTGGAGTCTGTTTGATTGAGTGTGTGGACAGTTGTCTTTTATACAGGTAACGAGTTCAAACAGGTGCAGTTAATACAGGTAATGAGTGGAGAACAGGAGGGCTTCTTAAAGAAAAACTAACAGGTCTGTGAGAGCTGGAATTCTTACTGGTTGGTAGGTGATCAAATACTTATGTCATGCAATAAAATGCAAATTAATTACTTAAAGTTCATACAATGTGATTTTCTGGATTTTTGTTTTAGATTCCGTCTCTCACAGTTGAAGTGTACCTATGATAAAGATTACAGACCTCTACATGCTTTGTAAGTAGGAAAACCTGCAAAATCGGCAGTGTATCAAATACTTGTTCTCCCCACTGTAACTACCATCACCAAATACTTAAGGTATAGGATCCTAATTTTAAAGCTGTAAACAACATTAGTTAAGGGAGAGTTTAATATTACAATGACACAAAACTATGTTAATTGATCTAGCAAGTTGGTTACGTAAATAACTTAAGTCTACAGCAATTAGCTAGGTAAGAACAACTTTATCAACTAACACAAGGAATAAAACACCCAAAAGCTAACATTAGTTAGATAGCTAGCTTGACCAGGTTTTTAGAGAAAAGGTATTTGGCTAGACTAACGTTAGCTGACTAAATTGTGCCCAGATTCGGAAACTACTAGTTAGCTAGCTAGCTTGTTAACAAGCTAGCTAGTTAGCTCGTGTCAGTTTAGTTAGATTGCGTTAGCTAACAAAGCTTCAGAATCTGGGCACAGCTGGCTAAAATGTAGTAGGTAGCTACTAGCTAGTGAACTATTTAGGTATATAGGATTAGCTAGCATCAACTAACACTGCTTGTTGCATTAGCAAATGTGGGCTAGCTAGGTTACCTAATGTTAGCTAGCATGCTAATTAGCTAATTATTCTAGCTAGCAAGCTAACAGTAGGCTTACCTCAGTGTGTTTTTTTATGTTCGAAGGCGAGTTCTTCAACGCTAGTATTTCCTGAACTTTTGGTAAACATAAGACATTTCATCCGGTAGGATGAATCCTTCATTCCGAGAAAATAAAACATTTATTTTAGATACAGCCAAGGGTGTTCCTCCTCATCAGGAGGTGGTGGTAGAGCGATGGATCAGTTGGTAGAGCATGGTGCTTGCAACGCCAGGGTTGTGGGTTCGATACTGGCCCACGGGGGGCCAGTATAAAAGGGAAAAAAAAGAAATGTATGCACTCACTAACATGATTCGTTTTTTTCTTCCAGCTTCAGATTGATTTGATTTTGTAGCAAGTAACGAAGGTGTCAGGGGAAATGTATCGGAGTAAAAGTATATATATATTTTTTTATGTAGTGAAGTAAAAGTAAAAGTCGACAGAATTATAAATAGTAAAGTACAGATACCCAAAAAAACTACTTAAGTACAGTAACAAAATATTTCTACTTCGTTACTTTACACAACTGCTTAACACATTTTAGACGCTTTTCACTGACAGCCGCAGCTAGACATATTTCCACGCGCACTACCAAAATCGCGGGCTTCCCAAACACACTTGCGATTTGAAACAATCCACAGCAAAAAAAAACATTTTAAGAAGATAATGAGACTGGTGTTTTGCGGGTACTATTTAATGAACCTGCCAGTTGAGGACCTGTGAGGCGTCTGTTTCTCAAACTAGACACTAATGTATTTGTCCTCTTGCTCCTCTTTGTGTCAACAGTAGAAAAGGACCTTAATGCATCATAAAACAAACTTAGAGATATTTTCCTTTGTGAGAGAAAAAGCATTATTTCAATGACAGACACATCAGGGTTGCCAACAAGGTGGTGCTCCTCAAAATATAGTGTCTTACTTGTGGAAAGCGGAAAAAGTCCTGCTTTGGGAGTTGATATTTCTCAACCATCTGCTCAAATGACAATAAAATCTTATCAGCAAATAAATAATTTAGTCTGCATATGCCCTTATTAAGCCAAGTGTTAAAGCCAGCATCCAGCAATCCTGGTCCAAAATCTGGGTTGTTAAGAATCAGGGTAAGAGCAGAGGTTAGTTTGGACCTTCCCAAAAAACGTTGAACTGACCTCCATGCTTAGAGTGTGTTAAGTGTAATGGGATTACTGCAGTGATCTTTTACAGACTTGAAATTTATGAAAAATTAAAGATCCTGCAAGGGGTATTTTGAAAAAGAAGTCTCAATGTCTAACCAAATAGAGGAGTCATCATTTGTGATCATGTCAGAAATATAACACACCACTGATAAAACCTAATATTGGGCAGATCCAAGCCACCCATTGAAGCTGGCAGCTGCAATATTGCCATCTTAAGTCTTGGCTTGCGTTTACTCCATATGAAGGAACTTAACCAGCCATTTAAATATTGCATTACCTTATTGGAAAGTAAGACTGGGATCATTTGGATTGGGTAAAGTAGTCTAGGTAAAATGTTCATTTTCAAGAAGGATATTCTACCCAACCATGATATCGGAAGAGAGTTCCAGCGCTCCAGATCCTGTCTTATTGTATCAAACAAGGGAACAAAATTGGCTTTGTATATTTGCTGGAATTTAGGAGTTATGAATATACCCAGATACGTAAAACCTGAGGGAGACTATTTAAAAGGAAAGGGGGGAGAGGTAGTAGGTACAGAGCTAAGACTACCAAATGGCATAGCCTCTGATTTAGTTAAATTAATCTTGTAGCCTGAGAATTCACTGAATAATTCAATAATATTAACAAGAGATGTAATTGAAGTCTCGGGGCTAGAGATGAATATCAGAACATCATCAGCATACAAGCTTATTTTATGATGAATGTCACCAATGAGCGGACCCTGTATAGCAGGCGTTACGTGGTTCCATAGCGAGTGCAAATAGGAGAGGGGACAAAGGACGGCCCTGCCTGGTACCTCTGTGTGTGGAGAAGCTGTTTGACCTTAGCCCATTAGTAAGGACAGCAGCCTGAGGGTCATCATATAAAACCTTAACCCATTTTACAAAGTTGTCCCCTAGACCAAATTTAGTCAGAGCAAAGAATAGGTAGGACCTCTCCACACGGTCAAATGCTTTCTCAGCATCTAGGGAGAGCACAATACCATCCATAGCACTTTGTTGATAGGCTTTAATAACATTAAGAAGCTGCCTGACATTGTTACATGACTTACGGCCCTTAATGAAGCCACTTTGGTCCCCTTTCACAATTAGTGGCAACAAGTACTCTAGTTGTGTGGCTAGGATTTTAGAAAGCAATTTTCTATCCACATTATTATTATTTATTTTTTTTATTATTATTTTTTGGGTCATTTAGCAGACACTCTTATCCAGAGCGACTTACAGGAGCAATTAGGGTTAAGTGCCTTGCTCAAGGGCACATCGACAGATTTTTCACCTAGTCGGCTCGGGGATTAGAACCAGCGACCTTTCGGTTACTGGCACAACGCTCTTACCCACTAAGCTACCTGCTGCCCTCAGAAGGGCAATGGGTCTGTACGAGGAACAAGACTCTGGCCATTTTCCATTTTTGAGAATAAGTGATATGTTGGCTTCCCTCAGCGTTAGAGGGGGTGGTCATTTGAAAGTGAGTGGTTAAACATATCAAAGCAATGGCTCAAGGATCAGGCCATGGAACTCCTTATAGAACTCACTACAAAACCCGTCTGGTCCTGGGGCCCTACTATTTTGCAGATACTTCATTGCAAACATTATCTTTCCTTGGTGATAGGGGCATTAAGGAGAGACCTCTGTTCTTCAGAAATAGTAGGGAGCTCAATCTTAGAAAATAAGTCCTCCATTAGTTTGGGTGCATCATTTGTCAGTTCTGAGGCATAAAGATTTGCATAAAATGTCTTAAATGACTCATTTATCAATTGATTTTCATATAAATGGTTGCCATCAGAATCAGTAATAGTAGCAATTGACTGGGAGTCAGCTCTCTTTTTAGCTAGGTACGCCAAATATTTTCCTGGTTTATTGCCATGTTCATAAAGCTTTTGCCTGACAAATCTCATTTTCTTTTCAGCATCCTATGTTAGAGAGTCCAACGATCTAAGGACTGATATTTCCTTTAATAGGGCAGGAGTGGGAATTTTAATGTAGTCCTTCTCTTTAGTTCCTAATTCACCCTCTAACGTTTTTTGCTTTTCACGTTTTTTCCGCCTCTTAGTGGCTGAGTATGACATAATCAGACCCCTGGCATACGCTTTACAGGTTTCCCAAAGGAGTGAGGGATTATCTGTTGATTGAGAGTTAATAGAGAAAAATGCTTTAAACTCTGTAATAAAATATGACGTAAATGTATGGTCTTTAAGAATGGTTGTATTCATTCTCCAATGTCTTGATGGATTGGGTGGCCCTTTGAGTTTTATGTCCAGGATCACCTCAGCATGATCAGATATGACTATGCTTCCTATATTAGCAGATACGACAGACTGCAAAGACGTCCTGGGCATAAAAAAGTAATCTATTCTAGTCTGACATCCATGAGGTGCAGAGAAAAAGGTGAACTCTCTGTTGGAGGGATTAAAGGTTCTCCAAACATCAGCATACACCAAATCATCACAAATAGCTTTAAGTGACCTAGCTTGAGGAGAGGGTGAAGCTATGCCGCTGGGAAACTTGTCAATAAGGGGGTTCAACAAATAATTAAAATCTCCTCCAACCACTGCAGTGTCTGAGTTTCATTCTGAGAAGTCTAGAAATACGTTAGTGAGGAAATCAGGGGGGTGGGCAGTACCTTTTAATTATAACAAAACGACCAAATGTATCTTTCACACAATTCAACACCTTAAGTGTTAGGTTCTTTTTCACAAGAATTGCCACACTTCTACTTCTGGATGTAAATGATGAGAAAAACACTTGACCAAACCCTCCTTGTTGCAATTTCAGATGCTCCTTATCATCCGAATGAGTTTCTTGCAACAGAGCAATATCAATATTTTATTTTCTAAGAAAAGATAGTACCTTTTTCCTTTTAATGGGGTTATGGCTCCCTCTAATGTTCCATGTACATAAACTCAGTCTGTAACCTGCCATTACACTTTGACCAACCAATATGCAGACTGAATCCTACTGTAAAGATAGGGTGGTACCTTTCCCTATGTGTTGAACTCTCCCCATTCTCACCGAGCGTAAACAAACTATATGAACCCTGAACCCGAACTATACTACATCTGAAAAATAAACATGTAAAGATCCAAAAGGGGGTTTTCCCGCTAGCTAACATGCAGGGGATTCCAACTCTCCAATGTAGACTCTTAAGTCTGCATAACCACTCTATAGCCTCATCCTATATATATTTGAAAATGAAAATCAATAAAAGAAGATTGAGGCTCTTCCACCTAAAACCAAGCCTGGGCACCAATATAGATTCACACAGATCTCAGTCTGAGCTATGGTGGCAGTTACTTTAGCAAGAAAAAGTATACAAAATAAAAATATTACTGAACAAGAGCACTTGAGAACTCACATCACTGCTTCATGATCAGATTTGAATAAAAAAGTTATCCAATGCTGCAAAAGCGCAGCGTAAAGTTATTTACCTGAGAGAGTCAATAAACGCAGCAGCCTCTTCAGGTGTGTAGAGCTTCTTAGGTGAACCGTTGACCATGATCTTCAATGTGGCCGGGTATAGCAGTGCGTAATCCATCTTCATTCTCTTGAGTCGAACCTTCACCTCATCAAACGCCTTGCGTCTTTGTACCACCGTCATGGAGTAATCATTGAAGAATGAGACCCTTGGACCTTGACGTTGAATACCATCAGATCCGATGCGTCTGGCCGCATCCATGACGCGCTGCTTGTCGGTGAAGTTGTGGAACTTTATAACCACTGGCCGCGGGCGCTGGTTGGGACCGGGTATCGGTGCCTGAGAGCGATGGGCTCTATCCAGCTTCACACGTCCAGCCTTAGTATCCATTTGAAGGTGTTTTATTTTTTTATTTTTTTTCACCTTTATTTAACCAGGTAAGCCAGTTGAGAACAAGTTCTCATTTACAACTGCGACCTGGCCAAGATAAAGCAAAGCAGTGCGATAAAAACAACAACACAGAGTTACATATGGGGTAAACAAAACATAAAGTCAAAAATACAACAGAAAATATATATACAGTGTGTGTGAATGTAGTAAATTATGGAGGTATGGCAATAAATAGGCCATAGTGCAAAATAGTTACAATTTCGTATTAACACTGGAATGATAGATGTGCAAAAGATGATGTGCAAATAGAGATACTGGGGTGCAAATTAGCAAAATAAATAACAATATGGAGATGAGGTAGTTGGATGGGCTAATTACAGATGGGCTGTGTACAGGTGCAGTGATCGGTAAGCTGCTCTGACAACTGACGCCTAAAGTTAGTGAGGGAGATAAGAGTCTCCAGCTTCAGAGATTTTTGCAGTTTGTTCCAGTCATTGGCAGCAGAGAACTGGAAGGAATGGCGGCCAAAGGATGTGTTGACTTTGGGGATGACCAGTGAGATATACCTGCTGGAGCGCAGACTACGGGTGGGTGTTGCTATTACATTTACATTTACATTTTCGTCATTTAGCAGACGATGACCAGTGAGCTAAGATGAGATGGGGATTTGCCTAGCAGTGATTTATAGATGACCTGGAGCCAGTGGGTTTGGCGACGAATATGTAGTGAGGGCCAGCCAACAAGAGCGTACAGGTCACAATGGTGGGTAGTCCATGGGGCTTTGGTGACAAAACGGTTGGCACTGTGATAGACTACATCCAATTTGCTGAGTAGAGTGTTGGAGGCTATTTTGTAAATGACATCGCCGAAGTCAAGGATCGGTAGGATAGTCAGTTTTACGAGGGCATGTTTGGCAGCATGAGTGAAGGAGGCTTTGTTGCGAAATAGGAAGCCGATTCTAGATCTAACTTTTGATTGGAGATGCTTAATGTGAGTCTGGAAGGAGAGTTTACAGTCTAACCAGACACCTAGGTATTTGTAGTTGTCCACATACTCTAGGTCAGACCCGCCGAGAGTAGTGATTCTAGTCGGGTGGGCGGGTGAAAGCAGCGTTCGGTTGAAGAGCATGCATTTAGTTTTACTAGTGTTTAAGAGCAGTTGGAGGCTATGGAAGGAGTGTTGTATGGCGTTGAAGCTCGATTGGAGGTTTGTTAACACAGTCCAATGAAGGGCCAGATGTATCCAAAATGGTGTCGTCCGCATAGAGGTGGATCCGAGCGTCACCAGCAGCAAGAGCAACATCATTGATATACACAGAGAATAGAGTCGGCCAGAGAATGGAACCCTGTGGCACCCCCATAGAGACTGCCAGAGGTCCAGACAACAGGCCCTCCGATTTGACACAGTGAACTCTATCTGAGAAGTAGTTGGTGAACCAGGCGAGGCAGTCATTTGAGAAACCAAGGCTATTTAGTCTGCCAATAAGAATGCGGTGGTTGACAGAGTCGAAAGCCTTGGCCAGGTCGATGAAGACGGCTGCGCAGTACTGTCTTTTATCGATCGCGGTTATAATATTGTTTAGGACCTTGAGCGTGGCTGAGGTGCACCCATGACCAGCTCGGACACCGGATTGCATAGCGGAGAAGGTACAGTGGGATTTGAAATGGTCGGTGATCTGTTTGTTAACTTGGCTTTCAAAAACTTTTGAAGGGCAGGGCAGGGCAGGATGGATATAGGTCTGTAACAGTTTGGAGTGTCACCCCCTTTGAAGAGGGGGATGACCGCGGCAGCTTTCCAATCTCTGGGGAACTCAGACGTTACGAAAGAGAGGCTAGTAACAGGGGTTGCGACAATTTCGGCTGCTAATTTTAGAAAGAAAGGGTCCAGATTGTCTAGCCCAGCTGATTTTTAGGGGTCCAGATTTTTCTGCTCTTTCAGAACATCAGGGGGGGGGGGCATGGGCAAATTGCAGCGGAGGGTGCAGAGCTGGTGGCCGGGGTAGTGGTAGCCAGGTGGAAAGCATGGCTTGTTGAAATTCTCGATTATTGTAGATTTATCGGTGGTGACAGTGTTTCCTAGCCTCAGTGCAGTGGGCAGTTGGGAGGAGGTGCTCTTATTATCCATGGACTTTACAGTGTCCCAAAACTTGTTGGAGTTAGTGCTACAGGATGCAAATTTCTGTTTGAAAAAGCTAGCCTTTGCTTTCCTAACTGATTGTGTATATTGGTTCCTGACTTCCCTGAAAAGTTGCATATCGCGGGGGCTGTTCGATGCTAATGCAGTACACCACAGGATGTTTTTGTGCTGGTCAAGGGCAGTCAAGTCTGAGGAGAACCAGGGGCTATATCTGTTCTTAGTTCTGAATTTTTTGAAGGTTGGCCTTGGTGTTAAGCATATCCCAGTTTAGGTCACCAAGCAGTACGAACTCTGAGGATAGATGGGGGGCAATCAGTTCACATATGGTGTCCAGGGCACAGCTCGGGCTGAGGGGGGTCTGTAGCAAGCGGCAACAGTGAGAGACTTATTTCTTGAAAGGTGAATTTTTAGAAGTAGAAGTTGTAACTGTTTGGGCACAGACCTGGATAGTATGATAGAGCTCTGCAGGCTATCTCTACAGTAGATTGCAACCCCAATCTAAGGCAGGTTGAGCTGGGCTGGGGGCTCTACAGTGAAATAGTACAATAAGAAATAACCGAAACAGCAATAAGCAAGGCATATTTACATGGGAGAGAGGCGTAAAGCAATCACAGGTGTTATTCGAGAGAGCTAAGACAACAGCTGGTAATGGCGACAAAGTTTGGGCTGAGGCTAAACATAAACAGGATGCGGTACCGTATAAAGGAACAGTCCAGCAGGCATCAGCTGTATAGCTGAGTTATCATAAGGTCCGGTGAACAGCAATAGGAGAGTTCGGAGGTAGTTCGGGGGCTGCTACAGCACTGGCGAGCAAGAGGCCCGGCCTGCGTGTGCTAGCGGGCCGGGGCTAGCAGATGGATCTTCGTGGTCGACGTCGTAACGGGAAGCCTGTTGAAACCACATCAGACGATTTCGTCGGCAAACCAGTCGTGTTGGATCGGCGGGGCTCCATGTCAACACTAGGAGGTCCCGTCCGGTTGACAGAGAGGTAGATAGCCGGGAGATGGGCCTGGCTCGAGGCTAGCTCAAGGCTAACTGGTGCTTGCTAAGGGGCAATGGTAATTAGCCAACGACAACAGCCATTTGGTTGCAGCTAGCTGGTTGCGATGATCCGGCGCTAGGGTCCAGTGATTCCGGCAGAAAATCCGATATGCTCTGGGTCGATAGCACGCTGTGGAGACTGGCCGACAAATTGTCCAGGCTAGAGCTAGAGCTGCCTGGTGGGTAGTGCAGGCCACGGACAATGGTGAAGACGCTAACGGTGGCTAATAGCAAGTAGCCATTCGGTTGCAGCTAGACTCGTTTCAGCTTAAGGTTCTTGATAAAAGTTACAAAGAAATCCTTTCCACGTTGGGTGAGGCGGGTTGCAGGAAAGTATATTTAGTTAAAGAATGAAAAGTAAAATTGAGAAATATATACAAAATAGACAAAAAACAAAACAAACTGGCTATTTACACAAGGACACAGAAAAAAACACGACAGCACTGCTACGCCATCTTGAATCACCAGGCCCATTGTGCCTGGATCCGCAATGGCGGCGTTAGCTTTGCTAACATTAGTTAGCTCCTCCTGCACATCTACAGGGGTGGTGGTTTTGGTCGAGTTCTAAGTAGGTCCTCTGTAGCTCAATTGGTAGAGCATGGCGCTTGTAACGCCAGGGTAGTGGGTTCGATCCCCGGGACCACCCATACGTAAAAATGTATGCACACATGACTGTAAGTCGCTTTGGATAAAAGCGTCTGCTAAATGGCATATTATTATATTATTAGAAATAGCCATCAAGACTCATTGTAGGGTAACTTATTTAGCCAATTCTATCACTTTTTCAAACTAGAAAATGAATATAAAGAGAGAAATTAACGAATACCACGGGAGCTCGCTGAAACATGGTGTTCTCTCTACGGCGCCCCTCCTCTTTTTAATAGAGGCCATCACTCTGTTTTCTCGCTCAATTGCATAGCCCATAGAAATGTTGCGCAATATGAGCTCATGGGCTCTCATGAAGTGTTTAATTAGATGTTTAATTACATTTGCATTGATGTCAGAGTGATTAGAGGGACAATAGAGTGCTGAGTACCAGGCAGTTAGCAAGTTTGGTAGCTACTAATGACCATCAGCATCATTAGAGCTTCGAGAAGCCTAATTACCGTGACTAAACGGTCACGTGAAATTTGACTGCCGTCATGACTCGTGACCCCCGGTGTGGCGGTAATACAGTCACCATAACAGCCCTAGGCAAGACCGAGTCAAGACCGAGACCGGGAGGGGGACAAGGGGTACGAGACAGTGTCAAGACCAGAAAAATGTGAGTCCAATTCAAGACCATGATTGTAATTTTGTCAATTCTCCACCATAATAACAGTTCAAAATGTCCAGTATTTCTGAGTTCATATTTCTAAAGAACAGAATGGTGAAAACATGCATGCTGGGGGCAAATAGAGACAATCTACACATTATTACTAACCCAAACACAGTGGGGAACAATGAGAGCCTGCTACGCCTTCAGAGAAGGGCTGACGATAAAAAAAAAATATATATAATAACAATAATAATTATACTTATTATTCTTTTCAATGATGTTCTGATTTATTCTCAGAACATCATTGAAGAGAAAAAAAGATCCAATCAAGATTTTTCTTTCTTTCGTCTTTGGACATAAACCTAGCTAGCTAAGTCAGCCATTGGCTAGGCCATCAGAAGCCAGATAGAAGGCATCTGCCATTCAACTGTATTAGGGGACATTTTGGGGATGACAGTGGAATCAACCAATCACATTTTGACTTGTAATGGGTGGGACCGTTATCACAAAAAACGTATGGAAACGTCTGCCTTCTCAAAGGCTAACAGGTCACTGCACAATAGCGAGCAGTAGTTTTCCCACGGTCTAGCTAGTTATATTTTGTTGTAGGCTAGTTTGCAGTGGCTGCAGCAGCTGTTATCAAACTCAAATAAAATAAAATGTATTGGTCACATACACATGGTTAGCAGATGTTATTGCGAGTGTAGCGAAATGCTTGTGCTTCTAGTTCCGACAGTGCAGCAATATCTAACAAGTAATATCTAACAGTTCCACAACATATACCTAATTCACACAAATCTAAGTAAAGGAATGGAATAAGAATATATAAATATATGGATGAGCAATGTCATTGTCAGAGCGGCATAGGCTAAGATTCAAAAGATAGTATAGAATACAGTATATACAGTTTACATACACTGAGGTTGGAGTCATTAAAACTCGTTTTTCAACCACTCCACAAATGTCTTGTTAACAAACTATAGTTTTGACAAGTCGGTTAGGACATCTACTTTGTGCATGACACAATTTTTCCAACAATTGTTTACAGACAGATTATTTCCCTTATAATTCACTGTATCACAATTCCAGTGGGTCAGAAGTTTACATACACTAAGTTGACTGTGCCTTTAAACAGCTTGGAAAATTCCAGAAAATGATGTCATGGCTTTAGAAGCTTCTGATAGGCTAATTGACATCATTTGAGTCAATTGGAGGTGTACCTGTGGATGTATTTCAAGGCCTACCTTCAAACTCAGTGCATCTTTGCTTGACATCATGGGAAAATCAAAATAAATCAGCCAAGACCTCAGAAAAATAATTGTAGACACCGCGATGCAGTGCCTTAGATCGCTGCGCCACTCGAGAGGCCTAGCCTGATCAACTCTATGCGAAGGAGATGTCGCGCTGCGTGAAGCAAATGGTGGTCACACCAGATACTGAATGGTTTTCTGATCCAAGCCCCTACCTTAATTTTTTTAAAGTATCTGTGACCAACAGATACATACACTACCAGTCAAAAGTTTGGACACACCTACTCATTCAAGGGTTTTTCTTTATTTTTACTATTTTTTACATTGTATAATAAAAGTGAAGACATCAAAACTATGAAATAACACATATGGAATCATGTATTAATCAAAAAAGTGTTAAACAAATCAAAATATATTTTATATTTGAGATTCTTCAAATAGCCACCCTTTGCCTTGATGACAGCTTTGCACACTCTTGGCAATCTCTCAACCAGCTTCATGAGGTAGTCACCTGGAATGCGTCTCAATTAACAGGTGTGTCTTTTTAAAAGTTAATTTGTGGAATTTCTTTCCTTCTTAATGCGTTTGAGCCAATCAGTTGTGTTGTGACAAGGTAGGGGGGGGTATACAGAAGATAGCCCTATTTGGTAAAAGACCAAGTCCATATTATGGCAAGAACAGCTCAAATAAGCAAAGAGAAACGACAGTCCATCATTACTTTAAGACATGAAGGTCAGTCAATATGGAACATTTCAAGAGTTTCTTCAAGTGCAGTCGCAAAAACCATCAAGCGCTATGATGAAACTGGCTCTCATGAGGACCGCCACAGGTATGGTCCAGAGTTACCTCTGCTGTATAGGATAAATTCATTAGAGTTACCAGCCTCAGAAATTGCAGCCCAAATAAATGCTTCACAGAGTTCAAGTGACAGACACATCTCAACATCAACTATTCTTAGGGGACTGTGTGAATCAGGCCTTCATGGTCGAATTGCTGCAAAGAAACCACTACTAATAATAATAATAATAAAGGACACCAATAAGAAGAAGAGACCTGCTTGGGCCAAGAAACACAAGCAATGGACATTAGACCGGTGGAAATGTGTCCTTTGGTTTGGAGTCCAAATTTCAGATTTTTGGTTCCAACTGCTGTGTCTTTGTGAGACGCGGTGTGGGTGAACGGATGATCTCTGCATGTGTATTTCCCACCGTAAAGCATGGAGGAGGAGGTGTTATGGTGTGGGGGTGCTTTGCTGGTGACACGATCTGTGATTTATTCAAGGCACACTTAACCAGCATGGCTACCACAGCATTCTGCAGCGATACGCCATCCCATCTGGTTTGGGCTTAGTGGGACTATCATTTGTTTTTCAACAGGACAATGATCCAACACACCTCCAGGCTGTGTAAGGGCTATTTTACCAAGAAGGAGAGTGATGGAGTGCTGCATCAGATGACCTGGCCTCCATAATCCCCCGACCTCAACCCAATTAAGATGGTTTGTGATGAGTCGGACGGCAGAGTGAAGGAAAAGCAGCCAACAAGTGCTCAGCATATGTGGGAACTCCTTCAAGACTGTTGGAAAAGCATTCCAGGTGAAGCTGGTTGAGAGAATGCCAAGAGTGTGCAAAGCTGTCATCAAGGCAAAGTGTGGCTATTTGAATATACGATATTTTTATTTGTTTAACACTTTTTTGGTTACTACATGATTCCATGTGTGTTATTTCATAGTTTTGGTGTCTTCACTATTATTCTACAATGTAGAAAATAGTAAAAATAAAGAAAAACCCTTGAATTAGTAGGTGTGTCCAAACTTTTGACTGGTACTGTGTCTGTATTCCTTGTAATGTGAAATGCATAGATTAGGGCCTAATGAATTTATTTCAATTGACTGATTTCCATAAATGAACTGTAACTCAGTAACATCTTTGAAATTGTTGCATGTTGCATTTATATTTTTGTTCAGTGTAGAAACACCGGATTTGTCAGGTTAAAAATATAATAATCTTTTATAATTATGAAATGTTGACAAATATTAATAACATTCCACCCATGAGGCCAAAGTGGGTGCTTTTGGTCATTGACTGCAGGAAAGGGTTGTTTCAAATGGTCATCACCTGGTGAGTGGAACTGTGTTTTTTGTAATAATAATGTTTACATGTTTTGTTTTAGCTCAATCTGATTGCCTATGCCCCTGATGCAAACAGCGCATGATGACGGAATTGTACATCACAAATAGCCTACTAACCAACTTTTTCAAAACCTGGTTTGCACACCTATTGTTGCCTTAATTAGCATTTATTGGTAGATATCATAAGTTAAAACGTCTTTCCTACCTACCGGTTACCGATGACATTCATCTGTGAGCTGCTCCATGCAAAAAACAGTTGAGTGCTGCATGCTCTTGCTACCTGCAGATGATATTCCGTTGAAACTAGGCTAGGCTATGTGTGTGGCACGCATGTGAATATATTTTACGTGCTCTGCGATTGTGTAGGCTACTTTGTGCACGATTTCACTATTGTACTACATCATTGATAAATCGTATACATCCACTACACTACTTTGATACGCATCAGTGGGGAGTAATAAGTGAATATACGCAATGCCTATTGAAAAAAAGTGGGTGTACGGCATATACCTGCATATAGCCTCCATCACACCACTGGCCCTTTGTGTTTTACAAAAAGTGCGCTCATCTACATGAGTGCGCTGGTATTATTACCGTTGCTGTACTTTCAGCATCACGAACCTGTCACACACTGAAGGCCTAGGTCCAATAGGTGTATATATACAGGAGTGTATATATTTGGCCTGGAGAAGCAGTTTTATGCGCTTATTGAATGGAAGCTGATTTTCTACTCCGCTGGTCTCGGGAAGAAATTACGAGTCACTCAAAATGTGGTCTCGAGTACTACAACACTGGTTTAAACGCCCCACCAGCACCTTGGGGTATGTTTATTCAGAGATTCATATATAATGACGAGATGCTCATGTCTCCGCCCTAACAATGGGAGTCGTTGTCCCAAAGCTTAGGTCCAAAATAAGGCCATGGAAACGCATTAGGCTTATTTTAGAAAGATTTTGGTGAATGTGAAACCTCTCTCTTCGCCTCTTCCTCTCTGGTGTATTCCGTTTAGTGGGTGGGGTGGGGTGTGGCTTGAAGCGGAAGTGGCGTTGTTTAAAGGGCAGTGGTACGTTTTGAACCTGATCCCACAACCTTACACCTCCCCGTTTTTTAAGTGGTCGTTTAGAACAGCACCTTCTCCATTTAATTGAACGTTGTATTACTTGTTTTCGTACGCAGCCATGAGCTTGTGTGACCTTTCCTGAGATTTTACCATTTGAATTTAAAGTATATTTAGCAAAGTAAACAGATAACGGATCTTCCCGACTATACCTCTGTCCTCTATCATGAGAGCATCTGACCAATTAATTATACCATGTACATCTTGGTGCAACATTATAAGTAGAAGATTCGATCTTGCATTATGCACAATAATGTAAAAGACCATCCTTACAGTCATTTTACAACCTCAATCTATCATACCAATTGGATTGATGGAATAAAGCTGATGATGAACACTTTTAACCAGTGCTCTGTAACTTTAGTGAATTTACAACTGTAACTATTTTGTATCATTTGCAAAGTATGTAAATGTATGCACTCACTACTGTAGGTCGCTCTGTACAGGCCCCGTGTAGCTCAGTTTGTAGAGCATGGCGTTTGCAACGCCAGGGTTGTGGGTTCGTTTCCCACGGGGGGCCAGTATGATATAACAAATGTATGCACTCACTAAACTGTAAGTCGCTCTGGATAAGAGCGTCTGCTAAATGACTAAAATGTAATGTAAATGTATAAGAGCGTCTGTCAAATGTAAATATTATTATGGCATTTGATGGGTGAGAGGGGATTATAACCTATCACACAAAATATACAGTCAACTTGGCTCACGGGATGTGGAAAGAGCAAGTTTGTAATATGTTTCATTTAACAACATTGCGAGAGAGGGAAATGCTGCCTGTCTTTAGCCTACTCGATATTATTTACATTATGTGATCATTTTTCATGCATTTGCAACATTGTTGTGATTGTGAGCATTTTACCCAGAGTACACCGGGAAACGGACAGAGGAACATGGCGCAGGGTCGGTGAGGAGGACGCTGAGCAATTGAGGATTATATTCCGTGGATATTTCTGAGATCATGCTGAAATCCTAAAATGAGAGTGTGAAATGGTCTCACTTCCGAAGTCTTGGATATCTACCACTGCCCCTTTGATGAATAATAGGAAAACGCCTCTCAGGAATACCTGCAATTGCATTCATAAACATTTCTTTAGGACTTACAACCCCTGAGCATTGTTTTTGATTCACAAACGTCACATTTTCATCTGATTATTACATTGGAAAATGGCTGAGAGAAATAAAAGGAATATAGAGGTCCCACAAGGAGTTGATAGACTTCGAGTGGAGCATAAAAAGGTAAAACAAATAACGAATTAGCTTGCTACTGTAGCAACCTGGCTAGCGTGAGCTGTGTGTGTTGACAATGCACGCGGTCGACTGTAGAATTTTGCTAATCTTTTTGCACTTTCATGAGATGAGACATAAATGCATTCTCTTTCAGCAGGTTGCATATTCATTTATGCGCGTGTGGCCTCTTCGACAGATCATTTATCGTGGAAACTTTCTAAACCTTTTTTCTAGAAGCTTCCTTGAGCCAGCGGTCACATGTTGCTTGTTCTTGTTTATTTCAGCGTGGATCCTGGCCAAGCCATGTTGTGGAACCGTCGAGTATGCATCCAGTTTTTCAATTGCTCTGATGTTGACACATGTTTAATTATATTTTTCAGCAAGTACAATTCATGAAAAATAAACAAATGAACCATGCACGTAACTATACACACACGCATTTCCTTGTGCGGCCGGCCTACTGCCGAATAAAAATGGACCTAGATTCAACATCCATAACTAACTAGTTTCATTTTATCTAAATGTAAAGAGAATATCAATCCAAAGTGTAGGGCATTGATGACTGATGGGATGTTTAATAAAAGGCATTAGCTGGCAATGCAAATGCATTACAGGACAACAGTAAATAGACAGCTAGCTAGTCAGTTGGGAAAGTCTTGTTGTGTTACATTAGAATTGGAGTCATACAGTATGCAATGAAGGAGCGTGGAACTTTACGCTTTCTTTCAAATAGAAACATAGGCCTAATGTGTTGAGGAGACATGCTTGGTTTAATCTCTGTCATGTTAAATAAAGAATTGTGCTATAGCACGTTCCATAGCCCACAGCATGTTTCATAACTCTACCCAAAGTGTAGTACTGTAGTAGGCTACTTCCTAGTATGACATCCATAGCAAAGTATGCAGATGCCCCTTCCTGCCCCCAGGTTGGTGCTCCTGTTTATGTAAGTATATACTGTGAGGTTCAGAAAAACGTTTGATCCTTTTTACGTTTTGATACAGTTCATCTTTGACAGCTGTTTAACCAAAACACTAAAGTTCCCGATAATTTGCTTCCGTGTTGTTTGCCCCCAGTGAGTAAGTGTAAACAACTGGAAAATGGAGGGGGTCTTCTGACCGTTTTTTAGGAAGAATAGAAATGCAAAGTTTGACCTAAATAATTGTCACTCTGTCAACAACAGGTGGTGCAAGGCTGCGAAGGTCAGATCCAGCACTGGTGAGTTTGTGTAGTAATTCCACGTAGTGACTATGGCATAGGAGTCAGACACTACCGCTCATACACACAGCATCTCGTGAGTTATGGTGCTGCTGTGCTTCTAGATTACATTACTAGTTACACCCCGAGTCACTCACCACTTCCTTGATAGTACATAGATAGATAGGCTAAACATAAGATATGTGTGTTCTTTCAGGCATAACCAGTATACCAGGAAGGGCATGTGTAACATTTTGTGTGTGTGCCAGTATTGAACTGAAATAAAAACAACTTTGGACTTTCAGGGAGATGGTAAAAGGCGACTATGAAGCCCTCGAGGATCGACTCAAAACTCTTCCAGATCAGGTGTCCTATGACATCATGGTACGTTCCACCTCTCTTATCAAATTAAAGTTTATTGGTGGTGTACAGATTTGCAGATGTTATTGCAGGAGCATGTATATATATATATATATATAGTGCATTCGGAAAGTATTCAGACCCCTGCACTTTTTCCGCATTTTGTTAAATTACATTTTTTCTTCATCAATCTACACACAATACCCCATAATGACAAAGCAAAAACAGGTTTAGAATTTTTTTCAAATGTCTAAAAAATAAAAAACAGATACCTTATTTACATAAGTATTCAGACCCTTTGCGATGAGACTCAAAATTGAGCTCAGGTGCATCCTGTTTCCATTGATCATCCTTGATGTTTCTACAACTTGATTGGAGTCCATCTGTGGTAAATTCAATTGATTGGACATGATTTGGAAAGGCATACACCTGTCTATATAAGGTCCCACAGTTGACAGTGCATGTCAGAGCAAAAACCAAGCCAAGAGGTCGAAGGAATTGTCCATAGAGCTCCGAGACAGGATTGTGTCGAGGCACAGATCTGGGGAAGGGTACCAAAAAATGTCAGCAGCATTGAAGGACAACCATCGCTGCAGCACTCCACCATTCAGGCCTTTATGGTAGAGTGGCCAGACGGAAGCCGCTCCTCAGTAGTAAGGCACATGACAGCCCGCTTGGAGTTCCCAAAAGGCACCTAAAGGACTCTCAGACCATGAGAAACAATATTCTCTGGTCTGATGAAACCAAGATTGAACTCTTTGGCCTGAATGCCAAGCGTCACGTCTGGGGGAAACCAGGCACCGCTCATCACCTGGCCAATGGTGGTGGCAGCATCATGCTGTGGGGATGTTTTTCAGTGGCAGGGACTGGGAGACTAGTAAGGATCGAGGGAAATATGAACGGCGCAAAGTACAGAGAGATCCTTGATGAAAACCTGCTCCAGAGTGCTCAGGACCTCAGATTGGGACGAAGGTTCACCTTCCAACAGGACATCGACCCTAAGCACACAGCCAAGACAACGCAGGAGTGGCTTCGGGACAAGTCTCTGAATGTCCTTGAGTGGCCTAGCCAGAGCCCAGACTTGACCTGATCGAACATCTCTGGAGAGACCTGAAAATAGCTGTGCAGTGACGCTCCCCATCCAACCTGACAGAGCTTGAGAGGATCTGCAGAGAAGAATGGGAGAAACTCCCCAAATACAGGTGTGCCGAGCTTGTAGTGTCATACCCAAGAAGACTCGAGGCTGTAATCGCTGCCAAAGGTGCTTCAACAAAGTACTGAGTAAAGGGTCTGAATACTTATGTAAATAATGCTACAAACTTCTTCCATTTAAGAATGATGGAGGCCACTGTGTTCTTGGGGACCTTCAATGCTGCAGAAATGTTTTGGTACCCTTCCCCAGATCTGTGCTTTGACACAATCCTGTCTTGGAGCTCTACGGACAATTCCTTTGACTGTCAACTGTGGGACCTTATATAGACAGGTGTGTGCCTTTCCAACTCATGTCCAATGAATTGAATTTACCACAGGTGGACTCCAATCAAGTTGTAGAAACTTCTCAAGGATGATCAATGGAAACAGGATGCACCTGAGCTCAATTTCGAGTATCATAGCAAAGGGTCTGAATACTTATTTACATAAGGTTTTTTTCAAATTTTTAAAAATTTCATAACCTGTTTTCGCTTTGTCATTATCAGGTATTGTGTAGATTGATGAGTAAAAAATTAATTTAATGATTTTTAGAATAAGGCTGTAACATAACAAAATGTGGATAAAGAGAAGGGGTCTGAATACTTTCCAAAGACAGTATGGACAGCATATGATCAGAAAAGGTGTGTACGGTAGTAGTTATATCGGATGAGCCATGAATAGAATACAGTGTATATATATTTTAACCGCAGCAGTAGCCTAGCGTTTAGGAGCGTTGGGCCAGTAACCGAAAGGTCGCTGGTTCAAATCCCTGAGCCGACTAGGTGAAAAGTCTGTGCCCTTGAGCAAGGCACTTAACCTTAATTGCTCCAGGGTCGCCGTCAATAATAGCTGAGGGTCTCTCAGGGGGAGTGGGAAATGCAAAAAATAAATGTCCAATTCACACTTGTACATGTGTGAAATAGGACAAATGTAAGTACCCATATAAAAAGTGGGTAAAACAGTCCAAACCTTTTTTTCGGCTGTAGGAAATAATACATTTACATTTAAGTCATTTAGCAGACGCTCTTATCCAGAGCGACTTACAAATTGCTGCATTCAACTTAGGATAGCCAGTGGGACAACCACCACTGGGGGAGGGGGGTGGGGTAGAAGGATTACTTTTATACTATTCCAGGTATTCCTTAAAGAGGTAGGGTTTCAAGTGTCTCCGGAAGGTGGTCAGTGACTCCGCTGTCCTGGCGTCGTGGGGGTGCTTGTTCCACCATTGGGGTGCCAGAGCAGCGAATAGCTTTGACTGGGCTGAGAGGTAGGGGGGCTAGCAGGCGAGAGGTGGATGAACGTAGTGCCCTCGTTTGGGTATAGGGTCTGATCAGAGCCTGAAGGTAAGGAGGTGCCGTTCCCCTCACAGCTCCGTAGGCAAGCCCCATGGTTTTGTAGTAGATGCGAGCCTCAACTGGAAGCCAGTGGAGTGTCCGGAGGAGCGGGGTGACATGAGAGAACTTGGGGAGGTTGAACACCAGACGGGCTGCAGCGTTCTGGATAAGTTGTAAGGGTTTAATGGCACAGGCAGGGAGCCCAGCCAACAGTGAGTTGCAGTAATCCAGATGGGAGAGGACAAGTGCCTGTATTAGGACCTGGAGGTAATACTAGAAACTTTCTGAGTAAATAATGTAAGAAATAACACAAAAAAGTGAAATACTGCAAAGTTGGCTAGGCGCTAGAAAACAGAGTGACCAATGTTGGTAGGCGCCATCTTATCCAGTCAAATGCAGTAAATGCACTGGGGAGTGAGTTTCCATAGCAGGTTCTTATTTACGGTTCATTGAATGAGGTGTGTCAACAGAGTTAATTCCCAGGCCATGCAACCTTACTATGAATTGTCCCCTCTTGATCTAGAGTGAAAACACAGAGCAGTTAATACAGCGAGATGGGTGCTTCTGAGATGTTTACATGTGGTGTGTTGTAGGGAAGGCCTTATCTTTGACTACCAGTTTCTATTGTCCTTTTCTTTCAGCTATTCAGTTTCACTTTTAGTTTGTAAAAAAATATGCAGAACCATGTTTAACTGCCCTAATATATATATATATATATATATATATATATATATATATATATATATATATATATATATATATATATATATTAATGTATAAAATACAATAAAAACGATTGAAAGTCAAGTTGAAACTTGAACTCGAAACTTGAATAATGCAGTAATAAAAAAACACCTATGACCCCCTAACCCCCCCCCCCCCCCCCCCCCCTTCCCAATGTTGATCTCCTTCCCCTCCTCTCTGCTGTAACAGGTGCCGTTTGGTCCTTTGGCCTTCATGCCTGGGAAGCTGGTCCATACCAATGAGATCACCGTGCTGCTGGGGGACAACTGGTTTGCAAAGTGCTCTGCCAAGCAGGCCCAGAAGCTCGTGGAGCACAGGAAGAAACGTGTGTTTGTTTTGGAAGCCATTTTTTATTTTTTCAGATACCATGGCACCTTGCCCAACTCTGACACTCACATAACTAATATTATGAAAATACTAGATAACTCCTCAATTGTAGGCCTATATATTGTTTAGCAATGTATACTAGTGATAATGCTTATTGAGAAAGATTGAGGTAATGTTTTGAATGTCTTCTCAACACTACCACGGTTCATCCAGCAGGGGGGGCTGTTGTCATAGATTTGCTGTCAGACAAACCGAGAAAGAGGTGATCCCTCAGCTCAAACTCAAAGTTGAATGGCTACTTTTTTTGTGAATACTTGGATTGTTAGAATGTTTGATCTATTCTTGCTGGTGGGCAATTGTCTATGAAAAATTACAACTGCATTAGCAAATAAGTAATAACACACAATCATCTTGGTCATAATTTGCAATACTGCAAGTTCATTTCTATTGAAAATGTGGAATTGTGTCCAGAATGTTTCACAGCGATAATGCCATTGGTTGGTTACTCAAATGGATTTTGGCCATCCTCTGCAATCATTTCGTCACAATAAGTCCAGCCTTAAATCCTCCTATCCATTCCACTGCTGGCCTTTCTTACTAATGAAAAACATGAACATACATGGAAAAAAAGTGCATACATAAACACCCACGTAAGAGAACGTTGTTTCCCCTTCGCTCCCCTTTGGTATTCACTCTGCACCCGAAAAAGCTATTTAATATAGTGTCAAATGGGCCTAAATAACAATGTGTGATGATGATGGGAGCATTATTAGACTGGTGTTTACCTGAAGCGTGAATGTGCCATAACCTTCCCTGACCTTGCCCAGGCTGCTTTTACACAACTAAGTGCCATAATGCAAACATGGATGGCTGAGATCTTTCAAACAGCCCCGCTGTCAGGCCTTCCGCATTTGACCTTTCCCCAACGTTTCGGAGAAGTACGGCTTGAAGGCTCGCTGTCGCCATGGCAACGGGGCCCCTGCTGCCATTAGCGAACGGGGGTTTAATTGTTGTGAAGATTTAATGATCCGAAGTAGCACCGAGGGCGTGCGATATTATGAACTGTTTGTGTCATCATTTTCCCTTTTTTTGACTGCGTTCTGAGTTTAACCCCTTGCTGGCTGATTTTTCAGATTCCATCACACCATTTTTGCTCTTTGTTTTTTAGATGTAAATAGTGCGCTGGATGACTTGCACAAGACGAGGAAGAACTTTGAAGCCAGAGTTGGGTTCACAGAGGATTTAGAAAAACTCTCAGGCGTAAGTGTAATTACTGTGATAACAAAAAGCTTTTAGGATCCTTCAGCCAGCTTATCTGATAGACAAACTCCATGTGCGGAAAATCAATTTATATGATCAGATATTGTAAACACACACACACACTTATACCCTTCTCTCTTTCCTCAGGCTAAAGGGGACTATGTGGAAATCAGAGAAGAGGTTGGAAGTATTGAAGAAATTGTCAGCAAAGGAAAGCAGCGTGTGGCCCTTAAGCCCCACTCTAAGCCGAAGATGGAGGCTGTTGTGAAGATAGAGGAAGAAGAGGAGGTGGACGAAGAGGGCGGTGGAGAGGGAGATGGAGGGAGCAGGAGAGGAGTGCTGTCTGAGGAGGAGCTATGGGCCAGACTGGACGAGCTGGAAGTGCTGGAGGAGCAGGAAGAGGAGCGTCACAGGTAGAGTTACATACACACACACAAAATGCATAGATGTTCAAATTGAGGAGTAATTCAGCGCCACTCTATCCACCTTCACACCTGTGTTTCATTGCAAAATATAGCGAAGATTAGATTTATCTCGGCTTGATACTTTGTTTCTATTGTTTTCAGACGGTTTGACAGTGCAGACACCAATGGCAACGGCAACGACGACACAACATCCTCTTCCTCTGAGGAGGAGAAGGAGGGAGATAGCGGCAGCCATCATCGTGTCAATGGACATGATGAGAGGAGCAAAGGCAGGACGTCTGTGCCTCACAACGGTGACCAACTCAACGGTACAGCCCAGTCAACCAGGGACGGGGAGGAGGAGGAAGGCAACTGTTTGCCTACCATCTATTTCTCTCATACGGTGGAACCTAAGAAGGTCAGTGTGTATAAAGCGTATTAAACTCAATGCAGTCAACATGTAGTCCATTATGTTATTTGAGCTATGTAAATCAATGTACTACATCTCTGTCTGTCTCCCTCTGTTTCTCCAGGTGAGGATAAACACAGGGAAGAACACCATGTTGAAGTTCAGTGAGCTGAAAGAACAGAAGCAGCAAGCCAAGAGGAAAAAGAAGAACGGTACCAGCAACGGCCACTCTCACCACGGGCTCCACAACATCACCACGCCCACAGACCTCTACAGGTACACACACTACAGGCTACACATCAGTCATAAAATGTTTGGTTGGCATAAACCTTTAGGCAACATTTTGGATCAAATGTACAATTGGCTTATATGAAATGTTGTTTACTCTGAATGTTTCCAGATTTCTTTGTTCTGATTCAGTATGGTGTCTGTCTACTTACAGGTTCTGTGCTCCGATTGGGTATAATGGTTGACTGGGTCCATGTCTATTAACAAGTTCTGCGATCTGATTTGGTATAATGGCTGACTGGGTGTATGTTTGTGGCCTTTTGTCAGGTTGTTTGTGGATGTGAAGAACGGCGAGCCCATCCCCAGGAAGTCCATCCTGAAGTCCCGGAGCAGAGAGAGCAGTGTGTGTAGCGACACCAGCGAGAGCAGCGCTGCTGATTTCGAGGAGCGCCGGACGTTCGGACGCACTCTGAGCCATGACGAGAACACGTACAGCGACACCAGCGACGGCATCACGGAGGAGGACAGCCCCACCGGGGTCCCCCTGCACCCCACCAGCCGCTTCCAGGTAAACTCAGCTGGTCCTGACTTTCCAATACTCTGGCAATATTCTAATAATGTAAAGATCTTCAATTCAGTTCCAACAACTTTATTTGTCCCCTTAGGCCAATTCTTATTACGGCTACAGCAGCGCTTCAGACGCATACAACAAACCGGCACAGATACAATAAATAGAAAAGAAACATGAGAGATAATGATTTAAATGTACAGTGCAAAACATAAGATAATCAGTACAAAACATATACAAGAGACAGGGGTGATTAGTTCACATTGAACAGCAATGTCTTTGAACTTTGAATGTTAAATAAATGCATAGAGCAGGAGTGGTCTATGTCCTCCCAAGTTTACAGTGTCACATTAACCTCCATCTTATTCTTTGTCATTGATCCAGGCCTTTTCAGGCACAGTGGTTGAGAAGGAGCCCATTCCCTCGTCGATCCCTCAATTCACCATTGCTCTGCAAGCGCTGCCCACCATCCCAGAGAGGAAGCTGGAGGAGGTGGCCCCCGAAGCCCCCCAGGAGGCCCCCAAGAGGGTGTCCAAGTTCAAAGCTGCCCGGCTGCAGCAGAAGTGACCCAGCAGAGCCAGTCTCCAGGATCCACACTACTGGCTCCTTTTTTAACATTGATTTTCTACACCTACACTTTTTTGAGTCGGACAGACCGTGAACTATGATCTGCCATGGCTCTTATTTTTTGCATCACTCGTCAAGCCTCACTTCTTCTCTTTGATAACGCTTTTCCTGTTAGTACACATGGTTTCTATTGCAATATGGCTATTCTGTAAGAGGCAGTACTCTGTAAGAGTAGCATAACATAGTTGAGAAGGCAACCCAACGCCCTCACGCTTAACCATTTACCTGCCTTGTATAATGGAACATTAAGCTTTTTAGCTATGAACCCCGTTCTTTATGAGTTAGTACTTCACTGCAATATGTATTTAAGTAAAGAGGTAGTTTATTTAGAACCCTCGTCCTCCAACATTATGGCACTACACTAGTCAACACTGCCTAGGTGCTCATTTTATGGTGGTTGGTCTTGTCAGTGTCTTGACTATACTCTGTGACAAGGCCAGTGGTTTACCACTCTATTAATTGTTTGATTCATGATTTTGCCTGCTATGCTAAGACGACATACTCTGCATCATTGAATTTATTTTTGCCTTTTCCTTTCTTAATTATTCTACACAGGGTCAGATGCTAACTACCCTGTATTGCCCCAATCCCCTTGTACCTGCCTATTGAATGTATGTCCACCTCTGTGACCAGCTTTATGTGAAAAATAAATATTGTTGTAAACTGGAATGAAAATAAAAGATTTTTGGACAAAGTCAAGTGTTACTCCCCTTTGGGTAGATTTTCTCAAACCTTATTTCCAATCCTCACTAAAGGACAAGACAGACCAACAGAAAAGTTGTCAGTGCACAGTAGAAAACCTGCTGTGTGTCAACTATTCAACATGTACAATTAAAAATGACTTGTCAACTATATTTTTGCACGCCCTCTTCAGATGGCTGCTGGGTCGGCCGGAAATTCTGCATCAGTGAACTCCATACTTCCGGATTCGCTGTAATTAATGTTGCACCTTGTGAGTTTGAAAGGCTATCAGTAGCTGCTCGCTAAGTAGCGAGAGTGCAGGGTTCGATAAGCAGCTTTTAAACTGGTCCTTAGGTGATTCCCCCTCGTCAGGATTAGGGCTGCAAGAGGAAAAATCTATCCAGGTAGCATGAGACAGATTAGTTGATGCTTAACATGGTTAAGCGCTGGCTAGACACAGATCATTGGACTTAAAAACCTAAGCTTTGAAGGTATATGTTGGAACATATACTTAACATTTCATAGAGATCTAGAGGAACACGTTAATAATCTAAAACAACAGAGAGATCTACATTGCAGGGTTTAAAGGGAATTTAAGCGTTCGGTCATTTAGAATCTCCTTGCAGGTATTGTTGACCAGACAGATGCTCAGAGAAGAGGCTCTTGCTCCCAGCTACAAATATCATGGGGCATTAAACTGTTCCTTGCTGTACACCTAGGCTGGTTTCATGGACCCAGATAAAGCCTACTCCTGTACTTAAAACCATGTTCTATAGAGAATTGCTGCTATATAATTTTGTTGTGCTTAATCTTGGTCTATGAATCATCCCCTGAAGTATTAAATCAACCTGTCTATACTGTAAGTATGCACACACTCACATGTTCTTGAATCTATTTAACATTCATACAATCTTAGGTCAAATAGTTCATTTAAGAGAAAGACCTCTGTAAATGGTGTCAGGGTGCACCAGCAGCTAACAACAACTAACCTCAGTACATTGAGACTATACATTTTATATAATAAATAAGTAGAATGCCTGAGGATGTATGCACAATATGTGCATATATTGTGAGTGTGGTTATTGTATAAATAAACTCCCTCTCTCTATTTGAAAGTAATCCAGTGGGAAGGTCATTGGGATGACAGCAGTGTGATGGATGTTACAAGCACCCAATTAAGATTTCTGAAAAGAAGCCTGTGAGTGCTCTAAGCACTTATACAGCTGAATCACAAGTCAGAGCTTTCCCCGATGCCCTGAAACAATTGCAAAGCAAATCCTGCATTATTCATTTTGTTTTACAAAGGGTCAGAGTGGCTAAAATCCTCATTATAAATATTTGGAGAACAGAAGATCTTTGGTCACAGGGCTACTTTTTGGATATTGACTTATTACATGGGTTTAAGGAGCAGGGCACACACACACACGCACGCACGCACGCGCACACACGCACGCACGCACACACACACACACACACACACACACACACTCACACACACACACACACACATCTGGAGAGAGCAAGATGACAAGGTGGTGGGCCATATATCACAGTCGCACCAAACCTCTTCCTGTGTCTGTCACAAGAGGTTGCCTAAAATAAACTAGGCCAGGCCTCCTAAATGTGACGTTTTTACAGTGCAGAAATTAACAGAATGTTGGTGCATGGTGAGTGACAAGGCCGAATTTAAAAGAACCCACTAAATTGTGACATTTTTACAGTGCAAATAATTTACAGAATGTTATGTGCATCATGATGACTAGGCCGAATTTAAATAAAAGGAGTAGTTGATAATCTTGGATTTGGAGACGCAAATAACCTATGCGTAATTTACACAGGAACAGGAGGCCTACAATGCTTGCCACCTACCAGATGGGGGAGTCCACGCACATCTCGAAGTGGTCATATCCCCTCCTTCCCACAGAAATTAAACTATAAGCTCATATGCTTCCATACTTCATTTCGAAAGCATGCGTCAATAGTTGAAGGATGTTGAAGGAGATCTGATTTGATTGTTACCCTTTAGCGCAGTATCACGGAAAAGTCAGACACAGTTTATCACTCGTCACTGACTGAACTCAAGCTGTACTTCGAGTCCAATACGCACTGGAGTCTTACACCCTCCGATCTGAATGCCCAGGTAAGGAAATGTATATATAAAAACATATTTCTCATCTCCTGCAACTCTAACTTTCAGTTTCTCCGAATGCTGATTTCTCTGAATAATATGGTTTCTCGGAATAGATTTGTGTGCATGCTTAAGCGCCTTATAGTGAGATTGGCTGCCCCTGGTAATGCCAATGACAGTAGGCTATTAAGTGAAGGGAACTTGGGAAATATCGTTAAAAACTAAGTAAAGTATAAGATAGTGTAGGCCTATGTATAGTGAATGTTTCATAAGTCATGTTGAATGGATAGAATAGGATTGGTGTATGGTGGTTGAATAGCAGGTCCTTATGCATGTCAAAATACACTGTTTATAGGCTGATGTCTTTTTTTTATCGCACAGTGTGATATAGTGTAATGACAGCCTACTGTGATCTTTGCATCCAAGATAATATGTTGCAGTAAATACTAATTTCAATACACCACATATCAAGTGATCCACAGTAGTAATTGGGTTGAGGGCTGTGGCTGAAGGACTGTTGGATGTATAGATGTTTTATCAAGGGTGTTTGTCAGACTTCTCCATAATATGTATAATAATGTGTGTAATGTGAATGGTGATCCACAGAGGTTATGTGAGTGTGTACAGTAAATACTTTGATAATAGATAATCTCTAGTCACTGTCACCTGGATAGAGAGGTGATGGTTGAAATACCCCCTACCCCCAGCCCTCACCTACACCCCCCCAACCCACACCACCCCTATCTGATATATGATACCCCATCTGTCATACAGTGCCTTGCAAAAGTATTCATCCTCCTTGGCGTTTTACCTATTTTGTTGCATTACAACCTGTAATTTAAATTGATTTTTATTTCATGTAATGGACATACACAAAATAGTCCAAATTGGTGAAGTGAAATGAAAAAAATAAATAACGGAAAAGTGGTGCGTGCATATGTATTCACCCCCTTTGCTATGAAGCCCCTAAATAAGATCTGGTGCAACCAATTACCTTCAGGAGTCACATAATTAGTTAAATAAAGTCCACCTGTTTGCAATCTAAGTGTCACATGATCTGTCACATGATCTCAGTATATATACACCTGTTCTGAAAGGCCCCAGAGTCTTCAACACCACTAAGCAAGGAGCATCACCAAGTAAGCAGCACCATGAAGACCAATAAGCTCTCCAAACAGGTCAGGGTCAAAGTTGTGGAGAAGTACAGATCAGGGTTGGGTTATAAAAAAATATCAGAAACTTTGAACATCCCACGGAGCACCATTAAATCCATCATTCAAAAATTGAAAGAATATGGCACCACAACAAACCTGCCAAGAGAGAGCCGCCCACCAAAACCCATGGACCAGGCAAGGAGGGCATTAATCAGAGAGGCAACAAAGAGACCAAAGATAACCCTGAAGGAGCTGCAAAGCGCCACAGCGGCGATTGGAGTATCTGTCCATAGGACCACTTTAAGCCGTACACTCCACAGAGCTGGGCATTACCGAAGAGTGGCCAGAAAAAAAGCCATTGCTTAAAGAAATAAATAAGCAAACACGTTTGGTGTTCGCCAAAAGGCATGTGGGAGACTCCGCAAACATATGGAAGAAGGTACTCTGGTCAGATGAGACTAAAATTGAGCTTTTTGGCCATCAAGGAAAATGTCTGGCACAAACGCAACACCTCTCATCACCCCGAGAACACCATCCCCACAGTGAAGCATGGTGGTGGCAGCATCATTACATTTACATCATTTAGCAGACGCTCTTATCCAGAGCGACTTACAGGAGCAATGTGCTCAAGGGCACATCGACAGATTTTTCACCTAGTCGGCTCTGGGATTAGAACCAGTGACCTTTCGGTTATTGGCAGAGTGCTCTTAACCACTAAGCTACCTGCCGCATCATGCTGTGGGGATGTTTTTCATCAATTGAAGGAACGATGAATGGCGCTAAATACAGGGAAATTCTTGAGGGAAACCTGTTTCAGTCTTCCAGAGATTTGAGACTGGGACGGAGGTTCACCTTCCAGCAGGACAATGACCCTAAGCACACTGCTAAAGCAACACTCGAGTGGTTTAAGGGGAAACATTTAAATGTCTTGGAATGGCCTAGTCAAAGCCCAGACCTCAATCCAATTGAGAATCTGTGGTATGACTTAAAGATTGCTGTACACCAGCGGAACCCATCCAACTTGAAGGAGCTGGAGCAGTTTTGCCTTGAAGAATGGGCAAAAATCCCAGTGGCTAGATGTGCCAAGCTTATAGAGACATACCCCAAAAGACTTGCAGCTGTAATTGCTGCAAAAGTTGGCTCTACAAAGTATTGACTTTGGGGGGGTGAATAGTTATGCACGCTCAAGTTTTCTGTTTTTTTCTCTTATTTCTTGTTTGTTTCACAATAAAAAATATTTTGCATCTTCAAAGTGGTAGGTATGTTGTGTAAATCAATTGATACAAACCCCAAACAAAACAATTTGAATTTCAGGTTGTAAGGCAACAAAATAGGAAAAATGCCAAGGGGGGTGAATACTTTCGTAAGCCACTGTATGTGAGCTAAAACAGTCCATGATGCTCTGCTTCTCTCCATTACAGAGTTCTCCTCTCTCAGGCTCCAAGGGGACAGGAGGAGGAGCAGGTGGGTGGCAGCCAGTATGATCAATCAACATGAAATATTCAGCCTTGGAATTTACACATAATTGAACCGCAACCCTCTTTATTAGAAAAACAAAAACTGGAGCTAGTTGATAAATGTGTTTGTTGTTGATGAGAGAATAAGCAAAAAAAAGCAATACATGTCTTGATTTGAAAAGGTCTCAGAGTTTTACCTGTTTATTATGATGGAGCCGGTGTACAAGAGTTTGGCCTGTTTATTATGATGGAGCCGGTGTACAAGAGTTTGACCTGTTTATTATGATGGAGCCGGTGTCCAAGAGTTTGGCCTGTTTATTATGATGGAGCCGTGTCCAAGAGTTTGACCTGTTTATTATGATGGAGCCGATGTACAAGAGTTTGACCTGTTTATTATGATGGTGTCACGTTCGTTGAGAGACGGGTCAGACCAAGGTGCAGTGTGATATGCGTACATCTTTAATAATACGAATAACCACTTGACAAAATAACAAAACAACGAAAATGTGAAGTCCTATGGGCTATACACACAACAAGCCTAACAGGAAACACAAACAAGATCCCACAACTAAGGTAGGCAACCAGGCTACTTAAGTATGATCCCCAATCAGAGACAACGAGCGACAGCTGCCTCTGATTGGGAATCACACCCGGCCAAACATAGAAATAACAAACTAGATCTACAACATAGAAATACAATAACATAGATCAACAGAAACTCACACCCTGACCCAACCAATAAGAGTTCTCTAGATCAGGGCGTGACAGTACCCCCCCCCCCCCCCCAAAGGTGTGTACTCCGGCCGCACCAACCTGACTCATTAGGGGAGGGTCCGGGTGGGCATCCAGCCTCGGAGGCGGCTCCGGCTCCGGGCGTGACGACCTCTCCCTCTCTGCCTCCTCGTTGCACCCCTGGTCTGGTTTGGACCTTGGCGCGATGCTTCCCCTCTCCTTCCTCCCACGATGCACCAAGCCCTGTCTGGACCCTGGTGTGGGAGGCCCCAAACCTGAAGAGGGGCTGACGTCTGGGCCTGGATCGGCAATCCTCCCGCGATGCACCAAGCCCTGTCTGGACCCTGGTGTGGAAGACCCCAACCCTGGAGAGGGGCTGACGTCTGGGCCTGGAGTGGAGCTGACTGCTGACTAGACCCCGGTGGAGCGGACTGCTCTGGCTCCGGAGTGGAGCCGCTGACTGGAGCTGGACTGGGCACCGGTGGAGTGGACTGCTCTGGCTCCGGAGTGGAGCCGCTGACCGGAGCTGGACTAGGCACCGGTGGAGCGGACTGCTCTGGCTCCGGAGTGGATCTGCTGACCGGAGCTGGACTGGGCAACGGTGGAGCGGACTGCTCTGGCTCTGGAGTGGAACAGCTGACCGGAGCTGAACTGGACCCCGGTGGAGCGGACTGCTCTGGCACTGGACTGGAGCAGCTGACTGGGGCTGGACTAGGCACCGGTAGAGCGGATTGCTCTGGCACTGGAATGGAGCCGCTGACCGGAGCTGAAGAAGGCACCGGTGGAGCGGACTATTCTGGCTCCGGAGTGGAGCCGCTGACCGGAGCTGGACTAGGCACTGGTTGAGCGGACTGCTCAGGCTCTGGAGTGGAGCAGCTGACCGGAGCTGGACTGGGAACACGCACCACTGGTTTGGTGCGGGGAGCAGGTACGGGCCGTACCGTGCTGGCGACACGCACCACTGGTTTGGTGCGGGGAGAAGGCACGGGTCGTGCCGGACTGGAGACATGCACCACTGGTTTGGTGCGAGGAGCAGGCACGGGCCGTGCCAGACTGGATACACGCACCACTGGTTTGGTGCGGGGAGCAGGTACGGGCCGTACCGTGCTGGCGACACGCACCACTGGTTTGGTGCGGGGAGCAGGTACGGGCCGTACTGGACTGGATACGCGCACCACTGGTTTGGAGCGAGGAGCAGGTACGGGGCCTAGGAGATGGCACAGGCCGTACTGGACTGGATACAAGCACCACTGGATTGGTGCGAGGAGCTGGCACAGGCCGTACCGGGCTGTGGAGGCGCACTGGAGGTCTGGAGCGTAGAGCTGGCACAACCCGTCCTGGCTGGATGCCCACTTTCGCACGGCACGTGCGGGGCGCTGTCACAGGATGCACTGGGCTGTGAACGCGCACTGGCGACACAGTGCATAGGACTGGCGCAGGATATACTGGACCGTGGAGGCGCACTGGAGACCAGGAGCGTTGAGCTGGCACAACCCGTCCTGGCTGGATGCCCACTTTCGCACGGCACGTGCGGGCGCTGGCACAGGACGCACTGGGCTGTGAATGCGCACTGGCGACACAGTGCGTATCTCCGCATACCCTGGTTCCTCAATGAACACACGCTCCTCTCGCCGTGCCTCCACTACTTCCTTCTCCCTACGGGCCTCCTGCAGCGCCTCCTCTTTAAGGGAGCTCTCCTGCTCTATTCTCCCTATCAGCCCCTGTAATGTGGTGGCCTCCTCTCTTAAACTGTAGATCCGCAGGTCTTGGAGGACCTCTAAAATAGCGGCCTCCTCCTCTACAGTCAGCCCTTTCACGGCCTCCTGCTGCCTCGTCGTACACCCCGTGTGCCCCCCAAGTTTTTTTCTTGGGGCTGCTTCTCGGGCTTTCTTCGTGACCGAGTCCTTTTAAGTCGCCGTTTCTCCTCCCTTGCTGCCTCTGTCTGCTCCCAAGGAAGGCGATCCATCCCAGCCTGGATCTCTTCCCATGTCCATGATCCCTTACCATTTAATATCTCCTCCCAAGTCCATGATTTCTGCTCCTCCTGGGCACGCTGCTTGGTCCTTGTTTGGTGGGATCTTCTGTCACGTTCGTTGAGAGACGGGTCAGACCAAGGTGCAGTGTGATATGCGTACATCTTTAATAATACGAATAAACACTTGACAAAATAACAAAACAACGAAAACGTGAAGTCCTATGGGCTATACACACAACAAGCCTAACAGAAAACACAAACAAGATCCCACAACTAAGGTAGGCAACCAGGCTACTTAAGTATGATCCCCAATCAGAGACAACGAGCGACAGCTGTCTCTGATTGGAAATCACACCCGGCCAAACATAGAAATAACAAACTAGATCTACAACATAGAAATACAATAACAGATCAACATAAACTCACACCCTGACCCAACCAACAAGAGTTCTCTAGATCAGGGTGTGACAGATTGAGCCGGTGTCCAAGAGTTTGGCCTGTTTATTATGATGGAGCCGGTGTACAAGAGTTTGACCTGTTTATTATGATGGAGCTGGTGTACAAGAGTTTGACCTGTTTATTATGATGGAGCCGGTGTACAAGAGTTTGACCTGTTTATTATGATGGAGCCGGTGTACAAGAGTTTGGCCTGTTTATTATGATGGAGCTGGTGTCCAAGAGTTTGGCCTGTTTATTATGATGGAGCCGGTGTACAAGAGTTTGACCTGTTTATTATGATGGAGCCGGTGTACAAGAGTTTGGCCTGTTTATTATGATGGAGCTGGTGTCCAAGAGTTTGGCCTGTTTATTATGATGGAGCCGGTGTACAAGAGTTTGACCTGTTTATTATGATGGAGCCGGTGTACAAGAGTTTGACCTGTTTATTATGATGGAGCCGGTGTACAAGAGTTTGACCTGTTTATTATGATGGAGCCGGTGTACAAGAGTTTGACCTGTTTATTATGATGGAGCCGGTGTACAAGAGTTTGACCTGTTTATTATGATGGAGCCGGTGTACAAGAGTTTGACCTGTTTATTATGATGGAGCCGGTGTACAAGAGTTTGGCAATTCCCTAAAGAAGTTGGCAAGAGAACAGAACACAGACTGGCACCCAGGCTAATGGAATTGTGCTTATGTTAGAAAAGCATTTAACCAACTCACTGCTATTTCTATTATATGATGCAAAATCCAAGTAGGGAGTATTTTTGATCAAATGCAAGTAAATGTGAGTAAAGCAGGAAGGAGAAAGTCAGAGTGAGGCTGAGTGAAGTTGAAATCAATGTCAAGTCAGGTGCTAGTATCTTATTCTCTTTACTATGCTGCAAGTGCTGTTAGATGATCTACATGGCCACTTTCTGATGGAATCACTTGTTTGAACACCAAGCACCTGATTTGATTATCTATAATCCAAGCTCAACTGAACAGACCAAATGAACATTTTGGCACTCTCTTGCCACCATAAGTCGGATTTTCTCCCAAAAGTTCTAAGCTGTTTGCTGGTCGGCTTAAATCACTTTGAAAAAGTGTAGCCAAAGTATTTTGAGGTGTTTGTCTGGACCCTCTGGTCCTCAGCAGTACACTGGCCAAGCTGGTGTCCAGTCAGAGAAGGAGTTCAGAAACCTCAACCATCCAAACTGTTACTCTTATCTTAACAGTTACTTTTATCTTAACACAGTGAAGTTTCATTTTAATGCCTGGCTTATGATTAATAACACTCTCTAAGCATATTGCCTGGGGAAATTGCCAAAGTTCCATTGCCTTAAGTCTGTGTGAACTATGAGGCAATGGCATGAAAAGCACAGCTCCCTCATACAAGGACACTAAACAGTGAATAATTAATAACCTTTCTCCCAAATCCAGGAAAACAATAGTGTTGTATAGGAACAGTGCACTCATTTAACAGGAGAAAAATATTTCTGCCAGCTTGAACAAATTGTGGAATGTATGAGATTCCTTTGTTGTTGCGTTTGTTGTTCTCTTTCTGTCTTTACGAGCAGCCATAGCTTTGCATGTCATAATTTAGAAAGTGCATTTCATGTGCATGTGTGTGTGTGTGTGTGTGCATTGCGTGACCACACCTCTTAGATGAATTAGAATCCATTGAATAACCCACTTTTACCTGATGGCAGTAATGAGGGATGTCGAGTGGAGAAGGGGTGCACATACAGTATGCAGAAAGCTATTTGGACAGGCGTCCTCTTGGCTGTCAGCTTCGATTAAGAGGCGATGTGTCATCTCTGTAACACAGCTGAGTGCAGATGGAAAGAGATGGCTCACCGATTTAGACACTGATTAATTAATTAATTAATTTTTATTTATTTTAGCAGACGCTCTTATCCAGAGTGACTTACAGGAGCAATTAGGGTTAAGTGCCTTGCTCAAGGGCACATCGACAGATTTTTCACCTAGTCGGCTCGGGGATTAGAACCAGTGACCTTTTGGTTACTGGCACAACACTCTTAACCATTAAGCTACCTGCCGCCCCAAACTAATTGCATTGGACTATTGGAGGCAGGGAATTGTTTTTATGGAAATGTTAATTGTGTCTGCCAGGCCGATACTGGGCGAGGGGGAAGGGGGATGGGTGAGGGCAACAGCAGATCCAAGGGGATCCAATATGAAGTCTACTACCCTCCCTGCACTGATTATCAGGGTTCCTCACACAGTATGCACTGTCAATACCACAACACCTTGGCTACAAGACCTCTAACTAGATATTGTGAAAACCAAAGCAGGTATTTTATGATGAATCCCATTAAGAATTACATACTTTAGGGTTAATTATAATTACAGTATAAATTACATTACTGTGAAAAAACATCAACTTGCAGGTGTTGACATAAGCTTTGCGTATGCACTGCTTATGAATGGGTTATTTATGGGTTATGGATGTGTTATGAAGTCTTTATGTAGGTACTCAAATAATGTGTTACCGTCGCCGAATACTGTCTTTACAGTACTGCTCCTCTCAGCATTAGATATTTTCATTTTTTTTACCATGTTTTTATTTACCAAGCTTCCAATTTATATTGCCATATTTAGCCCATATAGGGATGCCATAGCCCCACAAGGAAGCAGCCCCAGTCTGTATGGTTCATTAACTGGCGTGGTGTGATCGTTATCTAAATGTCCTGGACCATAGGCAATATAATAATAACGATGTCCAATGTTCAGCAATACTGTAATAGTAATAATAGTGTTCCTTTTACCCAATTAAGGGGGTGTCCTCATCATTGTCGTATGCTGAGGGCAGCATCTTAACCATTGTGCATGGATAGTATACCTGAATATTGAGCCAGTCAAATTGGGGTTAGCCTGGATCTGTCGGCTCGTCTCCTTGTGTGTTGGGCTTGATGTGTTTCTCGAAGAAGTATTGAGCCTCCTTGGCAGTGGAAAACGTGTGTTGTATTCTGGAAGGTCAAGAATTGCCGGGTGAATGAAGCCGCATCTCAGGTTTAGCTTGCGTCGCTGGGATCTCACCTCGTTGTAGGTCGCCCTCTGTTTCAGCAGCTCGGCACCAGGTCTGGGTAGATGCTGATCCTCTTCTCAGCATAGGTCAGAGCCCCCGATTCTGCTGTGAGGCGAACAATTTGCCATTTAACTTCAAAACTGTGGATTCGTACAATCATACACTGGGATCCGTTGCGGAGACCTGTACGGTGCGCAATGTTTATCAGCAGCATGGGACCCAGCTTTTCCTGCCCGAACAGTTCATAGAAAAGATTGCTCATGAAGGAAGTTGGGTTGCCCGCTTCCACACCAGTTGCAAGTCCTGTGACCCGCACATTTATTTTACCGGAATGATTTTCGAGTGATTATATTATTTGGGGGGAGATTGATTTCCCCTTCTAGCTTAGTTTGTGCTGTTTCCAATCATGGAGTCGACCCTCTGTCACATTGGCCGCTGTCTCCAAACTTGCCACTTTAGTTGAATAGGTATCCAGTGAGCAGTGTAAGAGATTCATTTACCGGTTTTAATTGCAAGTTGAGGGCAGATGTAATTTCCTTACGAACAATCTCTCGAATAGTAGCGGCCAACTCTTTCTGTTGTCGGGTGTTGAGAGCCGCCATGTTCCCACAGGTGAATTGCAAACGGACAGATTATGCTAGCTGCTGGAGCGAAATAGAGCTGCTAGTTGTTCCTTGTAATACAGTGACTATGGTGTTATATATTGACAATTATTTGGTAAATTAAGTCAGTTAATTCATAGTTATTTTGCAAAAGAAAGTCACGAGAAAGCCATGCGTTTCAATGCATGCCACTGGATACCATGATTTCACTCAGCATTATCTCTTATAATAATAAGTGGTTATAAGGGAGGATAAAAGACACCCTGTTCTATTTGTAATTATTGCAGGCGGTGCAGCTGCAGTACTTAGGGAGATGATCATTTTTTTTCATAATTTTTTTCATTGCAGGGTGATTATTTAAGAGCATCATCCACTCATCAGAGTAATCAGGGTAGAGTGATTAGTGAAAATCCAACAGCTGCCTCATTAAACTATTGGCTTTATTGGCGACACATGGTGACAGAGCTAGCTGCCTCATAGGACCATGAGAGAAAAAGTACTTCACCTTAGGAACGCAAAGGTGAGAGGTAGTTTAAAATGGAGATGATGTGTGGCCAAATATGCATGAAGAAAATCCTTTGCACAAAATGGCCCTTACTGTTATTCAATGTATCAAGCTTTACCAAAGTGTAAGGTCATTGTCAAAGTGCATGGAAAAGTTTAACCTGAAATCTGGAAATGCTGGTTAAATCCACTCTACTTAGCCACACTGCAATGTGTTTATACTCCACAGTGAATGTGGAGCTTAATAGCTAAATGTGCAGACCACAATCTCTAAAATCTCAATTGCAAATATTGACCCACCCATGTTTTCATATTTTATTGTGATCTATCTAATGCACAAATTATAACAATAAAGTAAAATGAGAACTTAGCCTCATGGCAGCAGTAGGAGGGTACATGTAGTAATGTTCGCTACAATAAAGGCTAATTCTCTGAGTCCAGTTGCTCCCTGAGCACAAGAAGCACAACACAGAGATCCTTCTGGGTTGATGAGCTCAATCAGTGAAATTATGAAAATATGATTTGGTCTCTGTAATGACAGTATGTAAACTACGTAGCCAGGATTGCAAAATAAGTTATTTTCTAATTACGACTGCTACACTGTAGTCTAATGGTGGATGTTTTGTTTTGAGATAAGTAGGCCTGCTGTGATTTTGTGATGACTCGGTTAATTACTTTTGTTCTAGTACTTCTGAGAACTGCTGTGTGTCCCTCCTTCTTGGGGTCTTATGGTGCACTGTAGTATGTATCACAGCCAATGCCAAATCAGTGCCAAATAAGACATCATTATGTGTACTAAATCAGAAAATGTAAAGTAAAACATCAGGTACACTGACTAGAATCTGTTTAGGGCATTCATATTACAGTATTTGAAGTTCAGTGTGTGCTCCTTTTAAAGTGATCACATCCGTGTAGGACAATATAATCACTATAAGTGGTTGATCACTATAACCACATTCACTATAAATGGAGTGTACTTTCTGAAGAGGACACTATGGAGGATGTCCTTGTGAAATGACATGGTGGTTGGTGAACGTGAAGGATTTGGCCGCGGTATCTGGACTGATGCTGTTCTGAGCTGCGTTGCAGATGGTTGGAGAGCGCTGTTCCCCTGCAGAGTCTAACCATCTGAAGAGGACTACACCATGCGGATACACTGATGCACTGCTCACGTGCAAGACATCCCCTCCCTGTCTGTCCCACTGTTAACACTTCCCGTGATATGAGCCAGAGCTTTGTTTGTGTCCAGAATGAACAGTTGGTCTGTGCAAACAAGAGCAACTGTTTACACATTAGTGATTTAATATCAGTGTGTGTGTGTGTGTTTCCTGATGGTGCTGTGTACACATGCCTTATGTGGACACACACTGAGTCAGAACTATGTTAAATGTGTGTAGCACAAATCACACAGTGTGTGATTGTCATGCCTAAACAGATCACCGTGATCCCTGTCTCACTGTCTTGCATTGTTGGGAATGAAGGCATTGTTTGCCTCTGCCTCCTTTGTTTGACAATTGACATATCGTTTGCTAGAATAAGCTACATCTCATTTTGATATTTCCAACCAAAAGAGTGGTAAATATACTACATACACAACAAATGCATGTGCCTTTATGAGTCTTCTCTATTGCTCACGTGTGCAGAAAGAGACTACTCATGAGAAGGGTTGCAAAATTCCGGGAATTTTCAATAATCCTTGACGGAGGATTCCGGATTTCGGGCTTATTCCCTCCTGATTCCGGGAATCCTCCAACCGGGATTTTGGGAAAACCAGGGAATTTATTGAAAGTTCCCGGAATTTTGCAACCCTACTCATGAGAAGCTAGTTTGTCTGTGCCGTGTGTGCTCTTTCTGTGCGCCGTAGTGGTCCAGTAACGAATGGGGCTGGTTAGGCCTTTTGTCTCAGTCAGGGTTTTTGGATGCCTACAGTGAAGCTCCTATAGGTTTGCATTAATCCCCCTGTCAAAAGAGCTGTGTGTATATTTGTGTTATCTTCTGTCTAGGGCTAGATAGACCATGATGGTCAGGTGCACTATCAGTAGGTCTACTCTCTGCTTTAGTAAAGGGACTTTATCCACAGTTTGACAATCCACAGGCTGGGTGGGGCGGCAGGTAGCCTAGCGGTTAAGAGCATTGGGCCAGTAACCGAAAGGCCTCTGGTTTGAAAGCCTTAGACTAGGTGAAAAATCTGTCGATGTGCCCTTGAGCAAGGCACTTAACCCTAGTCGCTCTGGGTAAGAGTGTCTGCTAAATGACTAAAATGTGTATGTGGATAAGCAGAGTGCCTATACTTCGATTATTTAAATGTAGATGTTTATATTTGAGCTACATTTTTGCAATGAGTAATTTAAGTTCTTACGAGTCCTTTGTATGTCCATAGACATTTTAAATGTGACATTTCACTGAAATGATTGAGAACATTACTTATTTCATGATCATGATGACACAAGGCTAAGCCAAAGAATCTGGGTTATTCTGTCATGTGGGCCAACTACTGTAACTGCAGTTTGTGTTGCTCTTCGTTCATGTAAAAATGACTTTAGTATATAGGTCACAACATTACTGTGGTACTATGTCGTTATTGGACTTGGCTTGGGTTGCTGTTTGTTGTGTATTAAAAGCAATTGCAGGCTCAGCAAATGTGTGGAATTTTATTTTACCACAGTTGCACTGCTGAAAAGGTGCAACATTGCATCATCAAAAACCATACCCATACTTGAAGTTAGAACTGTTGGAATCAGAATCTTGTTTCCAATTGTTTTTATATCTGTCCAATGTCTGTTGAATATCTTTCCAGTGCTCTAGGGCTGTTCAATGGTCGATATGAGCAGTTAGTCAACAAGCATACCCACCCAACAATGAATATTCAAAATACATAGCATTAGCATGTATATGGCCACATCTGGGGAGCCCAATCTTGTGACACAATGCTTTATACAATCACCCTCTTTCTCAATCTCCCCTTGAAAGAGTGTGCTTCGCTCTGAAAGATGGCACCTGACAGGTCTGCCTATTCGCTTCCCTAGCAACCCTGTCTCCCTCCACCACCACCGTATCGAGCCTGTCATATTAACTAGCATCTGATCATGGTTCTAAGCCTTGTGATTACACACCTAGATGATCAGAACAACACTAAAACAAGAGGTGGATCTCTTTCAATGTTTCTCTCACACCTGTCAAATGTGCTTAGCTTCAGGAGGATTAGGTTGTATATTTAAGGGCATGTATTTAAAACGTGATTAAGATTTATGATCTAGGATCAGGTCCACCTCTGTCCGTATCATTTTTTATTCATTATTATCTAAAAAGCTGAACTAATCCTATACCAGCACTCTTTTTACTATTTGGTAAAAGACCAAGTCCATATTATGGCAAGAACAGCTCAAATAAGCAAAGAGAAACGACAGTCCATCATTACATTCAGACATGAAGGTCAGTCATTCTTCAAGTGCAGTCGCAAAAATCATCAAGCGCTATGATGAAACTGGCTCTCATGAGGACCGCCACAGGAATGGAAGACCCAGAGTTACCTCTGCTGCAGAAGATAAGTTCATTAGAGTTACCAGCCTCAGAAATTGCAGCCCAAATAAATGCTTCACAGAGTTCAAGTAACAGACACATCTCAACATCAACTGTTCAGAGGAGACTGTGTGAATCAGGCCTTCATGGTCGAATTGCTGCAAAGAAACCACTACTAAAGGACACCAATAAGAAGAAGAGACTTGCTTGGGCCAAGAAACAGGCTCTGTCATAGCCGGCCGCGACCGGGAGACCCATGGGGCGGCGCACAATTGGCCCAGCGTCGTCCAGGGTAGGGGAGGGAATGGCCGGCAGGGATGTAGCTCAGTTGGTAGAACATGGCGTTTGCAACGCCAGGGTTGTGGGTTCGATTCCCACGGGGGGCCAGTATGAAAAAAAAAAAAAAGAATGTATGCACTCACTAACTGTAAGTCACTCTGGATAAGAGCGTCTGCTAAATGACTAAAATGTAAATGTAAATGTAAACACAAGCAATGGACATTAGACTGGTCCTTTGGTCTGGAGTCCAAATTGGGGATTTCTGGTTCCAACCGCTGTGTCTTTGTGAGACGCGGTGTGGGTGAACGGATGATCTCTGCATGTGTATTTCCCACCGTAAAGCATGGAGGTGTTATAGTGTGGGGGTGCTTTGCTGGTGACACTGTCTGTGATTCATTTAGAATTCAAGGCACATTTAACCAGCATGGCTACCACAGCATTCTGCAGCGATACGCCATCCCATCTGGTTTGAGCTTAGTGGGACTATCATTTGTTTTTCAACAGGACAATGACCCAACACACCTCCAGGCTGTGTAAGGGCTATTTAACCAAGACGGAGAGTGATAGAGTGCTGCATCAGATGACCTGGCCTCCATAATCCCCCGACCTCAACCAAAAATTATACTATAGATAATGGCGCCGGAGAAGATGGCTGCCGTTTTACAGCCCTCTAACCAATTGTACTATTATGTGTGTTTTTCCACGTTATTTTGAATTTGTTTTGTACATAATGTTTCTGCCATCGTCTCTTATAACCAAAAAGAGCTTCTGGATATCAGGCCCTTCTGGATATCAGGCCCTTACTCACCTCGTATTGGACAAAGATTTTTTCTTCAACGAGGCGGCCGCAAAGGATATCCTACAGACACCCGACAAGGCCCAAATCCCTGTCATTCGCATGAGGAAGAGACGGAGATATCGTGGACGTAGGTCGGGGTACCTTGTAAGGATCCGACGGCGAGCGAGTAAACTGCCTCTCCCATCAATCCTATTAGCCAATCTTCAATCATTTGAGAATAAATGGGATGACCTAAGGTTACGGTTATCCTACCAACGGGACATTAAAAACTGTAATATCTTATGTTTCAACAAGTCGTGGCTGAACGACGACATGGACAACATACAGCTAGCGGTCTATACGCTACATCGGCAGGATAGAACGGCTGACTCCGGTAAGACAAGGGTTGGCGGTCTGTGTATATTTGTAAACAACAGCTGGTGCACAAAATCAAATACTAAGGAAGTCTCGAGGTTTTGCTCGCCTGAGGTAGAGTATCGTATGATAAGCTGTAGACCACACTATTTACCAAGAGAGTTTTCATCTATATTTTTCATAGCTGTCTATTTACCACCACAAACCAATGCTGGCATTAAGATTGCACTGAATGAGCTGTATAAGGCCATAAGTCAACAGGGAAACGCTCATCCAGAGGCTGCGCTCCTAGTGGCCGGGGACTTTAATGCAGGGAAACTTTAATTCGTTTTACCTAATTTCTACCAGCATGTTAAATGTGCAACCAGAGGAAACAAAACTCTACACCACCTTTACTCCACACACAGAGACGCATACAAAGCTCTCCCTCGCCCTCCATTTGGCAAATCTGACCATAACTCTATCCTCCTGATTCCTGCTTAAAGCAGGAAGCACCAGTGACTCCGGTTAATAAAAAAGTGTACAGATGACACAGATGCTAAGCTACAGGACTGTTTTGCTAGCACAGACTGGAACATGTTCCGGGATTCTTCAGATAGCATTGAGGAGTACACCACATCAGTCACTGGCTTCATCAATAAGTGCATTGATGATGTCGTCCCCACAGTGACCGTACGTACATACCCCAACCAGAAGCCATGGATTACAGGAAACATCCGCACTGAGCTAAAGGGTAGAGCTGCCACTTTCAAGGAGCGGGACTCTAACCCGGACGCTTATAAGAAATCCCGCTATGCCCTCCGACGAACCATCAAACAGGCAAAGAGTCAATACAGGACTAAGATTGAATTGTACTACACCGGCTCTGACGCTCGTCCGATGTGGCAGGGCTTGAAAACTATTACAGACTACAAAGGGAAGCACAGCCGCGAGCTTCCCAGTGACACAAGACTTCCAGACGAGCTAAACCACTTCAATGCTCGCTTTGAGGCAAGCAACACTGAAGCATGCATGAGAGCACCAGCTGTTCCGGATGACTATGTGATCACGCTCTCCGTAGCCGATGTGAGTAAGACTTTTAAGCAGGTCAACATTCACAAGGCCGCGGGGCCAGACGGATTACCAGGACGTGTACTCCGAGCATGTGCTGACCAACTGGCAAGTGTCTTCACTGACATTTTCAACATATCCCTGACTGAGTCTGTAATACCAACATGTTTCAAGCAGACCACCATAGTCCCCGTGCCCAAGGACACTAAGATAACCTGCCTAAATGACTACCGACCCGTAGCACTGATATCTGTAGCCATGAAGTGCTTTGAAAGGCTGGTCATGGCTCACATCAACACCATTATCCCAGAAACCCTAGACCCACTCCAATTTGCATACCACCCCAACAGATCCACAGATGATGCAATCTCTATTGCACTCCACACTGCCCTTTCCCACCTGGACAAGAGGAACACCTATGTGAGAATGCTATTAATTGACTACAGCTCAGCATTCAACACCATAGTGCCCTCAAAGCTCATCACTAAGCTAAGGATCCTGGGACTAAACACCTCCCTCTGCAACTGGATCCTGGAATTCCTGACGGGCCGCCCCCAAGTGGTAAGTGTAGATAACAACACATCTGCCACACTGATCCTCAACACAGGGGCCCCTCAGGGGTGCGTGCTCAGTCCTCTCCTGTACTCCCTGTTCACCCATGACTGCATGGCCAGGCACGACTCCAACACCATCATTAAGTTTGCCGACGACACAACAGTGGTAGGCCTGATCACCGACAACGATGAGACAGCCTATAGGGAGGAGGTCAGAGACCTGGCCGTGTGGTGCCAGGATAACAACCTATCCCTCAACGTGACCAAGACAAAGGAGATGATTGTGGACTACAGGAAAAAAAAGAGGGCTGAGCACGCCCCCATTCTCATCGATGGGGCTGTAGTGGAACAGGTTGAGAGCTTCAAGTTCCTTGGTGTCCACATCACCAACGAACTATCATGGTCCAAACACACCAAGACAGTCGTGAAGAGGGCACGACAAAGCCTATTCCCCCTCAGGAGACTTGGCATGGGTCCTCAGATCCTCAAATAATTATACAGCAGCACCATCGAGAGCATCCTGACTGGTTGCATCACCGCCTGGTATGGCAACTCCTTGGCCTCCGACCGCAAGGCACTACAGAGGGTAGTGCGTACGGCCCAGTACATCACTGGGGCCAAGCTTCCTGCCATCCAGGACCTCTATACCAGGCAGTGTCAGAGGAAGGCCCTCAAAATTGTCAAAGACTCCAGCCACCCTAGTCATAGACGGTTCTCTTTGCTACCACACGGCAAGCGGTACCGGAGTGCCAAGTCTAGGTCCAAAAGACTTCTCAACAGCTTCTACCCCCAAGCCATAAGACTCCTGAACAGCTAATCATGGCTACCCGGACTAATTGCACTGCCCCCCACCCCCACCCCCCACCCCATATTTTTATGCTGCTGCTACTCTGTTAATTATTTATGCATAGTCACTTTAACTCTACCCACATGTACATATTACTTCAACTACCTCAACTAGCCGGTGCCCCCGCACATTGACTCTGCACCGGTACCCCCCTGTATATATAGCCTCCCTACTGTTATTTTATTTTACTTCTGCTCTTTTTTTTCTCAACACTTTTTTGTTGTTGTTTTATTCTACCTTTTTAATTAAAAATAAATGCACTGTTGGTTAAGGGCTGTAAGTAAGCATTTCACTGTAATGTCTGCAATTGTTGTATTCGGCGCATGTGGCCAATAAAATTTGATTTGATTTGAAATTGTGATGGTTTGAGATTAATCGGACCGCAGAGTGAAGGAAAAGCAGCCAACATGTGCTCAGCATATGTGGGAACTCCTTCAAGACTGTTGGAAAAGCATTCTAGCTGAATCTGGTTGAGAGAATGCCAAGAGTGTGCAAAGCTGTCATCAAGGCAAAGGGTGGCTATTTGAAGAATCTCAAATATATTTTGATTTGTTTAACACTTTTTTGGTTACTACATGATTCCATATGTGTTGTTTCATAGTTGTGATGTCTTCACTATTATTCTACAATGTAGAAAATAGTAAAAATAAAGAAAAATCCTTGAATGAGTAGGTGTTCTAAAACTTTTGACCGGTAGCGTACATCGTTTTCATTACTGAGGTTTGAGCCCTGGATGATGTAAGCCTGTGTTAATTCTGTGTGGACAATGCAGGCTTTGTTCCATGCCCTTTGGTACTACACTAAAGCATGGTATGTTCTAATATGTGATCTCTACCATTGTAGCACTTTGAGAATTTGCCTCTTTGTTTGTTAGTATAGCGCGATGGAGAGGGAGTGGGCGGAGAAGAGGAGAAGAGGTTATGTTTAATTCCATTTGGACAGATTTTTTGATTTCTTCTCTCAAACTTTTATTTGTACTCGTTTCTTAAAGTTCCCAAGTTCCCTCGTTACTCGTGGAGATTTTAGTGACCTCTTATGTTGAGTTGCACTAAAAAAGCACAAAGGGTTGTTTCAAAGCAACCACTAGACCTGCAGCAAAGACTGTTAAGTATTGAAGCTACTTACTGTCAGTCTAAAATGAGATCAAGAGATAGATTTCCATCTCACATCATAGTAGAGTCGATATATATGGAGAGGAAGAATGTGGTTAGGCGTAATCAGCATTTTAGCATCCTTCAACAATAAGCTGAGACCACAATTATACTAAAGACAGGAAGAAGAGACACACAGCATTTGTCTTACTCTGCTTGATGACCTATTTCAGGTGCATTAGCTTCATGCTAAAATGATCTAAGCATGTTAACAACATACATATTTGATTTGTCAGATACAGTGCCTTCAGAAAGTATTCAGACCCCTTGACTTTTTCCACTTTTTGTTAAGTTACAGCCTTATTCTAAAATTGATTAAATATTAATTTTTTTCAGCAATCTACACACAATACCCCATAATGACAAAGCGAAAACAGCTTTTAAGATTTTTTTTGTATTAAAAATAAAAAACAGAAATACATTATTTACATAAGTATTCAGACCCTTTGCTATGAGATTCGAAGTTGAGCTCAGGTGCAACCTGTTTCCATTGATCATCCTTGAGATGTTCCTACAACTTGATTGGACATTATTTGGAAAGGCGCACACCTGTCTATATAAGGTTCCACAGTTGACAGTACATGTCAGAGCAAAAACCAAGCCATGAGGTCGAAGGAATTGTCCGTAGAGCTCAGAGAAAGGATTGTGTCGAGGAACAGATCTGGGGAAGGGTACCAAAACATTTCTGCAGCATTGAAGGTCCCCAAGAACACAGTGGCCTCCATCATTCTTAAATTGAAGAAGTTTGGAACCACCAAGACTCTTCCTGAGCAATCGGGGAAGAAGGGCCTTGGTCAGGGAGGTGACCAAGAACCCAATGGTCACTCTGACAGAGCTCTAGAGTTCCTCTGTGGAGATGGGAGAACCTTCCAGAAGGACAACCATCTCTGCAACACTCCACCAATCAGGCCTTTATGGTAGAGTGGCCAGACGGAAGCCACTCCTCAGTAAAAGACAGCCTGCTTGGAGTTTGGCAAAAGACACCTAAAGACTCTCAGACCATGAGAAACACGATTCTTTGGTCTGATGAAACCAAGATTGAACTCTCTGGCCTGAATGCCAAGCGTCATGTCTGGAGTAAACCTGACACCATCCCTACGGTGAAGCATGGTGGTGGCAGCATCATGCCTGGAGTAAACCTGGCACCATCCCTACGGTGAAGCATGGTGGTGGCAGCATCATGCTGTGGGATGTTTTTCAGCGGCAGGGACTGCGAGACTAATCAGGATCGAGGCAAAGATGAGGCAAAGATTTCCTTGATGAAAACCTGCTGCAGAGCGCTCAGAACCTCAGACTGGGGTGAAGGTTCACCTTCCAACAGGACAACAACTCTAAACACACAGCCAAGACAACGCACGAGTGGCTTCGGGACAAGTCTCTGAATGTCCTTGAGTGGCCCAGCCAGAGTCTGGACTTGAACCCGATCAACCATCTCTGGAGAGACCTGAAAATAGCTGTGCAGCAACGCTCCTCATCCAACCTGACAGAGCTTAAGAGGATCTGCAAAGAAAAATGGGAGAAAATCCCCAAATACAGGTGCTGTAATCGCAACAACGTAACAAAATGTGGAAAAAGTCAAGGGGTCTGAATACTTTCCGAAGGCACTGTATGTTTAACTGGGACATTTCCATCTAATATTTTGTTGTTGTTGTTGAATATTTCATATTTTTAACTTTTAGTTTTCTGTAAATGTAGTATGTAAAATGAGGGCTCTATTGCATTAATCGTTCATGTTCATGTGCATTCCTTATGTATTTTTTCTATCCTTTTCTCTCTTTTAGGTGGATATCTCTATTATGTGTCTTGGTGTCTCCAACTCCCCTCTCTGAGGAAAAGGTGTCAAGGGTCGCTATACCATCAACCACAAGCAGAACCTTCTGAAGGACTCTGGGACATCCAATCCCTGACCTCCACACTGTAACAGTGCACACATCCCTGAGTATAGAAACCCACCACGCCATTGGACTAGGACAGTCACACTGAAGGGGCCAGATGGCACTGCTAGCCAATCAGCTGATGGATTCAGCCAAGGTTCTAAATGGCATCAATGGGAGGGTGGACCACCTCCCACAGTTCCTGAGGGTCCAGAACCAGGGTCACATGACCCAGGTCAACGCCACCCAGGAAGACACGCACAAGAACAGGAAGTATCCGTGCCCACTGTGTGGCAAGCGCTTCCGCTTCAACAGCATCCTGTCGCTGCACATGCGCACGCACACGGGCGAGAAGCCCTTTAAGTGCCCTTACTGTGACCACAGGGCAGCGCAGAAGGGCAACCTCAAGATCCACCTGCGCACTCACAAGCAGGGCAACCTTGGGAAAGGCCGTGGATGGATCAGAGAGGAGAACAGGCTGCTCCACGAGCTGGAGGAGAGGGCCATCCTGAGGGACAGGCACATCAGGGGAGGTATAGGTGGTCTGACCCAGCCACCACCACCCCACATCCCCCATCCCCAGCTCCAGCAGCCCCAGCCTGCCTCTACCACCACCCAGCTCCCCTTGACTTGCACAGGCCCTGGCCCTGTGGAGACCCTTTCACTGCCGTCCGCCTCCCCCAAGATGACCACCACAGGCCAGGAGGATCACACCCAGGCTCAACCTTCCACAGGCTTCCGCTGCTCCTTCTGCAAAGGAAAGTTCAGGAAGCAGGAGGAGCTGGAGCGCCACATCCGGATCCTCCACAAGCCATACAAGTGCACCCTGTGTGAGTTCGCGGCCTCCCAGGAGGATGAGCTCATCAGCCACGTGGAGACGGCCCACATCACCTCAGAGTCGGCCCAGAGTCAGAGTCCCGCGGTGGGCAGCGATCGGGGCGTGAAGCCACCTGGTGGGAAGTTCCCCTGCAAGGTGTGTGGTCAGACCTTCAGCCAGGCCTGGTTCCTCAAGGGACACATGCGGAAGCACAAGGACTCGTTCGAGCACTGCTGCCAGATCTGCAGCCGGCGCTTTAAAGAACCCTGGTTCCTCAAGAACCACATGAAGGTCCACCTCAACAAGCCGTCTGCTAACACCAAGCAGCTCCCTGCTGACCCTCAGGTATCTGTTAGCATGGCTAGAGTAGCCCAGGATACCCACTACACAAACCTCTACTCCCAGTACATCTCAAGCCTCCACAGCAGGTTCCTCTCCGCAGAGAGAGAGGGCCAGTCGGAGTTCCAGCAGATCCTTGCCACAGCAGGTATCGGGATGAAGGTGAAGGAGATGTTGGGTAGGATGCTGGCACCAGGACACGATTCAATGACGGAGGGGGATAATAATCCCTCTTTGTTGGGCTTGAATCATCTGGTGCCGCCCCTGAGCTCCAGCAGCATGGAGTATCAACTACAAGCTCCTGCCAATGAGAGAAACAACCTAAAAAGCTACCCAGGCTGGCAGATCATGGCATCAGGACTGGCTGTAGATCAGGTGGACCTATACACAGCTAAAGAACAGCAGCAGGCCTACCAGGCTGGGCGGAGGGTGTCACATGAGCGACGGGCATCTGTGCGCGACCCAGAGACCCAGGCTATTAATAGGACTAGTAGCCCAGGACTGAGCCATGTCTTGGAGGAGAGCTCCATAGGACCAGGCCTCTCTCAGACCGGCAGTACCCATGATAATAGCAGCCTACTCTCCTCAGTCTCAGGTACATACAGTAGCTTGCGAAAGTATTCACCCCCCTTGGCATTTTTCCTATTTTGTTGTCTTACAACCTGGAATTCAAATTGATTTGTTTGGGGTTTGTATCATTTGATTTACACAACATACCTACCACTTTGCAAATATAAATAAAATACAAAATATTTTTTATTGTGAAACAAACAAGAAATAAGACAAAAAAACAGAAAATGTGAGCGTGCATAACTATTCACCCCCCCAAAGTCAATACTTTGTAGAGCCAACTTTTGCAGCAATTACAGCTGCAAGTCTCTTGGGGTATGTCTCTATAAGCTTGGCACATCTAGCCACTGGAATTTTTGCCCATTCTTCAAGGCAAAACTGCTCCAGCTCCATCAAGTTGGATGGGTTCCGCTGGTGTACAGCAATCTTTAAGTCATACCACAGATTCTCAATTGGATTGAGGTCTGGGCTTTGACTAAGCCATTCCAAGACATTGAAATGTTTCCCCTTAAACCACTCGAGTGTTGCTTTAGCAGTATGCTTAGGGTCATTGTCCTGCTGGAAGGTGAACCTCCGTCCCAGTCTCAAATCTCTGGAAGACTGAAACAGGTTTCCCTCAATAATTTCCCTGTATTTAGCGCCATCCATCATTCCTTAAATTCTGACCAGTTTCCCAGTCCCTGCCAATGAAAAACATCCCCACAGCATGATGCTGCCACCACCATGCTTTACTGTGGGGATGGTGTTCACGGGGTGATGAGAGGTGTTGAGTTTGCGCCAGACATAGCGTTTTCCTTGATGGCCAAAAAGCTCAATTTTTGTCTCATCTGACCAGAGTACCTTCTTCCATATGTTTGGGGAGTCTCCCACATGCATTTTGGCGAACACCAAACGTGTTTGCTTATTTTTTTCTTTAAGCAATGGCTTTTTTCTGCTCCTTCAGGATTATCTTTGGTGTCTTTGTTGCCTCTCTGATTAATGCCCTCCTTGCCTGGTCCGTGAGTTTTGGTGGGCGGCCCTCTCTTGGCAGGTTTGTTGTGGTGCCATATTCTTTCCATTTTTTTATAATGGATTTAATGGTGCTCCGTGGGATGTTCAAAGCTTCTGATATTTTTCTATAACCCAACCCTGATCTGTACTTCTTCACAACTTTGTCCCTGACCTGTTTGGAGAGCTCCTTGGTCTTCATGGTGCTGCTGGCTTGGTGGTGCCCCTTGCTTAGTGGTGTTGCAGACTCTGGGGCCTTTCAGAACAGGTATACTGAGATCATGTGACACTTAGATTGCACACAGGTGGACTTTATTTAACTAAATATGTGACTTCTGAAGGTAATTGGTTGCACCAGATCTTATTTAGGGGCTTCATAGCAAAGGGGGAGAATACATATGCACGCACCACTTTTCCATTATTTATTTTGTATAATTTTTTGAAAAAAGTTATTTTTTTCATTTCACTTCAGCAATTTGGTCTATTTTGTGTATGTCCATTACATGAAATCCAAATAAAAATCAATTTAAATTACAGGTTGTAATGCAACAATATAGGTAAAACGCCAAGGGGGATGAATACTTTTGCAAGGCACTGCAACTGTCTTTCCTTACAACTCAATGGTTGCAGATTGTTTTAGACATTGTTGTTTCCAGTTTTCTCAATTATTTGTCATAGGTTCATCTGCTATATGTATTCTATATTCTATGGTCAATATTTTACAGTAATTGATGTATCCTCAGATCCAGGGTCAAGTTCAAATGGATGACCAGCACATGATGACTTGGGCACATTTATATAGATAGGATGTTTAAGAACTTCCATAAATATGCCATAAGTTTCAGATGTATACCATTTGCTATCCCTCCCATGCATAGACTAGAATGGAATGCAACTGCGCTGTTCCATCAGGAGATAAAACAATGCCTTTGGCTAAACTTAACTAATGTACTCAGGTGGACTTGTCTTGAAGCACAGGGTCAGTACATCAGCATATCCAAGCAACAAATATAATCGGTAATGACAAGGCCTTTCTTTTCTTATTAACTTTAATGCTGTCATGTTGAATGCTACAGATAATTAGCCTCCACTATTTTATATCAGTCCCATCCCCACCCCAACCCTTGCCTTGCCTATGGGGCACAATATGTTAATGCATTCCATCTGGTGTTTTTAATTATTTGATATATACCACCTGGTATTTTTATTGATAGTCTCCTGTTCCACCTGGTGATTTTGATGATTTGACTCCATGGGCGCATGCTTTTCTTGTCATGGCATCCTGTTAAGTTACACATTGTCTGGATTCTAAATAGCTGCCCCACATGAAAAAATACTAAATTTTACTATAGAATACTACAGTACTTACTATAAAATTATATAGTAAACTGTAGTATACTGTAGAATGCTATTCTCCACACAGTAGTTTCCCTCGATCATGTGTAGTACTTACTATATAATGTTGTAGTATACTGTATACTGCAGTATTATCAGCAATAAAACACTGTAGTAAATACTACAGTAATGTCCGCAAAAACACTACACTTTTTAAACTATAGTAAATACTACAGTATACAATTTGCATATACTCTGCCCATTCCCCTCCCCCATATTTCAGTTTGTGCCACCCATAAGTGAGAAACCTACATGCCAAGTATAGACCATATATTGTGTTCCCTACAAGTCATAGAAAAGAGCAAAAGCTCTGAACTATCCGTTCAGACTCCAGTCCTACCTACAGTGCATTCGGAAAGTATTCAGACCCCTTTACTTTTTCCACATTTTGTTATGTTGCAATCTTATTCTAAAATGGATTAAATAATGTTTCCCCCTCATCAATCTACACACAATACCACATAATGACAAAACAAAAACAGCTTTATAGAAATTTTAAATACATTAGTTTCTACAACTTGATTGGAGTCCACCTGTGGTAAATTCAGTTGATTGGACATGATTTGGAAAGGCACACACCTGTATATATAAGGTCCCACAGCAAAAACCAAGCCATGAGGTTGAAGGAATTGTCTGTAGAGTGCCGAGACAGGATTGTGTCGAGGCACAGATCAGCGGCAGGGACTGGGAGACTAGTCAGGATCAAGGGAAAGATGACCGGAGCAAAGTACAGAGAGATCCTTGATGAAAACCTGCTCCAGAGCGCTCAGGACCTCAGACTGGGGCCAAGGTTCAACTTCCAACAGGACAACAACCCTAAGCACACAGCCAAGACAACACAGGAGTGGCTTCGGGACAAGTCTCTGAATATCCTTGAGTGGCCCAGCCAGAGCCCGGACTTGAACCCGATCAAACATCTCTGGAGAGACCTGAAAATAGCTGTGCAGCGACGCTCCCCATCTAACTTGACAGAGCTTAAGAGGATCTGCAGAGAAGAATGGGAGAAACTCCCCAAATACAGATGTGCCAAGCTTGTAGCGTCAGACCCAAGAAGACTAGAGGCTGTAATCGCTGCCAAAGGTGCTTCAACAAAGTACTGAATAAAGGGTCTGAATACTTATGTAAATGTAATATTTCAGTTGTTTTAATTTTTTTTTTGTGCAAACATTTCTAGACCTGTTTTTGCTTTGTCATTATGTGGTATTGTGTGTAGATTGATGAGGGGAAAAAAACAATTTAATCAATTTTAGAATAAGGCTGTAACGTAACAAAATGTGGAAAAAGACAAGGGGTCTGAATACTTTCCGAATGCACTACCTACCTATAGATTATGTAAAAAAATATATTTGAGTATTTCTCCAGTAGGTTTCCTGAAGGAGAAAGCCTCCATTTCTATGTCAAAGATAATAAAACAAACCCTATAGTAAATACTACAGTCTGCAAAAATACTACAGTATAGTATATTTCGCAAAAGCACTACAGTAAATACTACAGTATACTTCAATCTGCAAAAACACTACATTAATTACTATAGTATATACTACAGTTTTCTTTTACTATAGTATTTATGCTATAGTTAACTATAAATAATACAGTATACTACAGTAAATACTACAGTATTCACTGTAGTGTTTTTGCGGACCTTTAGCTTAAAGCATAAAGCTTTACTCCTATCCTCCCTAGCTTAGAATTTTGGATCTTCCACAGACCTGGGTTAAAATACTATTTGAAATTCTTTAAAATACTTTAGCTGTTCTCAGTTGAGATCTCTTGTTGCAATGGAACCAATAGAAAAGTGCAAACTCCCAACAGGCACAGGAGCACTCTAGGCAGACTAAAGCAAACACTCAAAGTATTGGAAAGATTTCAAATAGTATTTGAACCCAGGTTTGATGTTCTAGCAGGCTTGGTGAGAGTCAGCGTCTCTGACATGGTTTTGGAGGATTTGATCCACCGTGAAGAATAGATAAATGGATCTGGTCTAATCTTGTTAAATGTTTTGTTGACATATTGTCTACTCATACTTGTATTTACATGTTTATACCAGCATTTTAAGGTTAATCCTGCGCAGCCCTTTACAAAACAGCTACAATCATTGGTACTTTTCAGCTTCTCCTGCATCCCCAGTCCCCAGCCCATTTAACCAGCCGATACTGCAGGACTAGGTTTGTAAAAGCTAGCTGAGAATGAATCGGATGAATTCTGGGCTGCCACGTTCGGTATCAGAGTGTAATTTGAGTCGATATTAAGCATGGAAACTAATTCATTTTAAAGGTCAGGCGTCAGTGCTTCTTTAAATGATGGATCCCAGCTCGCCTCTCCTCCTCTTGTTCCTGTGTAATGGAGGACTCGCTCAGGGGATTAAGCACTGCATTGTTTTGCTCTGACAGTATAGCCCAGAGACCTCTGCAGCTGCTCTCCACAACAGATTCATTAACACAATCGCACTCTGCTGGCCCTGGCTCAACACACAGGTCTGCTGCGGGACAGATAGGTAAATCCTACACATATGGAGAATGTACAGGCACTAAGTGCAAGTCTTGATGAGGGGCTTTAGGAATGGGATAAGTTTACTGCGCCTGTATTACAGGGGCAGGAGTAGTTCTAACTCAGGAGATGGTGAGGAATTACCATTGTTGCCAGATGTTTCAGTTTGAGACACATTGATTAGGCCTGAACAAGTGGCTGATTTTATTCCTATCCAAACAGCTGTAGTCATTAAGTTATTATATTTATGTTTCCAGTATTGATAGTGACTACAGTTGTCAGAGTTAGTGACTGCTCTGCTACATTTTAGTCATTTGGTAGACACTCTTATCCAGAGCGACTTACATACAGTTGAAGTCGGAAGTTTACATACACCTTAGCCAAATACATTTAAACTCTGTTTTTCACAATTCCTGACATTTAATCCTAGTAAAAATTCCCTGTCTTAGGTCAGTTAGGATCACCACTTTATTTTAAGAATGTGAAATGTCATAATAATAGTAGAGAGAATGATTTATTTAAGCTTTTATTTCTTTCATTACATTCCCAGTGGGTCAGAAGTGTACATACACTCAATTAGTATTTGGTAGCATTGCCTTTAAATTGTTTAACTTGGGTCAAACGTTTCGGGTAGCCTTCCACAAGCTTCCTACAATAAGTTGGGTGAATATTGGCCCATTCCTCCTGACAGAGCTGGTGTAACTGAGTCAGGTTTGTAGGCCTCCTTGCTCGCACATGCTTCTTCAGTTCTGCCCACAAATGTTCTATAGGATTGAGGTCAGGGCTTTGTGATGGCCACTCCAATACCTTGACTTTTGTCACGGATACGGCCGAGGCTGCCCCTCCTCCTCGTTCGGGCAGGCTTCGGCGGTCGTCGTCACCGGAGTACTAGCTGCCACCGATCGATGTTTCTGTGTCTCACTAGTTCTGTCTGTATTGTTCACACCTGTTACCCATTAGGCTTATTAGTTTCCCTATATTACCTCTGTTTTCCCTCCTGAGTGTGTGCGTGATTGTTCTTGTTACGTCGTCTGTTGAGCTGTTGTTTTTGCTCTTCCCTGCGTGGAGGGTTTGCATTATTTACTTGGAGTCGAGTAAAGCCATTAATTCTCAGTTCTGTGTCCTGCGCCTGATTCCGTTTCCCCACTGCACCCAGACGCTGACAGAATCACGCACCCGTTATGGAGTCAGCAGGCACGCCCGATCCCAGCGCTTCGGTGGAGGAACGCATCCACCAGCACGCGACCATACTGCAGCGACTATGCTCGGCTCTGGATCAAGTGATCCACACCATGGATCGATGGGAGAGAGTTGGGTTTTCTACACCTCCTCTTTCGCCGAATTCTCTTCCATCAGGATCCTCAACCCCTGGGTCCAGTGGTCTTCGGTTCTCGCTCCCGAGGGAATACGATGGGATAGCTGCCGGGTGTAAGGGTTTCCTGCTCCAGGTGGAACTTTACCTGGCCACCATCCACCCGGCTCCCTCGGGATACGAGAGCGTGTCCGCCCTCATCTCCTGTCTGTCGGGCAGAGCCCTGGAATGGGCCAACGCGGAGTGGGGTGGAATAGACGCTGAGTCCGTTCGCTATGAGGATTTTACCCGCCGTTTCCGGGCAGTATTCGATCATCCGCCTGAGGGGAGAGCGGCGGGGGAGCGGCGGGGGAGCGGCGGGGGAGCGGCGGGGGAGCGTCTGTTTCACCTCAGTCAGGGAAGGAGGAGCGCACAGGAATACGCCCTGGATTTCAGGACACTGGCAGCCAGCGCGGGATGGAACGAGAGGGCCCTGATTGATCACTACCGATGCAGTCTACGGGAGGACGTTCGTCGGGAGCTGGCCTGCAGGGACACTAATCTTAACCTGGACCAGCTGGTAGATTTATCGATCTGGCTGGATAACCTGTTGGCTACCCGCGGACGTCCAGATCAGGGTCCGTCCAGTCCATCCCACAGCACTTCCGAGTCCACACCTATGGAGCTTGGAAGTGCTGATGCGGAGAGGCCGAGCAAGGGGGTGGTCTCCTGCACCAACTGTGGCCGCAGAGGACACACTGCGGGCTGGTGCAGGAGAAGACCCTCATGGAATCGAGGCAGCAGGCAGGGTTCTGGGGGATCATCTCAGGTGAGTAGGCACCCAACTCACCCAGAGCTCCCTGTTGCTCACATGATGATTAATGTTATTTTCCCTGAGTTTTCCCCACATTCCCAGCATAGGGCGCTCGTAGATTCCGGCGCAGCTGGGGATTTTATGGACAGATTGGTTGCGCATAGATTAGGGATTCCTATATTGCCGTTAGATGTGCCCTTCCCCATACGTGCCCTAGATAGTCGCCCATTAGGGTCAGGTATGGTTAGGGAGGTCACAGCTCCACTTCGGATGGAGACACAGGGGGATCATGAAGAGAGAATTAGTCTCTTCCTCATTGATACCACTGCTTTTCCCGTGGTGCTGGGCCTTCCCTGGCTAGCCGTGTTCGTGCCGTGAAAGGAGGGGTTCTTCTTTGTCTGAAAGCAATGGCTAGCTAGTTTGCTAACTATTCTAGCTAACTAACTGGCTGAATAAGTTGACGACGGACTCGCTCAAGCTGTCGGGACTAACCCACAACGTTAGACACGGACACGAACGATCTGCTTGCGTGTTGATACACTGGTGGTTTGTTGTGGCAGAGTATTGGCGCTAAACCGTGTTGCTGGAGTCCGGCATGCTAGCTGGCTGTGGCGTCATATGACTTGATGCCCGGACGATTTTCACGGAATAATACTGCACCTAGTTAACTAGCTGAATAAACTGAGTTAGTCTATTCCTAGAAACATTGAACCGCTGTAGTTTACAACAATTATAGTTTCTGAGGTGGAAGTTGGGAGAGTTATATTTGGGAGTTGTGCTGAGGGAGGCCCCGCTCTCTCCTTTCCCAGATGTTTAGTTCATTTTATTCCGATCTCCTCTGCATTATTGTAGCCATTTGCTGCAGCCTGTCAACTATGCCTCTGCCTATCCCTGTTCTCTCCTCTCCGCACAGGCTACACAAACGCCTCACACCGCGTGGCTGCTGCCTCTCTAACCTGGTGGTCCCTGCACGCACCACCCACCTGGAGTTCCAGGTCTCAGGCAGCCTCTGGAACTGCCGTTCTGCTGCCAACAAGGCAGACTTCATCCCAGCCTATGCTACCCTCCAGTCCCTCGACTTCTTGGCGCTGACGGAAACATGGATTACCACTGAAAACACTGCTACTCCTACTGCTCTCTCCTCGTCTGACCATGTGTTCTCGCATACCCCGAGAGCATCTGGTCAGCGGCGTGGTGGCACAGGAATCCTCATCTCGCCCAAGTGGACATTCTCAATTTTTCCCCTAACCCATCTGTCTATCTCCTCATTTGAATTCCATGCTGTCACAGTCACTAGCCCATTTAAGCTTAATATCCTTGTCATCTATCGCCCTCCAGGTTCCCTTGGAGAGTTCATCAATGAGCTTGACGCCTTGATAAGTTCCTTTCCAGAGGATGGCTCACCCCTCACAGTTCTGGGGGATTTCAACCTCCCTACGTCTACATTTGACTCATTTCTCTCTGCCTCCTTCTTTCCACTCCTCTCCTCTTTTGACCTCACCCTCTCACCGTCCCCCCCTACTCACAAGGCAGGCAATACGCTTGACCTCATCTTTACTAGATGCTGTTCTTCTACTAATCTCACTGCAACTCCCCTCCATGTCTCCGACCACTACTTTGTATCCTTTTCTCTCTCGCTCTCCTCCAACACTACTCACTCTGCCCCTACACAGATGGTAATGCGCCGTCGCAACCTTCGCTCTCTCTCTCCCACTACTCTCTCCTCTTCCATCCTATCATCTCTTCCCTCTGCTCAATCCTTCTCCCTCCAATCTCCTGATTCTGCCTCCTCAACCCTCCTCTCCTCCCTTTCTGCATCCTTTGACTCTCTATGTCCCCTATCCTCCCGGCCGGCTCGGTCCTCCCCTCCAGCTCCGTGGCTTGATGACTCATTGCGAGCTCACAGAACAGAGCTCCGGGCAGCTGAGCGGAAATGGAAGAAAACTAGACTCCCTGCGGACCTGGCATCTTTTCACTCCCTCCTCTCTACATTTTCTTCATCAGTTTCTGCTGCTAAGGCCACTTTCTACCACGCTAAATTCCAAGCATCTGCCTCTAACCCTAGGAAGCTCTTTGCCACATTCTCCTCCCTGCTGAATCCCCCCCCTCCCTCTCTGTGGATGACTTCGTCAACCACTTTGAAAAGAAGGTTGACGACATCCGATCCTCGTTTTTTGTTAAGTCAAATGACACTGCTGGTCCTGCTCACACTGCCCTACCCTATGCTTTGACTTCTTTCTCCCCTCTCTCTCCAGATAAAATCTTGCGACTTGTGACTGCAGGCCGCCCAACAACCTGCCCGCTTGACCCTATCCCCTCCTCTCTTCTCCAGACCATCTCCGGTGACCTTCTCCCCTACCTCACCTCGCTGATCAACTCATCCTTGACCGCTGGCTATGTCCCTTCCGTCTTCAAGAGAGCGAGAGTTGCACCCCTTCTCAAAAAACCAACACTCGATCCCTCTGATGTCAACAACTACAGACCAGTATCCCTTCTTTCTTTTCTCTCCAAAACTATTGAGCGTGCCGTCTTTAGCCAACTCTCTTGCTATCTCTCTCAGAATGACCTTCTTGATCCAAACCAGTCAGGTTTCAAGACTGGTCATTCAACTGAGACTGCTCTTCTCTGTGTCACGGAGGCTCTCCGCACTGCTAAAGCTAACTCTCTCTCCTCTGCTCTTGTCCTTCTAGACCTGTCTGCTGCCTTTGATACTGTGAACCATCAGATCCTCCTCTCCACCCTCTCCGAGCTGGGCATCTCCGGCGCGGCTCACTCTTGGATTGCGTCCTACCTGACCGGTCGCTCCTACCAAATGGCGTGGCGAGAAGCTGTCTCCGCACCACGTGCTCTCACCACTGGTGTCCCCCAGGGCTCAGTTCTAGGCCCTCTCCTATTCTCGCTATACACCAAGTCACTTGGCTCTGTCATATCCTCACATGGCCTCTCCTATCATTGCTACGCTGACGACACACAACTAATCTTCTCCTTTCCCCCTTCTGATAACCAGGTGGCGAATCGCATCTCTGCATGTCTGGCAGACATATCAGTATGGATGACGGATCACCACCTCAAGCTGAACCTTGGCAAGACAGAGCTGCTCTTCCTCCCGGGGAAGGACTGCCTGTTCCATGATCTCGCCATCACGGTTGACAACTCCGTTGTGTCCTCCTCCCAGAGTGCGAAGAGCCTTTGCGTGACCCTGGACAACACCCTGTCGTTCTCCGCTAACATCAAGGCGGTGACCCGATCCTGTAGGTTCATGCTCTACAACGTTCGGAGAGTACGACCCTGCCTTACACAGGAAGCGGCACAGGTCCTAATCCAGGCACTTGTCATCTCCCGTCTGGATTACTGCAACTCGCTGTTGGCTGGGCTCCCTGCCTGTGCCATTAAACCCCTACAACTCATCCAGAATGCCGCAGCCCGTCTGGTGTTCAACCTTCCCAAGTTCTCTCACGTCACCCCCCTCCTCCGCACACTCCACTGGCTTCCAGTTGAAGCTCGCATCTGTTACAAGACCATGGTGCTTGCCTATGGAGCTGTGAGGGGAACGGCACCTCCGTACCTTCAGGCTCTGATCAGTCCCTACACCCAAACGAGGGCATTGCGTTCATCCACCTCTGGCCTGCTGGCTCCCCTTCCTCTGCGGAAGCATAGTTCCCGCTCAACCCAGTCAAAACTGTTCGCTGCTCTGGCACCCCAATGGTGGAACAAGCTCCCTCACGACGCCAGGACAGCGGAGTCACTCACCACCTTCCGGAGACATTTGAAACCCCACCTCTTTAAGGAATACCTTGGATAGGATAAAGTAATCCTTCTACCCCTCCCCTATCCCAACCCACCCCCCCCCCCCCCCCCCTTGAGGGGGCTAAACACCCTTTTCTCATTTTGACTGACCACCGCAATCTGGAGTACATTCGGGCAGCGAGGAGACTGAATCCTCATCAGGCAAGGTGGGCCATGTTTTTCACGCGTTTTGTGTTCACCCTATCGTATAGACCAGGTTCCCAGAATGCTAAGGCAGACGCTCTGTCCCGGCTATATGACTCAGAGGATCGGACCAGGGAGCCTACTCCCATACTTCCGGCTTCCTGTCTGGTGGCGCCGGTGGTATGGGAGGTTGACACGGACATCGAGCGGGCATTACGGAGCCCACTCCCCCCCAGTGTCCAGTGGGTCGTGCGTACGTTCCGTCCGAGGTTCGCGATCGTTTGATTTATTGGGCTCACACGTCACCTGCTTCTGGCCATCCTGGCATTGGTCGGACAGTGCGCTGTCTTAGTGGGAAGTACTGGTGGCCCACCTTAGCTCAGGACGTGAGGGTTTATGTTTCTTCCTGTTCGGTGTGCGCTCAGTGCAAGGCACCTAGACACCTGCCCAGAGGTATATTACAACCTCTCCCCGTTCCACAGCGGCCGTGGTCACACCTATCGGTGGACTTTGTTACAGATCTTCCTCCGTCACAGGGTAACACCACGATCCTGGTTGTTGTGGATCGGTTTTCTAAGTCCTGTCGTCTCATTCCTTTGCCCGGTCTCCCTACTGCCCTACAGACCGCAGAGGCCCTGTTTACACACGTCTTCCGGCACTACGGGGTGCCTGAGGATATAGTGTCTGATCGGGGTCCCCAGTTCACATCGAGGGTCTGGAAGGTGTTTATGGACCATCTGGGGGTCTCGGTCAGCCTGACCTCAGGTTTTCACCCCGAGAGTAATGGGCAGGTGGAAAGAGTAAACCAGGATGTGGGTAGGTTTCTGAGGTCGTATTGCCAGGACCGGCAGGGGGATTGGTCAGTTTACATCCCCTAGGCCGAAATGGCTCAAAATTCCCTCCGCCACTCCTCCACTGACCTGTCTCCCTTTCAGTGTGTACTAGGTTACCAGCCGGTCCTGGCACCGTGGCATCAGAGCCAGATCGAGGCTCCTACGGTGGATGAATGGTTTCGGCGCTCGGAGGAGACATGGAACGCTGCCCATGTACGCCTGCAAAGGGCGATTAGGAGACAGAAGGCGAGTGCCGACCGCCACCGCAGTGAGGCTCCGGTTTATGCACCGGGGGACCGGATCTGGCTCTCGACCCGAAACCTGCCCCTTCGCCTGCCCTGCCGGAAACTGGGTCGGCGGTTTGTGGGGCCCTTTAAAGTCCTGAGGAGGTTGAACGAGGTTTGTTATAGGTTACAGCTCCCCCCTGATTACAGTATTAACCCCTCGTTCCATGTGTCTCTCCTCAGGCCGGTGGTAGCTGGTCCGCTCCAGGAGTCCGAGGTGCGGGAGGTTCCTCCGCCCCCATTAGACATTGAGGGGGCACCGGCGTACTCGGTCCGTTCCATCATGGATTCGAGGCGTCGGGTTGGAGGCCTGCAGTATCTCGTGGAGTGGGAGGGGTACGGTCCGGAGGAACGGAGCTGGGTTCCCAGGAGGGACATCCTCGATCCCTCCTTGTTAAGGGAGTTCCATCGTCGTCATCCGACTCGCCCTGCTCCGCGTCCTCCTGGCCGTCCCCGAGGCCGGTGTCGACGCACGGCTGGAGCCGCGCGTCGGGGGGGGGGGGGGGTACTGTCACGGATACGGCCGAGGCTGCCCCTCCTCCTCGTTCGGGCAGGCTTCGGCGGTCGTCGTCACCGGAGTACTAGCTGCCACCGATCGATGTTTCTGTGTCTCACTAGTTCTGTCTGTATTGTTCACACCTGTTACCCATTAGGCTTATTAGTTTCCCTATATTACCTCTGTTTTCCCTCCTGAGTGTGTGCGTGATTGTTCTTGTTACGTCGTCTGTTGAGCTGTTGTTTTTGCTCTTCCCTGCGTGGAGGGTTTGCATTATTTACTTGGAGTCGAGTAAAGCCATTAATTCTCAGTTCTGTGTCCTGCGCCTGATTCTGTTTCCCCACTGCACCCAGACGCTGACAACTTTGTTGTCTTTAAGCCATTTTGCCACAACTTTGGAAGTATGCTTGGGGTAATTGTCCATTTGGAAGACCCATTTGCGACCAAGCTTTAACTTCCTGACTAATGTCTTGAGATGTTGCTTCAATATATCTACATAATTTTCATTCCTCATGATGCCATCTATTTTGTGAAGTGCACCAGACCCTCCTGCAGCAAAGCACCCCCACAGCATGATGCTGCCACCCCTGTGCTTCACGGTTGGGATGGTGTTCTTCGGCTTGCAAGCTACCCCCTTTTTCCTCCATTATGGCCAAACAGTTCTATTTTTGTTTCATCAGACCAAAAAATAAGATATTTGGCCCCATGTGCAGTTGCAAACCGTATTCTGGCTTTTTATGGTGGTTTTGGAGCAGTGGCTTCTTCCTTGCTGAGCGGCCTTTCAGGTTATGTCGATATAGGACTCGTTTTACTGTGGATATAGATAATTTTGTACCTGTTTCCTCCAGCATCTTCACAAGGTCCTTTGCTGTTGTTCTGGGATTGATTTGCACTTTTCGCACCAAAGTACGTTCATCTCTAGGAGACAGAACACGTCTCCTTCCTGAGCAGTATGACGACTGCGTGGTCCCATGGTGTTTATACTTGCGTACTATGGTTTGTACAGATGAACGTGGTACCTTCAGGTGTTTGGAAATTGCTCCCAAGAATGAACCAGACTTGTGGAGGTCTACAATTTTTTTTCTGAGGTCTTGGCTGATTTATTTTGATTTTCCCATGATGTCAAGCAAAGAGGCACTGAGTTTGAAGGTAGGACTTGAAATACATCCACAAGTACACCTCCAATTGACTCAAATGATGTCAATTAGCCTATCAGAAGCTTCTAAAGCCATGACATCATTTTCTGGAATTTTCCAAGCTGTTTTAAAGGCACAGTCAACTTAGTGTATGTAAACTTCTGACCCACTGGAATTGCCATACAGTGAATTATAAGTGAAATAATCTGTCTTGAAACAATTGTTGGAAAAATTACTTGTGTCATGCACAAAGTAGATGTCCTAACCGACTTGCCAAAACTATAGTTTGTTAACAAGAAATTTGTGGAGTGGTTGAAAAACGAGTTTTAATGACTCCAACCTAAGTGTATGTAAACTTCCGACTTCAACTGTACACTTTCATTTTTTTTGTTTTCTTCTGTTTACTGGTCCCCCTTGGGAATCGAGCCCACAACCCTGGCGTTGCAAGCGACATGCTCTACCAACTGAGCCACACGGGACCGATAGATACAGTGTCAACGTGTTAGATTATGGTCTGTTTACTCATATGGCTACTAGCTAGTGTTGAAAATGCTGCTCTTAAAATCTAATCAAGACAGATTAAAAAACTTCCTTTGACTGTAATTCTAATCTTAGATCATGAATAATGACTCGCTTGTTAGAGGCCCCTGACCTACACCAGAGTGTCCGGATTTAAATTGGGAACACAAACATGCCTGAAATCCTCTGACAGTTATTCATTAGTCCTATTCAAACTCTTAACCCCAAGGTCAATGAGCAGACACCATGTAATGATGTCATCCTCACTTAGTCTTTGTTTCCTTCCGCAGCCTTCACGCTACTTCTACTGTATAGATGTTAACATGTTACGAGTGGTTACAGAGAGCCAAAGAAGGATCATGTTTAGGGGGATAGAAATCAGTGTAACTGTTTTTAATCGTTCTAACTTCTAGTTCCTACAACCCTTGGCATCTGATGATTCTTAAATGGATAGTTCAACAAAAGCACATGTTTATACAACATCTAAATATGTCATTTCGCTAAACAATCCCTTTAAGTTATACCATGGCTGTTTTCTATTTAAATACACAAACTGGGCCTATATAAGTAGATTTGAACGCTGTTGATTTCTGATTTGTAAACCGGATTACCTGTTGGCTTGACTTCCCCTTCTCATTTTTGTCCCTTAATCCTCTTTTTAATTATTATTGCAGATATGAGGTATGAGGCTCAAACTAAGCTCAAAATGCTTGTTTTCCTAGCTGCTGATAAAAAGATTTACCCTGGGAGTTGTGAACACCTGCCTTGAAATATTGTTCCACGTCTCCTGAATGCCATTTGGCTTAATTGACTTGGAAACGTCCCAAATGCGTCATTGACGATGTGGTCTAATTAATATTAATAATATGCTATTATAAACATCAAAGAACATCTGGTGCCCCTATTTTGTCTCTCCCCAGCAGTCTTGGGTGTGAATATCCCTCTCAGGCGGTTTCATCTTAAAGCAAAACGCCTAGGTTTAGTCATTTAGGTGCTTTAGTTTATACTGCACGCAGACTGTTACAATATAACAATTATGCGTGTGTGTATGTGTGTGTGTGTGTGTGTGTGTGTGTGTGTGTGTGTGTGTGTGTGTATATGCGCACACTCATGTGTGTGTGTGTGTGTGTTTACATGGGTGGTGAACAGATTGAATAAAGAGTGTATTTCCATATGAAATTAATCACTTTCCCTACCAGCTGTATGCTTTGCCACAGCACATTATTAGACTTTTTCTTTTGCATTTCTAATCACAGGTTGGATAACTCATATGCATCTCTTCATTATCTGATCCTCTGTGTTAGGTGAGAGAAGCAGGGCCCTGTAATGATAGTTTGGTTGATAAATCTAAGCACTAAAATTACTCATAATGTGGGTCTAGTCAGTGTAAGTAAATCTAAAACTGATTAAGTTAGCATGAACCAGGCAATCACAAAGATGGCACCCGTCCAAAGACAGAAGATGAGTCGGGTCTTGAGTCTTTGTGTTGTTTCGCTGCTCTGAGGGGTATTGGCGAGCAAATGTGTTTTTGAAAGAGACAGTGGCCAAAATTAGGTCAGATATGTCTGTTTCTTTCAGACCTGCAGGTAGTTTCATGGTAACGTAAGGCACAGATTAATTAAGATAAACAGCGTGTCTATGCCTGCATTTACACAGGCAGACCAATTATAATATTTTTCCACTAATTGGTCTTTTGACCAATCACATCAGATCTTTTCACATCAGCTCTTTTTCAGGTGCTGATCTGATTGGTCAAAAGACCAATTAGTGAAAAAAATATCAGAATTGGGCTGCCTGTGTAAACACAGCCTAACTGTCTGAAATACTGCCATTAAGCAGGAGTTTTTTTGTGACTAAAGGCAATGGGTGTGGTGTTTCTGAGGAGGCTTCTTCCCACTCACTGTCCTGTCTGAACACATGCACACACACACACACACACACACACACACACACACACACACACACACACACACACACACACACACACACACACACACACACACACACTAATTATTGTTGACTGTGTTGTTCAAGCTCATTTATATGTGACTCCAGATGTGATTTCTACCTCAATATGGCTGCGTTTAGAGAGCCAGCCCAATTCTGATCTTTTTTTCACTATTTGATATTTTGACCAATCAGATCAGCTCTGAAGAAGGTCTGATGTGAAAAGATCTGATGTGATTGGTCAAAAGACCAATTAGTGTTAGAAATATCAGAATTGGGCTGCCTGTCTAAATGTAGCCTATTAGTGTGGTGTTTTATGATCTGCTCCATTCAATGTATTTATTCTCCTCTAGGTATATTAAGTAGTTTAAAATCCCAATATTTAAACAAAGGCAATTTTTTAATCTAATTTATCTCATTAAATGACGGATGGCGGTGATATTAAAGTTGGAGACAGCATACAAACAACTGCAGATCATTAGATTGAGCGATTTACCTCAGGGAGAATTACCTCAGGGTCAGATCTGATCTGAAGGTGTTATGAAATTGATTTTTCAGCCAAGGGGAATGAATCACTGTTGTAAGTCAGATATTAATCCATTAAAGAAGAACAATAAGGCATCAATATGCACAAAATTAAATGAACGGCGCTGGAACTTTATCTCGCCATCCCAGATGCCACATAACTAAAAGACACAGTATAATGTATGACCTGACCTTCAAATGCCAGGAGAGTGTTGGACAATAAACTGCCAATATTTGTGGCTTAATAGCGGCAGATGACTTTTACAGTAATTGGAATGGCACCGAAACAGCTGGGTTGCTTAAAGAAGGTGGAATGCAACGGGTGTGTCTCAAATGGCACCCTATACCCTATATAGAACACTACTTTTGACCAGAGCCCTGGGTCAATATGGTGTCATTTGGGACACAACCAAGGGTCTCTCAGACAAGTGCTAACTCAAAATGGTGGCAGTGTATGTAACCCTATAGGCAAGGCTGTTATAACACAGCTCAACCTAACATGACGCCTGGAGAGAAGTGTTCATGTATGCAGTGTCCATATTAGGACAGTTACACATCCAACTCCAAATGACTTTGACAGATGTTTCATGGACATGTGACTTTGGCCTAATATGGACACCGTACAGGTGAGAAGTCAATCCAACTTGCTCACCAAGTTTATGGGGATAAGCCAATAATATAATTGTATTTGCTGCTAACGTCTTTGAGTATATTCCTTGCGGATGGTGCTCTACACTCCATGCTATGCGATGATGTATCGCTTGGGCTGAAAGCTGATTACAAGCCTGATTTACTGCGGAGCATGACTTAAATCATTCAACTCAGCATTGTGTGGCACTGCACACATTATTCATGTTTAGAAATGGCAGCCATATGTACACACACATTTCCCAAGTTCTCAGGGATGATCCAATCGCTCAGGTTCTTTAGGTTGGTTCTCAGTATGCCAATGATTTAGTCGTACAAGTCACACAATTGTTTCTGAATTATAACATATACCTACAACTATCCAGAGAAACTTACATGTGAAATACTGGTATGGAGATGTCTGATTCAGGCTGCGCTGTTGTTCTGTCTTGTGGCTCTAACAGGTAAGGAGAAGTCCTACAGCTGTCTCTCCAGTGACTACACCAGCGCACAGTCAGCCTCTCTCAGTTACCATCTGGAGGGCTTCCACCCCAACCAACACCCCAAGTGGAACCAGGACACCAGGGACAACAGAGCCACCTCATCCCCACAGACCCCAAGCCCCAAGGACCGGAACCCTACTTCTGCCCTCTACAGTGGGGTGGAAGGCACTGATGAGAACCGGAGAAACACAGGTACACTGCAAATGGACAGGCCTCCCAACCTGCCCAACTCTTCCAACCTGAATCTACACCGGGCCTATGGAGGACCTCCAGCTATTGAGGACAACAATGTGAACCCACAGGGTCTTCATCAATCCATACAGACCTTCATCAATGGCCTGACGTCCAGCATTCTGAGAGGGGGTAGAAAGAGGAGAGCAAGGGGAGGGAGGGTCAGCCCTCCGGGGGGAGGACAGGGGAGCTCTGAGGGGGAGGATGGTGTTGGAGTCAGGGGGAGTGACTGGGACAGTGAGGGGGAGGACAGTGTTGGAGTCAGGTGGAGTGACTGGGACAGTGAGAGGGAGGCAGGTGCTGGTGGCTCTGCAGTCACACCCAGGACCAGGAAGTCCCAGTATGAACCTCTGGATTTGTCTCTAAGGCCAGACTGGATGCTGTTGTCTCAGCCTGGTTTAAGGGGATTGACTGGGTTATTCCAGCAGCACAGCAGTGTGTGTAATGACTCCCTCTCCTCCAATAGCAATGGGCTGCAGGCACCCACTGGACAACACACAGCCCAGTCTGACACTGATAGTGACCTGGAGAAGCCTATAGAGCAGGAGGACCCACACACCTATGACTCCTCAGCTCACAATGGGGATTGTACACTGGAGAGACCTGTGTTCAACAAAGAGAGGGAAGAAATGGCACTCAACAAGTGGAGGATGATGAAGAGTAGCAGCAACGAAGCAGGGCTGAGTGAGGAGATGACAGAGATGATGGTTGGCGGTTCCCAGGGGCCCAGTGAGGCCCCTCAGTGTACCCAGGAGAAGCAGGGCCAGTGGGGCAGGTCAGTCATCCAGCCTCTCCTCTCTCCTCTGGAGCTGTTGAAGCCAGGGCAGACTCCTCACCACTACCTCCATCACCACAGGAACCTCTCAATCCTCCGGTCCTCCAGTGGCCAGAATCACACGCTCCTCAATGGCCATGCAGCTAGCTTGAATGGTGGAGGGGGAGGGCCCATGGAGAGAGCAGATACTTCAAGTGAGTGTCCTTTTCTCTGCCCCATGAATGATGTCAACTGTACCTTTGGTTCCTAACTCTTTCCCACATTATATGAGAGTACAATGCCATCTAGTGGACAAGTAGTGATCCTGCCTCCTTATATCATCCTTTCCTATACTATCCTATCCTATATGTTTGGATCTTTAGTACACTCTCTTTCACTAGATAGATAGGCTTACCTCAGCAGACAATTTGTCAGAGGAAATTGATGAACTCTAGTTAGTTTGAACACTTGTGATTGTGAATCTCAGAAGAACTAAAACAAGGGTACTGGAGTCACGGGTGTGTGGCACTGATTACATCCCCACGATACAATTTCACCATCTGATAGGTAACAAATCACCCTGGCAATGGGACCCATTTGATGGAGAGGCTTAAATCTTGTGTGATACGCCTGCAGAGAGCAATATTTAATTACCTGGCTCTCTAGAGAGTTCTTTCAGACAGCTGGGATCCTTTGATATGATATGCATGTATTATGAGTGCAACTTGATACCCCGTCATTCTGATCTATCTGATGCAGAAACACAATATGAAACACAATATGCTCGTATGAAAGACATTAAAGTGCCTGTCAACTCTGTTTGGACACAACATCTGTTCTGCTCATTGATGGTTCCTGTTGGTAAAAGTGTAGGCTACAGTATGTCGGAATAATTGTTAGATATACTAGATGCATATTACAACTTCCTGAATTGATGTTCATTTCTGCACTCATCTCAACTCTTCAGGTCATTGCATATCCAGGGTTTACACATTTTTTTACTTACCTTTGGTCACTTTCCTGAAAAGGTGTTTATTTTACAATAATTGTACAATAATTTATAATAAGTTACATCGCTAGTATAGTTTGGTATTGAAATGATAAAAGAGGATAACTAAGTAAACCCATTGTAAATGCCCCCCATTACCACACTCTAAAGTAGAGTCTATCATTAGCTAAGCTGGAAAGGCATCAGTCAAAGTTGACATAATTGACATTGAGCCTAGCGACTGCCCTCTAACTACAAACAACAAGCAGGTGGTCAGTCAGTTATTCTCATCACACCAACTGCTTCTGCCTGCCCTGTTTTCAATATTGGCCAGGTGGCATTGTCAAGAACCTGCCTCCTGTCCATATGTCCCCATACTGTACTTCTAGGTCTAGTCACTCAGTGACATATTGCCGGGCGCACAGTGGACATGGAGTGATGTGTGATGTGTGTGCAATGACAGTTCAGGTTGGACACAGTGTGCCAAAGGTGGTAATTGGCCAGATGGTGACCCCTGGATGAACCTGTCTGCATGCTCATTAGTTTTGTATTGAGCCCTCCCTCATTGTTAATGTCCTGCAACTGCATCTCCCAATCACAGCCACTAGATGGTGACATAATCCACTTATTTTTCCTTCACATTGAAAAAAAAACAATAAAACCATGCGAAACCCTGAGAATATGAGTAGATCGATACAGAACGAATGATCTAAGAATGAATGAAAGAAAGTGAAAGAAAATACCTGATTTGAAAAGGAGAAGAGAGAAAGAGCGAGAGAGAGAGAGAGAGAGAGGGAGAGAGAGAGAAAATAGATGGAGATAAATGGAGCGACAGAGGATGTCGTTTGAGGGCAGAGAAAGGGCAGGCCGAGCAGGCTGCCATTGTGCCTGGGTCTCCCCATAGAGATAATGAAGGGTGGAGTGCTGGGAAGGATATGCAGTCATCACTCACTGTCTCTGTGCCATCAGAGCTCAGCGCTGTGTCATCCGTCACCATTCAGCTCCTCCCCTACAGCCCCGCCACTGTCATCATGGTTATTATCTCTGCCTGAAACACACACACACACACATTCATTTGTGCGCGCACATTAACACACACACACACCATGTGTGTGATATACCTACACACAGAGATGTGCACACGCACGCACACTCCCTCCCATTCCCACATCCTTTCTTGTTTCCTGGTAAATGTGTGTGTGAGCTGGTCTGGTGTCAGGCTGGTGTTTAGCCTATGAATGGGTGATCATGTGTTGGTGAGATGGATGGCTCTGGGCCCAGGCCTGTCTCCTCTAATTGTAAAATATTAGTTAGATTAGACTGTGGCCTGTGATTAATGGAACTTATTTGGAGGTTGCCCTCTCCTGGACCTCCCCTCTCCTCCATTGGGAGGGAGATACCAGGAAGAAAGAATGTACGAGACAGGAAGAGGAGAGAGAAAGAGGGGAGAGATAGGGCAAGCACTATACACTTGCTTAATATTATATTATTTGCTGATGTTGCTTAATTTGTAACACGTTAAAAAGATAGCTTACATTTTGTAATGGCTCTAAGAAGAAAGGAGATTTGGTAAGATATATTATGAGTAATTCCCTTTTCTTGAAACAAAATTCCCTTTTCTTAACCAAAAGTACTGCCCTGACCTGTTCCAAAATATCTTATCCTGCATTTAGCGATTTATTACATCCCTGATTCTCCAAGTCAGGGTTTAAACATTTTTGTTTTCTTCTTACAATACAATAGGCAAAGCCTTTAATTTGCAGACAATACTATGGCTGACCCTGTACAACAACACATCTCACTGCACCTATCCGGTGAATGTGACAATAAAATATATACAGTACCAGTCAAAAGTTTGGACACACCTACTCATTCAAGGGATTTTCTTTATTTTTACTATTTTCTACATGGTAGAATAATAGTGAAGACATCAAAACTATGAAATAACACATGGAATCATGTAGTAACCAAAAAAGTGTTAAACAAATCAAAATATATGTTATATTTGAAATTCTTCAAAGTAGCCACCCTTTGCCTTGATGACAGCTTTGCACACTCTTGGCATTCTCTCAACCAGCTTCATGAGGAATGCTTTTCCAACGGTCTTGAAGGAGTTCCCACATATGCTGAGCACTTGTTGTCTGCTTTTCCTTCACTCTGCGGTCCAACTCATCCCAAACCATCTCAATTGGGTTGAGGTCGGGGGATTGTGGAGGCCAGGTCATCTGATGCAGCACTCCATCACTCTCCTTGGTCAAATAGCCCTACACAGACTGGAGGTGTGTTTTGGGTCATTGTCCTGTTGAAAAACAAATGATAGTCCCACTAAGTGCAAACCAGATGGGATGGCGTATTGCTGCAGAATGCTGTGGTAGCCATGCTGGTTAAGTGTGCCTTGAATTCTAAATAAATCACAGACAGTGTCATCAGCAAAGCACCACCACACCATCACATCTCCTCCTCCATGCTTCACGGTGGGAACCACACATGCAGAGATCATCCGTTCACCTACTCTGCGTTGCACAAAGACACGGTGGTTGGAACCAGAAATCTCACATTTGGAGTCATCAGACCAAAGGACATATTTCCACCGGTCTAATGTCATTTACTCGTGTTTCTTGGCCCAAGCAAGTCTCTTCTTCTAATTGGTGACCTTTAGTAATGGTTTCTTTGCAGCAATTCGGCCATGAAGGCCTGATTCACGCAGTCTCCTCTGAACAGTTGATGTTGAGATGTGTCTGTTACTTGAACTCTGTGAAGCATTTATTTGGGCTGCAATCGGAGGTGCAGTTAACTCTAATGAACTTATCCTCTGCAGCAGAGGTAACTCTGGGTCTTCCTTTCCTGTGGCAGTCCTCATGAGAGCCAGTTTCATCATAGCGCTTGATGGTTTTTGCGACTGCACTTGAAGAAACTTTCAAAGTTCTTGAAATTTTCCAAATTGACTGACCTTCATGTCTTAAAGTAATGATGGACTGTCATTTCTCTTTGCATATTTGAGCTGTTCTTGCCATAATATGAACTTGGTATTTTACCAAATAGGGCTATCTTCTGTATACCCCCCATACCTTGTCACAACACAACTGATTGGCTCAAACGCATTAAGAAGGAAAGAAATTCCACAAATTAACTTTTAACAAGTCACACCTGTTAATTGAAATGTATTCCAGGTGACTACCTCATGAAGCTGGTTGAGAGAATGCCAAGAGTGTGCACAGCTGTCATCAAGGCAAAGAGTGGCTACTTTGAAGAATCTCAAATATAAAAAATATATATTGATTTGTTTAACACTTTGTTGGTTACTACATGATTCCATATGTGTTATTTCATAGTTTTGATATCTTCACTGTTATTCTACACTGTAGTAAATAGTAAAAATAAAGAAAAACCCTTGAATTAGTAAGTCTGTCCAAACTTTTGACTGGTAGTGCATTTGGAAAGTATTCAGACCCCTTCTCTTTTCCCACATGTTGTTACGGTACAGCCTTATTCTAAAATGGATAAAATAATTTTTTCCCCTCATCAATCTACACACAATAGTCCATAATGACAAAGTGAAAAACAGGTTTTTAGACAATTTTGCCAATTTAAGACCCTTTGCTATGACACTTGAAATTGAGCTCAGGTGCTTCCTGTTTCCATTGATCATCCTTGAGATGTTTCTACAACTTGATTGTAGTCCACCTGTGGTAAATTCAGATGATTGGACATGATTTGGAAAGGCACGCACCTGTCTATATAAGGTCCTACAGTTGACAGTGCATGTCAGAGCAGAAACCAAGTCATGAGGTCGAAGGAATTGTCCTTAGAGCTCCGAGACAGGATTGTGTCGAGGCACAGATCTGGGGAAGGGTACCAAAAAAATTCTGCTGCATTGAAGGTCCCCATCTTTCTGAAATGAAAGACGTTTGGACCCACCTAGACTCTTCCTAAAATTGGCCGCTCAGCCAAACTGAGCAATCGGGGGAGAAGGACCTTGGTCAGGGAGATGACCAAGAACCCAATGGTCACTCTGACAGAGCTCCAGAGTTCCTCTGTGGAGATGGGAGAACCTTCCAGAAGGACAACCATCTCTGCAGCACTCCACCAATCAGGCCTTTATGGTAGAGTGGCCAGATGGAAGCCACTCCTCAGTAAAAGGCACATGACAGCCCGCTTGTACTTTGCCAAAAGGCACCTAAAGGACTCAGACCATGAGAAACAAGATTATCTGGTCTGATGAAACCAAGATTGAACTCTTTGGCCTGAATGCCAAGCCTCACGTCTGGAGGACACCTGGCACCATCCATACGGTGAAGCATGGTGGTGGTAGCATCAGTACAGAGAGATCCTTGATGAAAACCTGTTCCAGAGCGCTCAGGACTGCAGACTGGGGGCGAAGGTTCCCTTTCCAACAGGACAACCACCCTAAGCACACAGCCAAGACAAGGCAGGAGTGGCTTCGGGACAGTCTCTGAATGACCTTGAGTGGCCCAGCCAGAGCCTGGACTTGAACCTGATCGAACATCTCTGGAGAGACCTGAAAATAGCTGTGCAGCGACTCTCCCCATCCAACCTGACAGAGCTTGAGAGGATCTACAGAGAAGAATGGGAGAAACTCCCCAAATATAGGTGTGCCAATCTTGTAGCGTCATACCCAAGAATACTAGAGGCTGTAATTGCTGCCAACGGTGCTTCAACAAAGTACTGAGTAAAGGATCTGAATACTTATGTAAATGTGACATTTCAGTTTTTTGTTTTTAATACATTTGTGAAAATTTGTAAAAACCTATTTTTGCTTTGTCATTATGGGGTATTGTGTGTAGCTTGATGAGGAAAAAACAAACATTTAATCCATTTTAGAATAAGGCTGTAACGTAACAAAATGTGAAAAAAGTAAAGTGGTCTGAATACTTTCTGAATGCACTGTAATATATACATATATAGTCATTTATATCTTAGCTCCCAGAGCGTCAGTAAGACAGGTCAGTGATATTCAGACAGACAGCTCAGTGATATTGAGACAGATAGACAGGTCAGTGATATTCAGACAGACAGCTCAGTGATATTGAGACAGATAGACAGGTCAGTGATAGACAAACAGACAGGTCAGTGATATTCAGACAGATAGACAGGTTAGTGATATTCAGACAGACAGCTCAGTGATATTGAGACAGATAGACAGGTCAGTGATATTCAGACAGACAGCTCAGTGATATTCAGACAGATAGACAGGTCAGTGATAGACAAACAGACAGGTCAGTGATATTCAGACAGATAGACAGGTCAGTGATAGACAAACAGACAGGTCAGTGATATTCAGACAGATAGACAGGTCAGTGTATTTCAGAAAGATAGACAGGTCAGTGATAGACAGACATGTCAGTGATAATCAGACAGATAGACAGGTCAGTGATTTTCAGACAGACATGTCAGTGATATTCAGACAGATAGACAGGTCAGTGATAGACAGACATACAGGTCAGTGATAGACAGACAGGTCAGTGATATTCAGACAGATAGACAGGTCAGTGATATTCAGACAGATAAACTGGTCAGTGATATTCAGATAGACAGGTCAGTGTATTTCAGACAGACAGGTCTGTGATAGACAGACAGACAGGTCAGTGATATTCAGACAGACATGTCAGTGATATTCAGATAGACAGGTCAATGATATTCAGACAGACAGGTCAGTGATCTTCAGACAGACAGGTCAGTGATATTCAGACAGACAGGTCAGTGATGTTCAGACAGGTCAGTGATATTCAGATAGACAGGTCAATGATATTCTGACAGACAGGTCAGTGATTTTTCAGACAGACAGGTCAGTGATATTCAGACATGTTGCATATCAGACAGACAGGTCAGAGATCTTCAGACAGACAGGTCAGTGATATTCAGATAGACAGGTCAATGATATTCAGACAGACAGGCCAGTGATCTTCAGACAGACAGGTCAGTGATATTCAGACAGACAGGTCAGTGATGTTCAGACAGACAGGTCAGTGATATTCAGATAGACAGGTCAGTGATATTCAGACACATTTTATATCAGACAAACAGGTCAGTGATTTTTCAGACAGACAGGTCAGTGATATTCAGACAGACAGGTCAGTGATAGACAAACAGACAGGTCAGTGATATTCAGACAGATAGACAGGTCAGTGCATTTCAGAAAGAGAGACAGGTCAGTGATAGACAGACAGGTCAGTGATAATCAGACAGATAGACAGGTCAGCGATATTCAGACAGACATGTCAGGGATATTCAGACAGATAGACAGGTCAGTGATAGACAGACATACAGGTCAGTGATAGACAGACAGGCCAGTGATCTTCAGACAGACAGGTCAGTGATATTCAGACAGATAGACAGGTCAGTGATAGACAGACATACAGGTCAGTGATAGACAGACAGGCCAGTGATCTTCAGACAGACAGGTCAGTGATATTCAGACAGACAGGTCAGTGATGTTCAGACAGACAGGTCAGTGATATTCAGATAGACAGGTCAGTGATTTTTCAGACAGACAGGTCAGTGATATTCAGACACATTGCATATCAGACAAACAGGTCAGTGATCTTCAGACAGACAGGTCAGTGATCTTCAGACAGACAGGTCAGTGATCTTCAGACAGACAGGTCAGTGATCTTCAGACAAACAGGTCAGTGATATTCAGACAGACAGGTCAGTGATATTCAGACAGACAGGTCAGTGATATTCAGACACATTGCATATCAGACAAACAGGTCAGTGATCTTCAGACAGACAGGTCAGTGATATTCAGACAGACAGGTCAGTGATATTCAGAGGGCACACATATGTGTCACTCTGTCTCATTTCCTGTACTGCTGGTTACTATTCACCAATAGATGGAGCATTACCTTTTATTGCCCAACACCTGTGGGCTTTTTACATTTTTTCAGCAAAATTACTTTTGATGTAGATGTTAAAGAAAGCTTTACATTTCATACAGAAGGAGGAGGAAGAGGAGGAGGAAGAGAGAGGTTAAAAGGTTGTGGCAGCGTGTTTTTTGAGGTCATATGACATCATCCCCTAACGGTTTACTGTAATCATGAATCATAGAAGAAGCCATGGAGTTATTCGAAGAAAGAAAGCATGGAGATTAGTTGTGCTTTAACCGGGCCTTTAATAGCATAAGACAACATCTTGACATACACCTTATTCGCATGGGACTAGTATTACTATAGAACGTCGGTTATGTAATTATTACCCCAGCATGTCCATTGTTCCAGGGGACGATTCGGACGGGATTAGTTTTACCAAACTGCCCCTGTAATATTTTTTTTTCCTCATTCAAAATTGACCGTTATGACGGAAGCTTGGAGGCTGAAGTTGATATGTGACAAAACAGTTAATTAATCTGTAGGCTACGTGCATAGCACTTTGTTTTAAGCATCCATTTGTTCCCAAGTTCTTACCCAAACTGGGTGCAGCACCTGTTCAACTCTGTAATATCCCTCAAAACACAGGGATGATGATTCGCACTGGATAAGTATTAGCAGAGGACGAAAAACTGTAGGTTTTTAAGGGTGAGATAATAACCTTCCTGCCAAGCGAAAATGACTGACATGGCATATTCGGACGGACTAAAATGACAGATGTGGTGATTTGTGCTCGTGCACATAATTACATTACCTGAGCTCCCCCAGTAAAACCTATCCCGTCCGAATAGGGCTATAGTGTGTGTGTAAAAGTAAAAACAGAGTATAACCCAGCACAAATTAGTCAAATTATTAGTCAAGTGATGGGAGAGAGAGAGAGAGCGAGAGAGAGATGGAGAGAGAGATGGAGGGAGGCCTGTGCTCAGTGTAGCCAGCTGCAGACGTCTCTCATTCCTCAGCCCAACACTCATCACCACCATGAGCCCAGGGTGTGTATGAGTGCGTGTGCATGTGTGTGTGTGTGTGTGTGTGTGTGTGTGTGTGTGCATGCGTGTTTCTGTTGTTTTTTGTGTGCATAAAATGAGAAGGGAAGGACTTCCAAATCACTAATGACAGCAGTATGTACCATGTAGTACTAGTCAGAGGTGGAATTAGATGGGGAATGCATGGGGTTGGAGTTCCCAAAGTGAAACCAGAGTAATCTTCTCCATAATTCCACCGCTGGTATTATTATCATTTAGTCCACGATATTTTATGATTACCACTAGAGAGTTGGCACTAGAGAGTTGGCACTAGAGAGTTGGCACTAGAGTGTTGGCACTAGAGAGTTGGCACTAGAGAGTTGGCAGTATTAAACACAATGAAGTATAATCAGTAGGGAGGGCTGGGAGGTTGATTTGTCTAAAGCAATGCTTTCCTCTCTGCCAGGGGGGAAGCCTTTCCAGTGCAGGTACTGCCCCTACAGCGCCACCCAGAAGGGGAACCTGAAGACTCATGTCCTGTGTGTCCACCGCAGGCCCTTCGACAGCAGCCTGTACCCAGACAGACGCCTCAGACGGCCCCGTGCCAACACCTCTGTGACCCCCTACACCTTCCAGGTTGGCTCTGCTAGCTCCTCCTACCTGCCCCACAGCATCATGGGCCTGGGAGAGGCCCCTAGGCCTACACCCACTGGGAGAGATATCATCATGACATCATTGTGTGGGACTTGATGTTGCTATGGCAACTGTATATAGACATAGTCAGCCATGATAGTACTTTAGTTTCAGGTGTGGAGGATGACAGAGATGTTGTTGGAGATGGAGTTGGAAGAGTTGGAGAAAAAAAAACAATGTACATTCCAGTGTGGACTTGAAAATATATTTATCTGTAAGAAACAAACTGCCTATAATAAAGTGTATTGTGGTGTGTGAAGAACAGAGAGATTGAGTGCTTTTTACTTAATTTATACTCAATGTCATAATGATTTATATTCACCCACATACATCCTTCAGCTCAACACTGACTGATTGTCTGATCGTGAGCAGGCACCAAACTAACTTCCCCCAAGCTCTTTCATGCACTATAAATGTTGGTGTTTTGGTAAATATCTCCTGATATGAGTTCTTCAGAACAGTTATCAGTCAGAATCCTATGCCAGATGTTCAGGGTGTAATCATGGCAGATGTAATGGAGTAGAATGCTTTAATTTGTTCTGTATTCCACTCAGGGGAAAAAACTCTCACACATATCATTATCTCCCATTAACAATGGGAACAATGTTCAATTAAGTGGAACCAAAGAAATGGAAACTGCATAGATTAATTTATATCATGGATGCACTGAAATGCAATACAAATCAAATATGATAATCATCCATAGGTGTATATGAGCCTACTGTATATCAGCCCATTTGTAATAAAGAAAGCCCTGCACAGACACACACACACACACACACACACACACACACACACACACACACACACACACACACACACACAGTAGCGGCCATCTACGGTAATGTTAGCAACATTCCGCCTGTAGAACAAGAGATCACCTTGGGCAGCTGTGTGTCTGCATCCGACCCACAGTAACCACGGCGATGTGTTTGATTGACCAACGGCCTGACAACTCCATTCAGCCAGCCACCTGCTAGCTGTCAATCAGGGCAGCCATCCCGGGGCTATTGACGGAGCTGTCAGCCTGGGTGAGACGTGTCTGTCAAAGGTCTCTTCTCCCGCTCTCTCCCTCGCTGCCTGGGCAGCCCACACTCTCCTCCTCCCTCACATTCACTTCTTCTTTCTTCCTTCATTTTCCTATTTTCCTCCTGTTTTCCTTTTGAGACATTGGGGCACTCTAATCTCCACCCCAAAACACTTGTGGGGTTACATCTGTCTGTCTGGCTGTGAAACAATCCCTGAGGTATTGGAATAGATCACAACCACTTTGCAGGGGACTCTTGCGTATGTTAAGTCTCTGTGAGGTTTGCTTGTGAAGGCTCTCCAACTCACCTAGTACAGTATGAGGAAATGACTTGTGTCTATGTATTTAATGTTTGTGCTGTATGTTGTCATTGGTGATGACAGCTGCTTCTCTTCCTCTCTGCCTGTCTTGTCTCTCTCCTCCTCCTCTCCTCCCTCTCTCTGTTCACTCATCCCTCCATCTCTGTACCTGACAGGTGACAAGGCCCAGTCCTCCAGCTGACTGGGTAATCAGAGACCTATCATACAGTATCTGTCTATAGTCTGCCCAGGCCATGCCAAACCTGGCCATGCTGTACCCTACCCTACCTGCCTGGGGTGGTGGGTGACAGAGGACACAGGACAGAGAGTTTAGAGGTGCTACTAATCCCCACGTCTTTGAATGAATTCTGTCACCCAACCATCCACAGACACGCACTCATGCACGCACACACACACACTTACCTGTGTGCATCACCCCAAATATTGTCATGTCAAACTCTTAATTATGCACAGTTTCCCTTAAAGCGTACCCCATTAATTAACGCCCTGAGTTTTTTAATTACTCCTGATCAAGATGAATGTTTCAGTTGTCATCTTGCACCATAGCCAATATGATACTGAGAGGGGTTCACTACTCAGTTTAACAGAAGCAGAGGGTACGGCAAACGCAAGTCTTATTCACTAGGCACGAAATGGGGAGGTAGGCCTACTATCTGAACTTGTGCAATCAGAAATGTTCGTTTTCATTTTCTGTTGCAAAACGTTTCGCAATGGTGTGCTCTAATGAATACGACCCTGGTAGCCGTGGGATCATAGCCGCGGGAAGGGTGCTGGAGGTGCTGCAGCACCCCTCATATATTGAAATACATTAGCCAAAGTTATAGAATTACTGCTGTCTGTTCAGAAAGAAATGAAATAATTCAGAATAGTCTACTAAACAATGAGTAGGCCTAGAACTTAGCCACAGAGAATCAATAGCTCCTTAAAACAAATAGCCTGGTTGTGGATTGTGTGTAGCCCAATAACAAGGCATAACCTAGTCGGGAATGCGCAGCAAATCTGTCAGTGAACAGCATGCAGACAAAACAGGCCTTTCGCAATATTTCAAATACAATGGAAGAAAAACACAGGTTGGAAAGCAAATGGCTCCTACTGAAAAGAGATGTTGGCTACCAAAATACTTGCTCAACTTCCAAATAGGCCTATTGAGCGAAAAAAAAATTACAAAGTAAAACAAGAGAGAGGTAGGCCTTTACAACAAGCGCATCGGCCATCGCTGGCGAGTGAGCTGTGCATCATTGGGTGAGTCAGTGAAACTGAAAACCTTTTTAGGACTCTAATTTCCTCCTCATACTAAACAATATGTGGGACTCCACACAATAGGATTCAAGATGAGGTCGTTTTTATTGATTGATTTATCTCAGTTTGTCAGTGTCAAAGTAGCCTGTCATTGCACTATTAAAAAATATTTTGCCAAAGTATCCAGTAATGTAAAATGACATAGAATTGTATTAAATGCGTTTATAAAAGGCCACATTTTTCCCGGACCCTAGGCTACTAAAAATGGTCCCCATGTGTGTAAGCGCCTCTACTGTACTGCTCTATGCCACTATGCAAATGTGCTGCTTTATTATAAAGGTAAAACAAATGAAAAGGTCACCCCCCAAGCTAACTTTTTGTTCCAGCACCGCCCGATTTACAAATTAAGCACTGAAAACAGGTAGTCTAGACTCTAGCTAAACACCATATACTAAAATATCCACACAAGCCATTAGCGAGCCATAAATCATGAGTTAGAAGATTATGAATATAGGCTATATTTTGAAGTTATTATTTAATCTGTAAAGAATAATTGAGCTAGCTAACTAGCAGATTTACATCAATCATCAACATCAATGATCAGCTGATATCCCACCCTCTTTTCCTGATGTCAATCATGTTTTTAGGAGGTACTGTAACTAGCTTGCTTACAATTTGAAGCTGGTTGAGAGAATGCCAAGAGTGTGCAAAGCTGTCATCAAGGCAAAGGGTGGCTACTTTGAAGAATCTCAAATATAAAATATATTTTGATTAGTTTAACAATTTTTTGGTTACTACATGATTCCATATGTGTTATTTCATAGTTTTGATGTCTTCACTATTATTCTATAATGTAGAAAATTGTGAAAATAAAGAAAAACCCTTGAATGAGTAGGTGTGTCCAAACATTTGACAGGTACTGTATATATAAAATATATCTATTTTAATACATTTTACTTCATTATTTTCCCCTAACCCTACCATCCCTCCCCTAATAGGTGTGTCCAAACTTTTGACTGGTAGTGTATATATATCTACAGGTGTCCTAAATTCAAAAATCAAATAGCAAAATTATCCTTGGTATGACCATCTTAAAACAATTCCATATGTTAGCTTAGTAGAAACCTAGCCTCGGGCCTTTAGACTCTAGGGAATTATGGACCCATGTTACATCTGACACAGCAGGGGTCTGTTCCATAATTCCATATGTGGGAGACACTGCGTGAGCTCCAGAATGGCTCAGAAATTAATCGCATTGATTGATATGTTATGACAGGTACATGTGATTTGGAGTGACAGATCACAGATCACAACTTGATTATCCCCACATTGGCCTTTTGTTATGAACCTGTATCTATGATGTTTAACTTGCTAATACATTTTCATTCTCATAACATCCAGAAATAGTCTTGTCTCCATCAGAGCCTGCAGAAAATGTCATTTCTCACTCCCAAACAATTAGCCATGTGTGGAACGTACTGCATGTCCACGTAGACTGTAATAGTAGTACCACTTCGAGAGCTTGGGACTATAAGGTTCTATCTGCAAAAGACGATTCTGAGAAAAGGTTCAGCAATTTCTATCTTATATTCTTTTGAACAACAACATGAATTGGGGTATTTAGAGTACTATATAGGTAGAGAACATTGAACAGAACAAGATTATGTCAATAGCAAAATGTAGACAAAAATGCAGATAGAACCTTATAGTCCCAAGCTCTCCACTTATCTAGAACAAGAGAGTACAGATGTGAAGGAACCTTAGTACATTACAAGTTTGCCAAGTTAAAGTTTATGTAAATTAATGGGATGCCGCTCTCATTACTGTGTTTTCAAGTGTATACAAGTACCCCCTCATTCGACCTTCATTCACTTATTATATCCCTTTCATACTAAGAAGTTTTTCTGCCAACTTCACCATACCGCCAACTTTTTTCTGGCTTTTCTTTATATGTGAAAGGTATTGCCAGTATCAAAGCCGAAGCTTCTATTTCCACCTAACGACCTAGTAATCATTTTGGTAATGCTGAGGCGGCATTGGCACACACTATGCTCTTAAACTCTTGATGGTTGCTAGGCAGCACCAGTTAACCATCCTCCTGCCAGTTGTAAACTTTGTGAGGCATGTCACTTCTCCCATCTCTTCACATAGCCAACCACTAAGCATGCACTGTTTTCTGAACCACAACTGGATGGTCCATAAAGAATTACTGTGGGAATAAATTTCACTGAATGAATAAAACAGGCTACTGCAATTGAAGGCATGTATCAAATTTGAGCTTACTGAAACTCCCAAAGTCATCTAATCGTTGAAATACATTTTAAGCAATAGACTACCCATCCATGGTGAACTAGATCAGGGTTTCCCAAACTCTGTCCTGGGGCCACCCCTGGATGCATGTTTTGGTTTTTGCCCTAGCGCTACACAACTGATTCAAATAACCAACTCAACATAAAGCTTTGATTATTTGAATCAGCTGTGTAGTGCTGGGCCAAAACCAAAACGTGCACCCAGGGGGGGCCCCAGGACAGAGTTTGGGAAACTCTGAACTTGATGATAATTTCAGCACCATCGCGCTGCTTTAAGACAAGCGTGGGAACTCGTCTTGATAAATCAATCAATGTCAGATTTTTGTTTTCACTGAATCTCCGTTTGGATATTGGTTAGGCTACAATTACCCTGGGGAAATGTTAGCTATGTTGAGGTGAGTGCTGCTCATGATTATCTTGTCTGGTTGGCTCATTTATTAGAACATTTTGCCAGCATGTTATGTACTTTAACAAGTGGATTATTTTGTTCTTCATTCGCAGTCACTTATTAGCCTAGACCTACTCCCAACCAAAAGCCGGTGACTTCACTGACTTGTCTCAATCAATGTGATTTTGTTTAACTGAATCTCCATCTGTATAGGCTATTTGGTTAATTGGTCTCTGGCTGGGCAAATAAGTGGAGGTGGTATAGCTAATCTTTTAGTTTGCTTATCTGTCACTGATCAGAAACATTTAGCATGCATAATACCATGACATTGTTGAATACTTGTTTCTGATTGTGTAACAAGGTGAGTAGGACGGAGCCAGGCGCAGGAGGTGTGAATCAAAGAATATGGTGTATCAGGCCAATATAGCAGTCCGCAGCAATGCGTAAACCAAATACAGTGCGACTTAAATGCGTACTGGGAAAGCAAAACACACGGGTGAATATCCCGGCGATTAAAGTAACATAATGCTCAACACGAGCTAGCGACACCTCCACATGGAACAATAACACACAAAGTCATGGGGGAGCAGAGGGAATAATTATACAGAGACTGATGAGGGGATATGTAGCAGGTGGGTGTGAAAAACAAGACAAAACAAATGGAATGATGAAAAGAGGAGCGGCATTGGCTAGAAGGCCGAAGCCTGCCCGAACAATGAGATGAGACAGCTTCATAGGGAGTCATGACAGATTGGCTTGAAGGCCATTCGAGAGCATGCATTATTTCCCTATAACGCACGGTTAATTTGCACGGTAGAATTCAATGGCTATAGTTTATTCTCACAAAATGTTAGCTATTAATATCAGATCAAACAATAATATCAAGGGCCTGGAAATCCTGGGCTTAAAAACAAAGGTGTCATTGTACGCTGATGATTCATGTTTTCTTTTAAATCCACAATTTGGATCCCTCCACAGCCTCATTGATGATCTAGATACTTTTTCTAACTTCTCTGGATTATGATAAATAAAATAAAAAAATAAAAAATTATAAATGTACTATATTACGTATTGGATCACTAAAAAATACAACTTTTACATTACTGTGTGGTTTACCAATAAAATGGTCTGACGGTGAAGTGGACATACTCAGTGTTCATATCCCGAAAGAAAGAAATGATCTCATTACAATACATTTTAATAGAAAGTTAGCAAAAATAGATAAGATCTTGCTACCATGGAAAGGAAAATACCTGTCTATTTGTGAAAAATCACCCTGATTAACTCTTTAGTCATATCCCAGTTTACCTATTTGCTTATTGGCTTGCCTACACCAAGAGACTTCTTTTTTAAATTCCATAAGAAAACAATATTCCATTTTATTTGGAACGGCAAGCCAGACAATATTAAACGGGCCTATTTATATAATGAATATGAATTCGGAAGGCAGAAATGATTAAATATTAAAGCATTAGACCTCTCACTAAAGGCTTCAGTCTTTCAAAAGTAATACTTCATTCCGAACTGGTTCTCTAGCAGACTAGTAATAATGTCTCACCCCATGTTCAAGAATGGCCTTTTTCCCTTTATTCAGATTACAACCTCTCACTTACGGTTATTTGAAAATGAAATAATCTCCAAAAATGTGTTAAAACATCACAGCACAGTTGAAAAAGATATGGCAAATAGAAATCAAAACTGGATGGTGTTCAGAGATAGATGGGAGGGGTTGAGTGAGGCTGAAGGATGGGACTAAAAACAAACAAAAGATAACTATTGTATCCTGTGTCCGTAAAATGTATATAGTATGTATAAGCTGGAAGTAGAAGCCTAACTAGTTGTCCACTAGTTAACTCCAATTAGGGGAGGGATGGTAGGGTTAGGGGAAAATAATGAAGTAAAATGTATTAAAATAGATATATTTTATATATACAGTACCAGTCAAATGTTTGGACACACCTACTCATTCAAGGGTTTTTCTTTATTTTTACTATTTTCTACATTATAGAATAATAGTGAAGGCATCAAATCTATCAAATAACACATATGGAATCATGTATTAACCAAAAAAGTGTTAAACAAATCAAAATATATTTTATATTTGAGATTCTTCAAAGTAGCCACCCTTTGCCTTGATGACAGCTTTGCACACTCTTGGCATTCTCTCAACCAGCTTCAAATTGTAAGCAAGCTAGTTACAGTACCTCCTAAAAACATGATTGACATCAGGAAAAGAGGGTGGGATATGAAGGAGTTCCCACATATGGCCTCCTGTAGCTCAGTTGGTAAAGCATGGCGCTTGCAATGCCAGGGTTGTGGGTTCGATTCCCACGTGGGGCCAGTATGAAAAATGTATGCACTCACGCTCTGGATAAGAGGATCTGCTAAATTACTAAAATGTAAATGCTGAGCACTTGTTGGCTGCTTTTCCTGCACTCTGTGTTCCAACTAATCCCAAACCATCTCAATTGGGTTGAGGTCGGGTAATTGTGGAGGCAAGGTCATCTGATGCAGCACTCCATCACTCTCCTTCTTGGTCCAATAGCCCTTACACAGCCTGGAGGTGTGTTCGGTCATTGTCCTGTAGAAAAACAAATGATAGTCTCACTAAGCGCAAACCAGATGGGATGGCATATCGCTGTGGTAGCCATGCTGGTTAAGTGTGCCTTGAATTCTAAATAAAAACTGACACCAGCAAAGCACCATCCCTCCTCCATGCTTCGTGGTGGGAATCACACATGCGGAGATCATCCGTTCACCTACTCTGTGTCTCACAAAGACACAGCGGTTGGAACCAAAAATCTCAAATTTGGACTCATCAGACCAAAGGACAGATTTCCACCGGTCTCTTTGTCCATTGCTCGTGTTTCTTGGCCCAAGCAAGTCTCTTCTTCTTATTGGTGTCCTTTTGTAGTGGTTTCTCTGCAGCAATTTGACCATGAAGGCCTGATTCACACAGTCTCCTCTGAACAATTGATGTTGAGATGTGTCTGTTACTTGTACTATATGAAGCAGTTATTTGGGCTGCAATTTCGGAGGCTGGTAACTCTAATAAACTTAACCTTTGCAGCAGAGGTAACTCTGGGTCTTCCTTTCCTGTGGCGGTCCTCATGAGAGCCAGTTTCATCATAGCGCTTGATGGTTTTTGCGACTGCACTTGAAGAAACTTTCAAAGTTCTTGAAATGTTCAGAATTCACTGACCATGTCTTAAATTAATGATGGACTGTCTTTTCTCTTTGCTTATTTGAGCTGTTCTTGCCATTCTATGGACTTGGTCTTTTACTAAATAGGGCTATCTTCTGTATACCACCCCTACCTTGTCACAACACAACTGATCGGCTCAAATGCATTAAGAAGGAAAGAAATTCCACAAATTAACTTTTAAGAAGGCATACCTGTTAATTGAAATGCATTCCAGGTGACTACCTCATGAAGCTGGTTGAGAGAATGCCAAGAGTGTGCAAAGCTGTCATCAAGGCAAAGGGTGGCTACTTTGAAGAATCTCAAACATAAAATATATTTTGATTTGTTTAACACTTTTTTGGTTACTACATGATTCCATATGTGTTATGTCATGGTTTTAATGTCTTCACTATTATTCTACAATGTAGAAAATAATAAAAATAAAGAAAAACCCTTGAATGAGTAGGTGTGTCCAAACTTTTGACTGGTACTATATATATTTACAAAGAAATATATTGGGGATTGGAAATGATGCAGAAAATTACATTGATGGAAGCCACAATCTATCTGCAATATTAAAGCTGATCTACCAACGCGTGTTGTTGAACATACCTTACACGTCGTTCATTACTTTCCATAGAACGCATAGACCCTCTTCGATTATCTCTTACATAATGTAGCCCAAATCAAGTGTAGGCCTATTATTTTGCTCAATCACATATAGGCAACTCCAAAAGCCAGTGGGGCCTGTGAGATATCAACACGAAATCATTTGGACATAACATACTGTAATTCAACTCAAAATATGCCATTCTATTGTTTTGAAAATAATTGTTATTAGTCTTAAAATGTTTCTTAGGACCTGCCTAAACACATTAATAATGGATTTATTTTTGATGGTGTATATTCAATGGTTTATTAAAATAGACGCCCACCCACATCTGCACACCACTACTACCACTCATCACCAGCATGCCAGCATGAGGGAGATATAAAAGGCTTATGCAGGCAAGAATGTGGTAAAAATGAGCCTGTTTGTAAGGGGGTCATATAAACATTGTCCCAAAAAAATTACAGGCAAAATACCGTAAATCCTAAGTGAAAACAGTGTTACTGCAATATCTACATTCCGAATATCTCTTTATAAATTGGCCTTCACATAACAAATTAAAGTTATCACCTCTTTCCAATTGGCTTCCACAGAACTCTAAGTTCTAAGAGGCAGGTCATGTTGAGCCAATCAGTCTGTCTGTAGGAAGTAAAGGAAACAGTGTGACAGGAGAGGTAATGAGAACTAATAGACACTAATCACAGGTTGCATCCCAAATGGCACCCAGTCCCTAATTAGTGCACAGAGTCCTATGGGCCCTGGTCAAAAGTAGTGCACTAAATAGGTGCCATTTGGAATTTAGACACTGTGTTCCTCACACTGTACATGAAAAATGCATGCTTATTAGCTTGTTGTGAAAACAATATTGAAGACTGATGGCAATTGCGACATGGCGCCACAGTTTAAACATATTTTTCTCCCCTGACAGTTTACAACCCCAGACGTCTCTCTCGGATTGAATTACAAAGAATCTGATGAATACGGAAATAGTTGTCAGGTAAAGTAGATTGTGTGATCATGAAACCATGCCCACTGTAGAATATACTCACATTCTCCATGTCAGATCGTAAGAGTAGGGGCATCTTGTAGAGGTACATGGTTTATCTATTAGAACAATTCAGGGACATGTGGTTTGCCATTTGAACATGACTCTCCATTTTTTACACGTTTGACTGACAGACATGCAGGCCAGGTGGGGCAGGGGCTGAGTGAATCATGCTTTTGACAGCACTCATGTTTGACAAGACTGTGTGAGACTCAAAGTACAGCATCCAGTCATGGCCTGTCAGTCAAAAACGAAACAGGCTCCCACAGAACTGAGACGTGCAAGTTTAGTCACAGTTACAAAGAAACTAATGCCCGTGAACTGCAACTAGGCACACATTTTGGCCCCACAGCCCTGCATGTCCCGAAGGCTGGGATTGAATGCTTGCCAAAGAACATAAGCTCAAGATATAAAAATAATTACAAGGGGACAAATAAAACATGAGGATTATGTCAGTGTGAGAAATGGAGACTTGGTAATTATCTGTGTGTACGTTCCTCTACTGTTACAGTAGCTGCAGGCCTGCAGACTGGAGCCCCGGAGTCCTGCACCTGTGCTCCAAACATCCAGAGGGATTTAGAGAGAGAGGCTGGAGAGAGGGATGATGCTTTGATGTGTGAGAGAGGGAAAGAGAGAGAGAGAGAGAGAGAGAGAGAGAGAGAGAGAGAGAGAGAGAGAGAGAGAGAGAGAGAGAGAGAGAGAGACAGAGATAGAGACAGAGACAGAGATAGAGACAGAGACAGAGACAGAGACAGAGACAGAGACAGAGAGAGAGAGACAGAGAGAGAGAGAGAGAGGGAAAGAGAGAGAGAGAGAGAGAGAGAGAGAGAGAGAGAGAGAGAGAGAGAGAGAGAGAGGGAAAGAGAGAGAGAGAGGGAAAGAGAGAGAGAGAGAGAGAGAGAGAGAGAGAGAGAGAGAGAGAGAGAGAGAGAGAGAGAGAGAGAGAGAGAGAGAGAGAGAGAGAGAGAGAGAGAGAGAGAGAGAGAGAGAGAGAGAGAGAGGAGAGAGAGAGAGAGAGAGAGAGAGAGAGAGAGAGAGAGAGAGAGAGAGAGAGAGAGAGAGAGAGAGAGAGAGAGAGAGAGAGAGAGAGAGAGGGAGAGAGAGGGAGAGAGAGAGAATGCCAGTATAGGGCACTGAGATGTAAGCTTTGCTTACTTGGATTCCAAAACCCATGTATTTTAAGCATACATTTGGGGAGATTAACCTAATCTACATACATACATACATACAGTGAGGGAAAAAAGTATTTGATCCCCTGCTGATTTTGTACGTTTGCCCACTGACAAAGAAATGATCCGTCTATAATTTTAATGGTAGGTATATTCGAACAGTGAGAGATAGAATAACAACAAAAAAATCCAGAAAAACGCATGTCAAAAATGTTATAAATTGATATTTATTTTAATGAGGGAAATAAGTATTTGACCCCTCTCAATCAGAAAGATTTCTGGCTCCCAGGTGTCTTTTATACAGATAACGAGCTGAGATTAGGAGCACACTCTTCAGCAATCAATCAATCAGATTCCAAACTCTCCACCATGGCCAAGACCAAAGAGCTCTCCAAGGATGTCAGGGACAAGATTGTAGACCTACACAAGGCTGGAATGGGCTACAAGACCATCGCCAAGCAGCTTGGTGAGAAGGTGACAACAGTTGGTGCGATTATTCGCAAATGTAAGAAACACAAAATACCTGTCAATCTCCCTCGGCCTGGGGCTCCATGCAAGATCTCACCTCGTGGAGTTGCAATGATCATGAGAACGGTGAGGAATCAGCCCAGAACTACATGGGAGGATCTTGTCAATGATCTCAAGGCAGCTGGGACCATAGTCACCAAGAAAACAATTGGTAACACACTACGCCGTGAAGGACTGAAATCCTGCAGCGCCTGCAAGGTCCCCCTGCTCAAGAAAGCACATATATGCCAATGAACATCTGAATGATTCAGAGGAGAACTGGGTGAAAGTGTTGTGGATAAGACCAAAATGGAGCTCTTTGGCATCAACTCAACTCGCCGTGTTTGGAGGAGGAGGAATGCTGCCTATGACCCCAAGAACACCATCCCCACCGTCAAACATGGATGTGGAAACATTATGCTTTGGGGGTGTTTTTCTGCTAAGGGGACAGGACAACTTCACCGCATCAAAGGGATGATGGACGGGGCCATGTACCGTCAAATCTTGGGTGAGAACCTCCTTCCCTCAGCCAGAGCATTGAAAATGGGTTGTGGATGGGTATTCCAGCATGACAATGACCCAAAACACACGGCCAAGGCAACAAAGGAGTGGCTCAAGAAGAAGCACATTAAGGTCCTGGAGTGGCCTACCCAGTCTCCAGACCTTTATCCCATAGAAAATCTGTGGAGGGAGCTGAAGGTTCGAGTTGCCAAACGTCAGCCTCGAAACCTTAATGACTTGGAGAAGATCTGCAAAGAGGAGTGGGACAAAATCTCTCCTGAGATGTGTGCAAACCTGGTGGCCAACTACAAGAAACGTCTGACCTCTGTGATTGCCAACAAGGGTTTTGCCACCAAGTACTAAGTCATGTTTTGGGGTCAAATACTTATTTCCCTCATTAAAATGCAAATCAATGTGTTTTTCTGGATTTTTTTTGTTGTTATTCTGTCCCTCACTGTTCAAATAAACCTACCATTAAAATTATAGACTGATCATTTCTTTGTCAGTGGGCAAACGTACAAAATCAGCAGGGGATCAAATACTTTTTTCCCTCACTGTACATATATACAGATGTAGGATCTTAATTTGAGCCAGTTTGCTACAGCAGGAATAATCCTGCAGCAACAGGACATTTGAATTAATATGTGGATTATAATTAATATAAATTTTTTTAGGGGTTGATATATTTTTCATTAGGTCAAATCGAGTCAGAAATTTCAAAGTGGAAATGACAAACTTTAGAAGCCTTTTAAAATCTCAAATACACAAAAAGGTTGCATTTCCTGCTGTGCAGGAACATTCTCAGCAACAAAAGAATGGTCAAATTAAGATCCTACATCTGTACATACATGCACAGAAATGGAATTGTTTTTTTCACTTGATTTGAAGAGACAGCCATGTCCTTGACAAATATACACCTGTCATTGGGTCAAGTCAAATCGCATTGTCAGTGTCACCAAGCAAGGCTATGAATGTGTGTGTGAGTTTGTTTGTGTGTCTCTTCTGGATAAATCTCTGTAAACATCAATGTTTTACTTTCCCATGCAGTCAACACAAGAAATATATCCTAACCCTTAAATGTAACAACTTGTTATTTTGAGTTTGTCACGATCGTCTACCAGAGATGAGGACCAAGGCGCAGCGTTGCAGGCAAACATACTCTTTAATAGAGACACGATCAAAAACGACAAACGATACGTGACAGTTCACGGTCTAACATAAACAGACTTGAAACAAGATCCCACAAACACAAATGGGAAACAGACAGTTTAAATATGGCTCCCAATCAGAGACAACCAACGACAGCTGACACTCGTTGCCTCTGATTGGGAGCCACTCAGGCCAACATAGAAATACACATACCAGATAACCAAATGAAATGCACACCCTGGCTCAACATACAAGTGTCCCCAGAGCCAGGGCGTGACAGAGTTGGATACAATTATTACTTTAAGTTAGATGAAGTTGTTATTTTGAGTTGGATAAAATTATTACTTTAAATTACATGAATTTAATATTTAAAACTTTTGACACAATGTCCTAAAAATGTCCTCAGGAACATCCCGGTAATACACTGAGAACTAAACAAAAACCTCCAGGGGATCATGACACAACGTCCTGATGACTTTAGATGACCATTTCAGGACGGTCTGGGGACGTCCTAAGGACTAATTTTAGTTTCCAGGGCTTCTTCGTGTCAGGCGGGTAGAATGGGTGTGGACTGGTCAAACACTGTCTAGTTTTGATGAATTGGTCTGCCCCCCCCCCCCTCTTCTCTCTCTCTCTTCTCTCTACTTCTCTCTCTCTCCTCTCTCTCTACCTCTGTCTCTCACCCTTTTTCTCTCTCTGCAGTGGCAGGGTTGGGGGAGGGGCTGGTTATGGGGACTGAGGGAGGGGGTGGGTGATGAGCTGCTGCAATAATAAGCAGATTTTAATGATTTACTATAAATCAGCTGCAGTGGCGTCTGCTGGGGCAGACTGAGGGGGATGACAGCTCCTGACTCACACACCTCGCAAATGCCTCACTGATGATGTGTGTGTGCTTCAGATCATCAATCACTGGGCTTAGTGTGCAAGAGCATCGTACTCACATACACGCACATACTGTACACACACACACACACACACACACACACACACACACACACACACACACACACACACACACACACACACACACACACGCACACACGCACATGCACACACACACACGCACACACACACACACACACACACATAAACACCAGTGGAGGCTGCTGAGGGGAAGACGGCTCATTATAATGGTTGGAATGGAGTCAATTTACTCCATTCCAGCCATTATTATGAGCCGTCCTCCCCTCAGCAGCCTCCACTGATAAACACATGTACTGTATGCACGCAAGCATGCACACACACACACACATAAACACATGTATGCACTCACCCACGCACACGCAAGCACGAACACACACACACACCGCACCACGTTTCCTTTCCTGTAATGTCTCCTCTGTTGAGACAGGGGACAAATCAAAATCATGGGTACATACGTTCAAGAGGGTAAGAGATTGTCTGGTCGGTGTTTCCCTATTCTATTGATCCCATTTTACTGGCATCACCACCAAGCTGTCTCACAAACCCTGGTACAAGGATGGATTGAAAGTGGATGATTGAAAGAGGAGAGGAGGGTGACATTCACTGTTATTTCCCATCTCACTTTGAATGACATTGAAAGTGCCAAGAGTTTTGGGGATGTTCAAACACTAACACAACAGAATGAATCTAACCTGGCATATGGATGTATTTCAGTATCTGGCACTAAAGAGATACACAGTATTTATTCCTGTCTCTCTGCATAGCTTCACTAGATGTCATGTATCTGACTGAAGGTGTTGGTGCCATCTCTCGTGCCATGGGTTGATGGGGAAAACATTGAAGTGAACCCTTCTCGACAGCCCACCTATAAGTGTTGAGGGAGATGTAGAGCTGTGACACAATATGTTACTTGTTGCAGTGGAGACAAGTATGCTCTATTTCCCCCATCCATGTACTTATTGCTATCTTTCTTCTCTTTTTTCGCACAAGTGAACGTGATGGTACACTCTTACAAACAAAGGTGCGACAGTGCCTTCAGAAAGTATTCACACCCCTTGACTTTTTCCACATTTTGTTGTGTTACAAGCTGGGATTAAAATTGATTTAATTGTAATTTTTTTCCCAACAATCTACACAAAATACTCTAATGTCAAAGTGGGAGAAAAAAAATCTTACATGTATTTTAAAAAATCATGAAAAATACAGCACTAATATATCTTGATTACATAAGTATTCAACCCCTGAGTCAATACATGTTAGAATCACCTTTGTCAGCATTTACAGCTGTGAGTCTTTCTGGGTAAGTCTCCAAGAGCTTTGCACACCTGGATTGTACAACATTTGCACATTATTCTTTAAAAAATTCTTCAAGCTCTGTGAAGTTGGTTGTTGATTGATTGCTGATTGTTGATTGTTTGTTGTTTTGTTTGTTGTTTTGTTTGTTAATTGTTGATTGATTGTTGATTGATTACTAGACAGCCATTTTCAAGTCTTGCCATACATTTTCAAGCTGATTTAAGTTAAAACTGTAACTAGGCCACTCAGGAACATTCAATGTCGTCTTGGTAAGCAACTCCAGTGTATATTTGGCCTTCTGTTTTAGGTTATTGTCCTGCTGAAAGATGAATTTGTTTCCCAGTATCTGTTGGAAAGCAGACTCAACCAGGTTTTCCTCTAGGATTTTGCTTGTGCTCAGCTCTATTCCGTTTCTTTTTATCCTAAAAACACTCCTATCACAGCCATTAAACTCTGTATCTGTTTTAAAGTCACCATTGGCCTCATGGTGAAATCGCTGAGCGGTTTCCTTCCTCTCCGGCAACTGAGTTAGGAAGGACACCTGTATCGTTGTAGTGACTGGGTGTATTGATTGTGTAATTTATAACTTCACCATGCTCAAAGGGATATTCAATGTCTGCTTTTTTTTTTACCCATCTACTGTACCAATGGGTGCCCTTCTTTGCAAGGAATTGGAAAACCTCCCTAGTCTTTGTGGTTGAATTTGTGTTTGAAATTCACTGCTCGACTCAGGGTGAGTCCATGCAACTTATTATGTGACTTGTTAAGCACATTTTTACTCCTGAACTTAAGGCTTGCCATAACAAAGGGATTGAATACTTATTGACTCAATACATTTCAGATTTTCATTTTTAATTAAATTGAAAAAAAAAAATGGTCAAAACATAATTCCACTTTGACATTATGGGGTATTGTGTGTAGGCCAGTGACACAAAATCTCTATTTAATTCATTTTAAATTCAGGCTGTAACACAACAAATGTGGAAAAAGTCAAGGGGTGTGAATACTTTCTAAAGGCACTTTATCTAGAACCTAAAAGGGTTATTCGGCTGTCCCCCTTTGTAGAACCCTATTTGGTACTGAAAATAACCCTTTTGGAACACTTTTTTCTAAGAGTGTATATTCCCTTATATAATAGATACTCTTTAAAGCTGGAATCCTTAATGGTGAAACAGCCACATCCGTTTGCAATATTACAACAATAAAGAAGTAACTGCAAACAACGAACACTGTTTTTTCCCGTCGGACATCGTTGCACGCAGAATAGAAGAGCACAATCTGCACTGCAATTCCATGCTGAGCGACGCTCCTCAGCTCTGCAACAAAAACAATAACAACGGTGGTGGGGCGGCCAGTGGCGCTGTTTCCCCCTACTGCGTCTCCATCTTTAAGAGCAAGAAAATGAAACTATTGAAACAAAGGACAGGGAAAGATAGAAAAGAATCGGAGGAGAGAAGACAAACATATTGAAGGCATTATTCAGATTGATGATCTTGACATTGTTATTGTATCCTTCTAAAGATAATAGTGCAATTTTGAGTAATGATGATTCAGAGCAAAACAGATACACAGACCCGTTAGTACTTCCTGTAATGAGTATTATTACTGTCTGTTTTGGATTATTACTGTTGTACTTCTTCATAGAGGTCAGGCACGTCATTAGTTAAACTGTAATGAAAATATAATTTAATGTATTTCTTTATCAGGTCATGGATCACATTAAATCTTAGATAAACAACTTTAATTACATATTGATTGATATGGCATTAATCTTGAGTGCTGTTGATGTAATTAAAATGATAAAATGTAATATTTAATATAGGTGGGAGCTCCTTTTTGTCTCTTTCAACTTTTGATCTGATTTATTCCTCTAGTCTATATACAGTATATAGATAAACTTTGTCTGCATGAGGGGTTGGTTCTCTGACTTTGCACCAGCTCTAAATAATCTTTGCTTTGCTCTCTCCATAGAGGTCAGGGAGTTTGCACGTCTCAATGGGACTTCCTCGTCAAATAAACATTAACATAAAATAAACCACAAATCATAAAATAAATGTTCTGTAAATAAATTCACTCTTTGAAACCAGGGGATAAAAATATATCTGAAGATAGATTTCAAAACATGCCCTGTGCTTAGGACTGATTTGATCATCATCATGAACCCCATCGTTATGCCTCTCTCATCTCTGTGTGGTATCATGGGATCCCTTGTAGTCTTCTCCATTGTGAAATATCTGCTTAATCACTGGCCAAGCATCACATAAAGCCCCGGCTCACATATCATGTATTGTTTATTGTGTTTTCATTGTTCCCTTGCAGTCCCCCAGTCCCAGTGTCACTCCTATAGGCTGGGTCAGTGTCAGGTCAGTCCCAGTGTCACTCATATAGGCTGGATCACTCTCAGGTCAGTCCCAGTGTCACTCCTATAGGCTGGGTCAGTGTCAGGTCAGTCCCAGTGTCACTCCTATAGGCTGGGTCAGTGTCAGGTCAGTCCCAGTGTCACTCCTATAGGCTGGGTCAGTGTCAGGTCAGTCCCAGTGTCACTCCTATAGGCTGGGTCAGTGTCAGGTCAGTCCCAGTACCAATCCTATAGGCTGGATCATTCTCAGGTCAGTCCCAGTGTCACTCTTATAGGCTGGGTCAGTGTCAGGTCAGTCCCAGTGTCACTCTTATAGGCTGGGTCAGTGTCAGGTCAGTCCCAGTGTCACTCCTATAGGCTGGGTCAGTGTCAGGTCAGTCCCAGTGTCACTCCTATAGGCTGGGTCAGTGTCAGGTCAGTCCCAGTACCAATCCTATAGGCTGGATCACTCTCAGGTCAGTCCCAGTGTCACTCCTATAGGCTGGATCACTCTCAGGTCAGTCCCAGTGTCACTCTTATAGGCTGGGTCTGTCTCATGTCAGTCCCAGTGTCACTCCTATAGGCTGGATCACTCTCAAGTCAGTCCCAGTGTCACTCTTATAGGCTGGGTCAGTCTCCGGTCAGTCCCAGTTTCACTCTTATAGGCTGGGTCAGTCTCAGGTCAGTCCCAGTTTCACCCCTATAGGCTGGGTCAGTCTCAGGTCAGTCTCATGTCAGTCCCAGTGTCACTCCTATAGACTGGGTCAGTCTCAGGTCCCAGTGTCAGTCTCATGTCAGTCCCAGTGTCACTCCTATAGACTGGGTCAGTCTCAGGTCCCAGTGTCAGTCTCATGTCAGTCCCAGTGTCACTCCTAAAGGCTGGGTCAGTCTCATGTCAGTCCCAGTGTCACTCCTATAGGCTGGGTCAGTCTCAGGTCCCAGTGTCAGTCTCATGTCAGTCCCAGTGTCACTCCTATAGGCTGGGTCAGTCTCATGTCAGTCCCAGTGTCACTCCTATAGGCTGGGTCAGTCTCATGTCAGTCCCAGTGTCACTCCTATAGGCTGGGTCAGTCTCAGGTCCCAGTGTCAGTCTCATGTCAGTCCCAGTGTCACTCCTATAGGCTGGGTCAGTCTCATGTCAGTCCCAGTGTCACTCCTATAGGCTGGGTCAGTCTCATGTCAGTCCCAGTGTCACTCCTATAGGCTGGGTCAGTCTCATGTCAGTCCCAGTGTCACTCCTATAGGTTGGGTCAGTCTCAGGTCAGTTTCAGGTCAGTCCCAGTGTCACGCTTATAGGCTGGGTCAGTCTCAGGTCAGTCCCACTGTCACTCCTATAGGCTGGGTCAGTCTCAAGTCAGTGGTGATACCGTGGGCCAGTCATTAGGAATGTTTGTGGGTGGTGTCTCTCTCTCTCTCTCTCTGTGTGTGTGTGTGTGTACGTGTGTGTGTGGAAGATAGGGGAGGGGGTGCGTGTGTGTGTGTGCATGCATGTTTGTGTATAAAAGTGTTATCTCTAGATGTGTGTCCCACTGCGCAGATCCTGTTCCCAGATCAATCAATTGCTTTTCAATAATAACTCAGAGGCTACTGTTGTGTAGCCTAACTGGACACGTACAGGTGATTCAGTAGAGAGACACTGACTGTATTGTTCAGACACAATGCTGATGGATGGACAGAGCTGAAGCCTCTGGTTCACAGCCTCTGACGTTATTGGACCATTTCTAATTGAGGTAACATGTGGTCCCATCAAGGCCCTCTGACACTGCTGTGCTTTGACAAGCTGTAGCACCTCACTGACAACACTTATTCTGAGGGCCTCGCATCACTAACACACCATCAGCATCAGCTCTTCTCACTCACCTCCAGTCTCTGACCTGACACATGTCCACTATGTGTGTGTGTGTGTGTGTGTGTGTGTGTGACAGGAGAATGAGCGGCTTCCAGTTGTTAAACATCTGCAGACATACAGTACAGGAGTCTGGGCAGTGAGGGGAGGGGGGTAAGTGACATGTTTGCTTAAACATTACCCTTAAACAGCCCTTAGAAGTAATTCCATTGTGTAGATTAAATCTTTGTGTATCTAGGCATTACTTCTGCTGTTCTATTGTTCAAGAGAAACAAGATCTGTGTGTGTGTGTGTTTCTGTCTGTATCTACATATACAGTACAGTTTGTCCATTATGTCACTGAGGGGTCGATCAGTTTCACATCCCACCCCCCAACCCCGGAGACTGGAAGACATTCCTAGTGAGAACAAACCTTTAATTGTTCGCCCTGTCGCCATGTAAGGGAAATGATGCGTTATATTGCATCATCACTCTCCCACCAGTCCCCCAGATGACCCCTGAATCAATGTTCCAGCTTAATGGGCCTATTGTTGTACCAAGTTTTAATCTCAAACCTTCAGACAGTTAGCCTGAGTCCCAGATCTGTTTGTGCTGTCTTGCCAACTCCCATGACAGCAATAAAGTTGTCAAGACAGCACAAACAGATATGGGACTCAGGCAATCAGACAATCACTGTCAAACAGAAGCTACTTTGTCTTGTGTCTAAAACACCTCCCTCCAATAAGATCTTCAGTTCGGCAATCCATGAAGAAGTAGTGTCTGCTTTTGGGAATTTAGGGTGGACAATCAGAAATACTTCAAATATCAGAGCTGTAGTACATCATGCTACACATGCTATACCGTCTATGAAGTACTTCATACACTACACTTTCCTCTCACCCTCTTTTGTTCTTCCCCTCAGTGGACCAGTATCCGAGGGAAGAGTAGAGGCTCAGATTGAATTACAACTCTGACTGAATTACTTTTCAACCGCCCAAGAGGGTGCAAGTTTGGGTCAGTTACTATTGACATGCACATCCAGGGAGCTGTGGAATGGGGGTCGGAGAGAGGGTGTAGTGGTGGCATGTTAGTGGTGCTGCTGATTGGGTAGGGGCTATGGCATAGAAATAGATATATACATCATGTTACATATACAGTGGGGAGAACAAGTATTTGATACACTGCCGATTTTGCAGGTTTTCTTACTTACAAAGCATGTAGAGGTCTGTAATTTTTATCATAGGTACACTTCAACTGTGAGAGACGGAATCTAAAACAAAAATCCAGAAAATCACATTGTATGTTTTTTAAGTAATTAATTTGCATTTTATTGCATGACATAAGTATTTGATCACCTACCAACCAGTAAGAATTCCGGCTCTCACAGACCTGTTAGTTTTTCTTTAAGAAGCCCTCCTGTTCTCCACTCATTACCCGTATTAACTGCACCTGTTTGAACTTGTTACATGTATAAAAGACACCTGTCCACACACTCAATCAAACAGACTCCAACCTCTCCACAATGGCCAAGACCAGAGAGCTGTGTAAGGACATCAGGGATAAAATTGTAGACCTGCACAAGGCTGGGATGGGCTACAGGACAATAGGCAAGCAGCTTGGTGAGAAGGCAACAACTGTTGGCGCAATTATTAGAAAATGGAAGAAGTTCAAGATGACGGTCAATCACCCTCGGTCTGGGGCTCCATGCAAGATCTCACCTCGTGGGGCATCAATGATCATGAGGAAGGTGAGGGATCAGACCAGAACTACACGGCAGGACCTGGTCAATGACCTGAAGAGAGCTGGGACCACAGTCTCAAAGAAAACCATTAGTAACACACTACGCCGTCATGGATTAAAATCCTGCAGCGCACGCAAGGTCCCCCTGCTCAAGCCAGCGCATGTCCAGGCCCGTCTGAAGTTTGCCAATGACCATCTGGATGATCCAGAGGAGGAATGGGAGAAGGTCATGTGGTCTGATGAGACAAAAATAGAGCTTTTTGGTCTAAACTCCACTCGCTGTGTTTGGAGGAAGAAGAAGGATGAGTACAACCCCAAGAACACCATCCCAACCGTGAAACATGGAGGTGGAAACATAATTCTTTGGGGATGCTTTTCTGCAAAGGGGACAGGACGACTGCACCGTATTGAGGGGAGGATGGATGGGGCCATGTATCGCGAGATCTTGGCCAACAACCTCCTTCCCTCAGTAAGAGCATTGAAGATGAGTCGTTGCTGGGTCTTCCAGCATGACAACGACCCGAAACACACAGCCAGGGCAACTAAGGAGTGGCTCCGTAAGAAGCATCTCAAGGTCCTGGAGTGGCCTAGCCAGTCTCCAGACCTGAACCCAATAGAAAATCTTTGGAGGGAGCTGAAAGTCCGTATTGCCCAGCGACAGCCCCGAAACCTGAAGGATCTGAAGAAGGTCTGTATGGAGAAGTGGGCCAAAATCCCTGCTGCAGTGTGTGCAAACCTGGTCAAGACCTACAGGAAACGTATGATCTCTGTAATTGCAAACAAAGGTTTCTGTACCAAATATTAAGTTCTGCTTTTCTGATGTATCAAATACTTATGTCATGCAATAAAATGCAAATTAATTACTTAAAAATCATACAATGTGATTTTCTGGATTTTTGTTTTAGATTCTGTCTCTCACAGTTGAAGTGTACCTATGATAAAAATTACAGACCTCTACATGCTTTGTAAGTAGGAAAACCTGCAAAATCGGCAGTGTATCAAATACTTGTTCTCCCCACTGTAGTACAGAACAGTAGACATTTAGCACACCATAGGCTATAGGGATGATCTTAATCGAATCAAATAAAATCTTATCTTATCTAATCTAATGTGTCAGCCAATGACATACTGCCATAGAGACAGACTATTTCCTTTCTCATAACATACTATACATTATGACAGATATCGGAAGACTAATTAGGCATACAGAAAGACTACCCGTTCTTTTCAGAATTCTGAGACATTGTTGAAAGGCAACAACGCTCCAGTCAGTGAAGACATTGCAACATTGCATTCTCCGAAAAGAAAATACATTCTTTGGCCGACCTTATTGATTTCACGACCTAAGGCGGAGATCAATGAAAAGAAACAGGCTGAGACAAAGAATGGCATTTAAGGAGGGGGAGAAATAGCTGACATTTTCCCCATCACTGTCATAACCTTCCGCCATAAAGCAGCCACAAATATTAAAACATTTCTCATCTGCGCGGGAGTATTGGCAGCAGAACTAGTTTTCTCCTCTGTGTGATACTGCGCCTGAACTCCCAGAGCGCTCCCTAGAGACGGCAGATTGGTGCCTGTGACATATCAGCGGCAGCATTTACACACACCTGCCACTCATCCTACTCATCCCTAACAGCCTTGGTTAGAGTCTGGAGAGTCTGTAGAGGGCAGATAGGAGGAGCGCAGTATGTGTGTCTGTTGGATGTTGGACCGACTTCAAGATGCTTTGGTGTGGCTGTATTGTACTTGAGCCTAGGTACTCTCCGAGGCCGACGTGAGTAAGTATTTTAAATGGGTCAACACTCATAAGGCCGCAAGGCCAGACGGTAACTGTTAGTCGGGAGCTTCATGAAATGGGTTTCCATGGCCGAGCAGCCGCACACAAGCCTAAGATCACAATGCGCAATGCCAAGCGTCTGCTGGAGTGGTGTAAAGCTCACCGCCATTGGACTCTGGAGCAGTGGAAATGCGTTCTCTGGAGTGATGAATCACACTTCGCCATCTGGCAGTTCGACTGACAAATCTGGGTTTGGCGGATGCCAGGAGAACACTACCTGCCCCAATGCATAGTGCCAACTGTAAAGTTTGGTGGAGGAGGAATAATGGTCTGGGGCTGTCTTTCATGGTTCGGGCTAGGCCCCTTAGTTCCAGTGAAGGGAAATCTTAACGCTACAGCATACAATAACATTCTAGACGATTCTGTGCTTCCAACTTTGTGGCAACTGTTTCAGCATGACAATGCCCCCTTGCACAAAGCGAGGTCCATACAGAAATGGTTTGTCGAGATCGGTGTGGAAAAACTTGACTGGCCTCTACAGAGCCCTGACCTCAACCCCACCTTTGGGATGAATTGGAATGCCGACTGCGAGCCAGGCCTAATCGCCCAACATCAGTGTTTGACATCACTAATGCTCGTGTGGCTGAATGGAAGCAAGTCCCCGCAGCAATGTTCCAACATCTGGTGGAAAGCCTCCCAGTCCCTAAATGACTAAAATGTAAATAAATAATAATCTCCAGAAATTACTTCGTCAAAGCAACAAAATAACTAGGGCTTTACAATGATGGTGAAACTTGGATACATTTTAGGATTAACCTTTTACTGCAGTGGGCTAAATCAGGGTCACACAGAGTGATTCTTGGTAGTCTTAAACAAATCTACTTTGAAACAAAAGTATACACCTCACACACATAGTTATGGCTTAAAAGAAAAGAAGACACCGGTACCATATCAGATATAGAGTAGAAATGTATTACATTTTGAGTTTTCATCCCAATATTAAATTTTATATACATCACAGAAGACTGAAATATAACAAACTGTTTGACATAGAAACACCAGATTTTCTTTTTTCTTTTTTTTAATCATCTTTATTAATGATGAAAATTGGTCATTGACTGCAGGAAAGGGTTACGTGGGTTAAAATCTTACTAGAAGTGACAGAAGGTCAAAATGCTGGATTTTGGCACTTTAGTGAACGTTTATTCATAAAAAAAATCAGATTTATAGAATTTTCCATATGGTCTATATTAAAGGGCACTTCTTTGAAAATAACAGGCTTTTAAAATGCAATGTTGGTGCACAATTTCTACTTAAAATATCAAGGGGACGCAAAAGGCACCCATTTCATGGAACAACCTTAATATTACTATTTGATGCTGCTATATTGTTTATTACGATTATTATTACCATTAGTATTTATCCTGCTACCAGCTACTTTTACCCCTGTTTACATGTACATTCCTTCCTCAATCACTCCAGTACCCCTGCACATTGTAATAACGTTACTGGCACTGCACTGACCTCTATATAACTGCATTCACATGTTTCTCTTCTTAAATTTGTTTTCTTATGTCGTAATTGTACATGTTTTTTTCCCCTTATATACACTGAACAAAAATATAAACGCAACATGCAACAATTTCAAAGATTTTACTAATTTACAGTTCATATCAGGAAATCCGTCCATTGAAATAAATAAATTAGGCCCTCCTAATCTATGGATTTCACATGACTGGGAATACAGATACCTTTAAAAAAAAAAGGTAGTGGCGTGGATCAGAAAACCAGTCAGTATCTGGTGTGACCACAATTTGCCTCATGCAGCATGACACGACTCCTTCGCAAAGAGTTGATCAGGCTGCTGATTGTGGCCTGTGGAATGTTGTCCCACTCCTCTTCAATGGCTGTGCGAACATGCTGGATATTGGCGGGAACTGGAACACGCCGTCGTACATGTCGATCCAGAGCTTCCCAACCATGCTCAATGGGTGACATGTCTGGTGAGTATGCAGGCCATGGAAGCACTGGGACATTTTCAGCTTCCAGGAATTATGTACAGATCCTTGCAACATGGGGCCGTGCATTATCATGCTGAAACATGAGGTGATGGCGGCGGATGAATGGTACGACAATGGGCCTCAGGATCAAACTGCCATTGATAAAATGCAATTGTGTTCGTTGTCCATAGCTTATGCCTGCCCATACCATAACCCCACCGCCACCATGGGGCACTCTGTTGACATCAGGAAACCGCTTGCCCACACGATGCCATACACGCTGTCTGCCATCTTCCTCAGTACAGTTTAAACCGAGATTAATCTGTGAAGAGCACACTACTCCTGCGTGCCAGTGGCCATCGAAGGTGAGTATTTGCCCACTGAAGTCGGTTACGGCGCCGAACTGCAATCAGGTCAAGGCCCTGGTGAGGACGACGAGCATGCAGATGAGCTTCCCTGAGACGGTTTCTGACAGTTTGTGCAGAAATTCTTCGGTTGTGCAAATCCACAGTTTCATCAGCTGTCCGGTGGCTGGTCTCAGATGATCCCGCAGGTGAAGAAGCCGGATGGGAAGGTCCTGGGCTGGCGTGGTTACACGTGGTCTGCGGTTGTGAGGCCGGTTGGACATACTGCCAAATTCTCTAAAACAACATTTAAAGAATGGCATATGGTAGAGAAAATGAACATTCAATTCTCTGGCAACAGCTCTGGTGGACATTCCTGCAGTCAGCATGCCAATTGCACTGTGGCATTGTGTTGTGTGACAAAACTACACATTTTAGAGTAGCCTTTTATTGTCCCCAGCACATGGTGCACCTGTGTAATGATCATGCTGTTTATCAGCTTCTTGATATGCCACACCTGTCAGGTGGATGGATTATCTTGGCAAAGGAGAAATGCTCACTAACAGGGATGTAAACCAATTTGTGCACAACAGTTTAGAGAAATAAGCTTTTTGTGCCTATAGAAATTTTCTGGGATATTTTATTTCAGCTCATGAAACATGGGGCCAACACTTTACATGTTGCGTTTATATTTTTGTTCAGTGCATATTATTACCTTTATTGCACATTGTTGGGAAAGAGCTCGCAGGCATTTCACTGTACTGTTTTACACCTGCTGTATCCTGTGCATGAAATGTGTGTGAACTCGTGCAAATGCCTACATGTGCACATGCGCATGTGTGTGTGCATGATCCTCTCTTCCTGCACTCTGTCTTGAACTCTGTGTGACACAGGTGTGTTGCAGGGTCATTATGTCTATTTGTGAGTATAAATGACACTGCTCTGCTCTAAGAGAATTACATAGAGGATGTTCCCTGGAGTAGTCCCACTCAGTGATCACTCATAGTTATTCTATGTTCTTTACAGGCCCTCCATGGACATCTATGGCCATCCTATGGTCTATAAGGTGTGTTTAATGGGTCCTAGTCAACATCTCCATTATGGGCCTTTTCTATGTACTGAGAGAAAGGGGGAGGGAGGGAATAGGAGTGATGTTGAGAGTAGAAGAGAAAAGAGGAGAGGAGGTATATGACTGTTCATCTTAGTAGCACTTATTTTTTCTCTCTGCTATCTCTTTCCCTGTGTAAATTATCAGCCCTCTCCTTCTCACCCTGCTTCCCTCCCCCGCTCCCTTTCTCTCTCTCCCCATTTCCTTCCCTCCTTCCCTCTCCCTCCTTCCTCTCTACCCCGCCACTATCTCTCAGTGATGTTTGATAACTCAGGGTGGATGCAGGAGACCACACAGCAGGTGAACCCTGTCTAATACTCCACTGTACCATCTGCTGTTGGACCTCTCCGCCAACCCGCTCTGCCTTCCATGACGCCCCATCAAAGCCTGACACACCCATCAATCAAATCCAGGAGAGATCAGTCAAAATAAAAAAAACATATTAAAGGAAAAATAAACAACCTAAGGTCTTGATAGGGAGCGAGGAACACGTTCAATTAGCACGCTGTTAACCACAGGAAATGATTTCTGTCAAAACTGTCCTTACTGCAATTAGGCTATGTTAATTATGTATTTCATTAAGCAAAGTGGATTAGGGGTTGTGTTGATGAAATCATGCAGGGGCCTGCTGGAGGCTCAGGTACAGAGGACAGAGAGGATGACATGCATGCAGGGCAGGACTGATGTCTCTGTCACTGGTCAGTCACACTGTTCTGCACCCTGTCATACTCTTAGAAATATTGTGGTTTAACCCCATCCAGAGGTCATTGCACTCATTCATAGAGACAATTGTTTGTTGTTTGTCTACCTTTTACTACATGATGCTACTGTACTGCAACTGTACTGTATGTACCTATATTGGACAAAAATGTATCAAGGTAAAATTAATTGAGGACATACATCCAAGAGTGAGATGTTTCATGTAAATGTCCTCTTATTTCAGCCAGTCCAGTTCACTACCAGGTGAAAACAACAGCACAGAATGCAGAGCACATTTCCCATCTCTATTTCCCACATACTCTCTCTCCATCCCTCTCTCCCTCCATCCCTCTCTCTCTCCATCCCTCTCTACCTCGAATTCTCTCCCTCTCTTTCTCTGATGTTTTATTTGATATCCCACAATAAAGCCTCCCTTTGAACTGCCATCAATTGTGTATGGATTTTCCCTCCGAGGAGGAGAAGCCGAGAGCTGTCTGAAAGGCCTCCAGTCCCCCAGGCTGCCTGCCCGGCCTCATATTGATGCAGAACACCATTGCCATCCTCATTGCTGGATCAATCAGTCACGTCACTGTTGTTTTATGGCAAGGGCCACTTCACAGAAGAGCAGCCTGAGAACATGACCACTGGTGTTACGGAGGGTTGCTGAAAATGCTAGAGGAGGATAAGGAGGGGGATTCAGATCCCAAACGTGTCAGTCATCAGTCATACAATTGTCGTCCGTCCGTCTGTCCGTCCGTCCGTCTCGCTCTCTCTCTGTCTCTCTCTGTCTCTCTCTCTCTCTCTCTCTCTCTCTCTCTCTCTCTCTCTCTCTCTCTCTCTCTCTCTCTCTCTCTCTCTCTCTTTATGTTGGTTGCCCAGGCCTGGTTTAGCCTAGGCTACAGCTTGCAATGGTAAAGCACTAAGCGGTAACACATCAGACACCACAGGATGTCCTGACCTTACCTTGTGATACTGCCTACCTACATACATATCCCCTCTCTTCGGTCACATCACCTGGGGGACTACAAGCACAGCTGGGGGAGGGGGGTGGGGGGCAGTTCACTCACTGTGTGTGTGTGTGTGTGTGTGTGTGTGTGTGTGTGTGTGTGTGTGTGTGTGTGTGTGTGTGTGTGTGTGTGTGTGTGCGAGCATGCGTACGTGTGTGTGTGTGTGTGTGTGTGTGTGTGTGTGTGTGTGTGTGTGTGTGTGTGTGCGTGCGTGCCCATTCTCTGCCTGGGAGAGTTGCAGCAGAGAGAATATGGCAGAGGAGAGCAGACACCAGAGCCCCTCACTATAGCCATCAGTCATCCTCTCTCACTGCTGAACTCTGCGTGACCTTCCCCTTCTCTCCTCTGGAAGGAACAGTTCACTGTTTGGCACCTCAATGTTTCACCTTAAAGTGACAGAAACCTATTTTCTCTACACTCCCTTTTTATCAGCTTGAACCCTGTATAGGGATTGGGATTGAAACAACTACCTGTAAAGATGAACGAACAGTAACTTGGTTCCTTTGTCTAAAATGTTTGTCCAGCTATGTATTGTCCTTTTCCCCAGTCCCTGTAATTCCTCTCCCTGACAGAAGGCAATGGTTGCCTGGAGGAGGGTCAGGACACCAGTTGACATGAATAGACACATTTTTGTCCCAGCTCCAACTTTTTCTGCTCTGTGTGCCTGCCTCCCTCCACTCACTGTAACATCTCACTTTTTCCCTCCCTGCTGCCCTCTAAGTCACAGCAGCAATTCTTTACATTCGCTGGCAGCTCTCTGTCTGTGACTCACAGATGAATAGAAGACATTGTGCCAAAGCACAAACTTGTATAAAGCTGTTCTTTAGAGTGACATTTAAAACAACAGATCTATATGTCTATAGATCTATTATGTATTGATTTGTGAACTCAGAATGACTGGATGCAATGACCTGAGAAAGAAGCTTGAAGCCTTTCTATCTTCTTGTGGTCTCTTCAGAATATATTACATTTCCATTTGGCTGGGTGAATACAATTGGCTTATTCTGGTAATAGCTTGAGGATATGCACATGCATGTGTGTGTGAGAGAGAGAGAGAGAGAGAGAGCGCAAGAGAGAGAGAGAAGAGAGAGAGAGAGAGAGAGAGAGAGAGAGAGAGAGAGAGAGAGAGAGAGAGAGAGAGAGAGAGAGAGAGAGAGAGAGAGAGAGAGAGAGAGAGAGAGAGAGAGAGAGAGAGAGATCACAGACATAAAGCAAACTTGACCTGAGGGGACAGAGTTGAATGGAAACCACAGTCTGGACACATATCACTTTGAATCTGATTTGTATTGGTGAAAGTGACTCATGGCCAGCTAAAGTGTTATTAGGGATACTCAGAAGGAGAAAAACAAAGACATTAAAGCAGAGAAGGGAGGAGGGAGAGAGTGACAAACTTGATCCCTTCTAAAGTTAAAAGCCTTTTCAACACAAACATTAAAATAAACAGTGCCTTCAGAAAGTATTCATACCCCTTGATTTATTCCACATTTTGTTGTGTTACAGCCTGAATTTGAAATGGATAACATTTAGATTTTTTATCACTGGCCTACACACAATACCCCTTAATGTCGGAATGGAATTTTTGTTTTTGTTTTTTACTAATTAATTAAAAATGAAAAGCTGAAATGTCTTGAGTCAATAAGTATTCAACCCCTTTGTTATGGCAAGCCTAAATAAGTTCAGGAGTAAAAATGTGCTTAACAAGTCACATAATAAATTGCATGGACTCGCTGTGTGCAACAATAGTGTTTAACATGATTTCTGAATGACTACTTCATTGCTGTACCCCGCACATACAATTATCTGTAAGGTCCCTCAGTCGAGCAGTGAATTTCAAACACAGATTCAACCACAAAGACCAATGCCTCGGAAAGAAGGGCACCTATTGGAAAGATGGGTAAAAATAAATAAGCAGACATTGAATATCCCTTTGAGCATGGTAAAGTTATTAATTATACTTTGGGTGTATCAATACACAAAGATACAGGCATCCGTCCTAAATCAGTTGCGGGAGAGGAAGGAAACCGCTCAAGGTTTCACCATGAGGCCAGTGGTGACTTAAAAAATAGTTACAGAGTTTAATGACTGTGAAAGGAGAAAACTGAGGATGGCTCAACAGTGTAATTATTCCACAATACTAACCTAATTGACAGAGTGAAAAGAAGGAAGCTTTTACAGAATACAAATATTCCAAAACATTTTTATTTATTTATTTCACCTTTATTTAACCAGGTAGGCCAGTTGAGAACAAGTTCTCATTTACAACTGTGACCTGGCCAAGATAAAGCAAAGCAGTGCGATAAAAACAACAACAACACAGAGTTACATATGGGATAAACAAAAACGTACAGTCAATAACACAATAGAAAAATAGAAAATCTATATACAGTGTGTGCAAATGTAGTAAGTTATGGAGGTAAGGCAATAAATAGGCCATAGTGCAAAATAATTACAATTTAGTATTAAAACTGGAGTGATAGATGTGCAGAAGACGATGTGCAAATAGAGATACTGGGGTGCAAATGAGCAAAATAAATAACAATATGGGGATGAGGTAGTTGGGTGGGCTAATTACAGATGGGCTGTGTACAGGTGCAGTGATCAGTAAGCTGCTCTGACAACTGATGCTTAAAGTTAGTGAGGGAGATAAGAGTCTCCAGCTTCAGAGATTTTTGCAGTTCGTTCCAGTCATTGGCAGCAGAGAACTGGAAGGAATGGCAGCCAAAGGAGGTGTTGGCTTTGGGGATGACCAGTGAGATATACCTGCTGGAGCGCATACTACGGGTGGGTGTTGCTATGGTGACCAATGAGCTAAGATAAGGCGGGGATTTGCCTAGCAGTGATTTATAGATGACCTGGAGCCAGTGGGTTTGGCGACGAATATGTAGTGAGGGCCAGCCAACAAGAGCGTACAGGTCACAATGGTGGGTAGTATATGGGGCTTTGGTGACAAAACGGATGGCACTGTGATAGACTACATCCAATTTGCTGCGTAGAGTGTTGGAGGCTATTTTGTAAATGACAACGCCGAAGTCAAGGATCGGTAGGATAGTCCGTTTTAAGAGGGCATGTTTGGCAGCATGAGTGAAGGAGGCTTTGTTGCGAAATAAGAAGCTGATTCTAGATTTAACTTTGGATTGGAGATGCTTAATGTGAGTCTGGAAGGAGAGTTTACGGTCTAACCAGACACCTAGGTATTTGTAGTTGTCCACATATTCTAAGTCAGACCTACCGAGAGTAGTGATTCTAGTCGGGCGGGCGGGTGCAAGCAGCGTTCGATTGAAGAGCATGCATTTAGTTTTACTAGCGTTTAAGAGCAATTGGAGGCTACGGAAGGAGTGTTGTATGGCATTGAAGCTCGTGTGGAGGTTTGTTAACACAGTGTCCTGTTTGGACCAAGGCACTAAAGTAATACTGCAAGAAATACAAATCCAATACAACACATTACTGAGTACCACTCTCCATATTTTCAAGCATAGTGATGGCTGTATCATGTTATGGGTATGCTTGTAATCGTTTAGGACTGGGGAGTTTTTCAGGGGGAAAAAAATTAACGATATGGAGCTAAGCAGAGGCAAAATCCTAGAGGAAAACCTGGTTCAATCTGCTTTCCACCAGACACTTGGAGATTAATTCACCTTTCATCAAGACAATAACCTAAAACACAAGGCTAAATCTACACTGGAGTTGCTTACCAAGAAGACAGTGAATGTTCCTGAGTGGCCTGAGTGTCCGATTTACAGTTTTGACTTAAATCTACTTAAAAATCTATCTACGGCAAGACTTGAAAATGGTTGCCTAGCAATGATCAACGACCAATGACAGAGCTTGAAGAATTTTGAAAATAATAATGGGCAAATGTGGAACAATCCAGGTGTGGAAAGCTCTTAGAGACTTACCCAGAAAGACACACAGCTGTAATCACACAGCTGTAATCTACAAAGTATTGACTCAGGGGGTTGAATACTTATGTAAATGAGATATTTCTGTATTTAATTTCTAATGAAATGTCTAAAAACATGTTTTCACCTTGTCATTATGGGGTATTGTGTGTAGATGGGTGTGGGGAAAAAATATATTTAATCCATTTTGAATTCTAGCTGTAACACAACAAAATGTGGAATAAGTCAAGGGGTATGAATACTTTCTTAAGGCAGTCTATGTGTTCAATTTGCCAATGTAAAAGCTACGACCTACTCAGTTGGGCCCCTTGTTTATCTAGGAGGGGATCTGGGTACAAATACATAAAAAATACATTATTTTGTATGAAATTGAAGGGCAATGAAGTGAGAGGCCTCCCTTGATTGACTCACTCTCATCTCTCAAATAAAGAGATCAATTATGCCAAGTAGATAACATATAACCATGTCCAGATAATACACAATGATTGTGGAGGCATAAAATGGAGTTAACATGACAAATAAACAAGTATACATACATACAGTATTCCCTTCACACTCTGATGATAAGTAGGCATTGGATTCATGTGAATGGCTTTTTCTAGCCATCTCTCTCACCCAGACAGGCCCTAGCCCTGGCACTGATCTTGACTGAGTGGCTCTGCACTACGGTAATGACAGTCAGATGGGATGGTTGGACGTGGAGACACATGTCTGTTCTGGGCTTTTCAAACGTCCACTCTAAACTCCCGCTACGTGTGAATAAAGAGGACAGGAAGTGGCAGTTTGGCAGCTCCAACCAGGAGTGTCACTCTCAATTGCGTCCCCTGCCAACTCCAGACACGTCGCATAGCCGAGGAGGTCACGGCGCAGGCTCCGCTCGCTTGCTGCTTCTTTCAGGCACTCAGTCTCCTCGAGAAGTCGGCAACGCCACCTACACGACACCACGCATTCGGGAGGAGACAGACTGACATACGGAAGACGCAGAGGGAGACCGACGGCCCGTTTTTGAAAGCTCTGATAAAACATGAGGATGTCTTGTTGAATTAGCCTGACGCACTGTGCCAAAATGTCTGCCGTATCTAACCACTGTGTCTGGATTGCAGAGGAGAGGAAAGGATGCCCTGAGCTGGCCTTCTTACCTTCTCTGTCCAGAAGCTGAATCCTTGTCTTGAAGGACGTTTAAGACTTTTCAGATGGAAAAAATTAACTCTCAGTTTAGCTAAAAAAAAGAAAGAAGCCTTTTTAGCTTTAAGGAGTGACTTGATTTATCCAAATATTGGTCTCTGTATGCTCTCTCTCTCTCTCTGGTATACATTAATGTCAAGATACTGTAAATGTTAATTTAACACAATTTGTAAGGCCTCTCTTGTTTATACATTTCTATCTTTGACCCATATAAATCTCGTATGCATCTGTGCAGTAGGCTACAATGTGTGTGTGTGTGTGTGTGTGTGTGTGTGTGTGTGTGTGTGTGTGTGTGGTGGGAATAAAAGCCACACCATACTGTAAACACATGCCAACAACATCCAATTGTTGAACTGTAACCCAAACTGTTACCTGCTAAATTGCTTCATAATGCAGAGGCTCAAGAACGAGGATTTAAAATTCATAGCTCCATATGTAAATTGTCTCAAACAGAATATGATTCTTGAACGTAATAATCCCTTGGCAAATAGAAGGCTTGATAAATTCAGTTAACACTTTATTTGGATAGTCCATCTGTAGATGCTCTACAGACTATCTACAAAATATCAGTAACATGTCAACTAACTATCTACGAACCCTAACCCTAGCCCTAACCTTAACCCTTATCCTAACCTTAAACTTAACCCTAACCCTTATTCTAAACCTAACCCTAACCGTAACCTTAGCAAGCAGTTGCATATCAACAGATAGTTTGTTGATAGTATGACCATCTGTAGATGGATAATCCAGACTATTCAAATAAAGTGTGGCCTAAATTGATTTAGACTTGGTCCAAATCATTCATTGGCTTTCACACTAATGTAACTTGATCAGAGCCTGTCCAAACCATAATGACAGTTGAGATTCATTTTGTCAGCCTTGTAATCATGCCTTATTGATGTGGTTGCTCTGAAATGGCACATTGGAAAGAGCAGTCACCCCTACAGGCAACAGTTTCATATAGTGGCCATGTCACCGGACATTCAATTCTATTCTGTAATGTGGACCTGCTGCAATAACTGTTTTACGCACGCACAAACGCACACACACACACACACCCACACACAAACAGGTGCGCTTGCATTAACTGATTTATAGAAGGGTGATGCAATTACTCCTATGCCTTAGCTGGAGGGTATTTTTATCCACAAAAACTCACCAGAAAAACATGACAACAAATCAAAAAGTGATTTACCGGATAGTTTAATAAAGGTGGCATCAAAGAGGTATCTATCAGAGGGGTGGCAGAGTGTGGACGTGGTGCCATGTGGGCAGCGTGGTGCCAGCCAGGCGAGGTGCCAGTCGGTCCGAGATGCATCCTCCATGCCAGCGCCCTGAGGGGGTGTCCTCATCACAAGGACAGGGAGGTCGTTAGGACCGGCTGTACTAAATCACACACACACACACACACGCACCGCACACACACACCACAGGCCCACTGACTGTCATAGTCGACAGGGCAGGAGAACACAAAGACAGAGCCTGCGTCCCAATAGTCTGTCATTTCTCAGTGTTCACTTCCCTTCGTGGATTTGAAAAGAAATGACTGGTATAAGAAATATGGTGGAAAGTCCCTACTGTAACTCTTTTTAAAATTGTGGGAAGGAGAGTACAAGAGGACACTTCAGAAAGGACAGATTATTGGGAGGGAGAGCTGCAGAGCAATGCGCAGAGTGAGTCAGTGGACTTGTCAGAGGTTTGGTTCCCATACTTTTGGTTCCTGTGAATCATATCAACTAATCTGACAGGACACTATAATATATGATGGTGTCATGACACCTCTCCAGTTTTTGAAAGCTCATAGTATCAACAAAGCTTTAAATCAAATGACTAATATGCCTAAAAATGCATTCTAGGCTTTCACACATTGTTTACTTTCCAGTGCAAAGTAAACAATGCCAGCCATTATCTAGATATATTGTTCATGTATCTTCCAGTGCCTCTCTAAAAAAGACAGCATGGTGAGCTGAGGCAGATTTTCCATTCAGTCAGCACTTCTGTACCGCTTGAGAGATTTCTTAAGGTACCACTTAATGTGCTAGGAGACAGGATCTAATGGATTGATACACGGGTTTTGACATGCTATTTGAGCATGGAGCTCGCTATAATTGGTCATGTCATTGTGCATTAAACTAACGATATAAAGAGTACTGCCCTGAGAAGAGTGTCTTTAGCAAATCTGTCAGATATCAGCGCAAAACGCTTCTGACAGCTATCTCAGGATGGAGGTGTCGTGCCGGGCCTCACTGCAACTCAGCAGCATGAAACCCTTCCCGCCAGTCACAGAAAAGTTGTTAAATCTGATTTTTTTTTCTCCTATTTGTCTCTTCTCAGCATTCTCCTTTTTCTATCACCCTCTTGGCTTGTTCTTTAGGCTAACTCATGTAATACGCTAAATCTTGAGTTTTTAACACATTCCTGGTAAAGCAAAGTGTTAGGCGTTAGTAAGGGACAGGCCAATGACCTTGACACTGGCTGTCATCATAGGATGTGTTGACCCCTTCCTTTCAGTAGACACAGAGGTCAAGGGTCAAAGGTGAAGCCATCTCAGCACTACCCCCTCTGTGCTGTCATAAAGCATCATGTCACCTCGGATGGAGCGGCCGCAGTGGGAAGAGACACACTCCTAAGAAGCACGCAAGGGTTCTAAGAAACTCAAATGTCAGAGTGGAGTATGCGATACAGTTGATACTCAAAGTAATCCGTAATTGGATTGGACATATGAGCTGTTGTGTCTTTCTTGTCACCAAGTCAGTTACTGAAAGTTGTTGATTACTTTTTACAGTAGCCTAGCTATACTCTATCTATCAGTCCCTCCAGGATTCCGCAATTTCTATTTATTTTGTGCAAAATCAACAATCCACTGCATATTATGTGAGGGCTTGCAAATTTGACCAATCACTGCACTATTTCCGCATAAAACAGTCAAATCACCGCAGTACAAAAAGAGGGCTTGCAATTTCAACCCATCACCACACATTTACAGCATAAAATGGTTAATTCAAGCCACACATCAACAAACCTTTTTCCTCGTCGACGCATTTTCATGACAAATTGGACAAAATCATTGCATATTGCCATGCAAAATGTCAGAATTGCCACAGCAACATCAAGCATTTCTGCTTGCAAATATCACAAAAAATCCCTGCGAAATCCTAAAGGGACTGATATAAATGTTGTATCGTTACTTCTTGGCCTAGATAATAACAACTCATTCATTGAATCAATGGCACACAATGTCATTGGTTTCAAGACTGATTTAGACGTTTTATCTCTATTGATTTAGACATAAATATATACAGAAATATACACCAAGAATTTCACACTATCACTAGCATTTTGAGACCGGTGCAGTGTATCCTTGGCTTGATCCAAATCAACCCCCTGAAACAATGGCAGCCATTTTGTTTTCCTAAAACACTGAGCTGTCTTCCCTGTCAGTCAGCCTCTCTGTTCAGATTGGTGTGATGGTCTGATGCTCATCACACTGTCAGCCCGGGCTCTTCTTTATTAGTCTGGGCCCCTCCGTCCGCCACACTAACACAAATCACATTGACATCCTAACTCGTCAGATACACACAGAGCAATTTAACTGATATTCATTAGAGAGATGACAAGAGCTGATGGGCCTCTCTGGAGGAGAGGGGACTCATTTTTCTCCCTCTCTATCTCTCCACCCGCCTGCCCGACGCTGAGTGACTTTGTTTTGGGATCAGTGAGGCGTGGCATCGCCTATCCCTTCCCTCGGCTCGGGTATCCTCGAGACAAAGAAGAGACATCGCATCTGAATTACTTTCTACAATATAAAACCATCTAGAAGCATTTTCCTCAGTCTCCTGACATACAGACATGTCGCTTTTCAAGGGTCGCTTTTCAAGGGCTAAGGCAGTTGCTTAGCCTAGATAACGGTCTGTATTAATGGTCATTCAAACAGAAGTCCAATAATTTAGGACTTTCCCCTCAAGCCCCTCATTAACCCCCATAGTGTCAACTATCTTATCTTCGCCCCAAGAAGTCAATACGATTCACTCACCCATCAATTCCTAAGGCATTAACGACAAACACTTAGATTCAGGGCTGTACCTTTAAGTCACAGAATACTGTATACATTTTCATGTCCTCAGTCTTACGTTCTGCACCACAATGTTGTCAGTTGAACTATACTATAATCAATTACGTGTTACGCCCCATTTTTCAATGGTCAGTCTTTGTTAGCTAGAGGCTTTATTCGGCTAGTCTGAAGTAACTCATCACAAGGTTCTCATGCAACGTTAGTGCAACATATTCCAAATGTCTGAGACGGAGCCGTAAGCAGTCTGAGGCGGTAATGAGTTTGTGTGAGAAGACGGGTTCAGGACAGTGTGTGTTAATTAATGTGTTCCCGGATGAGAGGAACTGAAGCGAGATGAGATTTAAAAGAGTAAATGGTGTGCTGCTTGAGCGGACTGTCCTCCGTGAGTGAGAGGGGGAGAGAACAGGGTGTTAGAGTCTGGGCAACTGCATCACTCACCATAGTAACCAAGCCAACTCCAACCAAGATCACTCAGTTTAGACCAATAAATAAATATGTTGTGGCTTGTCAATGTAGCATTGTATCGGAATTTAAATATATACAGTCCCAGTCAAAGGTTTGGACACACCTACTCATTCAAGGGTTTTTCTTTATTTTTACAATTTTATACATTGTAGAATAATAGTGAAGACATCAAAACTATGAAATAACACATACGGAATAATGTAGTAACCAAAAAAGTGTTAAACAAATCAAAATATATTTTATATTTGAGATTCTTCAAAGTAGCCACCCTTTGCCATGATGATAGCTTTGCACACTCTTGGCATTCTCTCAACCAGCTTCACCTGGAATGCTTTTCAAACAGTCTTGAAGGAGTTCCCACATACAGTGGGGAAAAAAAGTATTTAGTCAGCCACCAATTGTGCAAGTTCTCCCACTTAAAAATATGAGAGAGGCCTGTAATTTTCATCATAGGTACACGTCAACTATGACAGAGAAAATGAGAATTTTTTTTCCAGAAAATCACATTGTAGGATTTTTAATGAATTTATTTGCAAATTATGGTGGAAAATAAGTATTTGGTCAATAACAAAAGTTTCTCAATACTTTGTTATATACCCTTTGTTGGCAATGACACAGGTCAAACGTTTTCTGTAAGTCTTCACAAGGTTTTCACACACTGTTGCTGGTATTTTGGCCCATTCCTCCATGCAGATCTCCTCTAGAGCAGTGATGTTTTGGGGCTGTCGCTGGGCAATACGGACTTTCAACTCCCGCCAAAGATTTTCTATGGGGTTGAGATCTGGAGACTGGCTAGGCCACTCCAGGACCTTGAAATGCTTCTTACGAAGCCACTCCTTCGTTGCCCGGGCGGTGTGTTTGGGATCATTGTCATGCTGAAAGACCCAGCCACGTTTCATCTTCAATGCCCTTGCTGATGGAAGGAGGTTTTCACTCAAAATCTCATGATACATGGCCCCATTCATTCTTTCCTTTACACGGATCAGTCGTCCTGGTCCCTTTGCAGAAAAACAGCCCCAAAGCATGATGTTTCCACCCCCATGCTTCACAGTAGGTATGGTGTTCTTTGGATGCAACTCAGCATTCTTTGTCCTCCAAACACGACGAGTTGAGTTTTTACCAAAAAGTTATATTTTGGTTTCATCTGACATTCTCCCAACCTCTTCTGGATCATCCAAATGCACTCTAGCAAACTTCAGACGGGCCTGGACATGTACTGGCTTAAGCAGGGGGACACGTCTCGTACTGCAGGATTTGAGTCCCTGGCAGCGTAGTGTGTTACTGATGGTAGGCTTTGTTACTTTGGTCCCAGCTCTCTGCAGGTCATTCACTAGGTCCCCCCGTGTGGTTCTGGGATTTTTGCTCACCGTTCTTGTGATCATTTTGACCCCACAGGGTGAGATCTTGCGTGGAGCCCCAGATCGAGGGAGATTATCAGTGGTCTTGTATGTCTTCCATTTCCTAATAATTGCTCCCACAGTTGATTTCTTCAAACCAAGCTGCTTACCTATTGCAGATTCAGTCTTCCCAGCCTGGTGCAGGTCTACAATTTTGTTTCTGGTGTCCTTTGACAGCTCTTTGGTCTTGGCCATAGTGGAGTTTGGAGTGTGACTGTTTGAGGTTGTGGACAGGTGTCTTTTATACTGATAACAAGTTCAAACAGGTGCCATTAATACAGGTAACAAGTGGAGGACAGAGGAGCCTCTTAAAGAAGAAGTTACAGGTCTGTGAGAGCCAGAAATCTTGCTTGTTTGTAGGTGACCAAATACTTATTTTCCACCATAATTTGCAAATAAATTCATTAAAAATCCTACAATGTGATTTTCTGGATTTTTTTTTCTAATTTTGTCTGTCATAGTTGACGTGTACCTATGATGAAAATTACAGGCCTCTCTCATCTTTTTAAGTGGGAGAACTTGCACAATTGGTGGCTGACTAAATACTTTTTTTCCCCACTGTATGTTGAGCACTTGTTCGCTGCTTTTCCTTCAATCTGCGGTGCAACTCATCCCAAATCATCTCAATTGGGTGGAGGCCAGGTCATCTGATGCAGCACTCCACTCTCCTTCTTGGTCAAATAGCCCTTACACAGCCTGGAGGTGTGTTGGGTCATTGTCCTGTTGAAAAACAAATGATAGTCCCACTAAGCGCAAACCAGATGGGATGGCGTATCGCTGCAGAATGCTGTGGTAGCCATGCTGGTTAAGTGTGCCTTGAATTCTAAATAAATCACTGACAGTGTCACCAGCAAAGCACCCCCACACCATCACACCTCCTCCTCCATGCTTCACGATGGGAACCACACATGCGGAGATCATCCGTTCACCTACTCTGCATCTCACAAAGACACAGCAGTTGGAACCAGAAATCTCAAATTTGTACTCATCAGACCAAAGAACAGATTTCCACCGGTATAATGTCCATTGCTCGTGTTTCTTGGCCCAAGCAAGTCTCTTCTTCTTATTGGTGTCCTTTAGTAGTGGTTTCTTTGCAGCAATTCGACCATGAAGGCCTGATTCACGCAGTCCCCTCTGAACAGTTGATGTTGAGATGTGTCTGTTACTTGAACTCTGTGAAGCATTTATTTGGGCTGCAATTTCTGAGGCTGGTAACTCGAATGAACTTATTCTCTGCAGCAGAGGTAACTCTGGGTCTTCCTTTCCTATGGCGGTCCTCATGAGAGCCAGTTTCATCATAGCGCTTGATGGTTTTTGCGACTGCACTTGAAGAAACTTTCAAAGTTCTTGACATTTTCCTGATTGACTGACCTTCATGTCTTAAAGTAATGATGGACTGTCAATCAATCAATCAATCAATTTTATTTTATATAGCCCTTCTTACATCAGCTAATATCTCGAAGTGCTGTACAGAAACCCAGCCTAAAACCCCAAACAGCTAGTAATGCAGGTGTAGAAGCACGGTGGCTAGGAAAAACTCCCTAGAAAGGCAAAACCTAGGAAGAAACCTAGAGAGGAACCAGGCTATGAGGGGTGGCCAGTCCTCTTCTGGCTGTGCCGGGTGGAGATTATAACAGAACCATGCCAAGATGTTCAAAAATGTTCATAAGTGACAAGCATGGTCAAATAATAATCAGGAATAAATCTCAGTTGGCTTTTCATAGCCGATCATTAGAGTTTAAAACAGCAGGTCTGGGACAGGTAGGGGTTCCATAACCGCAGGCAGAACAGTTTAAACTGGAATAGCAGCAAGGCCAGGCGGACTGGGGATAGCAAGGAGTCACCACGGCCGGTAGTCCCGACGTATGGTCCTAGGGCTCAGGTCTCTCAGTTGGCTTTTCATAGCCGATCATTTAGAGTTGAAAACAGCAGGTCTGGGACAGGTAGGGGTTTCGTAGCCGCAGGCAGAACAGTTGAAACTGGAATAGCAGCAAGGCCAGGCGGCCTGTCATTTCTCTTTGCTTATTTGAGCTGTTCTTGCCATAATATGGACTTGGTCATTTACTAAATAGGGCTATGTTCTGTATACCACCCCTACCTTGTCACAACACAACTGATTGTCTCAAACGCATTAAGAAGGAAAGAAATTCCACAAATTAACTTTTAACAAGGCACACCTGTTAATTGAAATGCATTCCAGGTGACTACCTCATGAAGCTGGTTGAGAGAATGCCAAGAGTGTGCAAAGCTGTCATCAAGGCAAAGGGTGGCTACTTTAAAGAATCTCAAATATAAAATATATTTTGATTTGTTTAACACTTTGTTGGTTACTGCATGATTCCATGTGTTATTTCATAGTTTTGATGTCTTCACTATTATTCTACAATGTAGAAAATAGTAAAAAATAAAGAAAAAACCCTTGAATGAGGTGTCCAAACTTTTGACTGGTACCGTATATATTTTTTCAAAATACAAAAGGCACATGATACCATAATAACAAACTCTGCATTCATTCGGTAACAAAGTGTGTGTGTATATTCAATTTATTCATGGCCTCAAGGATGCAGTGTGACCTAGCAGTTAGAGTCTGTGTTGTAAGTTACAGTACCTCATGAGACAGAATTTGAGTTTGTTTAGTGTCCTAGCTGTTTAGGGATGCAACTGAACAGTGTAAGTCTGAGTGTGAGGATCATCTGTATGTCTGTCATGAACATTAACCGGTGATGTCCCAGCTCCTCTGCCCCTAGCTGCCTCATGATGATGGCATTGAAGCCTGGTGGTCATCAGCCCACTCTGCCTGCTGTTGCTCTCTCCTCCAGTGGCTCGTTTCAGGAACATCTGGCTGTTTACATGCAGCACGCACCACCTGGCAGACGCCTCAGTGCAACACACCCTGCTCTTAGCTCGCGCACACAGCTTGGTTGGTGTTTGGTTGGCCTGTGCAGACAATTCAGTCTAGACAGATCTGAAGGCTCTGCCTGCAGTAACTAACAGTGTTGATGTGGATGCTACTTTCTGTATTGCTGGGGTGTGTTTTGGGACTGGGTAACAATATAATAAAATCAGGTGTAAAAAGCATTTGTGATACTTTAAGAAACAACAGTTGCGTGAAGCAATTTAAGTCAATTTAATAATAGAAGCAACAGGGCATGAACAAAGTTAAATTTTATATATTTTGTTTTATCAAATAACATTTAGAAAACTATTGTGCAAAACATATTCATGTACGTCTTCTTCAAAGGCTCTGCACCAGTGGATAGTCATAGTCCTCTTAAATGAGGAAATATAACAAGTATGCATAACAGCAAGTGGTAAGCCTATCTACTGTATGTACATTTTTACATAGACCCGGATTTTGAGGTCCCCTGACTTGATGATAAGCAATGCGGCAGATTCGACAGATCTGCAACAGAAACTGTATATAAAATCATATAAAATGTGATGTAACAGACTACTATGTTGTCAATTCGCAAATTCTCAGAAAGAGCACTCATGTTCTTGCCAGATCTCTTACAGTTTAAATGGGCCAAATAAAAACTGAAGCACTCAACTTGTTTTGAACTGTTAACTTTTCAATGCATACATACAGTTCAACAAGAGTCAACAAATGTATATCAACTTCACAAAATAAATACACCGTCATAAATCTGAAATGACTATATTTTCCAAAGGGAGAGTTTACCCAAAACACAAAATGACTTAAATGTTTCCTAACCTTCAGCGAAGAAAACAAATCTAAAGTGTGTATCGTGGTCTTTCCTGGCAAATAGACAACTTACGGTAAAAGGTAAGGAAACATGTAACTTTGCAATTCGAGCGAACTATCCCTTTGAAAGCTGAATATTCATGACCTATATCTTCAACATATGAAATTAACATCTTTTGAAATAGAGAAAAATACAGACAAGCAAAGGCCATGGATGTAAACACCATGTGCTGACACTTAACAGTAGTTAATGGCATCATCGTGCATTTGTCACACACTTCATTTGTTTTCTTTTATTATTTTTAAGTTTTCAAGAAAACAATTTTTTTTACAGCGTATATTCCAGTATGTCCAATGCTGGGAGCACTCAAGTATTTCTATAATGTAATGTAATGTCAGTTCTACTTCTAGTGTTTCTCCATCTCAGTGACATACAGCAGATGGTCCTCTGGGGACATCCCGTGGCTCTTGCTGAGGTGGAGCTTGATGGCATGCTTACTGGCAAACTTACGGATACACAGCTGGCATCGGTACACAGTCCCACTGCCCTCCTCCTGTGACTGGGAGGAGGGTGGAGAAGAGAGGAGGAAGGGGTCCGGTTGGGGCAGTTTATCAGACACACCTTTCAAGGAGTCCCTCAGGGTCTGTTTGGGGGAGAGCTTGGCCAGGTCCTTCAGTCTGAAGCCCAGGTGGGCCTCCAGGTGGCAAATGTAGGCAGCGGGGGTCCGAATCTGTGAAGCGCACTCGCTGCAGAAGAACACTGGGTGGCCAGAGTCTAGGTTCTTGAGGAATTTGGTCCGGCCAGTCCTCCTCAGCTGGTACTTAACATTGGCCAGCCAGTGGCTGATGGTGGTCATGGAGAGGCCCGTGAAGCGGGACACGTGCATCCTCTCCTGGGGGCTCAGGTCGGACATGATGTACTTCCCCTCGGACATCTGCCTGAGGCTGGAGGAGAACTGGGCCTGCAGGAGGAGCAGGTGTTGGGGGTTCCAGTTGGACTGACGGCCCTTCCGCTTATTGGACATGGACCCCTCAGCCTCCTCTGGGGTGGTGGAGCCCACTATGTCTGTGACCCGCTCCGTGATCCGGGTCCGTGAGGGGGGCTTGGAGATGTGGTGTGCTGATTGCGTCAGGTTCCTCAGCATGTCGGAGATGTCCGACAGGGCGTTTTCATGGAGCGGGCTGCTGGATGTGAAGGGAGAGACCACGGTCATCTTAGCAGTGGTCACCATTGAGGAAGGGGAGACGGAGGAGGCTGTTGAGGAGGGAGTCAGAGGAGCAGAGCCAATAGAGCCCCCTCGATCACTCTTCCCTTTGGTCAGGTCCATGGGCTGGTCATCACTGGACTGACAGACACTACTACGAGCCACGGGCACTGGGTGTTTTTTGTTGTGTGTGGGGGGAGCGGCCACGGCAGCCCTCTCGGCCATACTCTGGCTCAGCCTGGACAGCAGACTGAGAGGGTCCTGGCTGGGCAGGGTGGCCTTGGCTGCTTTCCCCAGGTGGACATTCATCACAGACTGAAGAGCACTTAAAGGGTTAACAAAGGGCTGCTCCAGAGGGGCGTGGCCTGTTATGAAGGCTGTGCTGCAGCTCAAAGCGGAGGCAGGCGATTGGACCATTTCTCTCCTGCGCTCTCTCTCGGACGGTGAGACCCTGTCGCTATGGCTACCTCTGTCGCTGCTAGCCAGGGTCACTGACCTCCACTCTCGGGGTGAGTCTGCTCCAGTGGATTCCGCCCCCTCAATGCTACAGGGGGACAGGTTCACCTCTTTCTTGGGGGACACCTCGTTCTTTACCTTCCACTCCACTTTGGCCACTTTCTCTGTCACCTTCTTCACCAGCTCCTCCATGGCCTGGAAGTTGTTGAGGTGGGGGAGGGCTGTGCTCTGACTACCGGGTGGGGAGATCAGGGGCTGGGACTTACTGAGGGAGGAGAGCCCCACCTCCCCTCCAGTGAACAGGTACTTGACAGGGGAGCTCTTTTCAGGGCTACCCTGGGGCATTTTCAGGGAGTTGGGGAACTGATAGGCAGCGTGGATACTGGGGTATCCCCCCCAGCTGGGGTTACCACTCTGGGCTTTGTTGATCGCCGACGTCACCGTGTTCTCCAGGGACTTGAGGATGTCGAAGCCGCCCTTGGGGCTCTCTTTCAGGTCCTCCTCAGTCAGATAGTTATACTTTGTGGAGATGTCAAACTTCTCCTCCACCTCCTCATCATCGTCCCAGTTCAACACCTGCTTGTCATGGCTGACCATGTCCTGGGTAAACTCTTCCTCCATCTCTTCTTTCTTAATGTCTTTGAGAGGAGGGGAGATGGCCGGGGGTGATATGGCAGAGGGTGGAGGAGGGGAGAATGTAGAAGGAGCCAATGGGATTGATTGAACCTGCTCCTCATTGGGGGGCATGGCCTGTACAGGGCTGGGGGTGGTGGCCCCTGGAACGGGACAACCTCCTCTCTTACTAGGGGGGTTGCCGTTGGTGACCCGGAGGAAATGACCCGTCACCATCATGTGGGAAGTCAGCTCCTGCAGTGTATTGTGGGAACTCCCGCACTCTATGCACTTGAGGATCTGGGACTTGCGAGATTCGAACTGCCACGCATAGCTGGCGCCGTTCTGGTGGCCAAAGCGGTTGTTGGGGGTGATGTAGGGGTTGGAAGCCTTGTGGGAGGGGATGTTGTGGTCACCACCCAGGGAGGTTTTGTGTTTGTGGGTCACCTCTCTTGAGCATGGGGAGCCAGGGAGGTCCAGGCTCCCAGAGAGTGGGGCTCTCTTCCTTGAGATAATTTTGGCTGCCACAGGGGCCATGGGCTCCTTCAGAGGTACTTTCTGGTAGTGTTTGGTTTTGATCATGTGGACGCTCAGGTCCTGCAGGGACTCGAAGGAGTGGCCACAGTACATGCACTTCAGCACCTTCGCGGCATCCTCCTTGCCCTCCATCTCCAGTAGGGAGCGCTTGCGAGGCTTGGACCAGCGCCCCTTGGCCCCATTGGTTCCCCTCTCGTGGTTGTCATCGCGGTAGTGGCCCGTATCGTTCATGTGCACAGTGAGGTCCACCAGGGTGTCGTAGGCGGCGCTGCAACCCTTGCAGCGAAACTTGCTGGCCCCGGTGAAGATGTTGCCGTACAGTCTGGGGTTCTGCCTGTGGAGCTGCACTGTGCTGAAGAGACTGGGCACTGAGGGAGGAGGGTTGTGGAGGCTCTGAGAGGCCTGCTGCTGCAGGGACTTAGCCACCGCGGACTGGTGCCAGTCATAACTACTGCTGCTGCAGCTACTGCTAGTACTGCTAGTCCGCGGTGGCTTCTCCACGGGCGTCTGAGTCTGTGTCAGGGTTGAGTTAAAGTTCAGGGGCGACCAATAGGAGTTTGTCAGGAAGCTGGAGTAGATTGCCTTCATCTGTTCCAGGGTGTCCTGCGCCAAGGGAGTGTCCAGGCCCGAGGGGGTCCCTACCCTCACCCCTGCTCTGTTCAGAGGCTCTTTGACAGGCCCCTCCTCGGATTTGACCGAGGCGGTTTCAAAGTCTGACAGGGGGTCGCTGGCTTCGCTCACGTGTGATTCACTGTCCATCTCCTGAGTAGAGAGCTCAGCCCCAGTAATGGAGTACTGGTCACCCAGTGGCTCTTTGGTGAGGAGGTCCTTTTCTGAGCTCTCTTCCTCCTCTGGAAAGTCCACGTCCTCTCCTTCCACCTCCTCCTTCATCTCCTCCAACTCCTCTGGAGAGTAGGCTGGAGGGAAAACAGAAAAGAGAGCGAGAGAGTTATATTAAGGCCAGTGAACACAGTAGAGAAAGTTTATCTTCTACGGGTGCCTGAGGACTCACAGGAATAAATGAGCCATCTGTGAGGCATCCGAGATAAAGCCAAGTTGAGAAATGACAGTCATCCCATTTCACCTCATCAACCGTTAAGGTGTTTATATACTACCCCAGCCACATGTATAACTCATTGATGCTCCTCTCCCCTTGACTTTGCTTATGGCGTGGAAAAAACTAAAATCTTGGCAAAAACATAATGTGCCATTTTATTTATCTCAGGGCGCAACAGCTTGAAATGAAAGCTAAATCTGAAATTAATGAAGCCCAATCGCGCAGTGGCATTCTCCTCTGGGGTAATAAATGAGTTGGATCAACCTCCATCTGTCAGTTAATATGTCTGACGCCTCTTCATCTGCCTCTCTTCTGTCTCCTTACACACATGCAAATGCCATCCACATTAAGAAAGAAGTGTCACTCATTACTAAAAAAGGGAAGCCGGATTTATGACGATAAGACTATATGGTAACACTACTTTTAGGGTCCGCAATAAACCATTTAAAAAGGCATTTATGAATTCTGTGTTCACCATTTGTTCATAATTACTCCCACATTAAGAAACCATTTACTAATCATTAGTAAAGTATTTTTGCAGTCCCTAAAGTGAGTGCTATTTATACTTTATAAATGTTTTGAATGACCACTAATTTCTCACAAAAAGAGGGGCATGCCATTGGTAAACATTCCAGTCAACACAGGATGTTTAAAGAAATATATGTGTGAATAATTATCTTACTAACATTTACAAATGTGGGAGTAATGATGAATAAATGGTGCGCAAACTGTTTGTAAATGCCTTATAAATGTTTTATTATGGACCCTTCAAATAAAGTGTTACTGACTAGGTAAATGTTTGAATGACATTTTTCAATGTCATCTAGATTGAAGTCAGGCACCACAGATTATCAAGAGTGATGTGGATTATGAGTATCGCAGACAGGGCAGGAATGGTTTTTGGAGCGGTCTCCCTGTATGTCCCTAACAGGTGCTTGGTGTTAGGCAAACACACACACACTATCAGGACATCAGAGACATTTCCCCAGAGAGAAAGAGAGGGAGGGAAGAAGAGTGTGTGAGGTTGAAGAGGAGACGATGGCAACACATAAGCGACCTGTCACTTTGCATGTGTGCGCCCTCAGCTCACCTTAGACAGGTGACTTGTTGGTGTTGGTGTGTGTGTGATGGGTGCCTGGCCCTGACAGATCACAGGGGACACCGACCCGTCCCTCAGTGCCCTCCTCCCGTCCTCAGAGAATGACGGTCCCCTTTAGTGACAGACTGTCCTCCACCCGGGTCCCCACACACCATCACTGACACAGCTAAGTGGGACAAATGTCTTAGTGAAGGCTGCGTCACCAGCCTCTTCCCTCTGCCCCTTCCCTTTCTGCTGTCCACTTCATTATGGACTCAACTCCCCCCCCAAAAAACTAAATCTTCAAAACAATGAGCAAAGATGTTTGGAACATCTGGTATACTTATGACAGATAGATGCAGGCGAGCATACTGGCTCTGCACGCACGCACCCACCATCACACCCACCACCAGCCCACCCACCACCAGCTCACACACACCCACCAATCCACCAGCCCAAACACCCACCAACCCCAAACACCCACCCAACACCAGCCCCACACATCCAACTACGCACGCACGCACGCACACACTATCCACTTCAAATCCCACATCCCCTACACACAAAAATACAAACACGTCCAGTCTAAACAAAAATGTAATCGCTGGAATAACTCCTACTTCCAGTGCTAACAGCCAATCTCAGGGCGGGAGGTGGTTGGCTGGGCGACTAGTGGCGGCGCTGGTCTGATGTGGGCCCTGAGGGCGTTGGGTGTCAGCAGGCAGGCAGCCCCACTGAGAGGGCCAGTCTAATGGGGACCTGACAGGTGCGGCCTAGTCTCCCATCCTGCCCGTAGATTTGGTTTGTCACTGGGTATCCATTAACTGCCAGTCTCCGCTGATCGCCTGCGACAGCTCTGATCAAAAGATGTCACCGGGCTCCGTGCGCTTGGCAGGGCCTGGCACACCGCTCGTAAAGAGGGCCAAACAGGGTGTAAATAAAATGACATGATCACTTCCCTGGCCTCCCATGTCCTGGACACAATTATGATAATGTGAAAGGAGGAGGTAAATCGCTCACCGCTCGGCAGTCAAACCGGCAGGGAACATATCTCGGTCGTTGTTTTTTCTCTCCTCTCCGGATGGTGTTTGTGAGAGTGTCTCATTTGAAGGAGGATATACAGTCAGGATGAGGTAGCTATGTTGATGTGTTTGTGTCCAGAGCAGCTGGTCACAGATGTCAGGTTTAATCACGGAGGTTATGACTCTGGTATTAGCAGGCAGGTTGAACAAGTCCTTAGGTCGCTCTTATAGTCTTGACCTATCATGAACATGTCTCATGTATTTCTTAAAACCTCTGTTCTATCTTTATATGACCTGAAAGTGAGCCAGTCATCTAGCCATCCTTTCTTACTTTTCCGTACACATTTTTAAAAGGGATCAGAATTCCAGTGTCCTTAAAAAAATAGCTTTTCTGCCCATTTAAATACAGACACGGAGACATACAACCTACTGTAGGTTACTGTTCATTAGTGTAAAGTCCCAGGCAATTCAAAATGCCAAACAACAGCCATTACATCTGAGCACTATCTGTTAATTTGATCCCCAATGACTGATCATCCATCACTGTGGGTGACAACCACCATCCAATTATTCTCCCTGGTTTGACTGACAACAGAGGTGATTTATCACGCTAATAAAATGTGATGGGTTTTGTGGGTTCATTCTGAGAAACAGAATGGATTATTAAGAAATAAGAATACACCTGGATGGAGAATTAAGATCGCTACACTCTCATGGGTTCTCAAAAGTTTATTTGTGGTGGGGTAGGGTTCTACATGGAAGCTTTGTCATCTGAGGAACCCTTTATGTTTCTAGCTAGCACCTTTTATTATATGAGTGTAAAGTATCTGGGTGGTGTATTTGCTAATAGTGGTTGTGCGGGCTTTATCATGATTAAATCTGCCAAATGCTGCACTTTGGACTTAGTGTGGGAGGCAGAGTTTCACATCTCAGTCACGCTTCACACAGAAATAGCGAGACCAGAACACAGAAATAGCAAGACCAGAACACACACACAGGAATCTCTCACATGTAGAGAAACACATCCTGCCCGAACACAAACTCAAACACAACCCTACAAATTACAAATATAGTCTGTCGTCGGTTGCAACACACGCGCACACACAGGGCAATGAGAAAAGACAGTGACATCTTGGCATGCTCACGACATTCCTGTGGAGTATCAATTTCATAAACATCAGGGCTGCAGACGCAGAAGGATAGATCATCTGATAGAAATGCTGCAGAGACATGGGATAAAAAGGTACTGTGACTATACACCACAAGTAAAAGAAACAAAACCAGGCCCCCTCTTCTGACGGTAGATAGTATAATCAAAGCAGAGCATGTCTCAAAGTAAGAGGCACACCCTAGTTCATCATCAGTAATCATATAGTCAGAGTCTGGACTGGAAAGCTTGTTGAGTGAAGGAAGCAAGACACGATTTAGTCTACAACCAGATTTTTTGTTGTTGAAAGAAAACAACACATGTAAACTGAAGTTATCAATTTGTAAGAATCAGCCTTTAAGAATGGTAAGGGTGTTGGAGGATCTCTGTTGCCCCTCAGTTCCCTGCTCCCTCCACTGCCCACAACTAACCTCCTCACTCATCCTCCACAGCTGGGGAAACTGCCAGTAGAGCTGGGAGCCAAATCACACACAACACCGGGGTAAACAGGATGTGTAACCAAGACACTACTACCAGAATCTGCACTACGACCACTGCATGACATACTGTAACAGCTAGCTACAGTAGCTGAGCGGAGAGCAGCTGAAAAGAGGGAGAGGAGGGAGAAGGGAAGGAGTAGTATTATATTCATTGGTGGTCCAACCACTGCCTAGCCTAAAGCTGCAGACGTAGGCCATCATCTAGCACCGCAGCAAAATGTGGCTAATGAATATTCATAGGAAAGGGATTCCATCATTAAGCCTCTCATTCTGCTACTGTACCACGTAACAATAACAGATCCACAGCTAGGAGGCCAGGCGTTGTCCAGTTATAATTGACTAATGCTAGCTCGAGTTAGCAGTGGCTATTTAAAAAAATCCAAACTGTAGATTCATCTATCCTGGCCCATATACTGCCTTCAGGGTAACTGGAAAATAGAGGTAGGTGTGAAAAAAAATATTATTTAAAGTGGTAAAAATTCCTTAGAGGATCCTGAGGTGGTAAGGAACAACACTCTACAGTAGAGCTATGATCATAGCTAGATCACAGGTAGGGTACTGAGAGTGCAGAGAGTTAAACGGGGCCTCACTACACGGCCGTGGCGTTTCTTATTCCTGATGTGTTCTTTAACTGGGCCCTCTCGCCCTTAAAGCAATACAGCCCCTCAGCGGGGGGCCCTTACTGACAGGAAGAAGCCTTAAAACACTTAGAACCTCCAGGCAGGAAATCACTTCTGCCACAATCACACAACCGCAAGCCACTGACTTCCACTAGCTCCAGTTTCCCAGCAGTCGACTGAGAAGAGGCTTTAAAATAGAAGGCAATCATTCCATACAATAACAGCCTTGTTTGGTTCTGTTAAACTGTCCTGAGATTAGCGGGAAAAGGAGGAGGAGAGAGTATTATACCCATTGAAATGTCTTTATTCCATTAGCATTTGTCATGCTAGGCTAACCACTCCTTGGTCTAACAGTGGTATTCCCCTCTTGTGGCCTCTGTTGCTAGGAAGGAGGAAGCACGATGAGGTGAAATGACACTCACTGTCAGAGAACAAATAGGCTACAGGTGTCATAAGTCATACCCTCAAGAGAAAGATTTACTAATATGTAGGAATGGGAATTTCCAGGGACCGCATGATACGACATTATCACGATACTTAGGTGCCGATACGATATGTATTGCGATTCTCATGATTCTATATGTATTGCGATTCAATATTGCAATTTTATTGCGATCTGATGTTCCAAACATATTGCTCATTATATGTCAGCTGCAAAGAGACAAGAGAGAGCATGAGAAAATTAGTTTTGATCAGTCATAGAAATAAAAGTGCTGAAAACAGCTTGGCTCACCATTTAAAAAGAAGATGGAGAATAAGCTATAGGATGAAAAACACAGGAGTTTGGCACATGTACAGCCGACTAGCACTAGCTAACGCAACCTAGCAATTATTATTATAGTTTTACAAATCGATACATGGAGTCAAAGTATCTATATAATATCACCCAAAATAATTATGCAATATGTAACTATAGATCTTTCCCCCATCACTACTAATATGTGCCTGCGCCTGGTCGCTCAAAGAGAGATGCTCACGACAGTCTATTGTAACTGTACATCACTGTTCCTCCTATTCTGTTCCTATTTTCTAGCCCCTAATGAATGAGTGAATACACTGTGTCCGCTGATTGTAGTGCAGGAAGTGTGCTCTGGGAGATGGGAAAATCAGAGCGATCCCTCTCGCCCCAGGCAAGCCTTAGCGCTGTACCATGTCAAAGCAGGGGAAGAGAGAGAGAAGAGCGAGAGAGAAGAGAGAGAGAGGCTGGGCAGGCAGATATATCAAACTGTACTGTACTGTACTCCCAGAATGCTGCATCGTTGTTTTATGACTGTACCTCCAACGGGCAGCTGTATATACAGACCTTCAGGACCCGAGCTATATTGGTTTCAAACGGGTACAGTACAAAGACATTACGATCTCCCACACACAAAAAGATATCGGAGGGGAGAGGGAGAGAGAGAGAGGGGGGAGACAAGGGAGAGAGAGACCGGTTCAGATGTTATGTTCTCGCCCTATCAAAGTGTTTAGAACTAGACCCAGTCACAATAACTGATGGATAAATGGAAACAAACAAATGAATGCTACCTAAACAGCTTACACAGGTGCAGAATCAAGGGGCAGTGGGTTCACAAGCTCAAACATCAGAGTAGAAGAACTCTATGTTATGAGAAAGCTGTGCTCTCAGATCTACACCAAACCTATTGTCCAAGACCAAGCACTATAACATAGGGTCACATATTATCCAGTCCTTGTACAGTTGCTCTACCCATATCACTCAGTAATTCCCCTCGGCTCTACATCAAACCTATATCCTTCAAGATCTACCATGTATGATAGGATGACATTATCCACGCCAGTACACTTGTCTTACAGTTGCTCTACCCACATAACGCCTACTTCCTTTTATTTGTTCTCATCTCTCTAGTCCACCCCACTATAGCTAGCTCCATGGGTCGTATGTTTTAACTGCTCCTTAGATTAATGTCCTGACGATGGTGTGACTCCAGCAAAGGTCACCTGCCTCTGCCTTAGCCTGTACCTCTGCCGGGACATAGGGCCAACCTTTCAGGGCCCACTTCACTCCCAACAAACAGCTGTTGCGATGATCGCCTAGCAACGAGGTGGTGATGGACGGCCCTAAGATGGATGGCCACCATAAATCACACAACACCAGTGTGTGGGGGGAGGAAAAGAGGAGAAACGAAAGAAAAGAAGTACAAAAACAAAACAACCTTTTCTCTCTTTGTGGAAGAGAGGGGAAGTAGCAGCAGCAGTGGCGCTGGCCTTGCCTTGACCTCTCACTGAGCTCTTATTCATGATTGTGGTGTAACTACACAGAGCACGATGGGGCAGACGCCTGCCGACCTCCTCAGGAAAGTGTCAAATGGGAGGGTTTTGGTCTGACGCATAGTTGTTTGTATTTCTAATCTACACTACACAATCAACTGACTGATTATACATTAAAACGAACCATCACTATTTTTTTCTGTCTTGGAAGAAAAGCTAATTTCACACACGAAATGATTTGCAAGCACATTGTTCGCTTATAATAGACTGGGATCTACTCTTTCAAAGGGCAGAACCCTCCCGGCAAAGCAAAGCAACCTGGGTAGTGTAGTTGAGGGATAAACATCATATCATCCACTATAGCTGGGCCATCTGATTCGGCACAACTGCTGTGGCGTGGCTATCTAGTTACACTCAGGCAGAGAGCATGATCATCCATCACACAGTGAGTGTCTGTCTAAGGCTTTCCACCCTGCCTCTGCTCGGCCTGCTCTCCAGTTACAGCCCTACACGGCCAGCCTAAATAATATTCTCCATGATAAATGGCACTATAAGCCTGGGATCCATCATTAATCTACTTTTTAAAGAAGCATCCCCGGTTAGGACCACGGGAGAGCAGACCAGCTTGGGTTCATTTTGAGGCCAGCCTAGCATGAGTGATACCTGTCGGCCTGCTCATCAGGGAGTTAGGCTACATACACACAAAGCCTCCCTCGCTCACATACAGCCACAGATACACGCACACATACTCCCATTACACACCACACACACACACACATTACACAAAGTGTAATTACACACAGATAACACACACACATACATATTCACACACACACACACTCAACAAACACATATCCAATAACCAGATATTTCTCACGTTTGTACAAACATCCAGAGACCGTCATGGAAAAACATTCTGTCACTCATCAAAACATAACTCATGTAACTCAATCCTCTGTCATCTAAAAACACCTCCTTGTCCTCCTCCACCATCACCTCTAGACCAGTGCTTTGTACAGTGCCACACTGTTGTGAGAAATGTGTAAAACTGCTATTTTTCCTTCCATTTCTTTCTTTCTCCTACTTCTCTCACTACTCACTCTGCCCCTCTTTCTCCATTCCTTTCCCTTCTCTCTCCCTCTTTGTTTCTCCCAGTCCACTTTTCTCCTCTTTCATTATCTCCCTCTTTCACCCCCTCCCTGTGTGTCTGCTAAAGCCAGTATGATAAATGACACACGTCAGTTTGTCAGGAGCGAAGGGTGGGCCAGTGATAAATGACTCTGTTGAAAAGGAAATCGGCTTTTTGGCATGGCCGGGCTATTCTCCTCCTGGATTCAGTTTCAGGACCCCTGAAGACCAGAGTCGGCTCAGTTTCCCGAAAAGAGCACACATCCCACTAGGCTCTGACGCATTACCCCCGGGGAGGAGGGTTTGAGTGAGCGAGGCTGTTCCAATTGTCGCCATAGCACAGCTGAATCTATCACAACAACGTACGGTGGGACTTTTTAAAATAAAAACCTAGGTAGGCCTACTCCAGTCCAGACAGAGGTCTCTTACATACAGGCGGGCTCTAAAACACAGAGGAGGATGGCAAAAGTTTTTAATTTCTGTCATAAGGTTCACTTTTCTTTTCTAGAGCCCGGCCCTATGGTCTGACATCTGCCAAGTGGGGTTTAAAAGGGAGGAGCCCGTTCCACCTCTCCTCTCCTCTCTTCCCTCATTCACTGGCAGTTCAGGGTGGTATTGTTATCATTACACTGGGTGGATTTATGGAGCCAGGCCCTATGGCAAAAACAAAAAGGCATCTGTCAATACTAGTGGGAAGCACTCTGTCACCCACCCCTCCATGGCCAGGCAGACAGGCGTGGAGAGCTCATTAGGTATGCACTTATCAGACAAATAGATCACAGACATGACTCAACCTCGCCGGAATCCAACCACAGTAACGTTCATTAGCAATGGGCTGAGCGGTGTACAAAACAAGACTTCCTCGAGACTCGCACCTGCATGGTCTAGCCCTATCTATTGTTTACTGGAACAATTACATGCACCCTCATTCCCGTAATGACATATACAGAACACTCACATGCAGACAACACCCAGTCACCCACAGAGAAAAACTATATTTTGTTTTGGTGTGATTTCCAATCCAGACACTATATAAACGTGTGTCTGTCTACAATAGCTGTTGGTCTCTGTAATCCATATGTCTATAAGCAAGTTTGTAAGTGAGCGCATGCCTTTTCAATTTCTATGTATATATTTGTTATTTCTGTAATGTGCGCTAATGATAATCTACAGTATCTGAGCCCATTTCTGTCTAAGTATAAGAGATGCTGCAGTGACGACAATGGTTGAGTGACGATGAGGATGGGGTTAGAAGGAAGAATGAGGAGGCGAGGAGATAGAGAGAGGAGGGATAGAGGGTGAAAAGGGTTCAGAGGAACGATGGCATATGACTGACCCTCCTCACTGCGGACTCTATAGTTGCTATTCCTTTCATCACCCCTGCCATCCAAACCACACACTGAACACACACGACTGATTGCTACCACTCTGGCACAGCTGACCTGGCAGCCATAGGCCTGACCCTGCAGAAACAGGAGACCTCTAGCCGTTGAGCCCAGTCTAAACCAGAACCCCACCTGCTGTCGCTAGCTCACACACGACTGGAGCACAGGTCGGATTAGAGCAGGGGCCTGCATTTCACTACCCTGGCCTGAGTAGGAGACTCGATACCTGGCTGGGACAGAAAAACTCACTCTCACATCCATAGAAACACCCACCCACACACCTACACCAAATACAGCCACTAACTGTGAGGAGGCTAACCTAAGGGCCATCCTGTTAGGTTCCAGTCACTACACCGAGTACACTCACTACAATGCTTCAGAGCAAAAAGCATTGCCCCTGGGCCTATAGTCTAAGCTAATCACAAGCCACCTGAATGCATCCCGAGTTTCCTCCCCAGCTGTTTGAGTTTCTCCTGTTAGGCTGCCTTCAGAGCACTCAAACCTGACCTATGCAGGTACGCTGGGCCATTTGTCACCTGCAGCGGAAAATTGAGTTACAGCACGACCAAAGCTGAGTGCTGCGCCGGGAACCGAGGCACTGTGTAATATCAACTTGATTACATCAAAGTGGTGGCAAACCTGGTTGGTTGGGGCCGGGCACACCAAGGCTTGTCATCTCCAATCATTAAGCCCGTCAAGACTCCATCAGTCCTTCCAACTAATTAGGTGAACTCTAATTAAGCTAGCAAAACAACTTCGCTTTTTCTACTGGCCGAGAACAAGGCTGAGAGAGAAGTGGGGCAGAGAAATGAGTGGGGCAGAGAGAGAGAGAGAGAGAGGTTTTTCATGCAAGTCTCAAGGTTGCTTTGGGCCGGCTCTCTCCCAAAGTCCCTAATCAAGGCCCATCATCTGTCAGCCTTTTCTTTGCTCTCTCCATCCCCATGCTCTGTGCTGCAATCAATTCATCATCACCCTTTGTGTGCAACTGAACAGTTGACAACTTTATAACTTGCAGCTGCAAAGGACCCACTGACTAAGAGGAGGTAAAAAAAACGAAAATAATCAATGGACGAATGAATGAACAAAGAAGTCGAAATAAAACGTTTCCTAACATTTCCACAACAAACACAGAATGGGTCTATATTACAATGTGCCATGATCCTGCATCAGAGAGACAACAAAACAAGTTAATAAAAATAATTTTAAAAAATAAGGAGAAACAAGATATTCCACTGATCTCAAATCAGAAAGCTTTCAGTCATTCTTTATGTGCTCCCCCCAGCCTCTCTCTCTCTCTCTGGATGAGATTGAGCGTGTACATTAGGCAGGGGCATTTTGATGAAATAAAAGCCTGGGCCAGCGTATGGCTAAACAGAATGGGAGCACTCACTCAGCCTGTCTCTGATTGACCATTAAAGCCATTGATGAATGGGGCTGTCAGAGGAGAGAATTAAATCAAACATGAAACAAAGCTGTCCTGACGGCCCGGTCTGACAGAGAAAACCATTCCTCCCCTCCATTACATAGCTCACGTCTCCTTTTACCTACCCCCCCCCCCGTGTGTCAGGCAATGTGTGTGTGTTTGTGTGTGTTAGAGAGCCAGTGATGTCTGACTATGAAACCACTTTACCCCCTTGCTTTTTCGTGAGTCACTTGACCATTGCAGAGGAGAGGGAGGAAAAAGTACACAATGCTTTCAAAGTGGTTTTAATGTGACGTCAAGGGGCTGCATCACATGGGGGGAGTGATTTCCTGATGTAGATCGGGAAGGAACAGATCAAAGCCGGATGACAGCCAATCAATCAACCGTCAAATCAGACATGGCAACGGTCGATTATAGCTTCTTCCAGTCCACATAATCCTTTTGTCTGTACCCAATTGTTTATTTTATCAAAGAAAAGGAGAGGTCATTCTTCCACCTCCCAATTCCAAAGTTAGCCGCTTGGCTCAAATGTTCACAAAGACCCTACTACAGAGACAGTAGGCTCTGGCACCGCCTTGGGCATTCCGTTATAGCAGACTGAGCACCGTTTCCCCACATTCTAATTCTTCCACCACGGTAAGTTAACGTTTACCGGGAAAGTAAGCTATCCATGGGAACAATAGGAAGGGGAAAGTTGACTGTAGCCATCCGATGTGAGTGCTACTGTGAAAAATAGTATGGCTACTTTGTAACAAGGGGAAACAAATGGCAACATTCGAGGGATAGTTACAGTAGCGTGCTACTCCTGGGATAATAGGCTCGCATTACAGAGTGTTACAAATCAAGTTAGCCTATACATCGAGTGAAAGCACTCCTATTAAAAAATACTGGAAACGGAAATCCAGAGGTTTGAGATTGATAACAACAAATCGTTCAGCTGCTATAGTTACAAATTTAACCATTCCCGTCGTAGTAGCCTACGTACCTGCAGCGCGCTTGGGCGCTTCTTGTTTCCTCCGCGGCATGTTTGCTTTCCCAAAGAGTTCTCTTTGGCCTCAGAATCAGAGCTGCTCCACTACACAGCAATTACGCCTTCATACACGAAACAGTGAGTGTTATCCGTAAAAAAGCTAAGAGCATTGTTTTTCAAATAGCACAGAAAAACGAAGCAAGTCGGGGAAAAACTGCGAATATCTGTCTTTCATCCCCCTGCGGCGCAACCACAGGTAATGATCAACAGCGTTAAACGCGGCCACGTCGGATCCTCTCTTGTGGAAGCAACAGGCAAACTTCAGCGAAACCGAGATGATAGCGTCACTCAAAGCATGAGAATGGGCAAACCCACTTTACACCTCGAGAGGGGAGGGACATTATGACACGAGGCTGTCTGTCTTATTCTCTTTACTGTCAATAATGTGTGGGCTAACGTTACGTCTATTGACAGAGGGAACACGACTAGTATTAGAATAGTTTACGTTTTGATAGGGACATCATTTTAGTCTAGTCTACATTAGGCCTAGACCTATATGATTAAAGTTTACAATGTTCTTAGCCCGCTCAGTTCCATTACATTCATTACACATAAGGCATTGGACGAAGTTTTGTTAAGAGCCGCGACACTCGGTCTGAACATTAGCCTAAAGCATCGCTTGCTGTATGGTTTTGGAAGCATAAGGACCTTATCTTTCATGTTACAGCGCTTGTTTACGGAAAACAGATGGAAGACAAGAGTGGACTGACTACCTGTGCTAATTAGCTATTTGCGTCTCTGAACACCTGTGTATAAACGAAAGATGGACGCCACAAACGTGTTGACACTGTAAAATACTATCGGCTGCAACTGTGTAAAGTAATTGTGTATTTTTCATTTGTGAAATTATTTTGATGTGATATGAAAGTAGAGGGATTTATGTTTCAAGAACCATACCGCAATTGAGAGTCAATTCAACTTTGGATGGAGTATTTGGCTGTTTTGGCTTCTAGAGCCAATTCGCCCTTTAATCAGAACATGTAAGTCCCTTGGACTAAGGAGAAATGACAGGCTTCTTTAGTCTAATATTAGACTACAATGTTCTATATAATTTTTTTTTTGCTACAATAAAACATATTTAATTAGAATATAAAATAATAGAATATAAGAACTACAATAAAACGTCATTTTCAGATAGAATATAAGTCAATTCACTAGATATGCAAGTGGTCAGAGGTGACAATATTGCCTGCTCCTCTTTTTATAATAGCCTCATAATAATCATAGTGCATTAGGAAATTAAATGAAAGTATGGTGCTGCTTTTTTTTCTAATCAACTACCAGTTATGGCACTGGAAGGATGCAACTGAAACTGGAAGGATGCATTTTTAGTGTTGGAATTAGGGTAATGATTACTTATGTTCATTTCCCCTACTCTTCAAGGGGGGTAAGGTCCTTGGATTCTCCTTTTTTGCTTTTGACCAATACTGACCCCTGTCAGCAATACACACACACACACACACAAATGATTGCCTGCACAAACAAACACACACACGCACACAAATTAAAGCATTAAGCCCCCTGATCTGGCCGTGCTCCCTTCTAACAGCACAGTGGCTGCAGTCTCAGCCTTAGTGTCACTTTAACAACATGAAATTACAACCCAAATGGGATGTCAGGGGTTAGAAGTGTCTAGCTGCTGTATGTGAATATATATTTCTCCCATGGATTCACCGCTCATCATGACCTTCCCAAGGAACAACAAGTAACCGACAGTAACCGGCTGATTGGCATTTTTATGGCCAAATTAAACTGGCTCAGGGCCTGTCGGAGGCAGGGAAAGAATCCTCTCCAAAATTAGTGAGTCATCATGGTGACAGAAAGTAACAGGAACATGGTGTCATCTCGATGGCGTATCGATTAACCCATAAATACTGCAGCATCCTATGTGCTTTTCCTCCACTATCTGTGCCATATGTCTTGGTGGGGGAGACTGTAGAACGCCTGTACATAAAATACCTTCTTGTAGATAACTTACACTGTACACCAATGGGGGAAAATTTTGATTTACATATTGTGTCACAGATACTGTAAATGTCCTTGAATCATGGGCATAAAACATGATGAATTATGAAATGAAGCATATGCTCCTGATAGTTGTAAAAATAAAAAGCATGGAAAATCATAATTAACTTGTTTCTTTGATAAGACACAAACAACATAAAATAGTTATTTTTGTACAAGGCTCATGTGCTCCACTTTGTGCGTGAGGTAGCCTTGCTGTTCTCTCCTCCTTGTTCTCACGAGGATTACCATAAAAGAGTCAGAGCCGCATTGATTTGCACACATAAGTTCAACCAATCAATCTAAAAGTTGTGATTAAAAAGTATGCGCTGCTTCTTTCTTCTATTGAAATCTTCTGAAAAAAATGGGGAGAGGCCTTTCAATTTCATAGCCTCCAGAACACTCAAGTATTCATTGCGCTCTACTTTTCTCTTTCAACCTCTCCACAGGAGGCAGGACTCATGACATTCTACTGTATGCGTGCCGCTCTGTTTCAAGATGCTATTCAGCCTTCAGAGGAGTGCTGGGAGTGATCCCTCAATACCATCAGATCTCTCTTATTGGCATGCACCCAGTTGTGGGCCCATCCAGAGATACCAGAGTGTACTGCACTATGACTGTGCTCTTCTCTCATAAGAAGAAGGCACATCAGTCCCAACTGGATATAACTAAAAAAGTAGAATTAAACTAAAGTAGTTGAAGAAAAAGAGATTGTATATTCGTTTTTGTGAACTAATATCTGGTTATTTTCAGCAATGTGATTGGAAATACTGAATTAGATAAATATACAGGGGTCATATTCACACTATCTCAATGACACGACAGACATACAGATGTGTGTGTGTGTATCATTGTGTGGGTGTGTAATGCATGGCCCTGTAGAGAAGAGTGATTGCTTTATTCTGGCCTTGGAGGGCTACAGTGGCCAGGGCTGTGTGTTTGGGCAGCTGTGTGGATGACTTGAGGAGGTCTCCATCATTCATAAAGCCCACTCCGACATGTAGAATTGATCTAGCAAAGAAGCAGGGTGGCAACAGCACTTCATCAGTCTTGCAGCACCACAAATCACATGGTGGTATCCCCCAGGGGATAGGTGACGCTGTGGTCAATGCAATGTCCCTCTCAAACACCAGAGGGGGCCAGTATAGTCATCTGTTAGGGCCTAGTGTCCCCAAACTGTACTGCACCAGTATCACTGTTCAATTTAACATGGATTCAATCTGTTTTTGTTTAAAATAGTTTGGTAATGTTTTGATTTATGATAACATTGAAAGACAACAGAATGGCAAGAATATTGGCCTAAAATAAAATACATACATTTCTAAATTTCTTGTCAATATAGCGAAGTAATGCATTGTTTGAAATAGACATCAATTTCAGGGTGCATCTGATCATCCGATCATTGGAATCACAAGTTCAGTAACTTGGGAAAACAGACTTTTATGTCTGCTTGCCAGTCTACTGTTGTTGTGAGTGAGTAATAATTAATGCCCCAAACCAACCAGTCCCATAGCCTAGAAGTCACTGAAGTTAAACAGGTTTCGTAATACATACATAATTAAAGCTACCTTTACTAATTTTGTTTAACATATGCATTTCTAACTATTAATAACTCGATGGTCATAAATCGGCGGTATATGACGTGGGGTATTTTTACTAACTGGTAGAGGGATCATGAGATGACTGTCTTGCCTTGGGTTACGGATCTCCTTTCATTCCTTAGCTTTCATAGTCACACTTACCTTTTAGGCGTTGTCATTGATCTTCTTGCTAAAATAATCTCTCATCATTGCTCATTGTAAGCCTGCAGAGGAACATTTCCAGAACCAGATTCATTAGTTTCACACTGAAAATAGAAAAGAGGTGGACATCTGATGAGGATTCAGAATTTGTTAACCTATCCAATCCTATCACATCCCATCCTATCATATTCCCATACTTTACAATCCCATATTTATTTATTTTTCATCAACTGTTTTTGGTCATTTTTGCAGTAGCTACAGTATTCATCAAATTATTCTTCCCTGTCCTGTTTCTTCCCTGTCTTGTTCTTCATACGGTTGTATAGTTCAGGGACTTCTGCTCATGTCTTCATTAGGAACATTAACATTCGCACACTGTGCTGAGTGCAACAGTGAAAAGGTCTCCCTAACATTTCTCAGTGCAGAAAATTCCTCCCTAGACAACAACCGCTAACACTGTCTCAATGAATGTATTTATCAATGCCCAGACAGATTATTAGATGCATTTGTGATAGGAGAGTAGATTTTAGAATAAGGCTGTGGTGCAGTGCTACTAGCCTTTGGACTGGGTACCAGTATGTTTCTGCTCACATGTTTGGCATGACAATTTCATAAGGAGTTGACAAGAGAGCAGAAACAGACTGGTGCCCAGGCTATCATGCTACTACTGTAATGTTAAATCTACTAAACATGAGTCTCATCATTACTCTACATGGTGTTAACATGTGGTAGAATGGATGATATCACAGTTCTAATTAGCACGTTTCCGATTGTGGAGGTGGAACTCAGACGATTGATCAAGTCTTTTCTCTCCCTTGTCGCCCAAAGATTCCATTAAATATTCAGGTAGATTATGAATGGTTACACGCCTATCTATTTATATCTCTTATATTGACAGAATTACATTTATATGGAGAGTCAAGGTGAAATATTTAATTTAGGTTCAGGGCACTATTGCTCAGATCATTTGGGAGAAGACTGATTAAAGGACTAGGATGTATATTAATAGCATTTCAGAAAAATAACTTTGAGAACTATTGATTTTTGGATAAATTAATAAAAATACTGTGGTGTTGTTTAATGACAACACACTATATAAAACAGGCATCAGTTCTGATATCGGTCTACTGTTAGCCATTGTTGTCAGTTTGGATATTGTGAGACGTCAGGTTTCTCTCTTCTCCTTCCTGTCTGAGACAGGTGGGGAACATAAAAGAGAACATGTTTATGATGGACAGGCAGATTTGAAAATAAAATAATCACAGTGTCGGGTGAGAGAAAGGGAGTGGAGTCAGGACGTTTGTGATGTGATGAGACAGGAACATTCTTTTTCCACATGTCGGGTTGAGGCCAGGGATTCTGAGCTGAGACGACAGACAGCATCATCACTCCTCCAGAGAGAGGGTGATGGATCCAGAAGACAGGGAAGCAGAGAAGGTGAGAGGGTGACAGAGGGGTAGGATGGCCATTACAGTTACCATTTCAGTCAATGACTGATTTCTATGACTTCAGTCATTTATTGTAATTTAAAAGCTGTGATTTAAAGTGACCGAATGTTTGAAAGTGTAAAAAGTGTACTTTCTTCCCACTCACAATCACATATGATATGGATACTGTTAAAGTTTGCATGATAAAACACATCAGCTGTTTTTTGACATTGAATAGGCCTACATGGCATCCACAGCATACTGAGTAGGCTACATCTACACTACCTTGACAAAATTACTTTTCTTTTCTGAGTTTAGTTTTTCTGAGTTTTAGGAAAAAGCATGCTGGTTGAACAATCTTGGAAATAATCTCATAAATTCACACCCTCCAAAAAGTGAATACATTTCATTCCCCTCCGTATTTCTTATCCTATTCACCAATTACCCTTTGATCTTCCTGGGCTTAGAAAGGTGTGAAGATAGAAAGGAGAGATAGTTTAAGAGAGGGATTTGTTGTCGAAATATCTCACCAGCCAGAAATCGGAAGGCAAAGCTGCCTGTTAATGCATACAGATCACGGAGGCCAATTGTACCAACTCCATTTGCTGGGATTTTAAAGTTTGCCCCTTGACTTTGCCATGTGTCGTAAACCACTCTGGATGTGGCCCGTATCGTAAATCACCTGTTATTATCAGTAGGGCTGGAAATTGCCAGGGACCTCACAATACAATATTGTCACGATACTTAGGTGCTGTTATGATGTGTATTGCGATTCTCACGATTCTATATGTATTGCGATTCAATACTGTGATTGCGATTCGATGTTCCAAACATTTTGCTCACCATACTGTATATCTGCTGCAGAGGGACCAGAGAGACCAGAGGGACAAGAGAGACCAGAGGGACCAGAGGGACAAGAGAGACCAGAGGGACCAGAGGGACCAGAGGGACCAGAGAGACCAGAGGGACCAGAGGGACCAGAGAGACCAGAGGGACCAGAGGGACCAGAGGGACCAGAGGGACAAGAGGGACCAGAGGGACAAGAGAGAGCCATGAGAAAATGAGTTTTGATCAGTCATGGAAATAAAAGTGCTGAAAACCAGTTTAGCACAAACATTATATTGCGATATTGTCAAAATTATGCGATATATCGTCGAAAATAATATCCCGATATATAACTGTATCGATTTTTCCCCCCATCACTAATTATCAGTGAGTGAACATAATTCAGATTCCCATCTTAACATGCTGATGACAGGCAGTCACTCCATATGCCAAGTGGCCTCCTTGGACTCCAGTGCTACATAGGCTGGAAACACTGGCAGAGGCCCTCTTCATCTAGTCAGACAGAAACAGAAAAGGCTGTGTTTATGTTACATTGCCCAAAGGCTAAAGTAATACTGAAATAAATCCTGATAGTCACATGATGTTTTTCACAGGGTATTTTTGCAGTGCACATAGAGGACTGCATTCTATTAGTCCCCGGATTCAATTGTATTGGATTCTTTGTTCATATCATGAGATTAATGACACTGTCACCCACTTTTGAGGCGTCCTTAACTAAGATTCAGTGGTGTAATGTCCACTCCATCTTGGTTCCATTTTACCCTTCAGAGACATTCCAATCAGCATTAGCCCATTTTGAATCCCTCTTCTCCTGTACCTGTGCCAATATCTGAGGAGCATGCAGCATTTTTGCCAAACAGATGGAAAAGCATCACAACATTACAGATCTTAATTTGAGCCAGTTTGCTACAGCAGGAAAATAATGCAGCAACAGGAAATGTGAATTATTAAATGGATGAAAATTAATGGACATTTATGTAGGGGTTGATACATTTTTCTTAAGGGAAGATGAAGTCTGAAATTTCAAAGTGGAAATCACAAATTGCAGCAGCCTTTTAAAACCTCAAAAACACAACTCAATTTAAATGTCCTGCATTGCAGGAAAGTTATCCTGCAACAGTGTGGTCAAATTAAGATCCTATATCTGAATTCACGGCCTGAATCCTGGTCTGACACCCTACTCATTGTGAATTTATGTGCAGTAGTTACAGTTTCCCTTTCAAAACAGATGCCACCACAACATCTAGCTAAGTAACATACCATGTTTTTGAGCTTTTTGGTCTGTGCTATTTTGTCTCTCTCTGTACTGTAACTCTAGATACGTTTCCACCTAGTCCGACGTCTTCCAGAATGAAGCGATATCTCATCTCATTGGGGTGTTTTGACTCTGACTTCACCTCAGCCCCCAATAACTTAAATCACCATTTCAATTATTCACACAATAACGACCCGGCCGGGAGCCCTCCATTATGAAGCGTTAGTGCTGAGAAATGGGCTTGGGTGAGTTGAGCGATGACTCTTATCTTTCCCTGTCAGCTGAGACATTAGTCATGGTGAATGTTTCTTCTGATCTGTGTTCAGGAGCTTCCATTGACACTTTACATAGCAGATCAATCATGGATCACAGTGTGATGGGCTGGCTGGGCTGGTTCAGCTGGAGAGAGACACGACTCTCTAGGGGTGGTGGAGGTGTGCAGTGTCACTCTGTGACACTGAGGTCCTGCTATAGTACATCCAGATGGAGACACTTGATCTGACTTGAGCTCCCTGTCATGCATGCATATGGTCTAGTAGACACACAAACATACTGTATGTATACACGCACCATATATACATGCATGTACACCAGAGAGGGCTGGTGGGAGGAGCTATAGGAGGAAGGGCTCATTGTAATGGCTGGAATGAAATTAATGGAACGGAGTCAAACATGTGGTTTCCATATGTTTGTTGTGTTTGATACCGTTCCATTTATTCCATTACAATGACCCCATCCTCCAATAGCTCCTCCCACCGGCCTCTTATGATGTACACATGGGCACGCATGCACGCACTTACGCACACACACGCACGCGCGCACACACACACACACACACACACACACACACACACACACACACACACACAAAAGTCCTCTACATTTACATCTCAATCTAATTTATTGTCTCAGACAAGATCAAAACCACTGATTGGTAGCATTACCGTATCAGAAAGAAACGTTTTTAGCTGAGGCAAAAAGGAAGAAGGACATCAATTGTTTCCTCTGTCATTTGTTTTTTCTCTCTCCAAAAGCCAACCAAGGTTAAAATGGAATGGAATTAAGGCCGTAAACTGACTGCTGTCAGAGCTAAAGCCCTGCTAACAATTTAGTGCCAAACTGGCGTTGTTCAATATCATTTCATATTATTTAATGTCACGGCGCGGTGACAGCTACACATCAGCCCAGTCACAGCTGGTTTGCCCCGAATAACTCCTAGTTGTCTGGTGCAATCAAAGCTGACTTCAGTTTGCTCTGATCTCAAATGGGAAATCTATCTGAACTACTCTGCAGGGAGCCCTGGCCAGGCTTTTTGTGTAACGAATGCACTCCCTCGGTCCCTCCAGGTCGATCAGGTAATGAGAAGAGATATTTGGGGGATGGAGGGACTAAAGCTGTAGTGGGGCTGCCAAATGTCTTCACTGGCTCCATTGTAACTACTGGAGACAGCCTTAATGGACTAGTCACCTAAACAGGGACTGAAATAACTTAGTGTGGCGCCAAGCACTGTAATATTGCAGTTGTTCCATACAACTGTCTCAGAATGTAACTTAAAGCTACTCAAATGAAACGTCTAAGGCTCCATGAGCCATGTTTATTGTCTTTCCTAAAACAATGATTTGTATACTGTGTATGTGTTGACATAGCATTTCCCAGAAGCACTATCTGTGCTAATAAAATGTTGACTCAACTGGGCGGCTACAGAAAACCCTCACATTCAAAGATCTCCTTTTGCTATGCCTCAGTTTCCCCCGAAGAGGAGGAGTAGAAATGAATGTTAGTGGGTGTAGCCTACATGTATTTGATGGTGCTTGGCGACATCACTTAGCACACAACAAGGGTGAGGAACATGACAACATCTCTGTGTGACGAGTGTATTTGTGAAGGCTGTCCTCACACAGCTGAGTGGCAATTTGAATCGTCCTCACCATACACATACAGATTTCACTTCACATTTTCCGTCCGTATGTCACTTTAAAGCAACAGAGGAGGTTCAACGAGACAGAGAGCTCTGTGTATAAAGATGGGCTCATTTTGTCAGTCAGTACAATAGGATACAACATGAAGATGGTCTCTCTTGTTTTTACTGTAGTGAGTGTAGTCAGTGAGTTGCAATGGTTGAGAAACACCAACTTCAGACTTTAACTGCGAAGCAGCAATCACAATAGTGACACATAGTAGAGCCAAGATGGCTTCATCGCTGGCACCCAGCCAATATAACAGGAAGCATTACCTTGTTGAGAACTCTCCTTATTCCTCACCTCTCTCTCTCCTTTTCCACTCTCTCTCTTTCTCCCTCCTCCTCTTCTCGCTCTCTCTCCCCTCTCTTCTCTCTCTTTATTGCAGAAAATATAACTGGTTGACATCTCATTTGTCTATGGCCATTCCACAGCACTATGCTTTCATTATTTGGCTTCTCATTAGGGTAATGTGATTTTACACAGTGAAAGTGGAGGCGCTCACACTCTGGGGCAGTGGGGATATGGGAACTCTGGGTCGGCCTGACCGGCTCAGACAGCAGCAGAGTCCGCCAGCCTGAGAGGCCTGATTGGTGGCTTAAACGGCTACAATTGAATGGTGAATACTGGCATCATTCTGCAAATCACTGCAAACAACAATACAATAATTTACAACCAATCCCCCATACATGTATGCATCACATGTCCTACGCATAATAGCCCACTATACAGTTGTATAGCTCTAAACAAACATGCGTGGTATGAGTGCCCTAGCCTGGTCCCATGTCTGTTTATACTGTCCTGCTGACATGAATGACACTAGGAGTTGGCAAGACGCCACAAACAGATCTGGGCCCAGACTATGACTGTGGCTGAATTCTCCCCAACAACATCCAGTCAAAAGTATCGTGCTTTCAGTGTGGTCTGATACACTGACACAGACCATAAGTTGTCCAATCCTCTGTATCACCATCGTTTCGTATTGCCTGGCTAATAAATGGCTTGTGTCAGGAACAGTGTCAGTCTATTCTTTGCTCATTTGAGTTTGTTTTGGGTTAGAGGGAGGACTTTGCATTCACAGTGGCTCTGCCAGGGTTGACTTTCTAGATTTTTCTCCTTAGTGCTCTTTGTCAAAATATCAAACCCCAGACCTTACAGACCTCGTCACCTCCTAGACACCCACACATGGCTCTCCATATAGAGGTGGACTCTGCGACTCCGCTCTTTGTCTTTGAAAGGGGGAGGGAGGGAAGAGAGGCTGAGAACGAGAAAGATGATTGGAGACTATTGTCCAAAGCCTCCTCAGCACCCCTCTCTCCTACTCCCTCTCGTCTCTGACATAGAAAAAATATTACATGATGACTGGCTCCCATTGAATCCACATTGTGAATCATCGGCCAAGCAGCTAAATTGCACCAGGTCTGCCAAAGTTCTTCCCAGGACTACGCAGGAGATGTGAAAAATTAAATGTCATCTTGGCACAGTGGAAAACTTTCACCTCTCATCGAAGCAAAATAATTTTATGCTACGTTCATTTCCGTCGTGATGTATGATGGCTTCAGGCTATACTTAACCTACTTAGTAATGTCATCTAACCGAGAATGTGTTTACTTTTGAAAAATTGCGAGAAAACATCAACTCTATCAGAGCCTGACATCAACACATTCTTCCTACCCAAATAAAGTGGCTTTTTATGTTGATTCAGGGAATGAATTTCCCCCCTCATCAGACTTGTTTGCAGTGTATCATGCGGCAACGCTTGAAGTGTGAAAACATTATGTAGGCCAGAGGAGAAGAAAGATGCTATTTGGAAATACTGAGCGATGTCTGTTTGACTTTATACCGCTAAGGGTTGAAGATGGAAATGGAATAGCGATTGTACATGTTTCAGATGGTGTCATGGCAAATTCTCATCCACCAACTTTAGTAAAGCATTATTAAGGAACAGTAAAATACCCAGTAAATAAGGTGACAAATCAAAGTGAGAATAAGGGAAAGACAATGGGGGAGAAAAGCAAGTGAAAGAAAAGGATGAGGTTTAGAGACAGAAAGAGAAGGGGGTAGCAAAACTGGCTGAGCAATAACTGGCTACTTTAGCAATTAAAATGTGGGGCAAAGACACAGCGGCTTGGTTTGACCGAGAGACTGCACCATTCATCATAGCAGCTGCCATAAAGCAGCAATAGATGGAATCTTTGATTTGAGCTTCACAGGAACATAAATCAAAATCCAAACCATGGCCTGTCAGGGGCATCGCCAGAATTACCCATTTGAGAGAGAGAGAGAGAAAAAGGGAGAGAGAGAAGGAGGGAGGGAGGGAGGGAGGGAGGGAGGGATGGATGGAGAGAGAGCGAGAGAGGGGTGAGGTTGGAGAGTAAGTACATTCTCTCATTGTTTCACACTCTCTTATCCCCCTCCCTACACACACACACACACACACACACACACACACACACACACACACACACACAACGACACAACTGAATCCTGGGATCATTGATCAAGAGGCTGGGTTCTGTCACTGGCCAGTGGTGTGCCTGACCTGCCCCGCCCTGCCACGTCCCCCGTCCCCCGTTCCCCCCCTCGCCCCCACCCCTCCCTCACACCCTCGCTTACAAGGAAGTGAGGTGACGCCACGTGTACAGCCATCCATCTAAATAGCATGACAACGACAGCTAATAAATCATTCATTCATTGTTTAATCTATTGTCTGGCCGGGCTAAAGTCAGGGGCCTGATATGAAGACAGATTTACCCCATGCAAGTGGGGCACAGCGAGGGAGAGGTTTTAATGTTTCTACTCTGCTTGGGTTTCATTATTAATTAGTTATGTCTTCATTATACCTGGGTGCAATTAAAGTCGCTAATGATTGAAATAACACGGGGAGTCCTCGATCAAGAAGTGCCATGCCTTGCCAATTGGTTGTACATTTGATTTTCGTTTGAAACACAGAAACACACAAAGCAGACTAATCTGTAGCCTTGTAGTTTTAGTCCGACCACCACAGAGCGGTTACAAACCCTGTTTTTAAATTTACAACTGCCGGTTCTACTAATTTAGCAGTAATTTATGCGTCTGCAATGGAAAGAACCCATGTAATGCACCAGAGAGGTCATGTTGCAGCAAAGGTTTGGTTTTTAAAACAAAACCACGAATATTCAGCTTCTGAGCTTCATCCCTTAATGAACGTTACATATGCTAGCAGGCCTGATTTCCATTAATTATAGCAGGGCTTGCTCTAAAGGTAAAGCGTAATGGAAGAGGTAACAAGCCTGACACAACCCTATTACAGGGACAGTATTCTTCCCCAGTGTCAAATCAATGAAAAGCTAGTGACCTGAAACAGCTCAGGACAGGTTAATGGGGTCACAGTGGGATGTGCATATCATTACCACAGCTAGCTTACTACGGCCAGCCAGGGGGGAGGTCAGGAAAGGGAAATACTGATGTTCATGGAACAACAACCATAGCCTTGAACAGAGGCCAAAATGAACCAAATAATATCAAATTAATGAAAAAGGAAATCACCTGAACATCTCATGTAATACTCAGCTTTGAAAAGAGGCCAAAGTTAACCAAATAATATCTAATAAAAGAGTGAGGAATTTGCCTGTACAACTCTTGTAATAATGTTCAGCCTTGAATGTCACACCCTGATCTGTTTCACCTGTCTTGTGCTTGTCTCCACCCCTGTCCAGGTGTCAGCCATTTTCCCCATTATCCCCTGTGCATTTATACCTGTGTTTTCTGTTTGTCTGTTGCCAGTTCGTCTTGTCTTGTCAAGCCTACCAGCGTGTTTTTCCCATACTCCTGTTTCTCTCTAGCCCCTGTTTTTCTTGTTTTTCCGGTTTTGACCACTCTGCCTGCCCTGACCCTGAGCCTGCCTGCCGTTCTGTACCTTACTGACTCTGCCCTGGATTACCGACCTCTGCCTGCCCTTGACCTATCATCTGCCTGCCCCCTGTTTTGTTAATAAACATCTGTGATTCGAACTGACTGCATCTGGGTCTTATCCTGAGTTCTGATAGTAAGAGCTGGCCATGACTGACCCAGCAGACTCGGACCAGCTCCGCAATGCTGTCTCTTCCCAAGGAGCCACCATTGGGAGGCACGAGGAGTTACTTCGATGTCTTATGGAAGGATTCCAGACCTTGGCGGAACGCCATGACTGTGCCTTGAATACATTGCTGGAGCAATTCTGCAGATTATCTGTTAGGCAGCCGGCCACGACAGTAACCTCCCAGCCCCTCAGTAACCCCGCTGTCAGCAGTGCGTCTCTCCAGGCCACCCCGGCTTCCAGAGAACCCGGCTTACCTCCTCCGGAACGCTTTGCTGGAGAGTCAGGAACCTGTCGGGCGTTTCTCTCCCAGTGTTCCCTCATCTTCAAGCTATAGACCTCGTCCTTCCTCAAAGGACTGCGCAAAGATAGCGTACCTCATAACGCTGATGTCCAGGAGGGCTCTCGCCTGGGCTACGGCGGTGTGGGAACGACAATCTGCTGTGTGCTTCAGTCTGGAGGAGTTCGTGGCTGAGGTAAAAAAGGTTTTCAATTCTCCGTTTTCCAGGAGAGAGGCTGCCCGGAAGTTACTCCAGCTTAGTCAAGACTCTCGCAGTATGGCGGACTATGCGGTTGATTTCATGTTGGCTGCCGAGAGTGCCTGGAACCAGGAATCCCTGTTTGACACATTCCTTCATGGGTTATCGGAGGAGGTTAAAGACAAACCCACAATTGCTGATGCTCCAGATACTCAACTAGTCTCAAGGCCAGTTTTATTGCTTCTTTAATCAGCACAACAGTTTTCAGCTGTGTTAACATAATTGCAAAAGGGTATTCTAATGATCAATTAGCCTTTTAAAATGATAAACTTGGATTAGCAAACAAAACGTGCCATTGGAACACAGGACTAATGGTTGCTGATAATGGGCCTCTGTACGCCTATGTAGATATTCCATAAAAAATCAGCCGTTTCCAGCTACGATAGCCATTTACAACATTAACAATGTCTACACTGTATTTCTGATCAATTTGATGTTATTTTAATGGACAAAAAAATAGCTTTTCTTTCGAAAACAAGGACATTTCTAAGTGACCCCAAACTTTTGAACGGTAGTGTATATCCCTGGACTTCATCACTAGTCTCCCTCCGTCTGATGGCAACACCACTATCCTCACGTTGGTGGACAGGTTTTCCAAAGCTGCCCATTTCATTCCCATCCTCAAGCTACCCTCTGCCAAGGAGATGGCCCAGCTCATGGTGCAGCACTTCTTCCGGATCCATGGACTTCCGGTGGACATGGTCTCCGACCATGGTCCTCAGTTTTTGTCCCGGTTCTAGAAGGCATTCTGCACACTCATTTGGTCGTCGATCAGCCTGTCCTCTGGGTTTCACCCACAGTCTATAGGCCAGTCGGAGCAAGCCAATCAGGACCTGGAGACAACTCTTCGTTGCCTCGTCTCCGCCAACCCCACCACCTGGAGCCAGAAACTTGTGTGGGTAGAATATGCACACAACAACCTCCCCTGCTCAGTCACTGGTCTCTCGCCTTTCGAGTGTTCGATGGGTTATCAGCACCCGCTCTTCCCTGAGCAAGAGGAAGAGATCAACATACCCTCAGGCCAGATGTTCATCCGCCGCTGTCGCCGTACCTGGTAGAGAGCCCGGTCTGCTCTTCTCAAGACCACCTCCAGGTATCGACAACAGGCGGACCGCCACCGGACCCTGGCTCCCTGTTATCATCTCGGAGAGAGGGAATGGCTGTCCACTCGGGATCTGACCCCCCGGGTGGAGTCCCGCAAACCTTCCCCCCGCTTTATCAGCCCTTTTCCCATCTCTAAGATCCTTAGCCCCTCTGCTGTTTGTCTTCTGTTGCCCCGCACCCCCGCACCCTCCGTATACATCCCACTTTTCATTGATCAAGGATTAAACCTCTGTCTCACAGCCCTCTGTCTCCTGTTTCCCGTACTCCTGTTTCTCTCTAGCCCCTGTTTTTCTAGTGTTTCCGGTTTTGACCATGCCTGCCCTGACCCTGACTGCCGTTCTGTACCTGTCTGACACTGCCCTGGATTACTGACCTCTGCCTGCCCTGACCCTGAGGCTGCCTGCCGTTCTGTACTTTATTGACTCTGCCCTGGATTACCGACCTCTGCCTGCCCTTGACCTGTCGTCTGCCTGCCCCCTGTTTTGTTAATAAACATCTGTGATTCGAACTGTCTGCATCTGGGTCTTGTCCTGAGTTCTGATATTGAAAAGGAAAAGAATATCACCTTCACAACTCATTTTGGTCACCATCATTCTTTTAAAGAAAAATGTCTGGGTACTCCACATTTAGGCTACAGAACATGTGGTAGAAAAACACTATGGAGGTTCATACACAACAACATTGTCTATATTCTAGAGATCAGAAATCTCAGCTACATTACTACTGATCTTTAAGTGTTTTCATCTTGGAGGTCAATAGAATGAGTCTGGGCTCCAACAAGACCAGTTACAGGGCAACCCAACTCGTTGTTTGTGTGGTAAGGCAGTGTGTGGAGCGTGGCATTAGTCAGTGGGTGTAAGGCCCTGACAGCGAGACAGGAGACAGGGTGAGGGAGATGAATGGGAGGCAGGTTCACTTTATTACTGTCACTCTACTCTCTCTCTCTCTTTCCTAGTCTGCCTCCACCTCCCCAATACCACCCCAGGATTAATCACCTGCTACAAATGCCTCCCTCCCTCTCCGTCTCTCTCTTTCTTTCTTTCCTGCTGTCTGTCTGTCTGTCTGTCTGTCTGTCTGTCTGTCTGTCTGTCTGTCTGTCTGTCTGTCTGTCTGTCTGTCTGTCTGTCTGTCTGTCTGTCTGTCTGTCTGTCTGTCTGTCTGTCTGTCTGTCTGTCTGTCTGTGTCTGTCTCTGTCTATCTGCTTCTCTCTCACACTCTACCTCTACCTCTCATCCTAACATTCTCCCCTCTTTCTTGTCTTTTGGGTAGGAGGGTGAACAACAAGGCTCTATGTTACACCAGAGCTTACAATGCAACTCCAGTAATGCAGAATGCTTTTAAACTGATACGATCAACAGACCTGAACATTTTGGTAACAGACCTGAACATTTTGGCCTTCATAAAGCCTTCATAACAGCTATGCAATACATTATAACGCCACATTTTCAAGACAGGTCTAAAGTAATCCCTTCCTCTTGTACAGATTCAGGTGGCAGTTAGATTGGACCAGACCCTAGAGCCTTCTCTAACAGCATAACCATTTCTCTCCCCCTGCAGTGATGCCACCGGCTCTCTCTCCCCCGCTCCATGTCCCAATGGTGATCAGCTACTCCGAAGCTCCCCTCTCCCATGGGTCCGTGTCAGACAGTTGTGCTGTGTTGATGTTTTTGTTATATGTTATATATAGAGCTAGCTAGCTCTCTGGGGTACTTGGGTACCACTACCTGGATACCAAAGGATACCAGGCGGGCTCCTAGGGCCCTGAGGCAGGCTGAGCCCATCTCCCATAGGCTGGCCGCGCTGCCGCTCCCTGGATCCTCGCGCCTAATGGGTCGGCTGGGATTTGGGGAGGGGGAGGAGGCGGACAGAGATGGATGGCTGCTGACAAACAGCCACTGACAGCCAGTGAATACAGGGCAGCCTAGCAGAAAGGTCAGAGCAGGGAAGGATAAAGGAACCCTTGACTTTCAAAGTTTCACCCTTTATGGGGGGAGAAATGCTTGCACAGGACAGACTGGTTATTAGTGAACATACAAATATCTTGTTAGGAATTGCATTTTTCATCAACCTAAAATGCCTCCGTTAGATTGGTGAATTTAGAAATATAAGCATAATAATGTGTAAATGTGTTTATGTTGTCACACAACATAAAAGATAATGCATTCAACAACATAACACTTATTTTTATGGATTGCGTTAACGGTTTCGATCATCAAAACATTTTACAAATGAAATTGATGAAATGGCACAGGAAATCTAGATGAGTACTTATTACATTCTTTAACTTCACAAAGACAAACAGTTTCCACCAAATTAATGTGCTCTCCCCTTGGTGGCCAGTTACACGGTGTAGGTGATGTGCTTATTGATTCCAGTGGATAAGAGGAGAGCAGCAGTCTGAGGCAGCGCTGATCTAGTCAGATGTCACCAGCTCACAGCAAAGCCACACTAATGGGACCCCAGGGACATTGTCTTTGGCCTCTCACTAGGAGGAGGATCTCCACGAGCATACTGCTGCTCCATGTGGAAGTTAGGGGGAGATGCATGTCACAGGTCTAACCTATTTGAATGCAATCTATATTAATAATTCCTATTGGTTAATTGATAGTTCATATGATTTGAACTGCATGTCTTTAAACCCCCTGTTTTGTGTTTCCAGGCGGCCGCCCACAGGAAGTGATTAAGTCCGGAGGCATGGTGGAGCCTTGTGTCAGAGAGCTTATGGCTGAAGTGTTTGGTGAGGGAGCACATGGTTAATGGAGTTTGTGCTGTAGAGACTAAGTCTGAGAAAATGGATGCCTGCCTGCTGGGCTGCGTCGCTTCCTGTGCCCCTTTTTTGCCAACATGGTCTTTAGTGTAAAAAGAAAGATAAATGATATTGATGGAAACAAAGCAATTGAACGGAAATATAAAACTGGAATGTGTTTAAACGGAATAATAGAAAACCAATAATAGAAAATACATCTTGAAAACTGTCCCTTTGTCTGCCTCAGCTTGACTCTGCCTGCTCAACCCAGACATAGAACCTGTAACTTTCCACCTTGTCACACAGTGTTGGGAAAGTTACTCTGAAAATATAGTTGACCAACTTACCAATTACTTCACACTGGAAGAAGTTAAGCTACACTAAAGCCACCCTTAAGAAAAATACAGTTTACCTAAATAAAGTTACTTTGAAAAATAGTTCACTACATCCAAACTACTTGAAGAATGGCGCCGGAGAAGATGGCTGCCGTTTTACAGCCCTCTAACCAATTGTCCTATTATGTGTTTTTTCGCGTTATTTGTAATTTATTCTGTACATAATGTTTCTGCCACTGTCTCTTATGACCAAAAAGAGCTTCTGGAAATCAGGACAGCGAATACTCACTTCGTATTGGACAAAAACAATTTATTGAACGAGTCGGACGTGAAGGATAGTCTACAGACACCAGACAAGGTCCAAATCCGCGTCATTCGCATGAGAAAGAGACGGAGATATCGTGGACGTAGGTCGGGGTGCCTTGTAAGGCTCCGACAGCGAGCGAATAAACTGCCTCTTCCATCAATCCTATTAGCCAATGTTCAATCATTTGAGAATAAATTGGACAACCTAAGATTAAGGTTATCCTACCAACGGGACATTAAAAACTGTAATATCTTATGTTTCACCGAGTCGTGGCTGAACGACGACATCGATAACATACAGCTGGCGGGATATACGCTACATCGGCAGGATAGAACGGCTGACTCCGGTAAGACAAGGGGTGGCGTTCTGTGTATATTTGTTGTCACGGATTCTGCCGAGGCTGCTCCTCCTCCTGGTTCGGGCAGGCTTCGGCGTTCGTCGTCCCCGGAGTAATAGCTGCCACCGTTGAATGTTTCTATGTTTGATTGCTTTTGTCTGTCTCTTACACCTGTGTCCGTTTGTGTCTGATTACGTGTCCTATAAGTTGCCTGTTTTGTATTGGTTAGGTTGTGTGTTGTTTTTCGCCTGTCCGTAGTGCTGCGTGTTTTTGTATCTGTTTCGTTGTTTAGTGTAATACGCATAGTTTGCGTATTGCTCGCCTCTGTTTTGTTTTGAGGCCGTTTACTGTATCTTTGCCTAGTGGTTTCACAGTAAACTTTGTTGGACTAAGCTTCGGTGTCCTGCGCCTGACTCCCACACCACATACACCTCAGCCTTGACATTTGTAAACAACAGCTGGTGCATAAAATCTAATATTAAGGAAGTCTCAAGGTTTTGCTCGCCTGAGGTAGAGTATCTCATGATAAGCTGTAGACCAAGAGAGTTTTCATCTATATTTTTCGTAGCTGTCTATTTACCACCACAAACTGATGCTGGCACTAAGATTGCACTCATTGAGCTGTATAAGGCCGTAAGTAAACAGGAAAACGCTCATCAAGAGGCAGCGCTCCTAGTGGCCGGGGACTTTAATGCAGGGAAACTTAAATCCGTTCTACCTCATTTCTACCAGCATGTTAAATGTGCAACCAGAGGGAAAAAAACTCTAGACCACCTTTACTCCACACACAGAGACGTGTACTGTCACGCCCTGGCTCTGGGGACTATGTTATGTTGAGCCAGGGTATGTAAGTCTATGTTTGTATATCTATGTGGGCCTGAGTGACTCCCAATCAGAGGCAACAAGGGTCAGCTGGTTGTCTCTGATTGGGAGCCATATTTAACTATCGGTCTTTTCACTTTGTGTTGTGGTTTCTTGTTCCGTTAAGGTTTGTTCGTGTTGTAACCTTAGACGTCACGCATCGTTGGTTATTGTTTTGATCGTGTGATCAGTTAATAAATATATATTATGTTCACCTTCAACGCTGCGCATTGGTCCTCTCTCGTAGACGATCGTGACAGAAGAAACCACCAGAATTGGACCAAGCAGCCTAGTGAGGAGCTGAATGACGGAGATTGGAAGCAGAGGAGCGAGAGGTGGGCGAGAATTATCGAGGCCTGGCCCACAGGGAAGAGAGACTCCCAGAATTTTTTTAGGGGGGGGCTCACGACGTCGGACCAGCAGGAGGCCGCGATAGAGCGGCCCAGTGGGTTGCCAGAGGAGGCCGCCAGGTTACGGGGGCCACTGGTCGAAGAGGGGATGGAGGATGTAGAGGCACGGCGAGAGGTACTGGCGTGTGTTGCCAGTCCGGTCCGGCCCGTTCCAGATCCCGGTGTAGGGCCAGTGGTGTGTGTCCCCAGTACGGTCCGGTCTATTCCTGCTCCCCGCACCAAGTCAGGGGTGCGCAGCGTCAGCCCGGTTCGGCCCGTTCCTACTCCACGCACCAAGCCTACGGTGTGCGTCGACAGCCCAGCCCGGCCCGTTCCTGCTCTCCGCACCAAGTCTGTGGTGCGCGTCGCCAGCCCAGTCCGGCCCATCCAAGCTCCCCGCACCAAGCCAGTGGTGTGCGTCGTCAGTCCGGCACGGCCCGTGCCTGCTCTCCGCACCAAGTCTGTGGTGCGTTTCGTCAGCCCTGTCCGGCCCGTTCCTGCTCTCCGCACCAAGTCTGTGGTGCGCGTCGCCAGCCCAGTCCGGCCCATCCAAGCTCCCCGCACCAAGTCAGGGGTGCGCTTCGTCAGCCCGGTCCGGCCCGTTCCTGCTCCCCGCACCAAGTCAGTGGTGTGCTTCGTCAGCCCAGTCCGGCCTGTCCCTGCTCCACGCACCAAGCCTACGGTGTGCGTCGTCAGCCTGGTAAGGCCCGTTCCTCCTCCACGCACCAAGCCAGGGGTGCGCGTCGTCAGTCCAGCACAACCCGTGCCTGGGTCATGTCCGGAGCCGGATCCGCCGCCGAGGCGGAGTGCCCACCCGGTCCCTCCCCTGTTGTGGTTGTTTGGCGCGGTCGGAGTCCGCGCCTTTGGGGGGGGGTACTGTCACGCCCTGGCTCTGGGGACTATGTTATGTTGAGCCAGGGTATGTAAGTCTATGTTTGTATATCTATGTGGGCCTGAGTGACTCCCAATCAGAGGCAACGAGTGTCAGCTGGTTGTCTCTGATTGGGAGCCATATTTAACTATCGGTCTTTTCACTTTGTGTTGTGGTTTCTTGTTCCGTTAAGGTTTGTTCGTGTTGTAACCTTAGACGTCACGCATCGTTGGTTATTGTTTTGATCGTGTGATCAGTTAATAAATATATATTATGTTCACCTTCAACGCTGCGCATTGGTCCTCTCTCGTAGACGATCGTGACATGTACAAAGCTCTTCCTCACCCTCCATTTGGCAAATCTGACCATAACTCTATCCTCCTGATTCCTGCTTATAAGCTAAAACTAAAGCAGGAAGCACCAGTGACTCGGTTAATAAGGAAGTGGTCAGATGACGCAGATGCTAAGCTACAGGACTGTTTTGCTAGCACAGACTGGAATATGTTCCGGGATTCTTCCGATAGCATTGAGGAGTACACCACATCAGTCACTGGCTTCATCAATATGTGCATCGATGACGTCGTCCCCACAGTGACCGTACGTACATACCCCAACCAGAAGCCATGGATTACAGGCAACATCCGCACTGATCTAAAGGGTAGAGCTGCCGCTTTCAAGGAGCGGGACTCTAACCCGGACGCTTATAAGAAATCCTGCTATGCCCTCCGACGAACCATCAAACAAGCAAAGAGTCAATACAGGACTAAGATTGAATCATACTACACCGGCTCTGACGCTCGTCGGATGTGGCAGGGCTCGAAAACTATTACAGACTACAAAGGGAAGCACAGCCGCGAGCTGCCCAGTGACACAAGCCTACCAGACGAGCTAAATCACTTCTATGCTCGCTTCAAGGCAACACTGAAGCATGCATGAGAGCATCAGCTGTTCTGGATGACTATGTGATCACGCTCTCCGTAGCCGATGTGAGTAAGACTTTTAAGCAGGTCAACATTCACAAGGCCGCAGGGCCAGACGGATTACCAGTACGTGTACTCCGAGCATGTGCTGACCAACTGGCAAGTGTCTTCACTGACATTTTCAACATGTCCCTGACTGAGTCTGTAATACCAACATGTGTCAAGCAGACCACCATAGTCCCTGTGCCCAAGAACACTAAGATAACCTGCCTAAATGACTACCGACCCATAGCACTCATGTCTGTAGCAATGAAGTGCTTTGAAAGGCTGGTCATGGCTCACATCAACACCATTATCCCAGAAACCCTAGACCCACTCCAATGCATACCGCCCCAACAGATCCACAGATGATGCAATCTCTATTGCACTCCACACTGCCTATTCCCACCTGGACAAGAGGAACACATACGTGAGAATGCTATTCATTGACTAAAGCTCAGCGTTCAACACCATAGTGCCCTCAAAGCTCATCACTAAGCTAAGGACCCTGGGACTAAACACCTCCCTCTGCAGCTGGATCCTGGACTTCCTGACGGGCCGCCCCCAGGTGGTAAGGGTAGGTAACAACACATCTGCCACGCTGATCCTCAACACGGGGGCCCCTCAGGGTTGCGTGCTCAGTCCCCTCCTGTACTCCCTGTTCACCCATGACTGCATGGCCAGGCACGACTCCAACACCATCATTAAGTTTACCGATGACACAACAGTGGTAGGCCTGATCACCGACAACGATGAGACAGCCTAAAGGGAGGAGGTCAGAGACCTGGCCATGTGGTGCCAGGATAACAACCTCTCCCTCAACGTGATCAAGACAAAGGAGATGATTTTGGACTACAGGAAAAAAAAGAGGACTGAGCACGCCCCCATTCTCATCGACAGGGCTGTAGTGGAACAGGTTGAGAGCTTCAAGTTCCTTGGTGTCCACATCACCAACAAACTATCATGGTCCAAACACACCAAGACAGTCATGAAGAGGGCACGACAAAGCCTATTCCCCCTCAGGAGACTGAAAAGATTTGGCATGGGTCCTCAGATCCTAAAAAGTTCTACAGCTGCACCATCGAGAGCATTCTGACTGGTTGCATCACCGCCTGGTATGGCAACTGCTCAGCCTCCGACCGCAAGGCACTACAGAGGGTAGTGCGTACGGCCCAGTACATCACTGGGGCCAAGCTTCCTGCCATCCAGGACCTCTATACCAGGCGGTGTCAGAGGACGGCGCTAAAAATTGTCAAAGACTCCAGCCACCCTAGTCGTAGACTGTTCTCTCTGCTACCGCACGGCAAGCGGTACCGGAGCGCCAAGTCTAGGTCCAAAAGGCTTCTTAACAGCTTCTACCCCCAAACCATAAGACTCCTGAACAGCTAGTCATGGCTACCCGGACTATTTGCATTGCCCCCCCACCCCACCCCACCCCAACCCCCTCTTTCACGCTGCTGCTACTCTGTTTATTATTTATGCATAGACACTTTAACTCTACCCACATGTACATATTACCTCAATAACCTCGACTAACCGGTGCCCCCGCACATTGACTCTGTACCGCTACCCCCTGTATATAGCCTCCCTACTGTTATTTTATTTTACTGCTTCTCTTTAATTTTCTATTTTTTTACTTATCAATTTTTTACTTAACTCATTTTTTTAAATGCATTGTTGGTTAAGGGCTTGTACGTAAGCATTTCACTGTAAGGTCTACACCTGTTGTATTTGGCTCATGTGTCATTTTTTTTGGATTTGATTAGATTTGTGAAAAATTATCATATATAAATCTGAAATGTCATACACTCACTTTGGGGTCATATGTTAACAGAATATGTAATTTAGCCAATAAACACAAAAACTAGGTTTCAAATTAGAATTAGGCAGGTCTGATGCCGAAAAAGAAAGGACATTTTTGCCTACTTTTTTTTTTGTAAAACAGTAGTGTAGTTCCAGTAGTTAACTCCACCACTACATTGCAGAAAAGTAATAACTACTGAAAACACAACCAAGATTAGAATTTAGTTCAACTACCACCAAGCTACTGCAAAATGTAGATACATTACTTGTTGAAATACATGTAGTTCACTACTCCCCAACACTGCATAAAACACAAAGCTGCATCATCACTCACTCCACCATCCTACTACTTGGAATTCTGTCTATTCATATTTGTTTCTGATCAGTGATGGTGGCTTATTTCACTATGGTGGAATGGTAGCTTCAAGCAACTGTGTTGGTTTCAGAAATGTTCTTAGGCCGGGATTCAATCCGATCTGCCCTTTTCAGCTATGCAGCTTTTAAAGGCAATGTTCCCGCAGAGACTGCATTCACGGTAAACGCTGCATATGTTGTCTCAATTAAATGTCAAGCACGCTACAGCGCCGATCTTCCACGGTCCGGATTGAATCTAGGCCTTAGTCCTTTCAAAAATACACTCTTGTTTGATATACTGTACTTCACTGGGGACCTGCATCTTCAAGCAACTGTCTTGATTTCAGATGTCTTCTTAGTACACTCTATTGTGATGATAATACTTAGCGTGATCCTCATTGTCTCAGTCCAGCTTGGAGGTCGGCTCGTCACCCTGGCTGTGAAACCAGAAGGGACACTTCCCAGCAGGACTCCTGTCCTACCCACCGCTCCCAGAAGGCCATGCTCCAGCTATGTGTCCATCAGCACTGTCGGGAGGCATCTCGTTTGTGACCCTGCCATCCCGTTTGAAGCGATGCTCGCTGTCCAACCTCCGCTCCGCTCGCTGACGAGCCATGTGACCTTTTTCCCTGTCAGGTGTCGCGCTCCGTTACGTCAGGGCAGTGGACGCCGTGTCACAACGGGGCCCCCTCAGCCTCTTTTGACTCAGTGAACGTTCCCCAACGTTCCTGTTTGTTCCCATCGAGTGGCCGCTTTGGAGTGAAACGGGACCTGACGCGAGATGACAGCTGTGATACAGCGGTGACGCTGACAGGGCGGTCTGGCGCAGGTCGAGGCGAAGAGGGCGAGGAGGGTGAGGTTGCCCGGGCGCAGTGGGAGGTGTCCCAAGAAGACGTACCACACACTGTTCATTACCCAGGCGGTGGTGGACAGCTGCCAAGACGAAAGCTGAGAAGAGGCCGTGTGGTGACACCCCCAGACTGCAGGGAGGACAGTGTGGAGGCAGGGCCAGTCAACTCGGGTTAGAGACATTACTCCACACACTGGACTGAGAAAGAGGGAGGGAGAGAGAAAGAGGGAGAGGGGGGTGTGGGGGATAGTTAGAGAGAGAGAGAAGACAGGGGGGTTGCCCTTATGCCCATATCCCATCAGTGCATGCAGTAGACAAGACACTGAGACCAGACACTGAGACCAGACACTGAGATCAGGCACTGAGACCAGGCACTGAGACCAGGCACTGAGACCAGGCACTGAGACCAGGCACTGAGACCAGGCACCTCCATGCTGCTGGGGGGATGGATTAGACCAGGCTAATCAGCATGTACTGCAGTGAGGTAGCATTATGGGTATACTGTAGTGAGAATGTGTACGGTATAATAAAACCACTATGTGAAATTGACATGATTAAAATGAACATCACAGCTGTAGAACATTGTCCCTTTTATTAACCAAGACGATCACAAAGATACAGTATTTGTATGAATACGTTCATCTGTGTGTGTGTGTGCATGCGTGTGTGTGCATGCGTGCGTGCGTGTGTGTACGTGAGTGCGTCCATGTGTGTGCATCCGTGTGTAAGTCCATGTGTGTGAACGTGCATCTGTGTGTGTGTCTGTTTATGTGTGTGTGTTTGTATGGGTGTGTGCATGTGTGTGGGCGTGTGTGTAACGTCTGGATAGGGAGTGTAGCCTATGTCTGTCCACTGTGTGTCCACTGTGTTATAGCCCTTTCCTTCTCACTCATGCTGGGTTGAGCATACAACACACAGCAGAACACAGCGCTCACACCGTTGCCTCATGTATTCAGGTCTGACTGGGACACCATAGCAGGCTTCTTCCAGCGGTCTACCCCGGGGCTACTCACCCCCTACTGTCACAGGACTGTATGTACCAGCAGTGCAGGGGTCAGTCCACCCCACACACTAACTCCCTCTGTCCACCACCATCATGTATTATAGTAGAAACACAGTAGAGCTTTTCCATAAATTAACTACCCACTGTAGCATTTCAGAGTACTTTACACTACAGTATGTGGTGGTTTTGCATGATTACAGCCATCTTAATAGTTGATAGTCATAATGGCATTATGGCTTCTTTTCAGTGTGCTATGACTTTTAGTGGGCATACACAGGAAGAATTGTGTTTGGGTTATGGTTTGACTGACATGTTTTTAATGCATATTTTAAGGATTTATATCTATTTCAATGTCCATCAAGCCAATGGTAATATCCTGCCATGCAAGCAAGGACAGAGGGGGTATTTGTGATTGTGAAACAACCCGGCTACAGTATAACATCCACACACAGCCAAACAGCCAAACACTGGATACCAGCCCAGCAAACAACCACCACACCCTCGATCCATTTTTATTGTGTTTGAGACGCCGTCTTATATTTCCTGGCCTCCCCCTAGCACCACACACGCAGGGCACTCCAAACAAAAAATCCATACTATCGACCGGCCAATGTCACCACAATTACTCTTCCCAAACAGCCATTGAGGACAAATTACATCTGCACTGCCTTTTCACCTGGTAACTCCGGCTGAGCAGAGCTATCCCCCTCTACTCCTCTGTTCAACCTCCCTTGTCCCCCAGAGTCTCAGGGACAGGATAGCAAAGAGGGGACAGGTGAAAGGGATAGGGGACAAGGGACAAGGCAGAAGGCAGAAGTATTAGGAGCCGTTCGATGAAGCAAGTTCACATGACAAAGTGGTGTATTTGACAAGAGGCTTATAACTGGCTCAATTATCCTTCGACTGAATGTATCTAGTATACATTTTACATTTTAGTCATTTAGCAGACGCTCTTATCCAGAGCGACTTACAGTTAGTGCATTATTCTTTTTTAAATATTATTATTATTATTTATTTTTTCATACTGGCCCCCCGTAGGAATCGAACCCACAACCCTGGCGTTGCAAACGCCATGCTCTATCAACTGAGCTACCTCCCTGCCGGCCATTCCCTCCCCTACCCTGGACGACGCTGGGCCAATTGTGCGCCGCCCCATTGGTCTCCCGGTTGCGGCCGGCTACAGCAGAGCCTGGATTCGAACCAGGATCTCTAGTGGCACAGCTAGCACTGCGATGCAGTGCCTTAGACCACTGCGCCACTCACTTTCCACCACATCCAAAAGAAGCAGAAGGTGGAGGATTGGTCCACAGCTAGGCTTATGGTGGTAAGAGGTATAGTCTAATGAAGCTCTGAGATGTCAGCAAAACCACTTCCCATGTTGACACGAACACAGCAGCACAACTAACACAAGAAGGCCTCTGGTACGCTGCATTGATTTTGCTGTCTGGATGCAGCGACCCAATCATTTATTCACTATTGGCAGCCGGGCTAGCAGGAACCCGCTTTTAATGCTCTTAGCTATTACGCTTCTTCTTAGTAATCTTAGGAGAAAGTTGTCCCCCTTCACTAGCAGACAAGGTGATTGAATTTCTCACTGTAACTGTGACATTTTAAATGACTTCCAGTACAGGTGGCATGTAACTTTAAATGTCTGAGTCTGAGTTTCAGACTGTCTGGGTCTCATCCAGGATCATCAGTCACTACCTAGAATCTGCCCAGAACCCCTGTCTAAGCCAATGAGAGGCAGTGTTATACAATTTTTACACAATAATCCCTTCACACACTGGAACATTCTCAGCTCTTAGTTTATCAATATGAAGAAACGTTTCAGCCTTTGTCAGTAGCAGCCATCTTATCTACTACTGCCTATCCATAATACTCTTAAATAAACGTATAGTTAGTGCTCCAAATGTATTCTTGTGCACAAGGACTGCCCTGTACTCAGAACCTATTGCAGGCAAATTACACCTCCAGGAGGGAGGGGCTACTGGCTGTTGCCTAGCCGCTTAGCACCGTAAAATAATCACCTGGTTTTATTCTGTACTTGTAGGCTTCGACCCAGGTGGGAAGTGAGATATTGTCTAATGAAAGATAGGGGATTGGATATTTAATGATTCAATGATTTAGGCTGTACTGTACTGTAGAAGCATAGATCTGCAATAGTTTTAGTGTGCCAATATATGCCATCTGCCTGTGTCAGATTCCTACTCTGCTTGGTGTGAGGGATTTATTACTGGAGGGGAATGGTAGAAAGAAGGAAAAACAGTGATGGGGGAGAGAGAGGGGGTTCAAAAAACACTCAGTAAGACTTTATTTTAAGGGCCTGTAATAAACCATTTATAAGGCATTTATAAATTCTGTGTTCAGTCTGTTTACCATCTATTCATCATTACTCTGGTCACCTATGAATGTTTGAACATCTTGAAGAACAATCTGGCCTTAATGGCCATGTACTCTTATAATCTCCACCCGGCACAGCCAGAAGAGGACTGGCCACCCCTCAGAGCCTGCTTCCTCTTTAGGTTTCTTCCTAGGTTCCTGCCTTTCTAGGGAGTTTTTCCTAGCCACCGTGATTCTACATCTGCATTGCTTGCTGTTTGGGGTTTTAGGCTGGGTCTCTGCTGATGTAAATAAATGTGATTGAAATTTGATTGATACTCCCACATTTATAAACCATTTACTAATCATTAGTAAAGTATTTTTTTTGTCCCTAATCTAAAGTGAGCGCTATTTATACTTAATAAATGCTTTATAAATATTTTGAGTGAGCAGTGAAATGTAGCACAAAAGATGGGCATGCCATTGGTAGACATTCCTGCAGTACCTGGTAAAGAATAATCACACAAACACAGGATGTTTAAGGAAATCAAATCAAATCAAATAAATGTTTATTTGTCACATGCGCTGAAAAACTAGTGTAGACTTTACCATGAAATGCTTGCTTACGAACCCTTCCCAACTATGCAGAATTTGAAAATAATAGTAAAAATAAAATAGTAACACAAGAGGAATAAAATAAAATACACAAGTATGGAGTTATATACAGGGAGTACCAGTACCAGATCAATGTGTAGCGGTACAAGGTATTTCAGGTAGATATGTAGATGAAGGCAGGGTTAAGTGACTAGGCATCAGGATAAATAATAATAAGAGTAAAATAAAGAACAGAGTAGCAGCAGCAAATGATGAGTGTAAAAGTGTGTGAGTGTACGTGTGTGTGTAATGTGTATGTATGTGTGTTTGTGTTGTGTCGTTATGTGTGTGTGTTACGTGTGTGTGTGCACATGTAGTGTATGTGAATGTGTATGGGTTTTGTGTGGGAGTGTCAATGTAGTGTGTGTAAGTAAGTGTGTATATGGTGTGTATACACTGAGTATACCAAACATTAGGAACATCTTCCTAATATTGAGTTGGTGATGAGCTTGGAGAGGACTATGGTGTTGAATAACATCATTCTCACATACTGTAGTTATTTCCCCGTTTGTCCAGGTGGGAGAGGGCAGTGTGAAGTGCAATTGAGATTGCGTCATCTGTGGATCTGCTCTGGTAGTATGTGAATTGGAGTCTGTCTAGGGTGTCTGGCATTATGGTGTTGATGTTTGTCATGACCAGCCTTTCAAAGCACTTCATACTTACAGATGTAAGTGCTACAGGGCGATAGTCATTTAGGCAGGTTATCTTGGAGCTCTTGGGAACAGAGACAATGGTGGTCAGCTTGAAACATTTTGGGATTAAAGACTGGGACAACGTCAGATTGAAAATGTCTGTGAAGACACTTGCCAGCTGGTCTGCGCATGCTTTGAGAACGTGCCTTGGTATTCCGTCTGGCCTGGCAGTCTTGTGATTGTTAATGTGTTTAAGCGTTTTGCTCACATCGGCCACGGAGAGCGAGATCACACAGTCATCCGGAAAAACAGGGGCTTTCACGCAAGGCACAGTGTTATATTCATCGAAGTAACCATAAAAGGCATTTAGTTTGTTTGGGAGTTCTGCATCGCTGGGCAGCGCATGGCTGGGTTCCCTTTGTAATCCGTTATCGTCTGCAAGCCCTGCCACATTCGACGAGCGTTGGAGCCGGTGAAATAGAATTCCACCTTCCTCCTATATTGTCCTTTTGCATGTTTGATGTCTCGTCGGAGGTCGTAGTGGGCTTTCTTGTATGTGTCCATGTCCATGTTCCATTCCTTGTAAGCGGTAGCTCTAGCCTTTAGCTCAGTGCGGATATTGCCTGTAATCCATGGTTTTTGGTTTGGATATGTTCTTATAGTTACTGTGGGGACAGCATCGTCTATGCACTCATTGATAAAGCCCGTGACTGTTGTGGTAAACTACTCAATTCAATCGGATGAATCCCAGAACATATCCCAGTCTGTACTAGCAAAACAGTCTTGCAGCCCCTAGAGGCGCAGGAGACGTGTTGGTAGAAGTGAGGTAGTATGGTAAAGTATTTATATATATATATATATATATATACAGTATATTCACGTGTGAATAACTAGCTTACTAACATTTACAATTGTTGGAGTAATAATTCATAAATGGTGAGCAAACGGTTTGTAATTGCCTTATAAATGACACTGAGGGTTTAGTATGAACCCTTAAAATAACATGTTACCAAAACTCACTACATCCAACACTTGGGTTATAGCAGACAACTAAGTCAGCACTTTCCATAATGACACTGAGAAACCCAGGGAGGGAGGTACAGGGGAGAATTAGATCCTTTGATGTTGTGTGTGTGTGTGTGCGTGTGTGTGTGTGCGTGCATTTGTGCCTTCATTCATCCATGTGTGCATGCGTGTGTATGTGTGCGTGTCTGTGTCATGCACACTAATCACCTTAATTATAACCTCTAATTACCTGTAAATAACTAATGAATTCTTCAGGAATCCCATCATGTTGTGTGCAGTGCGCACTCACATCATCATTTGTTTTGCATCCCTGACGTTAATTTGCTCATAAACAAATACAATTAGCATAAAATGTTTGATTACAGGCTCATATATCTGGGTGATATTGTAATGATGTTACAGCACTGATGAACTTCCCACAGGGGGGAAAATAGAAAACCTTTTGCCTTGTCTCAAATGTTTTGACAAATGTAGCCATGAAAGTGTGTGTGTGTGTGTGTTTGTGTGTGTGTGCAGGGTTGGGTAACTTACTTTCTAAATGTAATCCGTTAAAGTAACTAGTTATCTGTCCAACATTTTAATCAGTAACGTAACTTTTGGATTACTTTCCCTTTAAGAGGCATTAGAAGAAGACAAAAAGGATCCATCAAACACATTTTCTGTGTCATCATAGTTGTCTCTGACAGAAAGGTGTCATAATGTATTTTTGTTTTGCACACATTCTTTCTAAATGTAAAAGTAATCCAAGAAGTAATCATATCATTTTACAAAAGTATCTGTAATCTGCTTATAATATTTTTGCTGGTAACGTAACTGATTACAGTTAAAGTTGTTTTGTAATCAGATGACATGTAATCAGTTACTCCCCACCCTGTGTGTGTCTGTGTGTGCGTGTTTATATTTATATAATTGTTAACTTTGTAAAAGCTACACCCAAGGTCGTGCTGTAAAGCAAAACAACAGACTTGTTCTTGGGTGGATTCATGATGAATATGTACTTTCCACAACAAAAAAGCATAATGACCTCATTCCATAATGAATATATTAATCATTAAAAAAGTATTTTTTTGTGCATATTCTGATGTCATCTTCCATCTCTCCAGTACCTCACATACCTCTCTAGTTAGACCTGAGCAGACAATAGGCTTCCACAGCACCGGCATACATCACTGGGCTTTAACACAGACACTAGCTTACAGGCTGGTGTTCAATCAGTCCTGCCACAGCAGTGTTTATGCAGTGGCTTTGTTTACTCCACCATACTGCCTGGTCTGCACTGTAATGTATGTGTCTCTTTGTGAAAGTACAGTATCTTCTTCTAAGGGGAGTACTTGTCTGTGCTATTTCACAGAGTCCTTCAGAGTGGAAAGTATGTTTTTTAACGCTACACTCTTTGAAAAAAAGGTTATATCTAGAACCATGAAGGGATCTTCGGTTGTTGTTCCTGTAAGTAGGCAAGCCCTTTCTTGGTTCAGGATAGAATACTTTCGCTTGCAGTTTGAGCATTTTTTACCCAACAAAGAATTCACAAAGAACCCTTAGGTGTTAAGATTCTACTTGGAACCAGAAAGGGTTCTCCTACAGGGACAGCCAGGGACCTTTTTTATGATTCTAGGTAGCCACTTGTTTTCTAAGAGTATGCAATGTAGCTTTGATTGAACTGAGTCACTTTCGTGAAGATTGTGTTTACAAACCTCCAGCCTCACCAACCCTGCTTGTTTGTCCAGCGCAGAGACACACAGTGAGGGGCAGGTAATGACCACATGACAAACACAATGGATTGACAGCAGTCAATGACCTATCTGTGTCCTGTATTGATCTGATAGGCTATTGTTTTCTCTCTGTGTCCCTGCCTCCAACAGGTCATCCTGCTGTCTGTGACCCTGCCAGCATTACAAATGGCAACACACATCTCCTGTGGAACTCAAAATGTGTGGATAACTAGACAGACATATGACCTTAAAGGTACAGGGCTATGTTTGAAACAATACATGTAACATGTAACATGATGACGGTGACACCCATTTTATCTCATGTTGAAAGAAGAAACCTGTGCAGCCTATATTTTGAGGATGAGGGGGTGAAGCGAATCCACAAAGTTAAGTGATGGACCCAATTGGAGTTACATTACACCTGGATTCCCTGGTGCCAATAGGGCAGTTTAAAACTCTGTTAAATGATTCACTCAAGTGTGCAATTGTTTCAATTGATTATTATAACTTGTTGTAATAACCTGATGTAATGTATGTATAGCTGTCTTGTAGTTTTTTATATTTTTGTTGTTGTGTTGATGGAATTTTTGTCCTCAGGGCACCATTACAAATGAGAGAGTAGTCTCAATTGGGCTCCCCTGAATAAATGCAAGTAAATACAGTAAATAATGTTGAATATTTTATTTAATACTAGTTTTTGCGTTAATGCAGAGGTGGCCCCCCTGTAGTCAGATGAGGTGGGCTGACAGACAGCCTGTTACTGGGAGATCCCTGCCCCATGTCTGTCTGTCTGTCTTTCTGTCTGCCTGTAACACTGACGCTGCTGACCCGTCCTCCACAGCCCCGGCCTACCGGTCATGTCATCCCTGTCTGCAGGCGGCTGTCTCTGACAGGTGACAAGATGCCTGGGACACGGAAGGGCCAGCACACAGCACACAGACTTTCAGTGAGATTCATAAAGCATCCACATAGAGACATTGTTTAAAAATGCAATAATTTTTGAGCAATTTGTAATATTGATGAAATACAAGACTGGAGTTTGCCATTGACATATTGTTGGGACTTTAGCTATGGGTGTGTGATTGTGTTATGTCACCGTGTAACTCCCTCTTGATGTTCAAACAATTGAGGCTGCAGGCAGGCTTGTAGTCTGGGCAGGGCTCCTTCAGCAGTAATCTGGATGCTGCTGAGACATATGGACCATGTTATTTATCACCTCTTGAAGGAATGAGACACTCGTTCTGAGTGAACTGGCATTGATCCCTGTAGGGCCAGAGCCATTGTTTATCCCTGCACGTGGTGTAGCACTGGCTTGTAATGAGAGAGAGGAAACAACGTGCAGAACAGTCTCTGAAGGATGAGGAAAAAGGAGTAGAGAAAAAGATGAAGTAGAGGGGGGTTTCTACTTCTCTTTTTAGGAACATACACAACATCATTCTCTCCAACACAAATTATGATTGCGATGTTTCATTCTTATTTCATTAGATATGAATGATTAATGCTCTCTCTAATGCACATGCACACACACACACACATACACACATACACACATACACACATACACACATACACACACTCCTTCCTGTTGTTTAAAAAAAAACTAAAGTAATACTTTGCACCACAAGTTAGACTCCACCAACTAAGAACAGGTGAGATCAGTACTACAGTTGTCTTTAGATCTCTCTCTCCCTCAGCCCTCTTCCAAAGAAGCTGTAATATTTGGCCTGACTTTGTTAAAAGCACATTTGCTCGGTCAGCATTGTTTGTCTGCAGTAATTCATCACGGGGGCTTTGAGCTATTGATGGGCCCAGCATCCGTTAGCATGACCCTGTCAATGATTCACTCACTAAGCCCATCTGTCAGGCCCAACTGCCTGTCCTCTCCTCCTCTCCTCCTCTCCTCCTCTCCTCTCCTACCTCCTCTTCCTCCATGACGGATGGCTGTGCTGCGTATCCACAAAATGGTAAGTTACATGAGACAACAGAATGTCTCACATTCGACACCAATGTGTTCTTATGAAACTTGACAACAGAATCTCTCACATTCTCACAGACAGACAGACAGACAGACAGACAGACAGACAGACAGACAGACAGACATGGAACTTAGACTACACCACTTTCATAATAATGAAGGAATTTTATAGGAATCAAGAAGCGTTGGATAAAGAGACAATGCTAAACTCTTGAGAAATTAGGGGGAAATACAGAGGTTGTTTACTACAGAGGTGAATGCTAACTCTTTGATTATTCACAGCTATGCTGAGGAGATATAATCAATACAACCTTTCTTCTAGAATCAATCAGGTTTGTGTCATTAGACAATCCCAATAACTCCAACGATAGACATCACAACATTTCTACAACATTCCTACAACATTGCAGAGCAGAGTGAATGTTAGAGCTAAACCACACAGGTAAGGTATGAGAGCATAAAGAAAATTGAGGACAGACCAGTGCACAGACCAGTGGTGTGACACTCCTCAGATGTGGATTAGACTGCCACCTGTAGACGTATTGCCAGAATTACACAGAGGTACAGCATAACATGACTGTCAAAATCCCTTCTACACTATAGATCTAAGATGAAGAATTACAATCTCTATAGATTACCTCTGTCTGTCCGCTTATACATTCCATACAAAGCAAACATACCCTCAATTCTTATGTCTCATTATATGTTACCCAGCATTCACAAATTCTATTTTTAAGATGAAAACTTGTTGATAATGGCTTCTCCTATGGGAACAAAGGGATGTCAGTAAGGTGCAGCTAGAGCTGTGTTGACATCAGAGTGCTTTCACTCACCCTGCCATCTCTTGTCTGTGACCCCCTCACATCAAACCTGACTGCTCGTGTTCTGTCTGTCCTCTGTGATGTCACTGTGTTGTCGTGTAGGCTGTGTCGCTGTGTCGCTCTGTCAGAAGACATGGCCCGCATTTGCAGCCGGGATCGTGGGCAGGAGGATGAGTGCGTTTGTCAGTGGAGCTGACATGCGTCCCATTTTTTGGCACGACTGACAGAGGAGGCCTCCATAACGTCTCATTCCTGGATCCATAGCCTGGGGATATGTGTAAACATTCGCAGGCACAAACATGCAAGCGCATACACACACACACACACACACACACACACACAAACAGACACAGACACACAAACAGACACAGACAGAAACAGACACACACAGAAACACACACACACAGTGTGATGACACAGGGGTGAGAAGGGGGCACACCGTCTGTGGGAGTGACGATTGACTGACTGGCTGGGGCTAGGGCTCTGGCTCTGTCACCCCTCATTCCAACAATCTCCAGCTTTCACATCAAGCAGTTGCCCTTCCCCCTCCTACACCACCTCCCCACTTCCCTTCTCGCACATCTCTCTCTTCTCCCTATCCATTCTTCACTGAGATCGCATTAGCTTGATAGTTTCGCTGCATCACTTGACAGACCAAGATATTGCCACGTTCTGATGGATCAGTTGAACTGCATCTATAGGCCTACAGTATAGAACACCACAGATTGGTGTTGACATAAACATTTTGAATGAAACCATTTGGATCTGGTACAATGGCTATAAATACACTGCTCAAAAAAATAAAGGGAACACTTAAACAACACAATGTAACTCCATGTCAATCACACTTCTGTGAAATCAAACTGTCCACTTAGGAAGCAACACTGATTGACAATACATTTCACATGCTGTTGTGCAAATGGAATAGACAACAGGTGGAAATTATAGGCAATTAGCAAGACACCCCCAATAAAGGACTGGTTTTGCAGTTGGTGACCACAGACCACTTCTCAGTTCCTATGCTTCCTGGCTAATGTTTTGGTCACTTTTGAATGCTAGCGGTGCTTTCACTCTAGTGGTAGCATGAGACGGAGTCTACAACCCACACAAGTGGCTCAGGTAGTGCAGCTCATCCAGGATGGCACATCAATGCAAGCTGTGGCAAGAAGGTTTGCTGTGTCTGTCAGCGTAGTGTCCAGAGCATGGAGGCGCTACCAGGAGACAGGCCAGTACATCAGGAGACGTGGAGGAGGCCGTAGGAGGGCAACAACCCAGCAGCAGGACTGCTACTTCCGCCTTTGTGCAAGGAGGAGCAGGAGGAGCACTGCCAGAGCCCTGCAAAATGACCTCCAGCAGGCCACAAATGTGCATGTGTCTGCTCAAACGGTCAGAAACAGACTGTGCTTACAGCCCAACACCGTGCAGGACGTTTGGCATTAGCCAGAGAACACCAAGATTGGCAAAGTCACCACTGGCGCCCTGTGCTCTTCACAGATGAAAGCAGGTTCACACTGAGCACGTGACAGACGTGACAGAGTCTGGAGACGCCGTGGAGAACGTTCTGCTGCCTGCAATATCCTCCAGCATGACCGGTTTGGCGGTGGGTCAGTCATGGTGTGGGGTGGCATTTCTTTGGGGGGCCGCACAGCCCTCCATGTGCTCGCCAGAGGTAGCCTGACTGCCATTAGGTACCGAGATGAGATCCTCAGACCCCTTGTGAGACCATATGCTGGTGCGGTTGGCCCTGGGTTCCTCCTAATGCAAGACAATGCTAGACCTCATGTGGCTGGAGTGTGTCAGCAGTTCCTGCAAGAGGAAGGCATTGATGCTATGGACTGGCCCGCCCGTTCCCCAGACCTGAATCCAATTGAGCACATCTGGGACATCATGTCTCGCTCCATCCACCAACGCCACGTTGCACCACAGACTGTCCAGGAGTTGGCAGATGCTTTAGTCCAGGTCTGGGAGGAGATCCCTCAGGAGACCATCCGCCACCTCATCAGGAGCATGCCCAGGCGTTGTAGGGAGGTCATACAGGCACGTGGAGGCCACACACTACTGAGCCTCATTTTGACTTGTTTTAAGGACATTACATCAAAGTTGGATCAGCCTGTAGTGTGGTTTTCCACTTTAATTTTGAGGGTGACTCCAAATCCAGACCTCCATGGGTTGATACATTTGATTTCCATTGATAATTTTTGTGTGATTTTGTTGTCAGCACATTCAACTATGTAAAGAAAAAAGTATTTAATAAGATTATTTCATTCATTCAGATCTAGGATGTGTTATTTTAGTGTTCCCTTAATTTTTTTGAGCAGTGTATAATAAGATGTTTTCGTGTAGCCATGTCTTTCTGTACATGCATAATTTAAACATTTCGGGAAACATATACACTACCGTTCAAATGTTTGGGGTCACTTAGAAATGTCCTTGTTTTTGAAAGAAAAGCATTTTTCTTCTCCATTAAAAGAACATAAAATTGATCAGAAATACAGTGTAGACATTGTTAATGTTGTAAATGGCTATTGTAGCTGGAAACGGCTGATTTTTAATGGAATACATACAGTGAGGGAAAAAAGTATTTGATCCCCTGCTGATTTTGTACGTTTGCCCACTGACAAAGAAATGATCAGTCTATCATTTTAATGGTAGGTTTATTTGAACAGTGAGAGACAGAATAACAGCAAAAAAATCCAGAAGAACACATGTAAAAAATGTTATAAATTAATTTGCATTTTAATGAGGGAAATAAATATTTGACCCCCTCTCAATCAGAAAGATTTCTGGCTCCCAGGTGTCTTTTATACAGGTAACGAGCTGAGATTAGGAGCACACTCTTAAAGGTAATGCTCCTAATCTCAACTTGTTACCTGTATGAAAGACACCTGTCCACAGAAGCAATCAATCAATCATATTCCAAACTCTCCACCATGGCCAAGACCAAAGAGCTCTCCAAGGATGTCAGGGACAAGATTGTAGACCTACACAAGGCTGGAATGGGCTACAAGACCATCGCCAAGCAGCTTGGTGAGAAGGTGACAACAGTTGGTGTGATTATTCGCAAATGGAAGAAACACAAAAGAACTGTCAATCTCCCTCGGCCTGGGGCTCCATGCAAGTTCTCACCTCGTGGAGTTGCAATGATCATGAGAACGGTGAGGAATCAGCCCAGAACTACACAGGAGGATCTTGTCAATGATCTCAAGGCAACTGGGACCATTGTCACCAAGAAAACAATTGGTAACACACTACGCCGTGAAGGACTGAAATCCTGCAGTGCCCGCAAGGTCCCCCTGCTCAAGAAAGCGCATATACAGGCCCGTCTGAAGATTGCCAATGAACATCTGAATGATTCAGAGGAGAACTGGGTGAAAGTGTTGTGGTCAGATGAGACCAAAATGGAGCTCTTTGGCATCAACTCAACTCGCCGTGTTTGGAGGAGGAGGAATGCTGCCTATGACCCCAAGAACACCATCCCCACCGTCAAACGTGGAGGTGGAAACATTATGCTTTGGGGGTGTTTTTCTGCTTAGGGGACAGGACAACTTCACCGCATCAAAGGGACGATGGACGGGGCCATGTACCGTCAAATCTTGGGTGAGAACCTCCTTCCCTCAGCCAGGGCATTGAAAATGGGTCGTGGATGGGTATTCCAGCATGACAATGACCCAAAACACACGGCCAAGGCAACAAAGGAGTGGCTGAAAAAGAAGCACATTAAGGTCCTGGAGTGGCCTAGCCAGTCTCCAGACCTTAATCCCATAGAAAATCTGTGGAGGGAGCTGAAGGTTCGAGTTGCCAAACGTCAGCCTCGAAACCTTAATGACTTGGAGAAGATCTGCAAAGAGGAGTGGGATAAAATCCCTCCTGAGATGTGTGCAAACCTGGTGGCCAACTACAAGAAACATCTGACCTCTGTGATTGCCAACAAGGGTTTTGCCACCAAGTACTAAGTCATGTTTTGCAGAGGGGTCAAATACTTATTTCCCTCATTAAAATGCAAATCAATTTATAACATTTTTGACATGCATTTTTCTAAAAAATTTTTTTTGTTATTTTGTCTCTCACTGTTCAAATAAACCTACCATTAAAATTATAGATTTATCATGTCTTTGTCAGTGGGCAAACATACAAAATCAGCAGGGGATCAAATACTTCTTTCCCTCACTGTAGGCGTACAGAGGCCCATTATCAGCAACCATCAGTCATGTGTTCCAATGGCACGTTGTGTTTGCTAATCCAAGTTTATCATTTTAAAAGGCTAATTGATCATTAGAAAACCCTTTTGCAATTATGTTAGCACAGCTGAAAACTGTTGTGCTGATTAAAGAAGTAATAAAACTGGCCTTCTTGAGACTAGTTGAGTATCTGGAGCATCAGCAATTGTGGGTTCGATTACAGGCTCAAAATTTGGCCAGAAACAAATAACTTTCTTCTGAAACTCGTCAGTCTATTCTTGTTCTGAGAAATGAAGGCTATTCCATGCAAGAAATTGCCAAGAAACGGAAGATCTCGTACAACGCTGTATACTACTCCCTTCACAGAACAGCGCAAACTGGCTCGAACCAGAATAGAACGAGGAGTGGGAGGCCCCGGTGCACAACTGAGCAAGAGGACAAATACATTAGAGTGTCTAGTTTGAGAAACAGACGCCTCACAGGTCTTCAACTGGCAGCTTTATTAAATAGCACCCGCAAAACACCAGTCTCAACATCAACAGTGAAGTGAAGAGGCGACTCCGGGATGCTGACCTTCTAGGCAGAGTTGCAAAGAAAAAGCCATATCTCAGACTGGCCAAAAAAAAGTGTTATGGACAGACGAATCGAAGTTTGAGGTGTTCGGATCACAAAGAAGAACATTTGTGAGACGCAGACCAAATGAAAAGATGCTGCAGGAGTGCTTGATGCCATCTGTCAAGCATGGTGGAGGCAATATGATGGTCTGGGGGTGCTTTGGTGGTGGTAAAGTGGGAGATTTGTACAGGGTAAAAGGGATCTTGAAGAAGGAAGGCTATCACTCCATTTTGCAACGCCATGTCATACCCTGTGGACGGCGCTTGATTGGAGCCAATTTCCTCCTACAACAGGACAATGACCCAAAGCACAGCTCCAAACTATGCAATCTCTATTTAGGGAAGAAGCAGTCAGCTGGTATTCTGTCTATAATGGAGTGGCCAGCACAGTCACCAGATCTCAACCGTATTGAGCTGTTGTGGGAGCAGCTTGACCGTATGGTACGTAAGAAGTGCCCATCAAGCCACTCCAACTTGTGGGAGGTGCTTCAGGAAGCATGGGGTGAAATCTCTTCAGATTACCTCAACAAATTGACAACTGGAATGCCAAAGGTCTGCAAGGCTGTAATTGCTGCAAATGGAGGATTCTTTGACAAAAGCAAAGTTTGAAGGACACAATTATTATTTCAATTAAAAATCATTATTTCTAACCTTGTCAATGACTACATTTCCTATTCATTTTGCTATATTTCCTATTCAAACTAATTTCATGTATGCTTTCATGGAAAACAAGGACATTTCTAAGTGACCCCAAACTTTTGAATGGTAGTGTATTTTGTTACTGTTCCAGGCTCTTTCCTGACCCGGCTGTCTAGTTAATGGACTAGCACTGTCCTGTAGTGGTCAATTGGAGAACTACATGCATGGAAGAAAGAAATCATGAGGAAATGTGATTCTAGTAAGTTACCACTAGATGGGAATATGGTAACAGGCATATTCAAGACTACAATAGAGACAGAAGACTGCTTGGTACAGAAATACAGGTTGCAATGTGTTACAGTAGCAAGGCTTATGTTACAAATAGCTACATAAGTCTTGGGGATGTTTGAACTTGAAGATGCTATTTCCGGCTGAATGATGCTTTTATATTTCTCTGGCTCCAAGGCTTATGGGTCTATGCATGTTTCAACACGAGGCCATTATGTGTGACATCACTGACATAGATAAGCATGTGTTCCATGTCTAGATGGCACATGTAAGACCTCTACAGCTCATGTTATGTATAACTTGTTTTATGCAGGTCGGTATACTTATCAACAGCAGCACCAGTGCTTGACTTGGGCAGGATCTCACCGGAGCTGAGTACCGCACCTCAGATCTTCTACTGCTTGAGCTCCTCCTGTTCCTCTTATAGAATATTAGCTCAAAAGTATTGTGGAGCACCTGCACCTAAATATAAACAGTACCTGCACCCAAAATGAGTACCAGAACTTATTTCAGTCCAAGTCAAGCACTGAGCAGCACTAAAGCAACATAGAAATAGAGTTACCCATGAGGGTGCGGTCAAAAGGGACTTGGTACATTCTAGTAATTATATTTCTATGAAGGCAGCACTGCTTCCTTCCCCTATGATAAGCTCCAGTTTCACCACCATTTAACTCAAGTCAGTCTGCCGGGAGCTACATACTCTTTAACTGCATGTCAGAGAAATCCAAAAGGGACAGCAAGGTTTAGAGCAGGAATTAACTCATCATCATGATCATGATCATCCTCATCCTCATCATATTTAAATGTACTGTAGCCTGTTGCTAACTGCTAGAGTCACACGTTGGACATTGGAGTCATTTTAAAACCTTTGGAGCACAACGTTGTGTGGTGGTTGTGTGTTTTCTTGATTCTTACATTGTCCATCATGAGTCGGATGCTATGCTACCTTTTTGTAAAATTTTCACAACTTTTTCAGCTGAATTTCAGAGTTCTAACCAGGTCAACAGCACCTGTGTGCTCATGGTTGATGACGAGTTTGAGACAATACTCAGGGGAGTGAGGTAGTCATAGTCAGGATATTGGTACATACTGATCCTGGTTCTCAACCCACAAACTTTCCAGTCTAGACAAGTGGGTTTTAATTGCATATAATATTTAGGCGCTATTATGAATCAGTAAATAAGAGGTGGTGCATGACAACAAGTCTGCATTGACATACTTAACTTGCTGAGGAATAGAGGCATGCATTTACCCAACATAGCTTTTGATAAAGAAAATGGGTTGGTAAAAATATGAAATAAAAAATGTATCACAAAAATGAACCTCAAAGATAGTAATCGGCTTATTATCACAGACATCAATTTCTAAATGTTCTTCTGATTTCTGTATCAAAGATATTAATTTATTTAAAAGGAGTTAAATCAAAACAAACTAAATATTATTATTTTTTCTCACAGAAATTATATTACGATAATGATCAACAACAAAAAAGAACCCTTTTAAAAATCCGGATTACTTTTGCCTTCTTTTACATATGTTTTTGTGGGGTATATACATGGCATTGCCAATAAAATGGTGACTGCTTTTCCAGATTGGTCTTAAAATATGTAATATCAAAGATGTGTCACATTTTTGCCACAATCCACCCATGGAATACTTTCCAAAGGGATTACAAATCAGAAATGTAAATTTCTTAAATATTTGTTCTCATTTGGTTTTTCCCCAACACCATCTTTGGATCAATCGATTGAAACATTTCACAACTCCAGTCTCATCCGCTCTTCTCACAGTTGGGCTGCCCCTTGGTCTCCCTCTCCACTTCGTCCTTCTGTCCCTCTGTGTTCTTGGCGGCAGCAGAGTCTACAGCAGCGTCCACTCTGAGCTCACTGACTACAGCTCGTAGGGCTTTGAGGCTGTCCAGCCATGGGCTCTGGGCTCTCTGACGCTCCAGGCTCTCCTGACTCCCCTGAATCCTAACCTCTGACCCCTGACCTCCAGCACTGAGGGAACTAAGTGAGCGCACAGCCAGCCAACCATGCTGCCCCCTATTGGACAGGAGACGCGGTGAGGTCATGTAGCCAGGGTTGTCCAACAGGGGGCGGTCCGTGTCCCTTATGACCTCACACAGGTAGCGGGCCAGGTCCTGACTGGAGAAGGACCGGGACTTGTGCGATCGCCGCATGGCGAGGGGAGAGGGGAGGGTGGCCGACCCTGACGGAGGGTGGGCCAGGCGCAGGGCGATCGCCGTGCTGCCGTTTTTGGGTCCGTTTGGTCCTTTTGGTTTGGTCCCATTCTTGTGGTCCGGTGGCTTGGTCGTCTGAGGGTAGGAGATGATGCATTGTGGATAGCTGTATCTCAGTGACTGAGCTGGGCTGGGCTGCAGAGACCTCTGTAACTCCACCATGTTGAAGGCATTCTGGAGGGAGAGAGAGAGTGAGAGTGAGAGTGAGAGTGAGAGAGAGAGAGAGAGAGAGAGAGAGAGAGAGAGAGAGAGAGAGAGAGAGAGAGAGAGAGAGAGAGAGAGAGAGAGAGAGAGAGAGAGAGAGAGGGGGGTGGGGGGTTACAGAGACACAGAGAGAGAGAGAGAGAGAGAGAGAGAGAGAGAGAGAGAGAGAGAGAGAGAGAGAGAGAGAGAGAGAGAGAGAGAGAGAGAGACAGACAGAGAGAGACAGAGACAGAGACAGAGAGAGAGAGAGAGAGAGAGAGAGAGAGAGAGAGAGAGAGGGAATAGTGAGTGAGTGAGAGAGAGAGAGAGAGAGAGAGAGAGAGAGAGAGAGAGAGAGGGAGAGGGAGAAGGAGACGGATAGAGAGACAGAGAGAGAGAAGAGAGGGAGACAGAGACAGAGAGAGAGAGAGCGAGAGAGAGAGAGAGAGAGAGAGAGAGATGAAGATGAGAGAGTTGATTAGAGATTAGCTGTTTATAAAGACTAATAGAAAACTCTCAACAGCAGGACATGCATTTATAATCATATTTGTCTATGAAAAATGCCAGTCTGCTATGCTTTTTATTTCTACCTAAGAAAAAGACATGCGGCCTAAGCACCAACGTTGGCAGCAACAGCCCCATTAATTGGCCAAACTTGTAATTAATTATCTGATTGCAGTTGGGAAAAGTGCTATTACCAGCGCAATTAAACAAATACAGGCATTATGGACTAATGGTAATTGTATCTGTGCTATTTATAGTGTCTGTGACAGCATGGGAAGCGCTATTGAGGCTATTTTCTTCTTCACGATTGGCTGATCCCTCCTGATGACCCGGTTGGACATGACTCCAACAGGGTCACCAGGAGGGATCAGCCAATGAAGTTGGAAGTCCCACCCAGTTGACTACATTATAATGGTGGAAGCCCTCAATGGTGCTGCCCATGCTAATACGGCCTTTAGGCCACTATCATTATCTGTAGTATCTACTCACATCATTTCCTCTAACTGACTCTCCTAAGATCATTAGTTTGGTGTTCATTTCCAAGCATCTTCCAACACCAGTCCTCCCCTAGCTGTGCTACCAAACTAACACTTACTATGTAAACTGTGAATATCTTCCCATGCTTCCTTCGTTTATATAGTTTGTGTTAATCTATGATTTGTATGGTTTCTCCTGTGTGAGTAGTTGTACAGGTATGTGTCTGATGCATAGCTGTAGCTTTGATACTAATTGCCCTAAGGGAATCAATAAAGTTGTATTCTACTCTACTGTATTGCAGTGGTCTTATGAGCCATACTATTGACTCATACAACCACTACATAGACCTATAAGATATAGGTAGTTGTGCTGTGTTGAAGGACATACTTTTCCTCTACTGTCTCTGTCCTGTCTAAACAGCAGTAGCTGTATTGTCCCTGCTTCACTACCTCCATCTGAATACCAGTGTCTCCTTGAATTCCCAATCATCTCCTAGCTCATACACACTATAGGCACTCCTGTATATGTGAATGCTTCACCCAGCCTATCAGAAGGTATGGTGAAGCAATTATTATACAGTTTAAACCGATCCCATCCTTTCTGTTCTACACAAGTGCCTATGGGGGTAACCAGGGACTCTGGCTTATTTTGGGATTCAGTGTCTATCTGTACCTGGTCCTGCTCCCCTCCGCCCTCCTCGTCATAGTTGAGCACGTTCTCTCGGATGTCCTCCCATTCTCCGTGGTGGGCTGATACGTGGTAGACGCTCTCCTTCAGGCCCTTGTGTCTCCTCCAGCAGGAGTAGAGGAACAGGCCCAGCATCAGCACTGGGGGGCGCCATAGAGCAAGTTAGGACAGGGGTAGAAGTCTTCACACAATGTTCCATTTCATTTACATTTTAGTCATTTAGCAAACGCTCTTATCCAGAGCGACTTACAGTTAGTGAGTGCATACATTTTTCATACTCGAACCCACAACCCTGGCGTTGCAAGCGCCATGCTCTACCAACTGAGCTACAAGGGACCACAATTCCATCAATTAAAAACACTATAAAGAAATCAGTGTACCAGACAGAGTCAGCAACTATTTGTAATAAAGAAGTTAAAATGGACTGTGAAGGTGATTGGGGGCGTGGGGTGTGGTACCCGATAACCACATTTTGTGCCTCACTTCTTAGGGTACAACATGTCCGATAGATGGGCCAACAACACAAAATGGACACCTTACACCCAGATATGGGATACACAATAACTCTCGATACCAGCCTTTCTTTGTAAAAAAGCAGTATAGTGTAATTGAGAATGGGCAGGGTTTGTTGCCTTTCCATCACATTGCTAATCTGCATTTATCCAGTCCTGTAAGATCAATGACGACAAAGCACTAGAGATACATCCTTCTGTTGTGTTTTCTATCCTATCAAAGATGACGCCCCTTAAAACCCTCAACCCTGTTCACAGAACCTACACTCCCTAAAATGTTGTGAGAGCGTTGTAGGAATGCTGCTGAAGCACTGACATCAATCACATCTATTGTGTGTTGAATTATACAGTATGTTGCACTGACCTTTAAAGTTAATTAATCTCAACCAATATTTATTCTCCTGTCTGCCATCTCTCTCCGTCTCCCGCTTCCATTCTCCTTTCTTTATCTCTCTCATTCTCTCTCTCATTCTTGTTTGACTCTCTTGTTTTTCTTTCCGCCGTTCTCCTTGTCTCTCTTGACTGTACGGCTTTTATCTCTCACACTAAAGGTGATGCATTAGAACTGGCATCTTTTCTATTGTGTTTTTCTTGTGCGGTAGGTTTGGAAGCATCCGTTCATCCATTTAATAATTGAGGATTGTTTGATAAAGTGCATTGCAGTAATCACACTAGACTGAAGTAATGGTTTACTGAACCCATATCACACTCATCAAGGTCACTCAACTGAATAGGTTTTCAAATCCATCTATTAAATTTTTTTTTACAAAATTGTGATTAGAAAAAGACTCACTGTCTGCGGCTGGAATTTGACTTTCAATTATGCGTCTTAACTCAAGGCACCAATCAGCAATTATATATTTATATTCTATAATATATATGATTATATCTATGATTATATGTGACCGGTTACAGGATCTGAGGCGTTTGATGCTATTTCCTACTTCACAGTAGGGACGTTCTTTGTGAACTTTCGTGGAGAAAGCACTGAGCTATGCAGGGAGAAATAATTGGCTGAGATAATAGGGTGGTTGGACATGCCGAGAGATGAGTCCTGATTGGTCTGTCATGTCACAGGCTTCTGTCTATAACAGAATCGGGTTTCGGAAAGATATAGCTTTGGACAACAGCAAAAGTGTTGTTACAGCTCTCAAAAACATTGCTGCTGGGCGTAAACAAAGAAGAACTCTAGAAATTGTGAAAATCTCATCAAACTTTCTAAAGGCATTTCCTTCTACTTGTCTCAAGTGGGATAGGTAACGACTTTATCAACTTGTAAAGCAGCATAATTTTCCCATGTTTTATCCAACTACAGTGTATGATATACCATTTATTTTGAAGCTCTGAGTCTGTACTTCCATAAAATGTTTTTTAAAAAAGCAAATCACTTACATTTGATATGAGCCTCAATAGAGAAATCTGGACACATATCTTTATTAACCAGGGCCAACTCATGAGGCACCAGAAAGTTAGCTCACTCTTCCTAACATTGACTTAGCCTGGACCCAGATCTTTTTGTGTTGTCTTGCCAACTCCTATGGTCATTCTAGCATGACAATGGCCATAGGACCATAGGAGTTGGCAAGAGAGCCAAAACAGATATGTAACCATTGACTGCAACGACTGAAAAGGTAAAGCTCCAGCTAAGCTTCCCCAGGCCTGCTCAGCGTGTGCTGGAGGTATATGTACTGTAGAGTTCTATTGATCAGCTAACCTTGCTCCATAAAATCAAATCACTGTGCTGTACAGATCCAGAGAAACATGCTGAGGAATCCAGATGAGCTAGGATCCCAGCAGTACTCAGACCTCCCCCTCAGCCACAGTATTACCAGCAGTACTCAGTCCTCCCCTCAGCCACAGTATTACCAGCAGTACTTAGACCTCCCCCAGCCACAGTATTACCAGCAGTACTCAGACCTCGCCCTCAGCCACAGTATTACCTGCAGTTCTCAGACCTCCCCCTCAGCCACAGTATTACCAGCAGTACTCAGACCTCCCCCTCAGCCACAGTATTACCAGCAGTACTCAGACCTCCCCCTCAGCCACAGTATTACCAGCAGTACTCAGACCTCCCCCTCAGCCACAGTATTACCAGCAGTACTCAGACCTCCCCCTCAGCCACAGTATTACCAGCAGTACTCAGACCTCCCCCTCAGCTACAGTATTACCAGCTCCACAGTGCTTACCACTTTTATCTCCACACACACCCCCAATCACTTGAACCTCACATCAAACACACACACACCTCTATGGGCCAATCAGTCAACACACCCAGCAGGGGGGCTTTGCCACACACACAGAGAAATGGACGAACACACACACACGCAAAGCCATGGACAAGGAAGAACACACGCATGCATACGCACACATACAGACACAGATGAAAACACACAGACACACATAGAGGTGTGCAGTGGTCATGTTGTGATATCTCCAAATAGATCAATATAACTCAGGCTGGAGACCTTACACAGCTCCTATCCATCAATCCACATGCTGCTGCTTTGAGGTTATCCACCAACCATGGTGGTCTTGGGATGTTTGGTTGAATGTTTACAGTAGCATGAAGGGTATGACAGGGATAAATGAGTATGATGTAAACATAAAAAATGTATGCATGTTAATGTAGGTGTCAGAAAGTCAATGATATACAACACAACATAGAAAATTGATAGAAAATATAAATTGCAAGGAGAAAAGAAGGACATAAAGTGGAGACAGATGAGAGAAGAGAAATGGTGTGAGAAGGCTTTATTAGGAAAAGTATGTTCTAATACAAAAATGCAGGCACTTTTACGACTATTTACATCCATTTCCATTATATATAGAAAGGCAATATCCTCTTCATTGAATATCAAATCCAATGACACAACAGTAAAAATGTAAATGTGATGGACAATAAAGATTTTAAATTTTGAATTTCAAACCCATTTAACAGGCTTAATGAAGCAGACTTATATTGCCCAAATGTGCCCGTCTCTGGTTCTGTCTGTAGCACAAGTTGAACTTGGCAATCAGCCAGTCTGATGGGTTATGTCAATCTGAATTATGGATGATCACTTTTAAATGGTGTTATGATGAGTTTCTCGGGTATCAAGCAATTCATAATGCAAGAAGATATTTAACACTTAGATGGAGAGTTCATACAAATATTTAATAGATTCGGTACCGGGTTCATCTAACAAAAGGCACGTGCTTCGCCTCTTGCCATCCGAACTACTAGACAAAGAAAACCTCTCCGTTTATATACGTCATGTTACATGTTTCTTCAACAACATCTGTTAACCATCAGTGGGCACTCCCTTCTTTGATGTTATTACCTTGTACCCCAAGTCAGTATATCATGTCCATCAATCATTCTAAGATAAACCTCAGTAAGCTCCCTCGACATAATGGAATCCTTGGTATTCAGACTTTGCGGCACCCAGAATCAGTTATCTACTAAATTTAACCTGGTTCCCACAACACTATGAAATGACATCATAACAAATGGAGTTTGAGGCAGAGGAGCAGAGACAGAGAGTTCCAGTTTAATTTAGCAGCGTGACTTCACCCCGCCTTAGTGTGTGTTGTGTGTGTGTTGTGTCCCGGTGTCGCAGTCTGTCTGGGCCTATGAGGCTTGTTTGTCACTTGCGCGCTCACAAACATGCACATTTACATTTTAGTAATTTAGTGGACACTCTTATCCAGAGTGACTTACAGGAGCAATTAGGGTTAAGTGCCTTGCTCAAGGGCACATCAACAGATTTTTCACCTAGTCGGCTCAGGAATTAGAACCAGCGACCTTTCGGTTACTGGCACAATGCTCTTAACCACTAACCTACCTGCCGCTGTCATCTCCACCAAGCCTTGTCTGGTGCTGACTCAGTCTCTCAGTTATTTTACATTTTACGTCATTTTGCAGACGCTCTTATCCAGAGCGACTTACAGTTAGTGAATACATTTTATTTTTTTATACTGGCCCCCCGTGGGAATCGAACCCACAACCCTGGCATTGCAAACGCCATGCTCTATCAACTGAGCTACATCCCTGCCGGCCATTCCCTCCCCTACCCTGGACGACGCTGGGCCAATTGTGCGCCGCCCATGAGTCTCCCGGTCGCGGCCGGCTGCGACAGAGCCTGGATTCAAACCAGGATCTCTAGTGGCACAGTTAGCACTGCGATGCAGTGCCTTAGACCACTGCGCCACTCAGGAGTATATGGAGTTATGAAGTAAAGGGAGGAAGATGAGATGGTCACCATGACAACAACTGAACACTTTAACAGTTCATGAAAATACCTTCAACCGTGTTATCACGTTACAGACGGCCCCAGTCTAAGAACTGTAGCCTGAGTCTTGTAAGAGACAGACAAGTGTTGCTAGCTACTGTACTGTATTTCCTGTTACAGAGATGGTTGGAGAAAAGTTAATATAAACTCTTGGTGACCTCCCACTTCCAATTTGATATATATTGAGGAATTAGCCTAATTCCTCTGGAGGTCAAAAGTTTGAGTGGAGCTTATAAATGCCAGGAACTAAAGTAACTGTAACAACTAGGTACCTTAGATGACGCCATCAGGCAGTTTCATTTACACATTCAACACATTAATGTTCATAAATGATGCCAAGGCCTCAGTTTGTTATCTTTGTATTCATTATATCAAATACTGAAGTAGCGTTTTATCGGTTTCTCTCAGGGAGCCAGCGTGTCAAAATAACTGATGTTGCAATTCACCAGCCAAATGCCCCAGGAAGGTGTTGGGTTGTTGAGTCAGTTAAAGAGGTAGCAGAGGCTGTGTATTGAATCGTCAGACCATTTTATAACCTTGTTTGTGACAGAGAGCCTCATAAACTGTATAGTAGTAGCTCCATGGAGAGATAGCCCTCTGCACTGGACACAACAACACAAACAAATGGGTCGTTCCACGAAATGAGTGCCCTTTGACATATTAAACAGAAATTGTGCACCAATATTGAATTTTAAAAGCCTGTTATATTAAATGTGCCCTTTAATATAGACTACATAAATAATTAATTCAATCTGATTTTCTATATGAATAAAGGCTTGCTAAAAGTGCCCTTCATCAACCCTGTCACTTCTAGTAACCCCAAAATGTATCCAAATTTCACCATCATTGCAAAGCCCTAGTTATTTTGTTGCTTTGACAAAGTCATTTGAAGATTATTATTTATTTCATGTGATTAGTGATTAATTTACGTCTCTCCCTCATTTTTGGGTCGGTCCTGTTATGTGAACTGAATTCTTTTTTTTTTATATGGTGAAACTATTCCTTTTTAAATATTTTTTTCAAAAGAAACATTGAACATCTAATAGTCAAATCATATTGTAAAAGCAGGTGAGCTGGTTCTACTCTTTTTGACCATTTTCTGGTGTTTTGTGGTGGAAAACTGAGTGGGTCGAGCATCACACCTCAACCCTGTTACCCATGTACAGACAGGCTAGAAATGTTTTAACAATGTAATATTTTTTTGCGAAGCTTGCATTCAATTGCCACTCCCTGTTTCACACAACAAGTTTCCATTCTGCCTGTCACAAGGGGATTCATTGCTGATTTAAGAAGCAATCGTCAACCCTGTTTCTTTATTTGGCACTCTTGAGATGGGAAAACATGTTTTTTATTAAGTTGAACATGTGCTCTTTGTAGCAGAATGTTGAAATTGGGTGAAATCAGAGTTACACTTCTCAAAAGGCACTGAATTGGTGGAATGACCCCAGACATGGACACATTTAGGTTAGAGGAAGAAGGGAGGAGAAAGTAATTGACAAAGAAATACGGAGGGAGAGATAAAAACAGACATAAACAGACATAACAGGACTGGAATGACAAACAGATGAGATAAAACAAGTTGGACAGATAAAAAGGTAAGACAAAGGAGGATGACAAATAAAAGTCTGAATTTACATCACAAACATCAGGAAAGACAAAATAGATGTGAGGAGGGGATGACTGAAGGGCCATCAAACCTTTTGAACTGTGACCCAGTGAAAGCTTTCTGAGTTTTCTTGTGGCTCACAGAGTCAACAAAATCAATGTTTCTAGCCAGGACCCATGCAGCCACACTGACTGAGGCCACTCACAGATCCTGAGATCCAAACTAACAAAACACTTGGGGCTCAATACCATCGAACCCACACTGCAGTACAGTATCTCTTTTTCCCATGGCCAAATAAAATCACAGATGGTTTTGGGTACTGCAATAACCTATTACCAGGTAGACACGTCTCACAGGTTTAAGCATTCAGTTCTCAGATCTAGAAATCTGTGTACCCAGTTTATAAATAATGACACTGCATAAACGTTAATATGGTGTGTTCCGTTAAATTCCAGCCTTGGGAACAACCAAAACCAGATGAAATCACATTTAACTAGATGAAACCAGATGAGAGAGTGAAGATGAAAGACGGTATGTTCACCACAGGTAGTAGATGACGTAGTCCATATAGCTACCTAGGAAGGCCAGGACACAGATACTGATGGCAAACGCAGAGCTGAGGCTCAGCGTGTTGTTGTCATCGTTGTGGTAGAGCGCCAGAGAGACCTCACAGTGGCGCCCGCGATAACCCTCCGAGCAGTGACACGAGTACTTGGCGGGGGAGTGGGCCACACAGGTGCCATGGCGACAGGGCCTGCTGGCGCACAGCGTGTAGACGCACACCTTGCCCGAGGCATTCTTCTTCATCATGTGACCAGGGGGGCACCTGTGGAGATGCAAATGAGGAAGAGGTTGTGGTGAGTGTGTAGGCTACCGCACCTGGGATTCATTGGATTGTGACAACTTTTAATTGTAAGGGTTTAGCCAACCTGGCACTGTGAAAATCTATAGGTACACCCTTCGAAAAAAAGGTGCTACCTAGAACCTAAAAGGGTTCTTCGGCTGTCCCCATAGGAGACACATTTGAATAACCCTTTTTGGTTCCAGGTAGAACCCTTTTGGGTTCTATTTAGAATCCTTTCCACAGAGGGTTCTATATGGAACTCAAAAGGGTTCTACCTGGAACCAAAAAAGGTTATTCTATGGGGACAGCTGAAGAACCCTTTTTTTCAAAGAATGTATTGTGCCTTCGGAAAGTATTCAGACCCCTTGACTTTTCCATTATTTTTTTAGATTATAGCCTTATTTTAAACTGTATTACATAGTTTTTTCCTCTCATCAATCTACACATAATACCCCATAATGACAAAGCAAAAACAGGTTTTTAGAAAAGTTTGCTAATTTATAAAAAAAACGGAAATATGACATTTCCGTAAGTATTCAGGCCCTTTACTCAGTACTTTGTTGGAGTACCTTTGGCAGTGATTACAGCCTCGAGTCCTCTTGGATATGATGCTACAAGCTTGGCACACCTGTATTTGGGGAGTTTCACCAATTCTTCTCTGCAGATCCTCTCAAGCTCTGTCAGGTTGAATGGGGAGCATTGCAGCACAGCTATTTTCAGGTCTCTCCAGAGATGTTCGATCGGGTTCAAGTCCGGGCTCTGGCTGGGCCACTCAAGGACATTCAGACTTGTCCCGAAACCACTCTTGCGTTGTCTTGGCTGTGTGCTTAGGGTCGTTGTCCTGTTGGAAGGTGAATCTTCTCCCCATCTGAGGTCCTGAGCGCTCTGGAGCAGGTTTTCATCAAGGATCTCTTTGTATTTTGCTCCGTTCATTTTTCCCTCGATCCTGACTAGTCTCCCAGTCCCTGCCGCTGAAAAACATCCCCACAGCATGATGCTGCCACCACCATGCTTCACCGTAGGGATGGTGCCAGGTTTCCTCCAGACGTGATGCTTGGCATTCAGGCCAAAGAGTTCAATATTGGTTTCATCAGACCAGAGAATCTTGTTTCTCATGGTCTGAGAGTCTTTTGGTGCCTTTGGCAAACTCCAAGCGGGCTGTCATGTGCCTTTTACTGAGGAGTGGCTTCCGTCTGGTCACTCTACCATAAAGGCCTGACTGGTGGAGTGCTGCAGAGAGATGGTCCTTCTGGAAGGTTCTCCCATCTCCACAGAGGAACTCTAGAGCTCTGTCAGAGTGGCCATCGGGTTCTTGGTTACCTCCCTGACCAAGGCCCTTCTCCCCCGATTGCTCAGTTTGGCCGGGCGGCCAGCTCTAGGAAGAGTCTTGGTGATTCCAAACGTCTTCCATTTAAGAATGATGGAGGTCACTGTGTTCTTGGGGACCTTCAATGGTGCAGACATTTTTTGGTACCCTTCCCCAGATCTGTGCCTCGACACAATCCTGTCTCGGAGCTCTACGAACAATTCCTTCGACCTCATGGCTTGTTTTTTGCTCTGACATGCACTGTCAACTGTAGGACCTTATATAGACAGGTGTGTGCCTTTCCAAATCATGTCCAATCAATTGAATTTACCACAGGTGGACAGCAATCAAGTTGTAGAAACATCTCAAGGATGATCAATGGAAACAGGATGCACATGAGCTCAATTTCGAGTCTCATAGCAAAGGGTCTGAATACTTATGTAAATAAGGTATTTCAGTTTTTTATTACGTGTAGATTGCTGAGGATTTTATTTATTTCATCAATTTTAGAAAAAGGCTGTAACGTAAGAAAATTTGGAAAAAGTCAAGGGGTCTGAATACTTTCCAAAGGCACTGTATATCTGATACAATGTTGTGCTTTCAGAAAGATTTATTACTGTAATAAATTAGGACAAAATATACAACTACAGGAAAAGAGCCCGTAATTTTATAATTCTTCATTCTTTTTGGAAAACGATTTGAAATCTACTCCAAGCAAAGCACTCTCAGTAACAGTAGCCCAGTTTTTCCTTTACTCTTTTCTGTCAGTATATTTCCGCCGCTCCTGAAGATGGTCTCTCCAAGCTTAGTACCCTGTGTGGACATCCCATAGTGATGAAAGGCCTTTGAGCAGTTTCACACGCTCTGATCCCAGCCAGTACGACAGGAAACACTGGAGTCCTGGGGACTTTTAAGACACTGCTGCCGAGACACTCCCTGTCACTACGATTAGAACAGGGCTTTATTCAGCTCAGGTTGACACACCGCTAGGATTCTCAAAAGAGATAGAGAGAATGAGAGAGAAAGAGAAGAGAGAAAGTCAGAGAAGAAGAGTGTCCCTGTCTGACCTGGCTAGGGTTGTAACGGTCAGGACAGGTCAAAATAGGCCATGCTGTTGACTACTAAGCCTTGTCCAGTTGTTTGGCTGCTACATATCTAGTCCAGGCACGACTGACCTGTCCTTGTCTGGGGGGATGTTTTCTGCTTGAATGGAAGTTTGTGTCTCTTTGTTATACTGGGACAGTGAGTGGCCAGTGCTGGCATAGAGCAAAGAGTTGTAGCTTATAACCAATTATTCCTGAGCATGTGACCTCGTTAGATTTTTCTTTACTGGGCCTCAGTTATAGCCAAGAGTTTTTCCTTACATGATTTCCTGCTGCCATTTATGTACCTGCACTCATGTTTCCTCCAGAGGTCCATGCAGATGAAGGGGGGAGAGCACTGGTGTTTCCTGCAGGCGTCTGAGGGGCAACCTGGGGAGACCCCTTGAGAAGTGACCACCCTCAGACCCTCAGACCCCACGGAGGGCTGCTTGGTAATGGGCATGGGCCGCCCGTTCAGCCTCAGGTCTCGCAGACACCCTGGAGGAAAAACACAGAGAGGGAAAGAGAGATGAGATACAGCAATATAAGTGACATTCACAGACATACACACCAGGCCTGAGGCAAAAAGCTTTTAAGTAAGTTTCATGAAGGGATGGAAACACATGACCACACATGCATAGAGGAACACAGACACACAGGCACACACACACACACACACACACACACACACACTGAGATAGCCCAGGGCTTAGCTGTCAGTGCAAGCCCTCTGTTTTGGAGGATATTTACTCTGTTAGTTTGTCTGGCCATCCTCTGGGAGGGAGAGGCGTAACACATCATTTATACAGACAGACACATGCCTGCTTCTGAATCAAGTCCTTCACACTTCATCTGCCTCAGCCCTAAATCCATATCCTACCTCCTCAGAGTCTAAAACCATTTGAGATTTAGAAGAGTGAAACACGACAGTGCATCAGTCTTGTGTTGCCAATCACATACAGATAATACATGATTTTATACCACTTTCATTCATCCGTAATCTTTCCTAATGGCCCTATGGGAGTGGTAGCAACAACTAATAGGAAATGCCAGTGGCGTAGCCAGTTTTGCGGCCCCCCTCCCCACAAGGTTCAAGCAAGGCAAGGTATGGTTTTGGGGGGGGGGGGGTTCTCCTTCCATGGGGCAGAGAGAAAAATGTGAAGTATTATAGCTAATCTCATGCTGTTTTATAGCTCAGGGATTCTTGAAAGATTGGACAATCTCAACTATTTTACCATAAATATTTGTTTTAATTTTACATAATTTGTAATAGAAATGTATATATTTTGATAGACCAAAGTATGATCTATCACACCATGTAAAGGAACAACCTCCTAATTATATTTTTTTCTTCATAAAATGTAACTAACTGGATTTATGTCAACTTCGTCAGACACCATAAATGTCACACCCTGATCTCGTTCACCTGTCTTTGTACTTGTCTCCACCCTACACCAGGTGTCTCCCATCTCCCCTCATTATCCCCTGTACATTTATACCTGCATTTTCTGTTTGTCTGTTGCCAGTTCGTCTTGTCCCGTCAAGTCCTACCAGCGTGTTCCCGTGTTTCCTGTGCTCTAGTTTTAGTTTTTCTTAGTCTTCCCAGTTCTGACCTTTCTGCCTGTCCTGACCCTGATCCTGCCCGCCGTCCTGTACCTGCCTGACTCTGAATTGGATTACGACCCTTTGCCTGCCTTGACTTATCTTTTGCCTGCCCCTTTAACTATATTAAACACTGAGACTCGTACTATCTGCCTCCTGTGTCTGCATCTGGGTCTTAGCCTGAGCCGTGATAATAAAAGGCATTTCATTTTGACAATTATAGTCCAACAAGTGGTTAATGGCCATTGTTTAATTCTAACATTACATTATTTAAATATGTAATACAAATCTTCAAACTTATTTTCTGAATATTGACCAAAAAATATTGCCTCCATAAGTGACGCAGTTGACAAGCCACTGATGGAATAGACAGATACTCAAAACAGACATATTTTTGCCTCTAACAATAAAAGTTCAGTACAAACATTTGTAAAATATGGAAAATTATTCATTTAAAAATCCCCAATAAAGACAAAAACCTGCGGAGTTCATGCTTTATTGAATTGACAAAAAGTTCATTCTTCTTCATTCAAGTGGTATTCACAGTAGCAATTTTGTTTGTAAATTTTAAGCTCAAATAATGCAACACAATAAAAAAAATTCAACTATAAAAATAAAGTTTCCCTGCTGGACAAGGATTGTCCCAACTTTCAAGAATCTCTGAGCTAATTTACCTCTATTCTACACAGTTTTCCATGAGGCTGAGAGAGGATTTTGCCGTTTTAAAGCTAATTTTGTGTAATTAACTTTTTTTATTTAATCGCTTATGACGTGTTCATATGCTATCTGGGGGGCCGACCTCCTGAGCCCCCAAAGCTCGTGGGCCCCCAGCCTTGTGGGGGCTGGAGGGGTGTGTGGTACGCCAGTGGAAGTTAGGTGGATTGTACAGTATTAGTGGGCTGTACCAGCGGGCAGTACCAGGGGGCAGTATCAGGGGGCAGTACAGGGGGCAGTACCAAGGGGCAGTACAAGTGGACAGTACTAATGGTCAGTACCAGATGGCAGTATCAGTACCATACCTAGGAAGCTGCGGTTGTGTCCTGAGGGGAAGGAGTTTCCCAGCATCACCACTGATTGGTCGATGACTATCTCCTGACTCCGCCCAGGAGCGGCTGTGACCTCCCGCCTTCCGCCACCACCATCCAATTGAAGGGTGAACTCTTTGCCATGACGATCAAGCTCCACCTCGTGCCATTCTCCATTGTCAAGGCGATGGAAGGGCAGCGTGAGGTTGTAGGGTCTGTCACCCAGGTTGTAAAAGACAGCCAGTAGCCCCTGAAACATCTGAAATATGTAGTATATATCAATCAATTAAAATAATCCAAAACTGCTGTAAAAATCACAGATTTCGCCTTTAAAACTTGCAATGCAAAAACGGCAATGTTCAATTAAGAAGGCAATTTTCTATTTTCAATTCAATTAAGCCCATTGTATTAAATCATGCTTTACAAAACTGCCACGGACATGAATTAATTTAGTCCAGAGGGAGAATATCACAGACAACAATTATCCACAGCAGCTAAGGCTGAGCAAACACACTAGGCTGGAGATAGGGCTGAGAGGGGCTGCTGACTGCTATAACCGCAGTTTGTACATGTCCATCCCCTAGTTGGAAACTGTGGGACAGAGATAATTCAATACTGTGTTTTAATATATGCAGCAATATAGCCCAGCTTGTTTTAACTATTGTCCCTCAGCATTGTCATCAGGTCATAATGCCAACATTCTATTCCCCCCCGGCCCCCCTATGGACAACAACCCCCGCCCCCCCACTGTACCCCCCCCCCCCCCCCCCCCCCTTCAATCTCTCCCCCCCTTGACAGCATATAGGCTCCCCTCAATGCATCTAATTGCTTGCTTCCCATGCAGTCCAGACAGCCTAAGCAAACAAAAGACAATGAGCTCAATCGATCCCAACTTTGTACAGAATCCAACCATGCAAACATTTCACTACAAAGTAAAAACGGACACTATTTTATTGAGTAAACCTTTCTATTAGACCTTTAAAACCCCAGCTAGGAAAAAAAAAAAAGCATCTCAATAAGCGATGAGGGTTATAAGCATTGATTTACACCTTTACACTAACACTTAACAAAATAATGTAACCCTGTGGGTTTTAAAAACACATTCAAGGATGCCATTATGTAAAGTTAAAGACACATCAACAGGAAGAACCTAAAACTCAACAGTCCCCGGTAAACCTTGTGAATGTCTAGTTATTCATTCAGCAGGCGCATCCTCATCCATTTCCACCACTTCTTACCCATCAGAGCAAACAAAAGAGGCTAAGGTTCTGAGAGACAGCCATGTAAATTGGCCTTGTTGTCTGAGAGCTCGGATGCTTTCCTAACGAAATGCTTCAGACAGAGTATGCTACTTTCGGACAGAAAACTAGCGTTTTTAAACAGCTCGCCGACTCCACTCAAAGAGAGATTCATCTTTGTCCAAATGTTGTTATTGACATAGCCTTCTTCTGTTCAATGTTCTCTACCTATATAGTACTCTAAATACCCCAATTCATGTTGTTACATTCAAAAGAATACAATATAAAAAAAATTGCTGACACCATTCAAACCCATTAGGGTTTGGAACTTTAAAGCCAATTATCTCAGAATCATTATTTAGCAGACAGAACCTTATAGTCCCAAGGTCTCGATATATGGGGCTGGTAGGCAGAGAAGGGTAGAGAGGGTGTCAGGTGGCGACGGTGAAATGTGGTAGGCGAAGTCAAAAGAAAACCATCTCCATACAAGGAGGAAAACAACCCGCACACTAACACTGCCGAAGACGAATACAATAACACACAACACACAATGCACGACAGAGGGTTAAATAGGGGAAACAATACAACATAATGGGGAACAGGTGTACACAATCAGGACAAAACAAATCAAACACCGAAACTTAGATCGGTGGCAGATAGTACTCCGGGGACGACGAACACCGAAACCTGCCCGAGCAAGGAGGAGCAGCCTCGGCTGATTCCGTGACAGTACCCCCCCCTTGACGCGCGGCTCCAGCCATGCGCCGACCCCGGCCTCGGGGACGGCCAGGAGGACGCGGAGCAGGGCGAGTCGGATGACTCCGGTGGAAGTCCCTCAACATGGAGGGATCTAGAATGTCCCTCCTGGGGACCCAGCACCGTTCCTCTGGACCGTACCCCTCCCACTCCACGAGATACTGCAGGCCCCCCGTCCGACGCCTCGAATCCAAGATGGAACGGACTGAGTACGCTGGAGCCCCCTCGATGTCCAACGGGGGCGGAGGAGTCTTTCATACCTCATTCTCCTGGAGTGGACCAGCCACCACCGGCCTGAGGAGAGACACATGGAACGAGGGGTTAATGCGATAATACCTGGGCAGTTGTAACCTATAACATACCTCGTTCAATCTCCTCAGGACTTTAAAGGGCCCCATAAACCGCTGACCCAGCTTCCGGCAGGGCAGGCGAAGGGGCAGGTTTCGGGTCGAGAGCCAGACCCGGTCTCCCGGTGCATACACCGGAGCCTCACTGCGGTGGCGATCGGCGCTCTCCTTTTGACGCCTGCTGCAGATGGACGTGCGCAGCGTTCCAAGTTTCTTCCGAGCGCCGAAACCACTCGTCCACCGCAGGGGCTTCGGTCTGGCTCTGATGCCAAGGTGCCAGAACCAGCTGATACCCTAACACACACTGGAAAGGCGTAAGGTTAGTGGACGAATGGCGGAGGGAGTTTTGGGCTATCTCTGCCCAGGGAATATATCCCGACCACTCCTCTTGCCGGTCCTGGCAATATGACCTAAGAAACCTACCCACATCCTGGTTAACTCTCTCCACCTGCCCATTACTCTCGGGGTGAAAACCTGAGGTAAGGCTAATCGAGACCCCCAGACGTTCCATAAATGCCCTCCAGACTCTAGAGCTGAACAGGGGACCGCGATCAGACACTATATCCTCAGGCACCCCATAGTGTCGGAAGACGTGTGTAAACAGGGCCTCAGCAGTTTGTAGGGCAGTAGGGAGACCTGGCAGGGGAATGAGACGGCAGGCTTTAGAAAACCGATCCACAACGACCAAGATCGTAGTGTTCCCCTGGGAGGGGGGAAGGTCCGTGACAAAATCTACCGATAGGTGAGACCACGGCCGTTGTGGAACGGGTAGGGGTTGTAACTTCCCCCTGGGCAGGTGTCTAGGTGCCTTAAACTGGGCGCACACCGAGCAGGAGGAAACATAAACCCTCACGTCCTTAGCTAAGGTTGGCCACCAGTACTTCTCACTAAGGCAGTGCACTGTCCGACCAATACCCGGATGACCAGAGGAGGGTGACGTGTGAGCCCAGTATATCAAACGGTCGCGAACCTCGAGCGGCACGTACCTCCGACCCTCTGGACACTGTGGAGGAGTAGGGTCGGAACGTAACGCCCGCTCGATTTCCGCATCCACCTCCCACACCACCGGTGCCACTAAGCAAGACTCCGGGAGTATGGGAGTGGGCTCAATGGACCTCTCCTCTGTGTCATATAGTCGGGACAGGGCGTCTGCCTTAGCGTTCTGGGACCCTGGTATATAGGTGAGCTTAAATACAAAATGGGAAAGAAACATTGACCACCTTGCCTGGCGAGGATTCAGCCTCCTCGCTGCCCGGATGTACTCCAGGTTACGATGGTCAGTCAGAATGAGAAAAGGGTGTTTAGCCCCCTCAAGCCAATGTCTCCACACCTTCAGGGCTTGAACCACAGCCAGCAGCTCCCTATCCCCCACGTCATAATTGCGCTCCGCCGGACTAAGCTTCTTAGAATAGAAAGCACAGGGGCGGAGTTTAGGTGCCGTACCCGAGCGCTGAGACAGCACAGCGCCGATCCCAGCCTCGGAAGCGTCCACCTCCACCTGGAATGCCAAAAAGGGATCCGGATGCGCCAGCACCGGAGCCGAGGTAAACAGGTCCTCCAGACGTTTAAACGCCCTGTCCGCCTCAGCTGACCACTGCAGGCGCACCGGACCCCCCTTTAGCAGAGAGGTAATGGGAGCTGCTACCTGTCCAAAGCCCCGGATAAACCTCCGGTAGTAATTGGCAAAACCCAAGAAGCGCTGCACCTCCTTTACGGTGGTGGGAGTCTGCCAATTACGCACGGCAGAAACGCGGTCAATCTCCATCTCTACCCCTGACGCGGACAACCGATGTCCCAGAAAGGAGATGGACTCCTGGAAGAACATACATTTCTCCGCCTTCGCATACAGGTCATGCTCCAACAGTCTACCAAGCACTCGATGCACCAGGGACACATGCTCGGCTCGTGTAGCGGAATATATTAGAATGTCATCAATATATACCACAACACCCTGTCCATGCAAGTCCCGGAAAATCTCGTCCACAAATGATTGGAAGACTGAAGGAGCATTCATTAACCCGTATGGCATGACGAGGTACTCATAGTGACCCGAGGTGGTACTGAATGCTGTCTTCCACTCATCTCCCTCCCTAATGCGCACCAGGTTGTACGTGCTCCTAAGATCCAATTTTGTGAAGAATCGCGCCCCGTGTAATGACTCCGTCATACTAGCAATCAGAGGGAGAAGATAGCTGTATTTGATGGTGATCTGATTTAGACCACGATAATCAATACACGGGCGTAAACCCCCATCCTTCTTCTTCACAAAAAAGAAACTTGAGGAAGCAGGGGAAGTAGACGGCCGTATGTAACCCTGTCTCAATGATTCGGTGACGTAGGTTTCCATAGCGGCCATCTCCTCCTGAGACAGAGGATACACATGACTACGTGGAAGCGCAGCGCCTACCTGGAGGTCTATCGCACAATCCCCCTGTCGATGAGGTGGTAATTGAGTTGCCTTCTTCTTACTGAAGGCGAGAGCCAAATCGGCATACTCAGGTGGAATATGCAAGGCGGGAACTTGGTTCGGGCTTTCCACCGTCGTTGCCCCTATGGAAACGCCTACACACCGCCCAGTACACTGATCAGACCATCCCTGGAGAGCTCTCTGCTGCCATGAAATGTTGGGGTCATGAGCTGTTAACCAGGGAAGCCCCAACACCACGGGAAACGCAGGAGAATCAATCAAATACAAACGTACTATCTCCTCATGACCCTCCTGCGTTTTCATCCGGAGAGGCGCCGTGACCTCCCTAATCAACCCAGACCCCAACGGGCGGCTATCTAGGGCATGAATGGGGAAGGGCACATCAACAGGTACGATAGGAATCCCTAACTTATAGGTGAACTGGCGATCAATGAAATTCCCAGCTGCGCCTGAATCTACTAGCGCCTTATGCTGGGAGTGAGGAGAAACCTCGGGAAACACCACTTTAATACACATATGATCAGCAGAGAGCTCTGGGTGAGTTGGGTGCCTACTCACCTGGAATGACTCATCAGTGCGTCGCCCACTGCCTCGATTCCTAGGAGACCCTCCCCAGCACCGACCAGCAGTGTGTCCTCTGCGGCCACAGTTGGTGCAGGGGACGGCCTCCCTCCTGGTCTCCCTCCTGGTCTCCCTAGCACCAGCACCCCCGAGCTCCATAAGGGTCGGCTCGGAAGTGCTGAGGGATGGAATGGACGGCCCCGAATCCGGACGTCCGCGGGTAGCCAACAGGGTATCCAGGCGAATCGACATGTCCACCAGTTTGTCAAAGCTGAGGTTGGTGTCCCTGCAGGCTAATTCCCGACGCACGTCCTCCCTCAGGCTGCATCTGTAGTGGTCGATGAGGGCCCTTCCATTCCATCCCGTGTTGGCTGCTAGCGTCCGGAAGTCCAGCGCGAACTCCGGCGAGCTCCTCCTCCCCTGTCTAAGGTGGAATAGACGCTCACCCGCCGCTTTACCTTCTGGGGGATGATCGAATAACTGCCCGGAAGCGGCGGGTGAACTCTGCATAGCTGACCGTAGCGGCGTTTATCCCACCCCATTCGGCGTTGGCCCATTCCAGCGCCTTGCCGGACAGACAGGAGATGAGGGCGGAAACGCTCTTGTATCCCGAGGGCGCCGGGTGAATGGTTGCCAGGTAGAGTTCTACTTGGAGCAGGAAACCCTGACACCTGGCCGCGGTGCCATCATAAGCCCTCGGGAGCGAGAGCCGAATCCCACTGGACTCCGGAGATGGAACGATGGGTATGGCTGAGGGTGGTGGTATTGTTGGAGGAGGTGTGGGAAAACCTCCTCTCTCCCATCGGCTCAAGGTGTTCATCACATCTTGCATGGCGGTGCCCAGATCATGGCGTCTTGGTGGATTACGCGCTCCTCCAGTGACCCCGTTGGCACCGCTGATCCTGCTGACTCCATGGTGAAGGTGTGTTATTCTGTCAGGTGGCGACGGTGAAATGCGGTAGGTGAAGTCAAACGCAGGACACAGAGCTTACTGGAAACTTACTTTACTTTACAGTAACCAGGAAAGAAAACCATCTCCATACAAGGAGGAAAACAACCCGCACACTAACACTGCCGAAGACGAATACAATAACACACAACACACAATGCACGACAGAGGGTTAAATAGGGGAAACAATACAACATAATGGGGAACAGGTGTACACAATCAGGACAAAACAAATCAAACACCGAAACTTAGATCGGTGGCAGCTAGTACTCCGGGGACGACGAACGCCGAAACCTGCCCGAGCAAGGAGGAGCAGCCTCGGCTAATTCCGTGACAGAGGGGTTGCTGCTACACTGACTCTGATATTCCAAGAGGAGCTATAGCAGTGAGACTGCATGTTGGTGCTCTCTTCGACACCAACAAGCTGTTGGAGAGATATGTTTGTCACGAGGAAGCAACAGTAGGATGAGAGCAGTGGAAACAGCTGACCTGTTTGGGTAGGTGTTCTTGCGTGACAGACGCTAGCCGAGCAGTCTCCTGCCAGGTGCTGTGGACACACTGTCACTCAAAGAGGCCAAAGGCTCCTACAACCGTTCAACCCTAACATCCTATCTCCACAGAAATGGCATTCACACTCAGAAAATGTGTTCTATTTTCATGGCAAAGCAGAGCCTTATGATGTAGCAGACACTAAAGGTAAGTGACGTTGATTGTAAATGCCACTCCATGTTTTCCAGTTCAAATAGGGTACACAAAAATGCTCCACTGAAAAAGCCCTCAATAAGAGCTTGAAGAAAAGACAGAATTAGATCTTTCCACTTAAGAGAGGTCTTACATCCAACTAATAACAGCTACCCACTTTCCTAGACCGTACTACTGAAGGAGAGATGTGCTTATAACTAGACAGTAGACACTAGTCACTAAAATAATACCTGAATACTGTTCTGCAATGTTCCATAGGCACATCTCAAAACAACCCTAAGGCAATATAAGTACACTCCGAACATACATATAGTACCCACCCTATCTTCCAAGCCTGCCATTACTTACTCCACTGTCAACATTGTCAAGCCATCATAACAGTCATTCATGCAACATAATAAAAACGTTGACGAGCAGGCCACATCAGGACCCAATAAAATTGCCTTTCTGCAGGCAGAGTGACGATCACTCCAACTATGCTTCCCAGTAAAGCAATGAAAACAATCAAGCATCCCAGAAAAGCGCTAAACATAGCCCACGTTAACATATGTAGCTTAAGAAACAAGGTTCATTAAATCAAACATTTGCTAGTAACAGATTACATTAATATTCAGACAATCTCTGAAACTCACTTAGAAAATACCTTTGATGATACAGTGATAGCAATACATGGTTATAACATCTACAGAAAAGACAGAAATGCTAAAGGTGGAGGTGTTGCCGTTTATATTCAGACCACATTCCTGTAAAGCTTAGAGAGGATCTCATGTTAAATACTGTTGAAGTAAAATGGCTACAGGTTCATCTGCCTCACCTAAAGCCCATTCTGATGGGAAGATGCCATAGTCCACCAAGTGCTAACAGTCAGTATCTGGATAACATGTGTGAAATGCTTGATAATGTATGTGATATCAACAGAGAGACACAGTATATTTCTGGGTGATTTAAATATTGACTGGCTTTCATCAGGCTGCCCACTCAAGAGAAAGCTTCAAACTGTAACTAGTGCTTGCAACCTGGTTCAGGTTATCAGTCAACCTACCAGGGTAGTTACAAACAGCACAGGAATTAAATCATCAACATGTATTGAACACATTTTACTAATGCTGCAGAAATGTCCTTTAAAGTGGTATCTAAATCCATTGGATGTAGTGATCACAATATAGTAGCCATATCTAGGAAAACCAAAGTTCCAAAGGCTGGGACTAATATAATGTACACTGCTCAAAGAAATAAAGGGAACACTAAAATAACACATCCTAGATCTGAATGAATGAAATAATCTTATTAAATACTTTTTTCTTTACATAGTTGAATGTGCTGACAACAAAATCACACAAAAATGATCAATGGAAATCAAATGTATCAACCCATGGAGGTCTGGATTTGGAGTCACCCTCAAAATTAAAGTGGAAAACCACACTACAGGCTGATCCAACTTTGATGTAATGTCCTTAAAACAAGTCAAAATGAGGCTCAGTAGTGTGTGTGGCCTCCACGTGCCTGTATGACCTCCCTACAACGCCTGGGCATGCTCCTGAAGAGGTGGCGGATGGTCTCCTGAGGGATCTCCTCCCAGACCTGGACTAAAGCATCCGCCAATTCCTGGACAGTCTGTGGTGCAACGTGGCGTTGGTGGATGGAGCGAGACATGATGTCCCAGATGTGCTCAATTGGATTCAGGTCTGGGGAACGGGCGGGCCAGTCCATAGCATCAATGCCTTCCTCTTGCAGGAACTGCTGACACACTCCAGCCACATGAGGTCTAGCATTGTCTTGCATTAGGAGGAACCCAGGGCCAACCGCACCAGCATATGGTCTCACAAGGGGTCTGAGGATCTCATCTCGGTACCTAATGGCAGTCAGGCTACCTCTGGCAAGCACATGGAGGGCTGTGCGGCCCCCCAAAGAAATGCCACCCCACACCATGACTGACCCACCGCCAAACCGGTCATGCTGGAGGATGTTGCAGGCAGCAGAACATTCTCCACGGCGTCTCCAGACTCTGTCACGTGCTCAGTGTGAACCTGCTTTCATCTGTGAAGAGCACAGGGCTCCAGTGGTGAATTTGCCAATCTTGGTGTTCTCTGGCAAATGCCAAACGTCCTGCACGGTGTTGGGCTGTAAGCACAACCCCCACCTGTGGACGTTGGGCCCTCATACCACCCTCATGGAGTCTGTTTCTGACCGTTTGAGCAGACACATGCACATTTGTGGCCTGCTGGAGGTCATTTTGCAGGGCTCTGGCAGTGCTCCTCCTGCTCCTCCTTGCACAAAGGCGGAGGTAGCAGTCCTGCTGCTGGGTTGTTGCCCTCCTATGGCCTCCTCCACGTCTCCTGATGTACTGGCCTGTCTCCTGGTAGCGCCTCCATGCTCTGGACACTACGCTGACAGACACAGCAAACCTTCTTGCCACAGCTCGCATTGATGTGCCATCCTGGATGAGCTGCACTACCTGAGCCACTTGTGTGGGTTGTAGACTCCGTCTCATGCTACCACTAGAGTGAAAGCACCGCCAGCATTCAAAAGTGACCAAAACATCAGCCAGGAAGCATAGGAACTGAGATGTGGTCTGTGGTCACCACCTGCAAAACCAGTCCTTTATTGGGGGTGTCTTGCTAATTGCCTATCATTTCCACCTGTTGTCTATTCCATTTGCACAACAGCATGTGAAATTTATTGTCAATCAGTGTTGCTTCCTAAGTGGACAGTTTGATTTCACAGAAGTGTGATTGATTTGGAGTTACATTGTGTTGTTTAAGTGTTCCCTTTATTTTTTTGAGCAGTGTATAAGAGGTCATTCAATAAGTTTTGTTGTGATTCCTATGTTGTTGATGTAAATAATATTTGTTGGTCTGTGGTGTGTAATGAGGAGCAACCAGACGCTGCAATTTGACACATTTATGAAATTGCTTATCCCAGTTATTAATAAGCATACACCCATTAAGAAAATGACTGTAAAAACTGTTAAATCCCCGTGGATTGATGAGGAATTGAAAAAATGGTATGGTTGAGAGGGATGAGGCAATAGGAATGGCAAATAAATCTGGCTGCACAACTGATTGGGGAAAAGAAAGGATGATACCTAGTCAGTTGTACAACTGAATGCATTTTCCACATTTAACCCAACCCCTCTAAATCAGAGAGGTGCGGGGGGCTGCCTTAATCGACATCCACATCCGGGGAACAGTGGGTTAACTGCCTTGCTCAGGGGCAGAAGGACAGATTTTTAACTTGTCAGCTCGGGGATTCAATCCAGCAACCTTTTGGTTACTGGCCCAACGCTCCTACCCGCCAGGCTACCTGCCGAATGGCAAACGTGCTGCAAATTGAGTAATCATGTGACTAAACTGAATAAAAAGAAGAAGAAACTACACTATGAAAGAAAGATAAATGACATAAAGAATGATAGAAAAAAAGCTTTGGAGCACCTTAAATGACATTTTGGGCAAAAAGGCAAACTCAGCTCCATCATTCATTGAATCGATGGCTCATTCATCACAAAACCCACTGATATTGCCAACTACTTTAATAATTGGCAAGATTAGCAAACTTAGGCATGACATGCCAGCAACAAACGCTGACACTACACATCCAAGTATAACTGATCAAATAATGAAAGACAAGAATTGTAATTTTGAATTTGGTAAACTGACATTGTTGTTTGTCAACAATGGCAAGCCACCGGGGTCTGACAACTTGGATGTTAAATTACTGAGGGTAATAGCCGACGATATTGCCACTCCTATTTGCCATATCTTCAATCTAAGCCTACTAGAAAGTGTGTGCCCTCAGGCCTGGAGAGAAGTAAAATTAATTCCGCTACCCAAGAATAGTAAAGCCCCCTTTACTGGCTCAAATAGACAACCAATCAGCCTGTTACCAACCCTTAGTAAACTATTGCATTTTTTTTGTATGTGTTTGACCAGATAAAATGCTTTTTTACTGTAAACAAATTGACAAGAGACTTTCAGCACGCTTATAGGGAAGGACATTCAACAAGCACAGCACTTACACAAATGACTGATGATTGGCTGAGAGAAATTGATGATAAAAAGATTGTGGGAGCTGTTTTGTTAGACTTCAGTACGGCTTTTGACATTATCGATCATAGTCTGCTCTTGGAAAAATGTATGTGTTATGGATTTACACCCCCTGCTATATTGTGGATAAAGAGTTACCTGTCTAACAGAACACAGAGGGTGTTCTTTAACCCTCCCGTTGTCCTAGGGTCAAAATGACCCGCCACTGTGTTGAACCAACTTTATTTAATTTTTATATTTTTGGGATCATTTGTGAGAAGGAGGCAGTGAGACTTTAAAGAAAGTATCACTGCCTCCTTTTCACAAATGATCCAAAAAATATAAAAATTAAATAAAGTTGGTTCAACATAGTGGCGGGTCATTTTGACCCTAGGACAACGGGAGGGTTAATGGAAGCCTCTACCAAGTAATCCAGGTAGAATCAGGAATTCCCCAGGGCAGCTGTCTAGGCCCCTCACTTTTTAAAATCTTTACTAATGACATGCCACTGGCCTTGAGTAAAGCCAGTGTGGCTATGTATGCGGATGACTCAACACTATACACGTCAGCTACTACAGTTACTGAAATCACTGCAACAGTTAGTCTTAAATATTAAAAAAATTAAAAGCATTGTATTTGGGACAAATCATTCACTAAACCATAAACCTCAACTAAATCTTGCAATAAATAATGTGGAAATTGAGCAAGTTGAGGTGACTAAACTGCTTGGAGTAACCCTGGATTTTAAACTGTAATGGTCAAAACATGTTGATACAACAGTAGCTAAGACGGGGAGAAGTCTGTCCATAATAAAGCGCTGCTCTGCCTTTTTAACAACACTATCAACAAGGTAGGTCCAACAGGCTCTAGTTTTGTCACACCTAGACTACTGTTAAGTCGTGTGGTCAGGTGCCACAAAGAGGGACCTCAGAAAATTACAATTGGCTCAGAACAGGGCAGCACGGCTGGCCCTTAAATGTACACGGAGCGCTAACATTAATAATATGCATGTAAATCTCTTATGGCTCAAAGTGGAGGAGAGATTGACTTCATCATTACTTGTTTTTGTAAGAAGTGTTGACATGCTGAATGTACCGAGGTGTCTGTTTAAACTACTAGCACACAGTTCGGACACCCATGCATACCCCACAAAACATGCCACCAAAGGTCACAATCCCCAAGTCAAGAACAGACTATTGGAGGTGCACAGTACTACATAGAGCCATGACTACATGCAACTCTATTCCACATCAGATAACTGATGCAAGCAGCAAAATCAGATTTAAAAAACAGATAAAAATACACCTTATGGAACAGCGGGGACTGTGAAGAGACACACAGGCACAGACACACATACACATGATTATGACATGCACTCTACACACACGTGCACATGGATGTTGTATTGTAAATGTGTTGTGGTGGCGTGGTGGCCTGAGGGAACACACTGAATGTGTTGGGTAAGGTGTTATGAAATGTAACGTCATGTAGCATTTTAAACTGTATGTAACTGTCTTATGTTGCTGGACCCTTGGCAGCAGCTAATGGGGATCCATAATAAATACAAATACAAATACAAGACTCACCTCCAGACGTAAGTATTCATTCTGCTCCTGGGAGAGGAGGCTGAAGAGGACACCGCTGGGGGCGTGGGTTCGCACCTGGAGCTGCACGCTGGTGTGACGAGTGGGGAGTGACCAGCCCACCTGGTACTGGACATGGCTCCTCCCATTGAAGGAGAACTCTGGGACTTCTGTCAGTTCAAGAGAGAAAAACATAGAGTTGAATAGAGATACAATGAGGGCTTCAAATACAGTATATTATTAATTAATTATACTGTACCTACTACTGTATGCACTCAGTAGACAATTCAAGACAATTCACATATGTGAGAGGAGCCAAACACAGTCATCTTACGTGTGAGCCATGCATGTAAAGCCTTAAGACACATTTCCATTCCACAAGATAGGACAATTAAAAAATAGTTAAATCTTGACTCTAACAGGAGTGCTAAACCTAGAATTCAAAGCTATGGCATTTAGATATTGGTGGAAAACAAAACATACATCCCATATTAGGACTCTGCTATGCAATGTAGTCCACTCTACACCTTATGATACCCAGAGACAACACCCGTTATAATCCGACTGTATATTCTCTAAGGACATACCGTCTTCACAGTGGATCCCTGTGTACCCGGGCCCACATCGGCAGCTGAAGGAGTCCCACTGCCCGTTACAGCGCCCCCTGGCGCCACAGACTTGTACCCCCATGTTCATACAGTTCCCATCAGTCAGAGCGCAGCCTGGGGCAGTGCTGGAGGACTCCGAGGGAGAGCCAAGGTCATAGAGCTGGAAGAGAGGGAGAGTTAGAGGGGAGGGAGGAATGAGGGGAAGGAGAGAGACAGATGGAGGGTGATTGGGAAAGAGAGAGGGAGAAAGAGAGATGTGGAGGGAGAGAGAAGAGAGACAGAGAACAAATTTGAAAAAATTAGGGCGAGAGAGAGAAAAGAATAAGGGAGAGAGAGAGAGAGAGAGAGAGAGAGAGAGAGAGAGAGAGAGAGAGAGAGAGAGAGAGAGAGAGAGAGATTTTAGGTGTATCTTCAATAATGCACAATACATCCTTTTCTGAAGCCTAAAGTAGAGGCACAAAGATCATGGGCATACATTAGAGAAAGAACTTGAAGGAGAATACATTCTACCAGTACATGTAACCTGTCTGACAGCATTGATAGAGCCTGACTAAAGAGGAATGTGATGACTGAGAGACATCAGCATTCAGAAGATACTCCCAGCTTAGCCTTGAGCTCACATTTACATATCCTCTTGAACTCTCATTTTTAAAGACACCTTCCAGCGAGTCAACCAAACAGGTCAAGGTGTGAGAAAATAAATAAAACTGCAATGTCTAGAGCCGAGATGGAGTTAGAGAGGTAGACTATTTTCTTGTTAGTGTTTTAGGGCAGAGCTGTAGACTTGTGTGTCTTACCTTACTGTCCACAACCAGGTTGCGCAGACACCCAGTGAAGTGCTTGTGCTGTAGCTGTGGATACTCATAGGACATGTTCTCGTTGACCCCACCTAGCTGCAACACCTGACTACCATTCAGGTACCTGTGGAGGAGGACACACTTCACTGTCAATGCCTGACCATTCCGTCCATCCATCCATCCATCCATCCATCCATCCATCCATCCATCCATCCATCCATCCATCCATCCATCCATCCATCCATCCATCCATCCATCCATCCATCCATCCATCCATCCATCCATCCATCCATCCATCCATCCATCCATCCATCCATCCATCCATCCATCCATCCATCAAGTTCAAGTTCAAGTTCACGTTTGTTTATTTGCCATATACACATGATATACATTCTCCTACGTATTTATTTTGACAGTGAAGCTAAACGTTTTTTTGGCTCTATACTCCATATTTTGGATTTGAGATCAAATGTTTCTGGTATTTTCGTACATATCTGTTTTACCGTTTAGAAATGAAGGCTCTTTATGTATCTAGTCCCCCCATTTGAAGGTGCCATAAGTATTTGGACAAATTAACTTATATGTGTATTAAAGTAGTCAAAAGTTTAGTATTTGGTCCTGTATTCCTAGCACGCAATGACTACATCAAGCTTGTGCATTTGCAGTTTGTTTTGGTGTGTTTCAGATTATGTTGTGCCCAATAGAAATGAATGGTAAATATTGTAATGTGTCATTTTGGAGTCACTTTTACTGTAAATAAGAATAGAATATGTTTGTGAACACTTCTACATGACTGTGGATGCTACCATGATCACAGATAACCATGAATGAATTGTGGATGGAGGGTTGTAGTTTTTGTTATGCCTTTCAGAGGAACCATTTTGTCCATCCACAATGCCTTGGCTAGCAGGTGTGATTGGTGTGACGTCCCAAGGGGCGGGGTTCTGAGGAGAACATTACCTGTCCCTATTAGGCGTGACTCCTCTGACCTCACAGGAGGAGCGGTCCTCGGTCATGGCCCAGCTGTCCACGCCCTCAGCCTCCATAATGATGGCACTGGAGCAGCGGTCCAGGGTGAAATGCACATCCTGAAAACCCCAGAGAAGAGGAGCGAGGTGACAATCTTGTGTGTCTGTGTGTGTGGGTGTGTGTGGGCATGTGTGTGTGCGTACACACATACACATACACACACACCCACATACACACACACACACACGTAAGAACATGAAAGAATGTGTTGGGGGAAGTGAATACAGCCATCTAATAGTCCATTTACTTTACTGTTGCTCCTAACATCCAGTCGGTGCCAGCGTCTGTCGGACACAGCCACGTTGCCCTGCAACTGCAGGACCAGGGTCCCAGACCCGTGGTTGATCTTCAGACTGGGTGTCCCACCAATCAGCTCTGAGGAGAAGAGAGGTCATCAATATCAGCACTATGCCATTCCACCTACAGATTTAAAGGGTCAAAGTTCAACAGTGGTGTAGGATGCTCTTCTTATACTCTTAGAGGGATGTTGTTCAGTGTCAAATAGTCAATTCATACAAATATGCATACTTTACATGAAACGGTATATATCAAAATCAAATCAAATGTTATTTGTCACATGCACCGAATACAACAGGTGTAAACCTTACCGTGAAATGCTTACTTACAAGCCCTTAACCAACAATGCAGTTTTAAGAATATTTACTAAATAAAATAAAAGTAAAAAATTAAATTAAAAAAGTAACACAATAAAGGCTACATATAGGGGATATCGGTACCGAGTCAATGTGCGGGGGTACAGGTTAGTCGAGGTAATTTGTACATGTAGGTAGGGGTAAAGTGACCATGCATTGATAATAAACAGCGAGTAGCAACAATGTAAAAACAAAGGGTGGGGGGGGGGGGGTGTCAGTGCAAATAGTCCAGGTGGCCATTTGATTAATTGTTCAGCAGTCTTATGGCTTGGGGGGTAGAAGCTGTTAAGGAGCCTTTTGGACCTAGACTTGGCGCTCCGGTACCACACCATATATAGTTCATCCCAAAGGTATGGACCATTATCTTGGTCTACGATGATGAGAAAGTCAACCAATAAACCATTTTTATTTTTTATTTTTATTTCACCTTTATTTAACCAGGTAAGCCAGTTGAGAACAAGTTCTCATTTACAACTGCGACCTGGCCAAGATAAAGCAAAGCAGTGCGATAAAAACAACAACACAGAGTTACATATGGGGTAAAACAAAACATAAAGTCAAAAATACAACAGAAAATATATATATACAGTGTGTGCAAATGTAGCAAGTTATGGAGGTAAGGCAATAAATAGGCCATAGTGCAAAATAATTACAATTAGTATTAACACTGGAATGATAGATGTACAAGAGATGATGTGCAAATAGAGATACTGGGGTGCAAATGAGCAAAATAAATAACAATATGGGGATGAGGTAGTTGGGTGGGCTAATTTCAGAATGGCTGTGTACAGGTGCAGTGATCAGTAAGGTGCTCTGGCAACTGATGCTTAAAGTTAGTGAGGGAGATAAGAGTCTCCAGCTTCAGAGATTTTTGCAGTTCGTTCCAGTCATTGGCAGCAGAGAACTGGAAGGAATGGCGGCCAAATGAGGTGTTGGTTTTGGGGATGACCAATTCATGCACCTCGGTTGGACTGGGAGGCAGCGACAGTATACATTTGCCATTGTGTAACAGAGGTGGTTTGGTAAACCATATTAGGCTGATGAATAACCTTGCTTGAATCCCCCAAAAAACAAGTTAGCTCCCAGCTAATGCCTAGCTCTTAGCTCAGAGGGCTAATGTGTCATATTGAGGCACGCGGACGACCCAAGTTCAAATCCCAAGATGATGAGTAACCTTGCCTGAGACCTAAAATCCTGAGTTACAGTAGCTTCCAGTTAATGCCTAGGCTTTAGCTCAGAGGGCTTTTGTGATTTCCATGACCCGGGTTCAAATCCTGGGTGGGTAACACATTACCCTACCTATAGCCATGTAGTCCTCTGGGTCTCCGGGCTGCAGGGTGGCCAGGGGCCCGCTGTAGAGCAGCAGGCCGTCCTCAGCCTCTGTGATGAACTCCAGGGAGAGATGGCTATCAAAGCACGGCCTTATGGGAGGAAACCAGGCATAGCCGTTGCCAAGGAAACTTTGCCTCGTCTGCTGGCACTCAGGACCCTCGTACTGCGGTGGGCACTGGCACCTGTGGTGGCATGAAACAAAAGCACCCCAGAGAACATTAACAGTGATTTTTCCCTATTGAAACATTATGATGGGGCTGACTCTACTGTCATATCGCTGCGTGTAAAGTGCTGTGGGACGTGTCTATCTTTACAAATGACAACATACAGTGGCTCCTAGACAGACAGGAGAATAGGACTAATAAAACACACTACATACAGTTGCTGCTAGTGCATTAGGCATGAAACACATCAAGTATATATAAAATACTGCATTTAATACATTAGATAGCCTTATCACATTGTTTAGCCTGTGAGCCGAAACAGGTTTCGTTGCTGAAAAACCTCTTACAACTGTTCAGCAGCACATCAGATCCCTTTGTTCAAACATGATTAAGAACATGATTCATACTTTTCTAGGCACCCTACAGTATCACTGATTCTCAATCTCTCCTTGTTTCTGTTCCATTACTCTGCTGTACAGATTCCCTGGCATGATGAAGTGCATGTGTGTGTTGTGCTAGCAGTGGTCCATAGAAGCGCTCTAGTCTATAATCAAGGCAAAGGAAGGGAAAGGAGAGGTAATCACAGATAAATCAGCTAGAGTGCCTCTTCATGCTATTCCTCCACTTCTTCATGGTATTCCTCCCAACTAGCTCTCACAGTATCACGTCAGAATTAGACGTTAATCCAAACATCAAATTTCGAAGTTGTTGCAAACTTCAAATTTCGAAGTGTTTTAGGTTTAACTCAGAATGTTTAAAGTTAGGGTTAAGTTTAGGCATTAACTCCGAAATCTTAAAGTTAGGCATTAACTCCGAATGGTTAAGGTAAGGGTTAAGGTTTGGGAAAGGCTTAAAACAAAAATCCCAAAAAGATTTGAACGTGCAACCTTTGGAATCAGAGGCAGATACTTATGCCCATCTCCTATCCCATCCCCAACACCCTAGCAAAACCAAAACCTACTTGAAGGTAACAGGGCTCACTGTTAACCATAGTGGCCGGTTTCCACATCATCTTCTGACAGACATCAAATCAAATCATAAATCAAATCGAATTTTATTGGTCGTAAACACATATTTAGCAGACGTTATTGCGGGTGTAGTGAAATGCTTGTGTTCGTAGCTCCAACAGTGCAGTAATATCTAACAATTCACAACAGCACACACAAATCTAAAAGCAATACCATGGCGCCAGAGGGGATGGCTCCTAACCAAATGTGCTATTTTGTGTGTTTCTTCGCATTGTTTGTAACTTATTTTGTACATAATGTTGCTGCTACCATCTCTTATGACCGAAAAGAGCTTCTGGATATCAGAACAGCGATTACTCACCTCGAACTGGATGAAGATTTTTTATATAATGAATCAAAGGATATACTGCTTCTCCAAGACCAGGCCCAAACCCCATCATTCGCGTGAAGAAAATATGGAGGTACAGGGGGCAGAAATCGGGGTGCCTTGTGAAAATTAGTCGGCGAGTGGCCTCTACCATCCGTTCTATTGGCCAACGTGCAATCACTGAATAAACTTTATGAGCTCCGTTCGAGACTATCCTACCAACAGGACATTAAAAACTGTAATATCTTGTGTTTCACCGAGTCGTGGCTGAACGACGACACGGATAATATTCAGTTGGCTGGATTTTCCGTGCATCGGCAGGACAGAACTGCTGCGTCTGGTAAGATGAGGGGTGGTGGTGTGTGTCTATTTGTCAATAACAGCTGGTGGGCTATGTCTAATATTAAAGAAGTCTCGAGGTATTGCTCGCCTGAGGTAGAGTACCTCATGATAAGCTGTAGACCACACTATCTACCAAGAGAGTTTTCATCTATATTTTTCGTAGCCGTCTATTTACCACCACAAACCAATGCTGGCACTAAGACCGCACTCAGTGAGGCCATAAGCAAACTAGAAAATGGTCATCCAGAAGCGGCGTTCCTAGTGGCCGAGGACTTTAATGCAGGCAAACATAAATCAGTTTTACCTCATGTCACGTGCAACCAGAGGAAAATAAACTCTAGAACACCTTTACTCCACACACAAAGACACATACAAATCTCTCCCTCGCCCTCCATTTGGCAAATCTGACCATAATTATATCCTCCTGATTCCTGCTTACAAGCAAAAACTAAAGCAGGAAGTACCAGTGACTCGCTCAATACGGAAGTGGTCAGATGACACGGATGCTATGCTACAGGACTGTTTTGCTAGCACAGACTGGAATATGTTCCGGGATTCATCCCATGGCATTGAGGAGTATACCACCTCAGTCACCGGCTTCTTCAATAATTGCATCGACGAGGTTGTCCCCACAGTGACCGTACGAACATATCCCAACCAGAAGCCATGGATTACAGGCAACATCCACACCGAGCTAAAGGCTCAAGGAGCAGGACACTAATCCGGACGCTTATAAGAAATCCCGCTATGCCCTCAGACGAACCATCAAACAGGCAAAGCGTCAATACAGGACTAAGATTGAATCCTACTACTACACCGGCTCTGATGCTCGTCAGATGTGGCAGGGCTTGCAAACTATTACGGACTACAAAGGGAAACCTAGCCGCGAGCTGCCCAGTGATGCGAGCCTACCAGACGAGTTATATGCCTTTTATGCTCGCTTCGAGGCAAGCAACACTGAAGCATGCATGAGAGCACCAGCTGTTCCGGAAGACTGTGTGATCACACTCTCCGTAGCCGATGTGAGCAAGACCTTTAAACAGGTCAACATTCACAAGGCAGATTACCAGGACATGTACTCAGAGCATGCGCGGACCAGCTGGAAAGTGTCTTCACTGACATTTTCATCCTCTCCCTGACCGAGTCTGTAATACCTACATGTTTCAAGCAGACCACCATAGTCCCTGTGCCCAAGAAAGCGAAGGTAACCTGCCTAAATGACTACCGCCCCGTAGCACTCACGTCGGTAGCCATGAAGTGCTTTGAAAGGTTGGTCATGGCTCACATCAACACCATCTTCCCGGAAACCCTAGACCTACTCCAATTCGCATACTGCCCCAACAGATCCACAGATTACGCAATCTCAATCGCACTCCACTCTGCCCTTTCCCACCTGGACAAAAAAAACACCTATGCGAAAATGCTGTTCATTGACTACAGCTCAGCGTTCAACACCATAGTGCCCACAAAGCTCATCACTAAGCTAAGGACCCTGGGACTAAACACCTCCCTCTGCAACTGGATCCTTGACTTCCTGACGGGCCGCCCCCCAGGTGGTAAGGGTAGGCAACAACACATCTGCCACGCTGATCCTCAACACTGGGACCCCTTAGGGGTGCATGCTTAGTCCCCTCCTGTACTCCCTGTTCACCCACGACTGCGTGGCCAAGCATGACTCCAACACCATCATTAAGTTTGCTGACGACACAACGGTGGTAGGCCTGATCACCGACAACGATGAGGCGGCCTATAGGGAGGAGGTCAGAGACCTGGCAGTGTGGTGCAAGGACAACAACCTCTCCCTCAACGTGAGCAAGACAAAGGAGATGATCATGGACTACAGGAAAAGGAGGGCCGAACACTCCCCCATTCACATCGACGGGGCTGTAGTGGAGCGGGTCGAGAGTTTCAAGTACCTTGGTGTCCACATCACCAACAAACTATCATGGTCCAAACACACCAAGAAAGTCGTGAAGAGGGCACAACAACGCCTTTTCCCCCTCAGGAGACTGAAAAGATTTGGCATGGGTCCCCAGTTCCTCAAAAAATTATACAGCTGCACCATTGAGAGCATCCTGACCATTTGTATCACCGCCTGGTATGGCAACTGCTCGGCATCCGACCATAATGCGCTACAGAGGGTACTGCGTACAGCCCAGTACATCACTGGGGCTAAGCTTCCTGCCATCCAGGACCTATATACTAGGCGGTGTCAGAGGAAGGCCCAAAAAATTGTCAAAGACTCCAGTCACCCAAGTCATAGACTGTTCTCTCTGCTACCGCATGGCAAGCGGTACCGGAGCGCCAAGTCTAGGTCCTAAAGGCTCCTTAACAGCTTCTACCCCCCAAGCCATAAGACTGCTGAACAATTAATCAAATGGCCACCCGGACTATTTGCATTGACACCCCCCCACCCTTTGTTTTTACACTGCTACTACTCGCTGTTTATTATCTATGCATAGTCACTTTACCACTACTTATATGTACAAATTACCTTGACTAACCTGTACCCCCGCACATTGACTCGGTAATGGTACCCCCTGTATATAGCCTCGTTATTGTTATTTTATTGTGTTACTTTTCATTTCATTTTTTACTTTAGTTTATTTAGTAAATATATTCTTAACTCTATTTCTTGAACTGCGTTGTTGGTTAAGGGCTCGTAAGTAAGCATTTCATGGTAAGGCCTACACCTGTTGTATTTGGCACATGTGACAAATAAAAGTTGATTTGATTTGATTTAAAATAATGGAATTAAGAAATCTATAAATATTAGGACGAGCAATGTATATCAGACGAGTAATATTTATATATGTGATGGGATGAATAGACATTATGGACAGTATGTGGATAGAATATTTAGTATATCTGTAGAATACGTAGGATATAATAGTATATATAAAGCAATAGTTGAATAGGATGCCATTTACTAGAATACAGTATATACTGTACATGTGAAATGAGTAAAACAATATGTAAACATAATTCAAGTGACCAGTGTTAAAGTGACCAGTGTTCCATTATTAAAGTTACCAGTGATTCCATGCCTATGTACATAGGACAGCAGGGTGGTGGCCGGCTAGTGACAGTGACTAAGTTCAGGGCAGGGTACTGGGTGGAGGCCAGTTAGTGATGGCTATTTAATTTATTTATTTATTTTATTTTTGTCATTTAGCAGACGCTCTTATCCAGAGCGACTTACAGGAGCAATTAGGGTTAAGTGCCTTGCTCAAGGGCACATCGACAGATTTTTCACCTAGTTGGCTCGGGGATTAGAACCAGCGACCTTTCGGTTACTGGCACTACGCTCTTAACCACTAAGCTACCTGCCGTCCATTTACATTTTACATTTACGTCATTTAGCAGACGCTCTTATCCAGAGCGACTTACAAATTGGTGCATTCACCTTATAGCCAGTGAGATAACCACTTTACAAAGTTTTTTTTTGGGGGGGGGGGGGGGGGGGGGGGTTAGAAGGATTACTTTATCCTATCCCAGTCTGATGGCCTTGAGATAGAAGCTGTTTTTCAGTCTCTGGATGGATCTCAAATACTGACTTGTATCATGGGTGACATGGCTGATTCCTTTACTTATTCATGCTATTCCTCCACTTCTTCATGCTATTCTTCCACTTCTTCATGCTATTCTTCCACTTCTTCATGCTATTCTTCCACTTCTTCATGGTATTCTTCTACTTCTTCATGCTATTCTTCCACTTCTTCATGCTATTCCTCCACTTCTTCATGCTATTCTTCCACTTCTTCATGGTATTCTTCTACTTCTTCATGCTATTCTTCCACTTCCACTTCTTCATGCTATTATTCTACTTCTTCATGCTATTCTTCCACTTCCACTTCTTCATGCTATTCTTCCACTTCTTCATGCTATTCTTCCACTTCTTCATGCTATTCTTCCACTTCTTCATGCTATTCTTCCACTTCTTCATGCTATTCCTCCACTTTTTCATGCTATTCCTCCACTTCTTCATGCTATTCTTCCACTTCTTCATGCTATTCTTCCACTTCTTCATGCTATTCTTCCACTTCTTCATGCTATTCATCCACTTCTTCATGCTATTCCTCCACTTCTTCATGCTATTCTTCCACTTCTTTATGCTATTACTCCACTTCTTCATGCTATTCTTCCACTTCTTCATGCTATTCTTCCACTTCTTCATGCTATTCATCCACTTCTTCATGCTATTCTTCCACTTCTTCATGCTATTCTTCCACTTCTTCATGCTATTCCTCCACTTCTTCATGCTATTCCTCCACTTCTTCATGCTATTCCTCCACTTCTTCATGCTATTCTTCCACTTCTTCATGCTATTCCTCCACTTCTTCATGCTATTCTTCCACTTCCACTTCTTCATGCTATTCTTCCACTTCTTCATGCTATTCTTCCACTTCTTCATGCTATTCTTCCACTTCTTCATGGTATTCTTCTACTTCTTCATGCTATTCTTCCACTTCTTCATGCTATTCATCCACTTCTTCATGCTATTCCTTCACTTCTTAATGCTATTCTTCCACTTCTTTATGCTATTACTCCACTTCTTCATGCTATTCTTCCACTTCTTCATGCTATTCTTCCACTTATTCATGCTATTCATCCACTTCTTCATGCTATTCTTCCACTTCTTCATGCTATTCTTCCACTTCTTCATGCTATTCCTCCACTTCTTCATGCTATTCCTCCACTTCTTCATGCTATTCCTCCACTTCTTCATGCTATTCTTCCACTTCTTCATGCTATTCCTCCACTTCTTCATGCTATTCTTCCACTTCTTCATGCTATTCTTCCACTTCTTCATGCTATTCTTCCACTTCTTCATGGTATTCTTCTACTTCTTCATGCTATTCTTCCACTTCTTCATGCTATTCCTCCACTTCTTCATGCTATTCTTCCACTTCTTCATGGTATTCTTCTACTTCTTCATGCTATTCTTCCACTTCCACTTCTTCATGCTATTATTCTACTTCTTCATGCTATTCTTCCACTTCCACTTCTTCATGCTATTCTTCCACTTCTTCATGCTATTCTTCCACTTCTTCATGCTATTCTTCCACTTCTTCATGCTATTCTTCCACTTCTTCATGCTATTCCTCCACTTTTTCATGCTATTCCTCCACTTCTTCATGCTATTCTTCCACTTCTTCATGCTATTCTTCCACTTCTTCATGCTATTCTTCCACTTCTTCATGCTATTCATCCACTTCTTCATGCTATTCCTCCACTTCTTCATGCTATTCTTCCACTTCTTTATGCTATTACTCCACTTCTTCATGCTATTCTTCCACTTCTTCATGCTATTCTTCCACTTCTTCATGCTATTCATCCACTTCTTCATGCTATTCTTCCACTTCTTCATGCTATTCTTCCACTTCTTCATGCTATTCCTCCACTTCTTCATGCTATTCCTCCACTTCTTCATGCTATTCCTCCACTTCTTCATGCTATTCTTCCACTTCTTCATGCTATTCCTCCACTTCTTCATGCTATTCTTCCACTTCCACTTCTTCATGCTATTCTTCCACTTCTTCATGCTATTCTTCCACTTCTTCATGCTATTCTTCCACTTCTTCATGGTATTCTTCTACTTCTTCATGCTATTCTTCCACTTCTTCATGCTATTCTTCCACTTCTTCATGCTATTCATCCACTTCTTCATGCTATTCCTTCACTTCTTAATGCTATTCTTCCACTTCTTTATGCTATTACTCCACTTCTTCATGCTATTCTTCCACTTCTTCATGCTATTCTTCCACTTCTTCATGCTATTCATCCACTTCTTCATGCTATTCTTCCACTTCTTCATGCTATTCTTCCACTTCTTCATGCTATTCCTCCACTTCTTCATGCTATTCCTCCACTTCTTCATGCTATTCCTCCACTTCTTCATGCTATTCTTCCACTTCTTCATGCTATTCCTCCACTTCTTCATGCTATTCTTCCACTTCTTCATGCTATTCCTCCACTTCTTCATGCTATTCTTCCACTTCTTCATTCTATTCCTCCACTTCTTCATGCTATTCCTCCACTTCTTCATGCTATTCTTCCACTTCTTCATGCTATTCTTCCACTTCCACTTCTTCATGCTATTCTTCCACTTCTTCATGCTATTCTTCCACTTCTTCATGCTATTCTTCCACTTCTTCATGCTATTAATCCACTTCTTCATGCTATTCCTCCACTTCTTCATGCTATTCCTCCACTTCTTCATGCTATTTCTCCACTTCTTTATTGTATGCCTCCACTAGTGAATCTGCATGCCTACTAGCCGTAAACCGGAATCAAAGAAATGAGAAAATAAATACAAGCAGGGAGAAAAACATCACTTTCGATCCCAAACAGTGCAGACCCCTGGCAAAATGTGATGTGAGAATAACTGGGCTTGGTAGATAATGTCAGAGTCATTTATTTTCATGTGGCGTTGTATCTGAGTGGATGGCTCTGCTATGTACAGTTAAGGGCTGTTTTCTCTCTTTCTCAATGTCTCCAACTCTATTTATTCTATAGAGGGCCAAGACATGTCAGGAATACTGATCCATACAGAGAGAGACGGGACATACACACATGGACGAAAGAACACACTACACACACATACACAAACACAAACACACCTTCCCTGGCGTTCTCCATGTGACTCCAGAGAGCAATGCCAATCCAGACTCCAGAGCACAGGGCATGTTTCTTCCTCTGACTGACACGATCTGATAAGGCCAATGTCTCAGTCTGGATATTAAGCTCTCTCTACATGGGATGGCCCCAAAATTGGATTTTTCACACACATTCTGAATACACATTGGGTTATATAGCAGCATCCATATTCTGACTAGGGCTCTCTCACAAGACTGCAGACTGCAGCAGATGTGGCAGATAAAAACCGCAGCATGCTTTTGACTAGTGCCCATAGGGCTCTGAGACACACTCCATGAGTGTGATCTTCATGTTCTAAGGTTTTAAGGCGGACGTGCGCTTCTGCCTGTGCGTCTGTCTGGCTAATTTAACTTTACATGTTCATGTAAATGGTATTAAGTGGGATTCTGAAAAGTTGTCAGCACTTGGGAGAGGGGTGGGTAGTGCTTGTTGTAATCTCACATTTCTTAAATCCTACAAATTCTCATCTTTAAATTAGCTCCATGCTGTTTCCTCTGTGATACACCCACGTGGGGCCTTGTACTTTTTTTATTGATTTCTGACTACTGTATATGCTTAGCGTTCAAGGCTCTAGTATATATCTCCCACGGGGGGCCAGTATGAAAATGTATGCACTCAATAATTTTAAGTCGCTCTGGATAAGAGCGTCTGCTAAATGACTCAAATGTCAATTGCATCACAAAATGTTTTTATTAGGAGGTAATTGATCATCAAACTGTAGATTTTCTTTGCCCTGAATTTATCGTCATTCTTCTTCTGTAATGTATTCTGATTAGTGTCATTTCTGATCATGATATAATTTTCTCCACATCACCATCTGTCTAGATTTCATCCTGACTATCTCTATCACCTTCTCTTAATTATCTCTCAACTGTCTCCGATGAAAGGATCTTTATCTTGTGTAATAAATTAAATACAATAAAGACAGGAGACGATCATGTTCGGTAGAGTTAAATTGGAAGAAAAAGGTCAGAAATAGAATAAAAAAAGGAGGAACTATCTGCACATGTCCAATAAGACACTCTTATTTGTGTTTTCTGCTATGATGTGCCCTAATGAACACAACCCAGTTCACATAGTCCTCAGGTGATGGTGTTGCTTTGGTCCCTGCTCTCTGCTCACCTGTACCCACTGAGGGTATCCATGCAGGTGCCTCCATTGAAGCAGGGGTTTGTGGGGTAGGAGGAACAGGCCTGATGGACACGGTCCCTGGCAGAGCATCCACACACGGCTGAGGACATCATCGTCACAGACACCAGGGCCATGTTCCCGGCATCGACCAGGGTGGGTGTGTCACTGACGCTGAGCTGTGTGGAGCAGCCACCACCCGGCCTGCAGTCTGTGTACACACACTCATCCACCTCTACCTGGGACACGTTCACCTGCAGCAGAGACTGCAGCTAAGGAAAGGGACGGGGGGGGGGGGGGATAGAGAGAGAGATGGAGAGAGAGAGGGAGAGAGAGAGAGAGATGGAGAGAAAGAGAGTGAGGGAGGGAGAGAGGGGGGAGAGAAAGAGAGAGGGAGAGAGAGATGGAGAGAGAGAGAGAGAGAGAGAGAGAGAGAGAGAGAGAGAGAGAGAGAGAGGGGGGGGGGGGGGGGGGGGAAAGAGAGAGGGAGAGAGAGATGGAAAGACAGAGAGAGAGCGAGAGAGTGAAATAGGGAGGGGGGTAGAGAGAGATGGAGAGAGAGAGAGAGAGAGAGAGAGAGAGAGAGAGAGAGAGAGAGAGAGAGAGAGAGAGAGAGAGAGAGAGAGAGAGAGAGAGAGAGAGAGAGAGAGAGAGAGAGAGAGAGAGAGAGAGAGAGAGAGAGAGAGAGAGAGAGAGAGAGAGAGAGAGATAGATAGATAGATAGATAGATAGATAGATAGATAGATAGATAGATAGATAGATAGATAGATAGATAGATAGATAGATAGATAGATAGATAGATAGATAGATAGATAGATAGATAGATAGATAGATAGATAGATAGATAGATAGATAGATAGATAGATAGATAGATAGATAGATAGATAGATAGATAGATAGATAGATAGATAGATAGATAGATAGATAAATAGATAGATAGAGATATAGATAGAGAGGGTGAGGGAAGTAAGGGAGGACGGAGTGTGATGACATACAAATATTTACTTAAAAAGAAACAAGACTGCATCTCCAAAATGGCAGATTTATTTTCAATAAAATAATGAGAACTGAGATAGACAGACAGAGAAAGGAGGGTCGGCGAGAGAGTGAGAGATAGAGGGGATGAGGTGAGGGAGAGAGAGAATGAGTAAGGAAGCAGTTATGAACACAGAAGGGGGAGAGTTGGTGAGAACAACATTCATAAAAAAGATATGAATGCACATTGCACCTATTGGCTGATAAAGAAACGATATTGACAACACCAAGCTCTGCAGCAAGAGATGTATGAGGTAAGATCCCTATCTTCAAGACAGGAAAACATTGAGGCGTGCACCTTCTTTGTATGCGCCGCCAGGTATCCGTGTAGTTTCTCTGGGCGCAGGTAGCCTTTGCTGTGCACAGAGAAGCGCACGTCCAGCGTGTTCGGTCCTACGTCTGTCAGGCTGAAGACGTTGATTGCCCCTGATCTGACGGACAGGTGTTCAGACAGGAAGCCCCTGAACATACCCTGTCGACTCCTCTCGTCCACCCGGGACTCAATAAACTCCCTGGAAGTGATGCCTGCAGAAGGGGGAAACATCACACACATACGCACGCACACACACACACACACACACGCACACACACACACACACACACACACACACACACACACACACGCACACACACACACACACACACGCACGCACACACACACACACACACACACACACACACAGAAACACACCTCAGGCAATAGAAACAAGAGCATTCACTATTCACTGACAAGGGAAGTTGATCAAAGTGAACTCAGTCTTGGTTCCATCAGCAAATAGAATTTCCAACATTCCTCTCGATTGATCTATACTGGCCTCACATTGATTCACTCAATCATGTGGTGAAACTATTTAACTTACCGTTCTCTAATTATTTCCACTGAGACCGATTCTTGGCTCCAGTATAAAACATTGACGGCCTCACTGTCAAATAGATTTAGAGGTCGAAGCATTAGCAATGCAATGCATCTCTTCTAATAATATCGGAGAGGGTGGAAAACGTCATCTTTAATCTCTACAAAGTGAAATTGATGCCCTGGCAAGCCTAATAGCCTTGCAGTCTATTCATAAAATGGATTTTCAAATGTCATGGACTAACCTGGCAGTTTTGAAATTGACCTTTACAATTGGGATTTGCCCAGAGAGAGCCAAAAGACCAAGACATTAAACTTCACGCTTGTGAAAACGGCAGCAGAGGTGTGATACACACTGCTGCTTTTTTGTGATAGGGACTATAGGTTGACGTAATAGATTTGTTATAAAGTACATACCTCACAGCTTGTAAAGGTGAGAAGGTGAGATCCCCCCATTCGACGTAAAACATTTCAATCTTTTGTAAAAGCTTAACATAAATCCAATCCATTGAATTTGCTGACTCACAGTGCAGCCTCAGATTTAAAAGTACCAGTTCTAGATCCAGAGATACTCCCTATTTTAAGGTGTATAAGTCTACAGGTTTCTGTATGTTTTTTAATTCATTCATTTTTTAATAATTAATTTATTCTTTCTTCTCTTTCGATCCAGAGAGCAGCAGCTGATTCCACATGAATTCATTTGACAACCTGATTGACGTGGTCCTCTGTAGCTCAGCTGGTAGAGCACGGCGCTTGTAATGTCAAGGTAGTGGGTTCGATCCCCGGGACCACCCATACACAAAAATGTATGCACGCATGACTGTAAGTCGCTTTGGATAAAAGCGTCTGCTAAATGGCATATTATTATTGAATCCTAATGACAAAACCTTGTCTGTTATTGTCTTTCTCAAACCAAACAAATGTCTCGAAAGCTACATTGTCTATCTCTCCAACAACCGAACAAAGTAAAATAAAAAGCCTGACGTTTGGTGTGGGTGGAAAGATGACTGATAGAGTGCAAGAGAAAGGAAAACAAATGGAAAAAGTTATTAATGTTGACAGGTTCAGACTTATCATCTCATATAGAGCATCCCTGCTGTGGAGTAACAGCAGCTGAAGTAGCACAACTTTAGTTGCTGAACCCAAAAAGGTTCTACCTGGAACCAAAAGGGTTTTACCTGGAACCCTATTGGGACAGTGAAGAACCCTTTTAGGTTCTAGATAGCACCTTTTTTTCTGAGTGTAATCATGACTCATGGCATAAACTGTAGAGTAGATAATACGATGTTGTCATGCTGCAGTAGCTTACCGGTCAGACGCAGGGAGGCTGACGAGTGGATGGCCTTGTCCTCTAGCTCCCGGACGTGAACTGTAACCCCTGACACCACGTCCGGCCACACCCCGTCCGACACGACCACTCTGAGATAGTAGCTGCCTGCTAGGGTGTTCTGTCTGATGGCCAGGTGGCCTGTACTCTTGTCTAGAGTGAAATACCTGTAGGGGGGGAAATAAATGGTGTGGAAAACATAAATGGCTGGGTGGTATTCATTAAGGGAAGATAAAAAAAAAAAAACATTTTAAAAGACAACAGAAAATGGAAATAAGCAGTCCCTCCTTGTTTAAGTGTTTATTCCGTGTTTTATTCCGTTTGGTGCCTACAACCCTGGACTACCAAAGGAAATGAATGGAAATACAAATATTTTGTTCCTGCTGGGAGGTAAATGCTATTCTGTTTACATCTCCACCAAAGGAGCTCGGTAGTTGTCATAGAAACAGGTCGGGATTGGCATATGAATAAAACAGGAATGTGTAAAATATGCAATTGGGATTTTCTTCTGTTCCCTGACTGTGTTAGATGCTAAATTACAAACAATCTTGGTGTAAATATTATTGATCCTTGTTCCCCAGCGAGTCCACCAGTTGATATGATACAAATGCATCCTCTAATTGCTCTAATTACATTCATATTTGACATTTTAGTCATTTAGCAAATGCTCTTATCCAGAGCAACTTACAGGTGCAATTAGGGTTAAGTGCATGTTGAGCAAGAGGCACTTGTTGGCCAAGTAGGAGTTGTGGTAGTCCTCCATCCTTACCATTTCTTTGACTGTTGCTGTTTATTGTCTATCCTGTTGCCTAGTCACTCTACCTCAATTACCTTGTACTCCTGCACATCGACTCGGTACTGGTACCCTGTGTATATAGCCAAGTTATCGTTACTCATTGTGTATTTATCCCTCATGTTATTATTTTTATATTTTTTCTCTCTGCATCGTTGGAAAGGGCCCGTAAGTAAGCATTTCACTGTTAGTTAACTTGATTTGATTTACATTTTCATTTTAGTCATTTAGCAGACGCGCTTATCCAGAGCGACTTACAGTTAGTGAGTGCATACATAACATTTTTTATTTTTCATACTGGCCCCCCGTGGAAATCGAACCCACAACCCTGGCGTTGCAAACGCCATGCTCTACCAAGTGAGCTACATCCCTGCCGGCCATTCCCTCCCCTACCCTGGGCCAATTGTGCGCAGCCCCATGGGTCTCCCGGTCGCGGCCGACTACGACAGAGCCTGGATTCGAACCAGGATCTCTAGTGGCACAGCTAGCACTGTGATGCAGTGCCTTAGACCACTGCGCCACTCGGGAAGATTTGACTCTGAGACTTTGAGTGAGATGAGAGTAGGTCATATTTATAGGGATACATATTTGCATCCCTCACATGTTAACTGATTAACTGTCCTGTTATGACTCACGCTGGTTACAGACAAACATAACACCTACCTCATTCCTCCTGCGTCTAAGGTGTAGGTCTTGTTGTCCCAATCATCAGGATCAGGGGCATAGACCTTGCCCAGCGAAGTAGTCCGCATCCTTCCTGTCCAACACACACAAAGACTTTGATTTTGTCTGAAAACAACGGTTTCCAAACCGAACGTGATAGAGGCCCCAGGCCGCTTATCTTCAGCCGTTTTCTTATCTGCTGTTCTGTGATTCTGCTGTTTCTGTTCTTTCTATTCTGTTCATGAGTGTGAAGTCCCACTGTCTGGGTTGAATAGGCTTCCACTACTTGAGATGCGAGGAGCGCTGAGATCTTAAGGAAGTCAGGGCTATCTCAGTATGGATTATGATATTATCGAGCCCCAGTGCCAGCATACTGCAGCTGGGTAAACAACAACGCTGCTGCAGTGTTTCACACAATTACTGAAAAGTAAACTAAAAAAGCCATGTCCATGATCAGAACTTTAACGGGCCTAACAATCACCCCTGAGGAACACCACAGATCTTATAATGTTCAAGTTAACATCAGGGCCAGATACAATTAGCAGAGTGGAAAGAGTGTGTGGGGGTAGAATTTTCTTAAGCCCGAAGGAAGGATTTGTAATCAAGAATCATGAAATGCTGCAATAAAATGTTAATATACAATTCAGGTGTATCAATTACTCATTCAGACAATACAGAATAGGTACACAGAAAGACAGAAAGAACACCTCCATACTGTGCTAACTTGGGTAAAAGCCTGGGTCCATATTCACAAAGCATCTTAGAGTTGGGAGTGTTTATAATGAATAAAAGGGGGGACGTGATCCTAGATCAGCACGCCTACTCTTAGACACTCCTACTCTTAGACACTTCGTGAATACGAATGTCTGAAAGTTGACTGAAGGTTTGGACTCACCCCTCCGGCTGTGAACATAAATTTCCTTCTCTCCCTCCTGGTGGGCGTTGTCATTCTGGTCGCCCACGGTGATGGTGAGCGTGTTGGTGACCGTCATTGGCGGACGGCCGCTGTCCGTCATGACCACGGGCAGGAGGATCTCCCTCTGGCGCTCACGGTCGAAGCGGCGTAGCGCGGTGAGCGTTGCCGTGCCATTGCCATGGTCCTGCAGATGGAAGTCGGGGGTGTAGAGGCGGAAGAGGGAGAGGGAGAAGGGAGGCCCGTTCTCTGGGGAGTCCCTGTCGATAACGTGGAGCAGGGTGGAGGTCTGGTTGAGCCACACCAGCTGTGGAGCAGGGCTGTTCTCCCAGAGGACAGGGGTGTAGGCCACTTCCAGCTCTGGCCCATTGTCATTTACATCCAACAGGCTCAGCTGGACTGTGGCGCTCCCCGTCAATGCTGGACTCCCGCGGTCTGTCGCCATGACAACCAGCTGGTACTCGGGAATCGTCTCTCTGTCCAGCGGGCGGGTCACGGTCACAATGCCGTCTCGGTCCACTATGAAATGACCGTACGGGTCTGACTCCGGGGAGATCCTGTAGACTATTTCCCCATTCAGGTCAGAGTCTGAGTCACTGGCCATCACCTGGGTGATGCTGGTTCCCACGGCAACATCCTCCACAAGAGGGGCGAGGGGGTAGGAGGTGGGGGTGAACACGGGGATGTGGTCATTCTCATCCACCACCTGGATGATGCAGTGGATGAGGCTGGAGAAGTCAGAGTCCTCCACCCGGATGGTGAGGTTGAAGCGCTGCTCGCCGGGCCTCTCATAGTCCAGCCTCTTCCTCAGCCTCAGACTCCCAGACTGCTCTGCTCTGTGGTTCACCATGTAGAACCTCTCCCCCTGGTCCCCCGCCACGACACTGAAGCCCAGCAGGCCGTGAGGGCCCGAGTCTGGGTCCACAGCTTCCAGCTCCAGCACGGTTGAGTCTGGAGGGCTGCTCTCAGACACACGAGCCCCGCACCACTCGTCTTTGAACCGGGGGGTATGGTCGTTCAGGTCCACGATGATGATAGTGGCGGTAGCTGTGCCCACCATGTCCCCTCCATCCCTGGCTTCGACCACCAGCTGGTGCCGCTCTGCCATCTCCCTGTCCAGCCCGCCGGTCACCACGGAGACGGTGCCCGTACTAGCATCGATGGTAAATAGGTCCTCAGAATCCGCGTCACGGGCGTTCTCAATGATACGATAGGTGAGGATGGCGTTCTGACCCACTGCCGTGTCGTCAAGGTCTGCCGCCGTCATCTCCATGACGAAGGTACCTGGGGATGAGTTCTCGGCCACGTTGCCATAGCAGCCATCGGGCGCGCAGGTGAAAGCGGGCTCATTGTCGTTGATGTCCCACACGTTGATGATGACATCAGTGAAGCCGGTGAGCCCCTCCCCTTCCTCGTCTGTGGCCAGGACCACGAAGCGCCACACAGCCCGCTCCTCGCGGTCCAGCGTCTTCTGGGCATACATCTCCCCCGTGATCTCATTAATCACAAACTGAGAGTCCGCCCCCTGACCATGGAGAGAGTAGCGCACGGCTCCCTGGTCGGCATCCTTGTCTGGGTCCGTGGCCGTCACCTGGAGAGACACCCAACTCATCAACAATCAACATCTAAGAGTGTGTGTGTGTGTGTGTGTGTGTGTGTGTGTGTGTGTGTGTGTGTGTGTGTGTGTGTGTGTGTGTGTGTGTGTGTGTGTGTGTGTGTGCGTGCATGCATGCGCATATGCCTGTCTTTATAAGCAAGCATCCCATCAATCTATCTTTTCATCCATTGTTTATGTAATAGATAGCAGATTAGTCATGTACATGCATGACATACAGAAGCATGCATTTGATATTTATGCTTGATAAAGATTATCCTGGGTACCTAACTGTTTGTGCATTCAAAATTAATTCCTGCCTTGTCAATGAACAAAACAATGTGTTGACTCAAACTGAAACAGATAGTCACCCAGGCTAGAGACAGAAATAACATGTAGAGTGACATGTCGTCATTAGCTATAGCAAGCACATGTACAGTTAGTATACAGAAGCATGCATTTGACATGGTTGGTTGAGCCTCAGTACCTGACTGCTCAAGCAGAAACCCAGGTTAGAGAAAGAACACACACCTGGAGCACAAAGACCGGCGAGCCATCCAGCTCCTCTGTCACTGAGCCGTAGTACTCATTCATGGAGAAGACGGGCGCCTCGTCGTTCTTGTTGACCACGTTGACCACCACGGCGGCATAGTCCTCCCACTTCCCGTCTGATGCCAGCACCAGCAGCTTGTACCTCTTCTGCTGCTCGTAGTCCAGAGGCTGAGCGATGAAGATGGTTCCAACCTCAGGCTCCATGTCAAACACCCCTCCGGTGTTGCCCGACGTGATCTGGTAGCGCAACTTGGCATTGGCACCTGGGGAGGGACCAGGGAATTTTAGTGGGGGTTTTGGGGGATGGAGTTCTAGATACTGTACTTAGTATTTGGGCAAGTCTGAAATGGCATCCTATTCCTTACTTAGTCCAATACTTGTTTGCCTCATAGTGCTCTGGCCAAAAGCAGTGCTTTATACAAGGAACAGGGTGCCATTTCAGATGCAGCCTCAGTACATATATGTGTCAGCTAGCATGTGTGCCAGAATGTTCCTGCATTCAATGATTTTATGTTGTTGCCTTGTTTGACAAGACAATGACATGTTGGCTAGAGTAGAAATGGACTGGTACCTATTTGCTGTATGTCAACAGGTGGTACATTCCTGTATAATCTACACCTGCCAAATGTAACCCCTACCTACAAATGTAGGATCTTAATTTGATCAAGACCGAGACCGGGAGGGGACAAGGGGTCCGAGACCGAGTCAAGACCAAGTCCAAAAAAATGGGAGTCCAATTCAAGACCATGATTGTAATTTTGTCAAATCGCCACCATAATAAGAGTTCAACATGTCCCTTATTTCTGTGTTCATATTTCAGAAGAACATATTGATTCTTCAGACATTCAGAATGGTGAAAAAATGCATGCTGAGGGAAAATATAGTCAATAGAGTCACTAAGTATTTATTAAATAATAATTATAATAATAATTATTATAATTACATTACTCTTTTCAATGATGTTCTGATTTAATCTATTCAATTTCTGTTGGAAAGGGCTAACACTGAAGAGAAAAAAATATCCAATCAGGATTTTTCTTTGGTGGTCTCTGGGGAAATAAATCTAGCTAGCTAAGTCAGCCATTGAGTAGGCCATCAGAAGCTAGATAGAAGGCATCTGCCATTCAACTGTATTAGGGCAACATTTTGACTTGTAATGGGTGGGACTGTTTTTACAAAAAACATATGGAAACTTCTGCCTTATCAAAGGCCAAAAGGTCACTGCGCAATAGCGAGCAGTAGTTTTTCCACAGTCTAGCTAGCTATCTTTTATTGTAGGCTAGTTTGCAGCGGCTGCAGCAGGTGTTATCGAAGAGGATGTTGTTGCTAATTTGTTAGCTTCTCCCTTTTCAAAAATAACTTTCAACAAGAAGTTAAGTTTCAAATGATCACCATCTGGTGAGTGGAACAGTGTTTTATATTGGAGCTCGCTTTCTGTTGTTAGCCATGTCTTTGAAAATAAATGTTGTGTGGAACATTGTTGCATTTGAACTTTAGGTCACCGATTACTTTGTGTGCTAAATGTGAAATGTTTCTTGCAATGGGAAGTAATAGTTGTACATTTTGATTAGGAAATGCTTAGCCTAATGGTTGTGTTTATGCATTCTTATGATTGGGACCTACTGGCTTATTATGTCTGAGTGAATGGACTGCTTATCTTTAACATCATGCTGTGTGTGACTGCTGTCTTTCCATCTGCCCTATGCAGTGGTGTAGTGGTGCCTGGAGAAGTGGGTATATTCAAATTTTGCAAAAAAAATCCCTAACAGTATTAACAGTAATGCACTTTTCATGTAGCCTACTTTTGGCCAGCTAACCACCAATCAAGCAATATTATGGACTAAACGTTCAAATCCTGTTGCTGACAGATTATTTTGCTGTGACAATATAGGTCAAATTAAGATCCTACATCTATATGTCACTTTGAGGGTTGAGAAATGGACCAATGAGGAAGTAGATCTCTGAACTTCTCCAGTGTGTGTCCATGGAGACTGTCCAGTGGGCTAATTTAGCCAGATAAAATAATCCCCTGGATATTTCATGGCTCCCCTTTCAATCAGTCTGTTGTGTTAAAGGAGCTACAAGCCCAATGTAAATACTAGTCTAATCTCTGCTATTAACATAAATCAGCAGACAAAGCGTTCCCTCAGGGCTCTCCTATAAGCTTCTACTGCAGTTGAGCCCATGTGTGGATAGAGAAAAAGGCAGATTGGGTTTAGGCTCCTTTAAATGCTGGGGGCTAGTGCTGTCTGGTCGTTCATCTTGGCTTGGTTGCAGCTTGCGCTACATAGGCTACCCTCTAAACTAAGCCGCACCAACCCTCGCTTGCGATAAATACTTGATTAACAACTAAAAACATAGCCGATATTACGCAGAGCGTTGCCGCTGTACAGGAGATAAGCTGGTTTATCACACCAAATCCCACCCACCTACTGTGTAGGAGGAGTGTATCTGTCTTTTTAGAACATGTGTGGTGTTGCATTACTTGACTATCAAATGGCTGCGTCTTAATGTAGGCTGCTTACCTCGTCTCAGCATGATTCCAGCAGAGCTAAATCCAGATGGGGAGATGGCACTTGTGGTGAGTCATTTTGGAACATTTTAACCCTTCAATGCCCTCAGTGTCTCAAAAATGAACCCTTCCCTGCCCTCATGGTCTCTAAAACTAGACGAGTCTAGGGTTGGGAAACATTTAATTATTTGATTGACAGTTACCTCTGCCCGATGTGTAATGTCATACCAAGGACAATTTTGGCCCTGCACAGAATGTGAAAAAGAGACTTTTCCCTCAGGTTTCTCATGAAATGTTAAACCTGTGCCAGGTTACCTGCCTCACTGCCTTAAAAAAATGAATGTTATACATTTGCCCATTTCACTGCCATGAGTGCTAATGTGCCATCACTGGTGGAAACGCTTTGGGCTTCATTCCTCTCTCTCTCTTTCTTCCCGTGCCATCTCATCCTTCCTTCCATACCTTCATCTTCGTCATTAGCACTGACGGTAACAACAGCCAGGCCGACATCTGCATCCTCGTCAACCCCGACTTCATAGAGGCGCTGAGCAAAGACGGGTTTGTTATCGTTCACGTCGCTGATGAAAACCCGCACATATGCCGTGTCTGCAAGAAGGACGACAAGCAAGAGACAGATTAAACACCACACAGCTACAACTCACTCTGTCATCCTCTCTCTCTCTCTCTCTCTCTCTCTCTCTCTCTCTCTTTCTCTCATCTCACCCTTACACTTCTCATTCCATCCCTTCCAATCCCTCTTTTCATCAGAGGATGTTGGCAGTCACTGTGTGAGCCATTGACACTCTTGTGGGGAGAGAAGCACTTAACCTAATGTAATGTGCCTCACTTGACATGGAAATCAGAAATAATGTTATTCTCGACAGGGTGTTCGGAATTACAGAAATGATTCAACCAGAGTAGATGGTTCACTGTTTAAGCCGGGTAACATTTTGGCAGCAAACAAAATGTTAGCTAGACCTCCAGGAACTGACTTTTCTGAAATAAATAAAAGTTTAAGAACCTATCCACTTCTCCTCTGGGATGGCAAGTGTTTACTTCTCTGTCTGTCTGGTTCCTTTTCCACACCATTCTTTATGTTTTAACTCAAACATAGATATATTTTGCTAAAAAAGGTTAGTAATGTTTCGCAGATGTGGTACGCTCAGAAGGTAGGAACATGGCCATGTATACAAATGTGCTTCTATTTTTCTGTCTGCATTCCCCTGGGCTCGCTCTCTCTCTCTCTCTCTCTCTCTCTCTCTCTCTCTCTCTCTCTCTCTCTCTCTCTCTCTCTCTCTCTCTCTCTCTCTCTCTCTCTCTCTCTCTCTCTCTCTCTCTCTCTCTCTCTCTCTCTCTCTCTCTCTCCCCCTCCCTCCCTCCCTCCCTCCCTCCCTCCCTCCCTCCTCCAGTACTCCATTGTTTCCCGGGGGTAAACCCGACAGACAGGTAGTATTTACTAAAGAGATGAGCCCTTCTGCTGGTGAAGATATGTAGCAGAAGACAGCGCTAACATAGTGCTAAGGTTCATTTGGAAATGCTAAGCAGCCCCCTCACATCCCCTAGAGAGGAGGCTTTGCTGTTCACCCTTACCCCTAATACCGTCTCCGCAAACATTTGTTAAAAACCCCTCATCCATAACGCAAACCTTCCTATTACATCACCTGCGATACCAAAACAGAATGCATTCTGTCATCATGTATGACCAAGCCAAAGAGATATTATGATTTCTGAACAGTCAATTGAGAAATTCAAAAACATTTTGTAAAATGATGTACCACAACCCTCACAGCGTTTTACCATAGGGAAGAGACAAGAGGCTGTCTGATTACGCTGGTAGAATAAATCAAATGAAAGATTCCATTTGCATATGCTCTTGCAGGAGGCAAATGAATAGAATGCACTAGGCATTTATTTTTTTCACTCCATATACAAATTTAAACATAAGAACAACAACTTACAGACGCACACAGACAATGACTACATCTCCTCTGCCCAGACCCGCCTGCTCATACCTCCATCCCTAGTGCCTGCATTATTGTTTGCCACTTGGCCTTAAATTGTATCAATTTGTTTTTTTCAGTCGCCCATGCTATTCAATATTTCAATGAATCATTTCATTTTTCCATTGTGTTAATGATGGCGGATTGATTGATTTCCACGTTTTTAGTATATGTTTTTTCCAGATGAGTGATGAGAAGAGAATCATCCAGCGAATCATCCAGCCCATTGGTATCTTACTACACCCCTATATGACATGTCTTGAAATATGCAGACAGACGGATTAAAAATACGTTACATTATAATACTTATGACAGCCTACTTTCTAGCTCCGCCCACAACTTCCAGACTTTATAGTATTCCCAGAAAGCATGGATTATTAAGTGATTATTAGTTTTACACTTAAAACATGGCCCTGCCGTTGTGTTGTAGAATTTGTGAATTTTGTCTCTTTTATAATAAATTATATATATTATTTTATACTGGATTAAGTGTAAAATTGTTAAATTACGAGCCTAGTTGGTTTAGCCACGGAAAAAGACAGGAACCTTCCCGCTAGCCATGATTGGCTGAGATAATGGATGGGCTGGACTGTCATGTAGAATGCTTCTGTCTATAGCTAACATGAGCTGCTCAGTATGTGTAAGTAATCCTTTCTTACGCTGCATTTTTAAAAGATATCACTAAAAACTGCAAATGTGTTGCTAAGGCTCTCCACTTTCTGGAGGACCGAGTTTTGAAATCAGTGGAATGCCCGGTGGAAGCAGAGTATGATAGCTAAGGAAATGGCGAAAATGTAGGCATTTGATTGCAAATGCGTAGGGAGTCGAAAAGAGAACACGGAAGGCTGTTGTGTTGTATAAAACACCTGTCTTCGGATTACATCATTAAACTAAGGGCAACCATGGCATCTGTGACAGAGAGGGAGAAGCGTTCAACCATGTATGCGGGTAAGAGAGTCTAGCTAGCTACATTTTCAGATATTATACATTTCAAATAAAGTAATTTTCATTGTAAGTTAAAGCGTACTGTTAGCTAGCTAGCTAGCTAACCATAGCTGGCTGGCTCGCTAGCTAACGTTAGATGTATGATCTGTGTAGTAATATTATTCGTATCTCAGAGCCATTTGCATTGCTAGTTATAGACTAATGTTAGCTAGCTAACATTGAACCTAGTAGTTGGTAAGCTTTAGCTACCTGTAGATTCATGCAGGGTAGTAATATTATGAGTTGGGATTGGTTCATTGTTTAGCTAGCTAGCTAGTTACATGTCTGAACAAAAGACTCCACTATGCAAGTAACCATTTCACTGTACCGTTTAACCTTCTGTATCCTGTGCATGTGACAAAGAAACATTGATTTTATTTGATATAGTGTGTGTTTATCACAGATGGTAATGTGAAGAATAACATGGCCTGCACCAAAGTCAAAATAGGATATAACGTTAGGCCAATGAGACAGTATACAAGTTCTGAAATTCTCCGGTAGAATGCCCTGCTTTTATTTTGTCACACTCACAACCGTAAGCTATTTTCTGTAATTAGCTCGCCATAAAAAAAAAACATGTATGCACTCACTAACTGTAAGTCGCTCTGGATAAGAGCGTCTGCTAAATGACTAAAATGTAAAAATTAACTTGTAAATAATGATCTTGTTGTGAGTTTATTTTCCTGTAATAATGAATACAAATGAGCTAAGGTGAAGACGTTGTCAGCTATATGATATGGTCATTATTTGAACTGACTAGCCAGCTAACTTAACATTAGCTAGCTAGCTAACAAGCTAGAAACGAACCAAAACATTGTTTAGAAAGTTGCTTTTAGTTGCCTGGTTTGCTAGATTGACATACAGTATACTAAATTCATTTTTAAATGGATGGGTTTATTGGTGTTAAAATACACCAGTTATGCTATTTTGGACCACCAGGTTGCTGATGTCATGCGGCCTGTCGTTTTTGTGTTTATACTTTTTCATAATGACAATGACAAGTTTGATGTCGGACGACAATAGAATGTTCATAATGTCACTGCGACAAATGTATACAGACATGTCGATAGACGTAGTATAAACCAGCCTTTAGTTTTGAAATCTTTGGTTGTTTAGTACACTACAGTACTCACTCTGTTTAGCACATGGCCTCACATGTGAATCCTTAAAGAGATGGGTGGGGCTAAGGCTTAAGAGGGTGTGAACGATACTGAATGGGTGTAGACAAAGAAGAGCTCTCCAGTAGGTGTACCAAAACATTCAAGGGCCATTTTCTCAAAAGTGGGGTTACAAGTTTATCAACTTTCAAAGCAGAATTTATTTTCCATTGTTCCGCAACTGTAGTGTATGATATACAATTTTCTAGCTCTGAGTCTCTACTTTTATCTAACGTAAAAAACACAATTTCAAATTTTGCTACATAAGACCGAACCGAGCCGGTCGGTCACATGTACCAAACAGAAAAAAACAGACTGAAACAGGGAGGGAGTAACTGAATTTAGAAACTCTTTGTTTCCCATTGCAAACCATTTTCCTACGTTCTGCCCTAATAAATACAACCCATCCCTCACCAGAGTTGGGCTGTTTGTTCCTCCCAGGCCGTGCTGACTCCATGCCGTCTTCAGACTGAACCTCCAGTAGGTAGGATCCCTGTGCCTCGCGGTCAAGCACAGCCTCTGTATAAATGGAGCCCAGCTCTGGATCTACACGAAACAGACGGTGGTCCCCACTACTGTCACTCAAGAGGGAGTAGGTGATCTATAGAACAGGGACAGAGTATTAATTACGGTATCCATGTTAAGAAGTCAACACATTACAGAAATCTGATGACTTCCTAATATGGATGCCGTACAGCATCATTCTATCACATCCATGTTGTCACTTCTACCATTGGAAACGCCAACGATAAACGGCGCTGTAGTAATCGTGAGTGCAGGGGAGTAATTGTTCTACGTATGAGTCACACGACTGTTCATAGAAACTAGAGTCACTGCATCATAATCCTTATATAAGTACACCTTCACAGTCCTATGGTCAAAGCCACACAGGCAGAATAACACACAGTCCTGTCACGGTTTCGGCCGAGGCTGCTCCTCCTCCTTGCTCGGGCAGGCTTCGGCGGTCCCCCCCCCCCCCCCCCCCCGGAGTACTAGCTATCACCGTTTGATGTTTTCGATGTTTGATTGGTTTTGTCTTGTGTGTACACCTGTTTCCTTTTTTGGTTGATTATGTCTCCTATAAGTTTCTCGTTTTGTTAGTCATGTGTTGTGTGTGATTGTTCGCCTGTCATCAGGTGCGGCTTGTCTTTTGTATTTTGTATTTCCTTTCGTCGCACTGTACTGTTTTCGTGCGTTTTGGATTACTTGTGTTTTGCGCATTGTTGCGCATAGTCGGCCTCCTATTTTGTTTTGAGGCCAGTGTCGAGATTCATTGTGTTCAGTAAAGTCGGTTGGACTTAGCTTCTGTGTTCTGCGTGTGACTCCTCCACCACATCCACATCAGCCAATGTGACAAGTCCCAACCACTTGACCACCACAACTATGTGATATTAAGTTATGGATGGGTCAATGGATGTTGTGTTGTGTTGTGTTAGATGTTGTAGATGTGCAACTAACCTGTCCGTTGAGATCCAGGTCCTTGTCTTGAGCAGACACCTGGAGGACCATGGTCCCCACCTTGGCTCCCTCCGTCACTGACGCCTCGTAGGTGGAGGAGGTGAAGAAGGGAACATTGTCGTTCACATCTAAGGGACAAGATTGAAAACATAATAATTTGAAGATTAATTTCAGCACCTATACCCAGGACTCTAAATTAAAAAATGTAATTGGTAGCCCTGGTGCTCCCAACTTAAAAAAGTTAGGAGCACCACATTGAATTTAGGAGCCTATATTGGCCCTATATGAATTCTAGCTAAGCACGTTGTGCCCTAGAAACTATATGTAACACTTTAAATACATTAGTTTATTAAAATAGCTAAAATGTTGATACTGTACGAATACCTGTAATTGAAATTACAAAGTCATTTTGTGGAATATTAGGTTTCTACATTGTGTAAAAGCTTGTACACTGTCTCTTTAAAAACATCAGGTTGTGATAACGACATGCAAGACATCTGTTATTCATTCATTGCTATGATCATTGATCTCCTGAAGAAGCTATCACGTTTCCTTTCTTTCTGTGCCCCTAAATGTTTGGATATACCCGTAAAGTTATCAGGGCCCGGTTTCCCGATAGCGATGGAATTTAGGCTTATCAGTGTTTTAACGATGCATATTTCCTACAAAGGCTGAAGATGTAACATGCGTTTCCCAAAACACGACACAGAAAGAGCATGTGCCGATACTGATAGGATCGAAAGAAAGGCGGCGCTGCTCTCTGATCAGCTTTCTCCATTCAAATCTTACCTGAACATTATAATTATTTCACAATATTGATGACTGATCAGCTCCTAGAGAGATATTATCACCTAATGGCTGCAATTATTGAGGTGGCTTATTCTAACGCTTACCCAATAATAATGCACTTAATCACAGATTCATTTGGCATATCATTGCGGACGTTGTTACACATCATGTAATATATTGAGGCAACAATTACAGACAGTGTATCCTACAAATAGAACTCAATTGACTGAACATTAAATTTCAATATGATTTACAGTGTCTTCAGAAATTATGTATACCCCTTGACTTATTCCACATTTTGTTATAATATTATATAATTATAGCTGAGAAAAAACAACAACGTATGAGTCATGGATCAATGTCAACAGAAGACAATAATGAATGCTTACAGTTCACCCAGGGGCGGCTTTAACTTCCTCTTAAGTTACATTTTCACTTAGTCTCCCAGTGACATCAATGCATGACTAAGTAAAAACATTGACGTTAAGTGGAAGTTAGGATTTGCCCCCTAGTGATGGGTTGATGTGTGTCTGAGTTGAGACCTACCTGTGACGTTGACATAGACGGTGGTGAATGCAGCCAGTGGTACCGCCGCTAAGTTCTGAGCCCGCACCCTCAGGGAGAAACTGGGCGTGGTCTCATAGTCCAGCGGCTCCGACACCAGGATGGAGGCAGAGCCATCCTCGCGATTGGGTGACAGGTAGAAGCGCACGGGCATGTTAGTCTCCGGGACCACACCCTCCTCCAGGTTATAGGTCACCCTGGGGTCGCCTAGCAACGAGGTTGCTTTGATCGTCTGACAAAAACAGAAAGCAAACAATCTTTTTGGGGGGGTAATTATGACAAAAACATAAAATGGGATTTCCTGTATAATACTGAGGTAATTTGGTTGAGGAGCAACAATTAGCACTCATTGTCAAGTCAATTAGCGCTTATTGATTAAATCAGAGCATTCAACCGAAAATGCAATGGGATAGGCTTCCCATGCCACCAAGGCTGGTACACGGACTGTTCCACGCACCACAATGGGGGTATCCCTGGCAGTGTTCTCTGGGATAACCACGCTGTAGCTGTCCTTTTCCCACTGCGGGGGCTGGTTCTTCACGTTGGTAATGGTCACAGAAAGCTCCACAGATGTGCTGCGGTTCCCCCCGTCCATGGCCACAATCTCCCGGGTGATGTAGGACCTCTGAAGTCAAAACAATAGCAAGGAAATACGATTCTGTCTGATAGGGTTCATTCAGTTCATTAAGCCTGATATGGTCCAGTAAGTTTATGACACTGTATTTTATACTGCTATATAGCTGTATCACCCTGCACTGATCAATTATACCGTGCTTGAGCAAGATGCTGGTTGACTGACTGGTTGACTGGCTGGACGACTGACCTGTGATATGGGCTGGTTGACTGACTGGTTGACTGGCTGGACGACTGACCTGTGATATGGGCTGGTTGACTGACTGGTTGACTGACATGTGATAAGGGCTTGTTGACTGATGATAGACTGACTTGTGATATGGGCTGGTTGACTGAATGGTTGACGTCTGGTTGACTGACCTGTGATATGGGCTGGTTGACGTACACCCAGCCGGTAACAGGGTTGACCCTCAGGTACTCAGGCTGCTCCTGGGACATGGAGTAGGTGACGGCAGCGTTGATACCAAAGTCGTCGTCATGTGCCGCCACACGCAGGAAACTGGTGCCGATCATGGTGTCCTCTCTTAGAAAGTCTGTGAGAGACAATCCAGACAAAACTATATGCTCAACACCCTGGAGCAAGGTCACGGTCTGTCACAGGCTGAATCAGTAGACCACAAATCAATTGTTTACATGCTTACGTGTGTTTATGTATGTTTACATCTTTATGTATGGCAATACATTTAAAAACATAATGGCAACATGATGGATTATGATGAAAACTTGCACCAGAGAATAAAGTAAAAAGGAACTATGCATAACGCATAGTACATAAACCCTTTTTGAATAGCTTTGGTTAATAGTCTATACCATTATAATGAATGGTTAGTCTGCAATCAATCATACGTATTATTAATATTATATTATTATCATATTATGTATTATTATATGTATAATACGACACTCACACTCGTAGCACAGGTTCTCAAACTTGGGGCTGTTGTCGTTCTGGTCCAGGATGAGGACGTTGAGCTGACAGATCCCTATAAGGGGCTCCTCAGCCCAGTCTGTAGCCGTCACCGTGATAGAGTACTCTCTCTGACGCTCCCGGTCAAACCGCCGCGCTGTCATGATCACACCTGAAACATCCAGAGGTCAGAGGCCAAAGGTCATGACTAGACTCCTTGAGGTAACTACTTTATGTGACCATGAAATTGAGAAAAAATTCAGGGCCCTAGTTTGAGCCTATCATTTCAGTCCTTAAGTTTTTTTTTTTCCTGGTCAGCTCATGTGGTCAGGAAAAACTCAAGGTTGTAGTCACGACTCAGCGTTAGAGTGGCTCGTTAATATAATAGCTCTATTTGTCATGTCATTATTGATTAACATATTGTTCTATTTATCCTGAAACCATTTATGATTAATACAGTATATTGTTATACTGCAAAATGTGATGGATAGGACATAAATAAAGGTTAAGTATGAGGTGTAACACTTCATTTCAATGGGGCTCTTTGGATTATTGGACAGGTATAAGAGGTCATTAATCGGGCACTAGCATTATTCTTTTTTTTATTAAGAGTATGAAGACTGCATGGGAATTGTAGATTCAGCTACATGTTTACCCCTTTTTTTCTTTCGGTCAGTTTCAGCTGCTATGTTGTAATCCCTATATGCTCACATCCTGCTTGGCTATGGCTACGGCTCTGTCTATGGGGCTGTGACTATGGGTCTATGGCTACGGCTATGTCTATGGGGCTGTGACTATGGGTCTATGGCTACAGCTATGTCTATGGGGCTGTGACTATGGGTCTATGGCTACGGCTATGTCTATGGGGCTGTGACTATGGGTCTATGGCTACGGCTATGTCTATGGGGCTGTGACTATGGGTCTATGGCTACAGCTATGTCTATGGGGCTGTGACTATGGGTCTATGGCTACGGCTATGTTTATGGGGCTGTGACTATGGGTCTATGGCTACGGCTCTGTCTATGGGGCTGTGACTATGGGTCTGTGGCTACAGCTATGTCTATGGGGCTGTGACTATGGGTCTATGGCTACGGCTATGTTTATGGGGCTGTGACTATGGGTCTATGGCTACGGCTATGTCTATGGGGCTGTGACTATGGGTCTATGGCTACGGCTATGTCTATGGGGCTGTGACTATGGGTCTACGGCTATGTCTATGGGGCTGTGACTATGGGTCTATGGCTACGGCTATGTCTATGGGCTCTGTGACTATGGGTCTATGGCTACGGCTATGTCTATGGGGCTGTGACTATGGGTCTATGGCTATGGCTACGGCTATGGCTAACTCAACAAGTACCACCACGGCTAACTGGATTGTGGGATCCTTGCTGACTGTACCTACCTGTGTCAGGGTGGACTCTGAAGGCAGGTATGGTGCTGTCTCTGTGCATCAGGCCGTACTTGACCTTCCCATTGGCCCCCTCATCTGCATCCACCGCGTGCACTTGCAGTACAAAGGTCCCTGTGGGTTGGTTCTCCAACACGGACGCCTGCTCCCTGTACT